>NC_134501.1:41757971-42357971 GCF_040206685.1 Ascaphus truei | reverse complement strand
AATTCTTCTAAGTCCCTCGGGAAGAGTGAAAGACGCGCACGTTCATTTTCAGAGCTCCTAGACCTTCCTATAAGAAGTTAGCCAAAAAGTAGCTTCGAAAAACGCTTAGGTTAAGTTTCAGAGTTGCTTCTAATGTACCAAAGCTGGACTTAGACATAATGTCACTCTCACAACATTATGGCTGGTTGGAGACAGTCCGAACCACAAGTACCGGGTCCATGGTTCTGGCCGTATACTGGGGGGACGGGGACGACTCCCATTAACCCCTGACTATACCGGGGATACGCTTATCACAATGCCTTTCTGGTCTGTGCTGAAGCAGGGCATTCTGGCAGGCAAGTGGCTTGACCTTTATTAGTGAGCCTGGTTACCCCCTCTCGGAACCACAGACTTAGAAATCGCCAGCTCATATACAGTGCATAAAATATATTTATATATATACCCTTATACACCATTTTAATAAAAAATATCACAAAATTCTTCTAAGTCCCTCGGGAAGAGAGAAAGACGCGTACGTTCATTTTCAGAGCTCCTTGACCTTCCTATAAGAAGTTAGCTAAAAAGTAGCTTCGAAAAACGCTTAGGTTAAGTTTCAGAGTTGCTTCTAATGTACCAAAGCTGGACTTAGACATAATGTCACTCTCACAACATTATGGCTGGTTGGAGACAGTCCGAACCACAAGTACCGGGTCCATGGTTCTGGCCGTATACTGGGGGGACGGGGACGACTCCCATTAACCCCTGACTATACCGGGGATACGCTTATCACAATGCCTTTCTGGTCTGTGCTGAAGCAGGGCATTCTGGCAGCCAAGTGGCTTGACCTTTATTAGTGAGCCTGGTTACCCCCTCTCGGAACCACAGACTTAGAAATCGCCAGCTCATATACAGTGCATAAAATATATTTATATATATACCCTTATACACCATTTTAATAAAAAATATCACAAAATTCTTCTAAGTCTCTCGGGAAGAGAGAAAGACGCGCACGTTCATTTTCAGAGCTCCTAGACCTTCCTATAAGAAGTTAGCTAAAAAGTAGCTTCGAAAAACGCTTAGGTTAAGTTTCAGAGTTGCTTCTAATGTACCAAAGCTGGACTTAGACATAATGTCACTCTCACAACATTATGGCTGGTTGGAGACAGTCCGAACCACAAGTACCGGGTCCATGGTTCTGGCCGTATACTGGGGGGACGGGGACGACTCCCATTAACCCCTGACTATACCGGGGATACGCTTATCACAATGCCTTTCTGGTCTGTGCTGAAGCAGGGCATTCTGGCAGGCAAGTGGCTTGACCTTTATTAGTGAGCCTGGTTACCCCCTCTCGGAACCACAGACTTAGAAATCGCCAGCTCATATACAGTGCATAAAATATATTTATATATATACCCTTATACACCATTTTAATAAAAAATATCACAAAATTCTTCTAAGTCCCTCGGGAAGAGAGAAAGACGCGTACGTTCATTTTCAGAGCTCCTTGACCTTCCTATAAGAAGTTAGCTAAAAAGTAGCTTCGAAAAACGCTTAGGTTAAGTTTCAGAGTTGCTTCTAATGTACCAAAGCTGGACTTAGACATAATGTCACTCTCACAACATTATGGCTGGTTGGAGACAGTCCGAACCACAAGTACCGGGTCCATGGTTCTGGCCGTATACTGGGGGGACGGGGACGACTCCCATTAACCCCTGACTATACCGGGGATACGCTTATCACAATGCCTTTCTGGTCTGTGCTGAAGCAGGGCATTCTGGCAGCCAAGTGGCTTGACCTTTATTAGTGAGCCTGGTTACCCCCTCTCGGAACCACAGACTTAGAAATCGCCAGCTCATATACAGTGCATAAAATATATTTATATATATACCCTTATACACCATTTTAATAAAACATATCACAAAATTCTTCTAAGTCTCTCGGGAAGAGTGAAAGACGCGCACGTTCATTTTCAGAGCTCCTAGACCTTCCTATAAGAAGTTAGCTAAAAAGTAGCTTCGAAAAACGCTTAGGTTAAGTTTCAGAGTTGCTTCTAATGTACCAAAGCTGGACTTAGACATAATGTCACTCTCACAACATTATGGCTGGTTGGAGAGGGTCCGAACCACACGTACCGGGTCCATGGTTCTGGCCGTATACTGGGGGGACGGGGACGACTCCCATTAACCCCTGACTATACCGGGGATACGCTTATCACAATGCCTTTCTGGTCTGTGCTGAAGCAGGGCATTCTGGCAGGCAAGTGGCTTGACCTTTATTAGTGAGCCTGGTTACCCCCTCTGGAACCACAGACTTAGAAATCGCCAGCTCATATACAGTGCATAAAATATATTTATATATATATACCCTTATACACCATTTTAATAAAAAATATCACAAAATTCTTCTAAGTCTCTCGGGAAGAGTGAAAGACGCGCACGTTCATTTTCAGAGCTCCTAGACCTTCCTATAAGAAGTTAGCTAAAAAGTAGCTTCGAAAAACGCTTAGGTTAAGTTTCAGAGTTGCTTCTAATGTACCAAAGCTGGACTTAGACATAATTTCACTCTCACAACATTATGGCTGGTTGGAGAGGGTCCGAACCACAAGTACCGGGTCCATGGTTCTGGCCGTATACTGGGGGGACGGGGACGACTCCCATTAACCCCTGACTATACCGGGGATACGCTTATCACAATGCCTTTCTGGTCTGTGCTGAAGCAGGGCATTCTGGCAGGCAAGTGGCTTGACCTTTATTAGTGAGCCTGGTTACCCCCTCTGGAACCACAGACTTAGAAATCGCCAGCTCATATACAGTGCATAAAATATATTTATATATATATACCCTTATACACCATTTTAATAAAAAATATCACAAAATTCTTCTAAGTCTCTCGGGAAGAGTGAAAGACGCGCACGTTCATTTTCAGAGCTCCTAGACCTTCCTATAAGAAGTTAGCTAAAAAGTAGCTTCGAAAAACGCTTAGGTTAAGTTTCAGAGTTGCTTCTAATGTACCAAAGCTGGACTTAGACATAATTTCACTCTCACAACATTATGGCTGGTTGGAGAGGGTCCGAACCACAAGTACCGGGTCCATGGTTCTGGCCGTATACTGGGGGGACGGGGACGACTCCCATTAACCCCTGACTATACCGGGGATACGCTTATCACAATGCCTTTCTGGTCTGTGCTGAAGCAGGGCATTCTGGCAGCCAAGTGGCTTGACCTTTATTAGTGAGTCTGGTTACCCCCTCTCGGAACCACAGACTTAGAAATCGCCAGCTCATATACAGTGCATAAAATATATTTATATATATACCCTTATACACCATTTTAATAAAAAAATATCACAAAATTCTTCTAAGTCTCTCGGGAAGAGTGAAAGACGCGCACGTTCATTTTCAGAGCTCCTAGACCTTCCTATAAGAAGTTAGCCAAAAAGTAGCTTCGAAAAACGCTTAGGTTAAGTTTCAGAGTTGCTTCTAATGTACCAAAGCTGGACTTAGACATAATGTCACTCTCACAACATTATGGCTGGTTGGAGACAGTCCGAACCACAAGTACCGGGTCCATGGTTCTGGCCGTATACTGGGGGGACGGGGACGACTCCCATTAACCCCTGACTATACCGGGGATACGCTTATCACAATGCCTTTCTGGTCTGTGCTGAAGCAGGGCATTCTGGCAGGCAAGTGGCTTGACCTTTATTAGTGAGCCTGGTTACCCCCTCTGGAACCACAGACTTAGAAATCGCCAGCTCATATACAGTGCATAAAATATATTTATATATATATACCCTTATACACCATTTTAATAAAAAATATCACAAAATTCTTCTAAGTCTCTCGGGAAGAGTGAAAGACGCGCACGTTCATTTTCAGAGCTCCTAGACCTTCCTATAAGAAGTTAGCCAAAAAGTAGCTTCGAAAAACGCTTAGGTTAAGTTTCAGAGTTGCTTCTAATGTACCAAAGCTGGACTTAGACATAATGTCACTCTCACAACATTATGGCTGGTTGGAGACAGTCCGAACCACAAGTACCGGGTCCATGGTTCTGGCCGTATACTGGGGGGACGGGGACGACTCCCATTAACCCCTGACTATACCGGGGATACGCTTATCACAATGCCTTTCTGGTCTGTGCTGAAGCAGGGCATTCTGGCAGGCAAGTGGCTTGACCTTTATTAGTGAGCCTGGTTACCCCCTCTCGGAACCACAGACTTAGAAATCGCCAGCTCATATACAGTGCATAAAATATATTTATATATATACCCTTATACACCATTTTAATAAAAAATATCACAAAATTCTTCTAAGTCCCTCGGGAAGAGAGAAAGACGCGTACGTTCATTTTCAGAGCTCCTTGACCTTCCTATAAGAAGTTAGCTAAAAAGTAGCTTCGAAAAACGCTTAGGTTAAGTTTCAGAGTTGCTTCTAATGTACCAAAGCTGGACTTAGACATAATGTCACTCTCACAACATTATGGCTGGTTGGAGACAGTCCGAACCACAAGTACCGGGTCCATGGTTCTGGCCGTATACTGGGGGGACGGGGACGACTCCCATTAACCCCTGACTATACCGGGGATACGCTTATCACAATGCCTTTCTGGTCTGTGCTGAAGCAGGGCATTCTGGCAGCCAAGTGGCTTGACCTTTATTAGTGAGCCTGGTTACCCCCTCTCGGAACCACAGACTTAGAAATCGCCAGCTCATATACAGTGCATAAAATATATTTATATATATACCCTTATACACCATTTTAATAAAAAATATCACAAAATTCTTCTAAGTCTCTCGGGAAGAGTGAAAGACGCGCACGTTCATTTTCAGAGCTCCTAGACCTTCCTATAAGAAGTTAGCTAAAAAGTAGCTTCGAAAAACGCTTAGGTTAAGTTTCAGAGTTGCTTCTAATGTACCAAAGCTGGACTTAGACATAATGTCACTCTCACAACATTATGGCTGGTTGGAGACAGTCCGAACCACAAGTACCGGGTCCATGGTTCTGGCCGTATACTGGGGGGACGGGGACGACTCCCATTAACCCCTGACTATACCGGGGATACGCTTATCACAATGCCTTTCTGGTCTGTGCTGAAGCAGGGCATTCTGGCAGGCAAGTGGCTTGACCTTTATTAGTGAGCCTGGTTACCCCCTCTCGGAACCACAGACTTAGAAATCGCCAGCTCATATACAGTGCATAAAATATATTTATATATATACCCTTATACACCATTTTAATAAAAAATATCACAAAATTCTTCTAAGTCCCTCGGGAAGAGAGAAAGACGCGTACGTTCATTTTCAGAGCTCCTTGACCTTCCTATAAGAAGTTAGCTAAAAAGTAGCTTCGAAAAACGCTTAGGTTAAGTTTCAGAGTTGCTTCTAATGTACCAAAGCTGGACTTAGACATAATGTCACTCTCACAACATTATGGCTGGTTGGAGACAGTCCGAACCACAAGTACCGGGTCCATGGTTCTGGCCGTATACTGGGGGGACGGGGACGACTCCCATTAACCCCTGACTATACCGGGGATACGCTTATCACAATGCCTTTCTGGTCTGTGCTGAAGCAGGGCATTCTGGCAGCCAAGTGGCTTGACCTTTATTAGTGAGCCTGGTTACCCCCTCTCGGAACCACAGACTTAGAAATCGCCAGCTCATATACAGTGCATAAAATATATTTATATATATACCCTTATACACCATTTTAATAAAACATATCACAAAATTCTTCTAAGTCTCTCGGGAAGAGTGAAAGACGCGCACGTTCATTTTCAGAGCTCCTAGACCTTCCTATAAGAAGTTAGCTAAAAAGTAGCTTCGAAAAACGCTTAGGTTAAGTTTCAGAGTTGCTTCTAATGTACCAAAGCTGGACTTAGACATAATGTCACTCTCACAACATTATGGCTGGTTGGAGAGGGTCCGAACCACACGTACCGGGTCCATGGTTCTGGCCGTATACTGGGGGGACGGGGACGACTCCCATTAACCCCTGACTATACCGGGGATACGCTTATCACAATGCCTTTCTGGTCTGTGCTGAAGCAGGGCATTCTGGCAGGCAAGTGGCTTGACCTTTATTAGTGAGCCTGGTTACCCCCTCTGGAACCACAGACTTAGAAATCGCCAGCTCATATACAGTGCATAAAATATATTTATATATATATACCCTTATACACCATTTTAATAAAAAATATCACAAAATTCTTCTAAGTCTCTCGGGAAGAGTGAAAGACGCGCACGTTCATTTTCAGAGCTCCTAGACCTTCCTATAAGAAGTTAGCTAAAAAGTAGCTTCGAAAAACGCTTAGGTTAAGTTTCAGAGTTGCTTCTAATGTACCAAAGCTGGACTTAGACATAATTTCACTCTCACAACATTATGGCTGGTTGGAGAGGGTCCGAACCACAAGTACCGGGTCCATGGTTCTGGCCGTATACTGGGGGGACGGGGACGACTCCCATTAACCCCTGACTATACCGGGGATACGCTTATCACAATGCCTTTCTGGTCTGTGCTGAAGCAGGGCATTCTGGCAGCCAAGTGGCTTGACCTTTATTAGTGAGCCTGGTTACCCCCTCTCGGAACCACAGACTTAGAAATCGCCAGCTCATATACAGTGCATAAAATATATTTATATATATACCCTTATACACCATTTTAATAAAAAAATATCACAAAATTCTTCTAAGTCTCTCGGGAAGAGTGAAAGACGCGCACGTTCATTTTCAGAGCTCCTAGACCTTCCTATAAGAAGTTAGCCAAAAAGTAGCTTCGAAAAACGCTTAGGTTAAGTTTCAGAGTTGCTTCTAATGTACCAAAGCTGGACTTAGACATAATGTCACTCTCACAACATTATGGCTGGTTGGAGACAGTCCGAACCACAAGTACCGGGTCCATGGTTCTGGCCGTATACTGGGGGGACGGGGACGACTCCCATTAACCCCTGACTATACCGGGGATACGCTTATCACAATGCCTTTCTGGTCTGTGCTGAAGCAGGGCATTCTGGCAGGCAAGTGGCTTGACCTTTATTAGTGAGCCTGGTTACCCCCTCTGGAACCACAGACTTAGAAATCGCCAGCTCATATACAGTGCATAAAATATATTTATATATATATACCCTTATACACCATTTTAATAAAAAATATCACAAAATTCTTCTAAGTCTCTCGGGAAGAGTGAAAGACGCGCACGTTCATTTTCAGAGCTCCTAGACCTTCCTATAAGAAGTTAGCCAAAAAGTAGCTTCGAAAAACGCTTAGGTTAAGTTTCAGAGTTGCTTCTAATGTACCAAAGCTGGACTTAGACATAATGTCACTCTCACAACATTATGGCTGGTTGGAGACAGTCCGAACCACAAGTACCGGGTCCATGGTTCTGGCCGTATACTGGGGGGACGGGGACGACTCCCATTAACCCCTGACTATACCGGGGATACGCTTATCACAATGCCTTTCTGGTCTGTGCTGAAGCAGGGCATTCTGGCAGGCAAGTGGCTTGACCTTTATTAGTGAGCCTGGTTACCCCCTCTCGGAACCACAGACTTAGAAATCGCCAGCTCATATACAGTGCATAAAATATATTTATATATATACCCTTATACACCATTTTAATAAAAAATATCACAAAATTCTTCTAAGTCCCTCGGGAAGAGAGAAAGACGCGTACGTTCATTTTCAGAGCTCCTTGACCTTCCTATAAGAAGTTAGCTAAAAAGTAGCTTCGAAAAACGCTTAGGTTAAGTTTCAGAGTTGCTTCTAATGTACCAAAGCTGGACTTAGACATAATGTCACTCTCACAACATTATGGCTGGTTGGAGACAGTCCGAACCACAAGTACCGGGTCCATGGTTCTGGCCGTATACTGGGGGGACGGGGACGACTCCCATTAACCCCTGACTATACCGGGGATACGCTTATCACAATGACTTTCTGGTCTGTGCTGAAGCAGGGCATTCTGGCAGGCAAGTGGCTTGACCTTTATTAGTGAACCTGGTTACCCCCTCTGGAACCACAGACTTAGAAATCGCCAGCTCATATACAGTGCATAAAATATATTTATATATATACCCTTATACACCATTTTAATAAAAAATATCACAAAATTCTTCTAAGTCCCTCGGGAAGAGAGAAAGACGCGTACGTTCATTTTCAGAGCTCCTTGACCTTCCTATAAGAAGTTAGCTAAAAAGTAGCTTCGAAAAACGCTTAGGTTAAGTTTCAGAGTTGCTTCTAATGTACCAAAGCTGGACTTAGACATAATGTCACTCTCACAACATTATGGCTGGTTGGAGACAGTCCGAACCACAAGTACCGGGTCCATGGTTCTGGCCGTATACTGGGGGGACGGGGACGACTCCCATTAACCCCTGACTATACCGGGGATACGCTTATCACAATGCCTTTCTGTTCTGTGCTGAAGCAGGGCATTCTGGCAGCCAAGTGGCTTGACCTTTATTAGTGAGCCTGGTTACCCCCTCTCGGAACCACAGACTTAGAAATCGCCAGCTCATATACAGTGCATAAAATATATTTATATATATACCCTTATACACCATTTTAATAAAAAATATCACAAAATTCTTCTAAGTCTCTCGGGAAGAGTGAAAGACGCGCACGTTCATTTTCAGAGCTCCTAGACCTTCCTATAAGAAGTTAGCTAAAAAGTAGCTTCGAAAAACGCTTAGGTTAAGTTTCAGAGTTGCTTCTAATGTACCAAAGCTGGACTTAGACATAATGTCACTCTCACAACATTATGGCTGGTTGGAGACAGTCCGAACCACAAGTACCGGGTCCATGGTTCTGGCCGTATACTGGGGGGACGGGGACGACTCCCATTAACCCCTGACTATACCGGGGATACGCTTATCACAATGACTTTCTGGTCTGTGCTGAAGCAGGGCATTCTGGCAGGCAAGTGGCTTGACCTTTATTAGTGAGCCTGGTTACCCCCTCTGGAACCACAGACTTAGAAATCGCCAGCTCATATACAGTGCATAAAATATATTTATATATATACCCTTATACACCATTTTAATAAAAAATATCACAAAATTCTTCTAAGTCCCTCGGGAAGAGAGAAAGACGCGTACGTTCATTTTCAGAGCTCCTTGACCTTCCTATAAGAAGTTAGCTAAAAAGTAGCTTCGAAAAACGCTTAGGTTAAGTTTCAGAGTTGCTTCTAATGTACCAAAGCTGGACTTAGACATACTGTAATGTCACTCTCACAACATTATGGCTGGTTGGAGACAGTCCGAACCACAAGTACCGGGTCCATGGTTCTGGCCGTATACTGGGGGGACGGGGACGACTCCCATTAACCCCTGACTATACCGGGGATACGCTTATCACAATGCCTTTCTGTTCTGTGCTGAAGCAGGGCATTCTGGCAGCCAAGTGGCTTGACCTTTATTAGTGAGCCTGGTTACCCCCTCTCGGAACCACAGACTTAGAAATCGCCAGCTCATATACAGTGCATAAAATATATTTATATATATACCCTTATACACCATTTTAATAAAAAATATCACAAAATTCTTCTAAGTCTCTCGGGAAGAGTGAAAGACGCGCACGTTCATTTTCAGAGCTCCTAGACCTTCCTATAAGAAGTTAGCTAAAAAGTAGCTTCGAAAAACGCTTAGGTTAAGTTTCAGAGTTGCTTCTAATGTACCAAAGCTGGACTTAGACATAATGTCACTCTCACAACATTATGGCTGGTTGGAGACAGTCCGAACCACAAGTACCGGGTCCATGGTTCTGGCCGTATACTGGGGGGACGGGGACGACTCCCATTAACCTCTGACTATACCGGGGATACGCTTATCACAATGCCTTTCTGGTCTGTGCTGAAGCAGGGCATTCTGGCAGGCAAGTGGCTTGACCTTTATTAGTGAGCCTGGTTACCCCCTCTGGAACCACAGACTTAGAAATCGCCAGCTCATATACAGTGCATAAAATATATTTATATATATACCCTTATACACCATTTTAATAAAAAATATCACAAAATTCTTCTAAGTCCCTCGGGAAGAGTGAAAGACGCGCACGTTCATTTTCAGAGCTCCTAGACCTTCCTATAAGAAGTTAGCCAAAAAGTAGCTTCGAAAAACGCTTACTGTAGGTTAAGTTTCAGAGTTGCTTCTAATGTACCAAAGCTGGACTTAGACATAATGTCACTCTCACAACATTATGGCTGGTTGGAGACAGTCCGAACCACAAGTACCGGGTCCATGGTTCTGGCCGTATACTGGGGGGACGGGGACGACTCCCATTAACCCCTGACTATACCGGGGATACGCTTATCACAATGCCTTTCTGGTCTGTGCTGAAGCAGGGCATTCTGGCAGGCAAGTGGCTTGACCTTTATTAGTGAGCCTGGTTACCCCCTCTGGAACCACAGACTTAGAAATCGCCAGCTCATATACAGTGCATAAAATATATTTATATATATACCCTTATACACCATTTTAATAAAAAATATCACAAAATTCTTCTAAGTCCCTCGGGAAGAGTGAAAGACGCGCACGTTCATTTTCAGAGCTCCTAGACCTTCCTATAAGAAGTTAGCCAAAAAGTAGCTTCGAAAAACGCTTAGGTTAAGTTTCAGAGTTGCTTCTAATGTACCAAAGCTGGACTTAGACATAATGTCACTCTCACAACATTATGGCTGGTTGGAGACAGTCCGAACCACAAGTACCGGGTCCATGGTTCTGGCCGTATACTGGGGGGACGGGGACGACTCCCATTAACCCCTGACTATACCGGGGATACGCTTATCACAATGCCTTTCTGGTCTGTGCTGAAGCAGGGCATTCTGGCAGGCAAGTGGCTTGACCTTTATTAGTGAGCCTGGTTACCCCCTCTCGGAACCACAGACTTAGAAATCGCCAGCTCATATACAGTGCATAAAATATATTTATATATATACCCTTATACACCATTTTTTTTTTTTTGTAACTTAAATTTTATTGCATTTTTCCAAACAAGTGATACAGAATACAGTATACATTACATTCATTTTTAGTGTTAATCTCCGCTATAGACAGTACCGTATGTCAGCTTGTGAGACATATCCCGGTTTTTCGGGCCCTACTCGACCGGATTGTTTTGGGTAGACTAGCAATAAAGATAATAACATAATTCACATAGTACGATTGATTCAAATTGACAAACACAAAATCAATAAAGAAAAATAAATAAATAAATAATAAAAAAAAAAAAAAAAAAAAAAAAAAGGAGGTGGGTAGGAAGGGGGTAAAGGGGTGGCGCGGCCGGAAGAGGAGCATCGACTCGTGCTAGGTCTCTTCACCGCTCCTAGTAAGGTTCTTTGTGGGTTGCGTCCTCTCCAGTTTAACACCTCTGTAGGCGTTCTGTCTATATGTCTGTGTAGTCGTCGTGAGCTGAGTTTCCGCTCCTAAAGGAGAACGCACCTTCATCTATCACAGCCAGATTGTGTTCCTCTCAACCCCGGGGATATCCGTCTGCGCCAGCCAAGGCGTCCATACTTTGAGATAATTGGTGCCAGTGTCGTTAACTAGACTCGTCAACTTTTCCATCTGGCAGATAAACCACAATCGATTTCGAATCTTTGGGATACTTGGAATTTCGGGGCGTTTCCATAGTGCTGCTATCTCGCTCCTTGTGGCTATTGCAAAATGTGCTATTAGTTTATTGTTTGCTTTGGACAGGCCCGTTAGTGGTCTATTCAAGAGGAATAGCCATGGGTCTGGGGGAATAGTGAGGTCGAAGACTCTCTGTATCCAATGTCTAATTTCTTCCCATAGTGGGGAGATCCGCGGGCAAGACCACAGCATATGTAACAGATCGGCCGATCCTCCGCACTGCCGGGGGCATAGTGAGGAGGATCCAGGCACGAACTTGGCTAATTTCATTGGGGTGAGGTACCACCGCATTAGGACCTTATATGCGTTCTCCTTTAGTGTGGTACATATGGAGCTTTTTGCCGTGGCCATATATATAGCGTTCCACTCGTCATCTTCTAATGTCTCTCCCAGGTCTCTTTCCCATTGGGTTCTAAATGACGGTGGCTGCTGTCTAAAGCTCGCAGAATCAACTACTTCCTTGTACAATTGTGATGTGAGTCCCTTTGTGTCGGTCTCTGCCAGACAGAGCTTTTCGAATGACGTCAGGGGGGGGTATGGGGCAAATTTGTTATAAAATGCTCGAAGCTGGAGGTACCTAAAAAATTCTGAGTGGGGTATATCTTTTTCTTCTCTGACGTGATCAAACGTTTTAATCTTGCTATTGTAACCCTCCAGATCTTTAATTCGTATATAACCTTTATGTTTCCAAATTGATGCATCTCCCTCCAGAAGGCCAGGAGCGAACTTGGGATTGTTCCAAATTGGGGACATCGAAGAATTACTCGTTGTGAGAGAGTATTTAGTCTTATTAGCCTCCCAGATAGACAACGAGTTGGTCATTGAGGAAAGCGGCATGTTAGCAGATCGTCGTGCTTTTTTAGGTAGCCAAATCAAGTTGCGTATTTTTAAAGGAGCGCAGGCAGCACTCTCTAATTCCACCCACCGTTTTAAATGTGGACTGGATTGCCATTGAACAATTTGGCTTAATTGAGCCGCTTTGTAATATGAGAGTAGGCAGGGTACCGCTAGGCCCCCTGCTAGGACAGATCTTTTCATATTTAATTTGTTGACTCTCGGTTTTTTCCCTCCCCAGATAAATTTAGAGATTGCAGACTGAAGTGAGAGCAAATCCTTCAGTCTGAGTGGCACTGGTAACGTCTGGAAAAGGTATAGGATACGGGGGAGTAGGTTCATTTTGACGCTATGTATCCTACCTATCCAGGATATTCGTATAGAGGACCATTTATGGAGGTCAGCTATCAATGTCCGAATTAGGTTGGGGTAATTTGCATTGTAGATGTCTTTGGTGTTCTTGGCTATGTGGACTCCTAGATATTTTATGAATTTCTGTTGCCAGTGGAAGTTAAAATTCAGTTGCAATAACTTCTCTACGTGTCTAGGGAGATTGATGTTGAGGGCTTCAGATTTAGCTTGATTTATTTTAAATCCCGAAATGCTCGAGAATCTGTCCAATAAATCCAATAGGTTTGGCAAGGAGGTGAGGGGCTTTGAAATAATTAGTAGGATATCATCTGCGTACAGGGCCGCTTTATGTGTTTGAGAATATACGTTTAACCCTGAGATGTCCGGGTTGCCTCTAATTTGCGCCGCCAGTGGTTCTATACATAGAGCGAACAGGAGAGGGGATAATGGGCATCCCTGTCTCGTGCCACTCTTAATTTGAAAGGGGAGAGATGGAAAGCCCTGGTGTATTACCCTGGCGGTAGGTCCTGAGTACAGCGAGAGAATCGCTCTACTCACCTGATCCCCAAAGCCAAATGCCGCAAGCGTCTCCTTCAGGTAAGGCCAGTCTATCCTATCAAAAGCTTTTTCTGCATCCAGACTTAACAGCATACTTTGTGTGTTATTTTTAGTGGCCAATTCTACCAGATCAATAAATCGCCGGGTATTGTCCGCTGCCTGTCTGCCTTTAATGAATCCGACCTGATCTGGGTGTATAAGTCTGGGTAGGATTAGACATAATCTATTGGCCAATAGTTTAGCGTATATTTTAATATCAGTATTGATTAGGGATATGGGCCTATAACTTTTGCAGTCCAGCGGATCTTTACCTGGTTTATGGATTAATGATATAGACGCCTGTAACATCTCTCTGGGGATGGGGGCTCCTGCTAATATTGCATTGAACACGTGGAGCAACCTAGGGGCTAGTACTTTGGCAAATTTCTTATAGTATAGCCCCGAGAAGCCATCTGGCCCTGGGGCTTTTGAGGGTTTGAGTTCCTTAATGGCTTGTGACACCTCCTCTATAGTGAAATCAGCGCCCATGGCCTCTCTCTCTGCCTCTGTCAATCTCCCTAGTTTTGAGCTGGCTAAGAAATCTCTCAGCTTCTCGCTCGTTTTAGCGTTATGTGCCACTTTCTCTCCATTATATAGTGTTTCATAGAACGAACCAAATTCTTCTACTATTTTCTTAGGGTTGGCCGTGGGGGTACCTGATTTTAAGCGTATAGCTTGGATATTAAACTTCACTTGTCTGTCTCTTAACGCTCGAGCCAGCATAGTATCCGGCCTGTTCGCTTTTTCGTAAAATTTCCTCTTAGACCAACTCAGCGCGTTATCTGCCCTGGAGGTCAACAACATGTTTAGTTCAATTTTGGTATCTTTCAATTCTTGTAGGGTTTGCGGGTCTGGGTTACTCTTATGGAGTGATGTAAGGGAATGTAATCTCGATTGAAGCTTCATAATTTTTGAGTCCCTTTCCCGTTTTCTCCTAGCTGTGGTGCTAATTAGTATGCCCCTCAGCGTCGCTTTGTGAGCCTCCCATAATACAAACTGGGAATCTACAGAGCCTGTGTTTGTGTGGAAGAATTGAACTATTTCTTCCTTTATTGTCTCATAAATCTCAGGAATTTTTAGGATTGATTCGTTGAGCTTCCAGTTCGCTCCTGGTCTGCCTGTTCGGATGTGCTCGCACCTTAGCTCTATCGGTGCATGGTCAGACCATGAAATATCATGGATCCCAGCTCGGGAGACCATAGGAACCAGTTGGCAAGAGACGAAAAAATAATCAATTCTGCTGTAGGAGCCGTGTGGGTGGGAATAGAACGTATAGTCCCTATCAGTCGGGTGTAGTTCTCTCCATATGTCAGTCAGTTGGTTGTCTTTGAGGCCCTTGCGTAAAGAGGTCCCCACTTTTTTATGTACTGTGCCCGTATTCCCTGATCTGTCTAGATTTGGTTGCATGACCATGTTGATATCCCCTGCGAGTATTACGCCGCCCCTTGCGACAGTGCGTAGAGTCCGAAAAAAGTCTTCAAAGAAGACTGCGTCCTGCTCGCAGGGGGCATAGATTGTGGCTATTGTGATGCATTGCTCCCGTATCGTGCCCACTAGTATAACAAAGCGTCCCTCTGTGTCTCTTTTAATAGTTTGGGCTACAAATGGGATTTTATTATGGAACAAGATGGCCACTCCACGTTTTTTAACCGGTGCGGAGGAAAGGTAGAACTGGGCATAGTCTTTGTCTAGGAATTTAGGCGCGTTGGTCTTGCTAAAATGAGTCTCCTGTAACATTAGGACATCTGCGTGTTTTCGTTTATAGTCAGTGAAAGCTATTTTTCTCTTGGTTGGGCTATTAAAGCCCTTAACGTTATGTGATATAAGGGTTAACGCCATCACTTAATGTGTGAGAAGTGTAACAAACTAACGTTTGATGACTCACCCTGTCCACTTTGTCCCTTGTTCAACTGGCGGACGTTTTTGGTGTTACCATCCGGCAAAGTTCTAGTGTTCCGTCTAGGTCGGCATCCTCCCCGGCCGGGTGGGGAAAGGATTGGGAGGGGTAGGGAGGGAGGAGACAGTATAAGGGAAAACACATAAGGGGTAAAGCAAAATTGGAAACATAAGTTAAACCGCTTTGTAATAATGAAAAAAAATAAAAGAAAAACCAGAGCTCCCCTCGGGGTCCCCCGAGTGGGAGTCTGACGCCCAATGGGCAGGTCGGTATGCCTGACCTTCCAAAATGGCTGGCTTTCCCTTCCCGGGACCGACCCCCCTGGGACTTGTTTGAGGTCCTGATTCGTCAGGGACCTATATGAGGAACACATGTACGACATCGTGGGTGAATCCCACCGGCGCAAAACTGATAACTAACTTAACCTTAAACTGTAGCGTGATTTTTAACTTTATAACGACTTACAGCAGTACCTAAGTTATAGTGAGTGCATATCCATATATATACATGCATATACCCAGCATTTGAATGAACCCAATTATTTAATGATTTAATGAACATATTTAACATATTTAACCCCATTAACCCTATATAACATATGAACCATAAATAACATATATAACCTACAACATATACAACAGAAGCAACAGATATTCTATACCATCTAACATACATATAACATAACATACAGAGCCTCATTGAAACTTTATTGGGAAGGGCTCCGCGTCAGATGGTGACAAGTGAATTGAATCTTTCTTTACCCTCTTTCGTTATCCCCCCCCCCATCCTCCCCCATTTTCATCTTATTCCTCCCCCCTCCTTTCATCCTCATCCTCCCCCCCCCTCATCCCCACCCCCCCATCCCCAACCCCCCCTTTCATCTTCATCCTCCCCCCTTTCATCCTCATCCCCACCTTTCATCTTCATCCTCCCCCCCTTTCATCCTCATCCTCCCCCCCTTTCATCCTCGTCCTCCCCCCCTTTCATCCTCGTCCTCCCCCCTTTCATCCTCGTCCCCCCCTTTCATCCTCATCCTCCCCCTCCCCTTTCATCCTTCCCCTCCCCTTTCATCCTCCCCCTCCTCCCCTTTCATCCTCCCCCTCCTCCCCTTTCATCCTCCTCCCCCCTTTCATCCTCGTCCCCCCTTTCATCCTCGTCCCCCCCCCCCTTCATCTCCCCCCTTTCATCCTCGACCCCCCCTTTCATCCTCATCCTCCCCCTCCCCTTTCATCCTCCTCCCCCTCCCCTTTCATCCTCCTCCCCCTCCCCTTTCATCCTCCTCCCCCTCCCCTTTCATCCCCCGATCTCAGCCCCCACCTCTCTGCATTCCCCCCGTGTCCCCGGCCCCTGCGCTATCGCGGACCGTCCCCCTCTGCATCTCGGGCAGAGTCTCCCTGCAATGTGCGCAGTCACGTGGGGCCGCGCCGTCCTCTCGCGAGAGAGCGGCCCCTGGCTCGTCGCCTGGCAGTGACGTCAGCGGCAAAGCCCGCGAAAACCGGAGCCGCTCCCGCGGAGCACAGGGAGGGATAGAGGCAATATGGCTGCCATCCAAAAGTCAGCGACGGACCCGCTCGCGACCAGGAGGGCAGCCGCAGGTCCGGGAGAGCAGCCGCAGGTCTGGAAGGGCATCCGCAAGTGCGGAAGGGCATCCGCAAGTGCGGGGGGGCATCCGCAAGTGCGGGGGGGCATCCGCAAGTGCGGGGGGGCATCCGCAAGTGCGGGGGGGCACCCGCAAGTGCGGGGGGGCACCCGCAAGTGCGGGGGGGCATCCGCAGTAGGGGGGGGTAGCTGCAGTAGTGGGGTGGGGTGGGGGGGGTAGCTGCAGTAGTGGGGTGAGGGGGGGGTAGCTGCAGTAGTGGGGTGAGGGGGGGGTAGCTGCAGTAGTGGAGTGGGGGGGGGTAGCTGCAGTAGTGGGGTGAGGGGGGGGGTAGCTGCAGTAGTGGGGTGAGGGGGGGGGTAGCTGCAGTAGTGGGGTGAGGGGGGGGTAGCTGCAGTAGTGGAGTGGGGGGGGGTAGCTGCAGTAGTGGGGTGAGGGGGGGGGGTAGCTGCAGTAGTGGGGTGAGGGGGGGGGTAGCTGCAGTAGTGGGGTGAGGGGGGGGTAGCTGCAGTAGTGGGGTGAGGGGGGGGTAGCTGCAGTAGTGGGGTGAGGGGGGGGGTAGCTGCAGTAGTGGGGTGAGGGGGGGGTAGCTGCAGTAGTGGGGTGAGGGGGGGGGTAGCTGCAGTAGTGGGGTGAGGGGGGGGTAGCTGCAGTAGTGGGGTGAGGGGGGGGTAGCTGCAGTAGTGGGGTGAGGGGGGGGGTAGCTGCAGTAGTGGGGTGAGGGGGGGGTAGCTGCAGTAGTGGGGTGAGGGGGGGGTAGCTGCAGTAGTGGGGTGAGGGGGGGGGGTAGCTGCAGTAGTGGGGTGAGGGGGGGGGTAGCTGCAGTAGTGGGGTGAGGGGGGGGGTAGCTGCAGTAGTGGGGTGAGGGGGGGGGGGTAGCCGCAGTAGTGGGGTGGGGGGGGTAGCCGCAGGAGCGGGGGGGGGTAGTCGCAGGAGCGGGGGGGGGGTAGCTGGGTCACCGGAGGACGCGCTTACGATGCCTCCCTCCGGGTGAAGCAAGACACTGCAGCTGAAACACCCCAGTAGTAGTGGGGTGAGGGGGGGGGTAGCTGCAGTAGTGGGGTGAGGGGGGGGTAGCTGCAGTAGTGGGGTGAGGGGGGGGTAGCTGCAGTAGTGGGGTGAGGGGGGGGGGGGTAGCTGCAGTAGTGGGGTGAGGGGGGGGGGTAGCTGCAGTAGTGGGGTGAGGGGGGGGGTAGCTGCAGTAGTGGGGTGAGGGGGGGGGGTAGCCGCAGTAGTGGGGTGGGGGGGGGGTAGCCGCAGGAGCGGGGGGGGGTAGTCGCAGGAGCGGGGGGGGGGTAGCTGGGTCACCGGAGGACGCGCTTACGATGCCTCCCTCCGGGTGAAGCAAGACACTGCAGCTGAAACACCCCAGCTGGAAGGTAAAACGAAAAGGCAAAATGACATGATGAAGGTTCTGAACACCAAAAGGGATCCCTTTTATATGATTATTTCTTTGCTTGAGCACTTCCAAATTTCATGGGGTGAGAACTCAGTTATGGGCCGCTGCTGATCCCGTTGCTCCTGCCGCCAACCGCGGAGCCCCCGCTTTGCTCCATGTGGGTAAGTGTACGTCTGCGTCTCCTGCTTCTGCTCGTGGGGACGCCCGCAAGACCTCCGCCGCTCCCCCTGCGCCCAGCTTGCCGAGGAATCCCTCGCCATCTTCCAGGCGTCTCAAGGTATGTGCTACCCCATTCCGCAGCACCATTACTGCACATGGGAATAGCCACCGGTATCTAATCTGCTGGTCCCTCAGAATTCTTGTAATGGGGGCTAGGGATTTTCTTTTGGCCAGCGTGGCAGGGGACAGGTCTTGGAACACCTGGAATCTCACTTTATCAAACTCCATATGTTTAGTGTCCCGTGATATCTTGCATACCTCTTCTTTTGTGCGGTAATGGTGGAACCTGATAACAATGTCTCTTGGGGGGTCCCCTGCCTGAGGTCTTCCTCTCAGGGCGCGATGACATCTGTCTAACAGGAGCTCACGGTCCGTCTTGTCAGGGAAGAGTTGTTCTAGCCACTTGGTGGCAAAATCCTCTGGGTCGGTGACAGTCTCAGGGACCCCCCTTAGACGGATATTACTTCTTCTGTCCCTGTTTTCAGAGTCCTCAATCTTTTCCTCTAGGAATCTGACCTGGTCCCTCAGCTTAGTTACTTGTTTCTGAGTTTGTGCCAGTGCAGTAACGGTCTCATCAGACTTAACCTCTAGGGAGTTTGTTCGCTCACCTATGGCATCCATATCTTTCCTGAGAGCCCAAAGTTCTGTTGTAAAAAATTGCTTCATTTCAGCGCAGAAAGCTTTCATATCCTTGCGCCTCATTACATCCATGTCGTCCGATGCAGCACTTGCATTTTCTCCCTCATGGTCTGTCATGGTGGGTTGTGCAGGGGATTCAGGCCTGTCTCCCTGTGCTGTCTCTCCTTTTTTGAAATAAGTAGAGACTGTCTGGGTTTTTCTTCGAACTGTTTTGTTAGAAGCCATCCTGGTATGTTTAGAGATTCTTTACTGCTGGTTGTGTTGCTGTTGTCGCGATTTTGATGTAGTTATTGATATAACTAGTGCCGGTGGGAATGGAGCTCAGGTACTAAGCAGCCATTCACCTCCCCGTCGTCACGTGACCTCCCTTATACACCATTTTAATAAAAAATATCACAAAATTCTTCTAAGTCCCTCGGGAAGAGAGAAAGACGCGTACGTTCATTTTCAGAGCTCCTTGACCTTCCTATAAGAAGTTAGCTAAAAAGTAGCTTCGAAAAACGCTTAGGTTAAGTTTCAGAGTTGCTTCTAATGTACCAATGCTGGACTTAGACATAATGTCACTCTCACAACATTATGGCTGGTTGGAGACAGTCCGAACCACAAGTACCGGGTCGATGGTTCTGGCCGTATACTGGGGGGACGGGGACGACTCCCATTAACCCCTGACTATACCGGGGATACGCTTATCACAATGCCTTTCTGGTCTGTGCTGAAGCAGGGCATTCTGGCAGGCAAGTGGCTTGACCTTTATTAGTGAGCCTGGTTACCCCCTCTGGAACCACAGACTTAGAAATCGCCAGCTCATATACAGTGCATAAAATATATTTATATATATACCCTTATACACCATTTTAATAAAAAATATCACAAAATTCTTCTAAGTCCCTCGGGAAGAGAGAAAGACGCGTACGTTCATTTTCAGAGCTCCTTGACCTTCCTATAAGAAGTTAGCTAAAAAGTAGCTTCGAAAAACGCTTAGGTTAAGTTTCAGAGTTGCTTCTAATGTACCAAAGCTGGACTTAGACATAATGTCACTCTCACAACATTATGGCTGGTTGGAGACAGTCCGAACCACAAGTACCGGGTCCATGGTTCTGGCCGTATACTGGGGGGACGGGGACGACTCCCATTAACCCCTGACTATACCGGGGATACGCTTATCACAATGCCTTTCTGTTCTGTGCTGAAGCAGGGCATTCTGGCAGCCAAGTGGCTTGACCTTTATTAGTGAGCCTGGTTACCCCCTCTCGGAACCACAGACTTAGAAATCGCCAGCTCATATACAGTGCATAAAATATATTTATATATATACCCTTATACACCATTTTAATAAAAAATATCACAAAATTCTTCTAAGTCCCTCGGGAAGAGAGAAAGACGCGTACGTTCATTTTCAGAGCTCCTTGACCTTCCTATAAGAAGTTAGCTAAAAAGTAGCTTCGAAAAACGCTTAGGTTAAGTTTCAGAGTTGCTTCTAATGTACCAAAGCTGGACTTAGACATAATGTCACTCTCACAACATTATGGCTGGTTGGAGACAGTCCGAACCACAAGTACCGGGTCCATGGTTCTGGCCGTATACTGGGGGGACGGGGACGACTCCCATTAACCCCTGACTATACCGGGGATACGCTTATCACAATGCCTTTCTGGTCTGTGCTGAAGCAGGGCATTCTGGCAGGCAAGTGGCTTGACCTTTATTAGTGAGCCTGGTTACCCCCTCTGGAACCACAGACTTAGAAATCGCCAGCTCATATACAGTGCATAAAATATATTTATATATATACCCTTATACACCATTTTAATAAAAAATATCACAAAATTCTTCTAAGTCCCTCGGGAAGAGAGAAAGACGCGTACGTTCATTTTCAGAGCTCCTTGACCTTCCTATAAGAAGTTAGCTAAAAAGTAGCTTCGAAAAACGCTTAGGTTAAGTTTCAGAGTTGCTTCTAATGTACCAAAGCTGGACTTAGACATAATGTCACTCTCACAACATTATGGCTGGTTGGAGACAGTCCGAACCACAAGTACCGGGTCCATGGTTCTGGCCGTATACTGGGGGGACGGGGACGACTCCCATTAACCCCTGACTATACCGGGGATACGCTTATCACAATGCCTTTCTGTTCTGTGCTGAAGCAGGGCATTCTGGCAGCCAAGTGGCTTGACCTTTATTAGTGAGCCTGGTTACCCCCTCTCGGAACCACAGACTTAGAAATCGCCAGCTCATATACAGTGCATAAAATATATTTATATATATACCCTTATACACCATTTTAATAAAAAATATCACAAAATTCTTCTAAGTCTCTCGGGAAGAGTGAAAGACGCGCACGTTCATTTTCAGAGCTCCTAGACCTTCCTATAAGAAGTTAGCTAAAAAGTAGCTTCGAAAAACGCTTAGGTTAAGTTTCAGAGTTGCTTCTAATGTACCAAAGCTGGACTTAGACATAATGTCACTCTCACAACATTATGGCTGGTTGGAGACAGTCCGAACCACAAGTACCGGGTCCATGGTTCTGGCCGTATACTGGGGGGACGGGGACGACTCCCATTAACCCCTGACTATACCGGGGATACGCTTATCACAATGCCTTTCTGGTCTGTGCTGAAGCAGGGCATTCTGGCAGGCAAGTGGCTTGACCTTTATTAGTGAGCCTGGTTACCCCCTCTGGAACCACAGACTTAGAAATCGCCAGCTCATATACAGTGCATAAAATATATTTATATATATACCCTTATACACCATTTTAATAAAAAATATCACAAAATTCTTCTAAGTCCCTCGGGAAGAGTGAAAGACGCGCACGTTCATTTTCAGAGCTCCTAGACCTTCCTATAAGAAGTTAGCCAAAAAGTAGCTTCGAAAAACGCTTACAGTAGGTTAAGTTTCAGAGTTGCTTCTAATGTACCAAAGCTGGACTTAGACATAATGTCACTCTCACAACATTATGGCTGGTTGGAGACAGTCCGAACCACAAGTACCGGGTCCATGGTTCTGGCCGTATACTGGGGGGACGGGGACGACTCCCATTAACCCCTGACTATACCGGGGATACGCTTATCACAATGCCTTTCTGGTCTGTGCTGAAGCAGGGCATTCTGGCAGCCAAGTGGCTTGACCTTTATTAGTGAGCCTGGTTACCCCCTCTCGGAACCACAGACTTAGAAATCGCCAGCTCATATACAGTGCATAAAATATATTTATATATATACCCTTATACACCATTTTAATAAAAAATATCACAAAATTCTTCTAAGTCTCTCGGGAAGAGTGAAAGACGCGCACGTTCAATTTCAGAGCTCCTAGACCTTCCTATAAGAAGTTAGCTAAAAAGTAGCTTCGAAAAACGCTTAGGTTAAGTTTCAGAGTTGCTTCTAATGTACCAAAGCTGGACTTAGACATAATTTCACTCTCACAACATTATGGCTGGTTGGAGACAGTCCGAACCACAAGTACCGGGTCCATGGTTCTGGCAGTATACTGGGGGGACGGGGACGACTCCCATTAACCCCTGACTATACCGGGGATACGCTTATCACAATGCCTTTCTGGTCTGTGCTGAAGCAGGGCATTCTGGCAGGCAAGTGGCTTGACCGTTATTAGTGAGCCTGGTTACCCCCTCTGGAACCACAGACTTAGAAATCGCCAGCTCATATACAGTGCATAAAATATATTTATATATATACCCTTATACACCATTTTAATAAAAAATATCACAAAATCCTTCTAAGTCCCTCGGGAAGAGTGAAAGACGCGCACGTTCATTTTCAGAGCTCCTAGACCTTCCTATAAGAAGTTAGCCAAAAAGTAGCTTCGAAAAACGCTTAGGTTAAGTTTCAGAGTTGCTTCTAATGTACCAAAGTTGGACTTAGACATAATGTCACTCTCACAACATTATGGCTGGTTGGAGACAGTCCGAACCACAAGTACCGGGTCCATGGTTCTGGCCGTATACTGGGGGGACGGGGACGACTCCCATTAACCCCTGACTATACCGGGGATACGCTTATCACAATGCCTTTCTGGTCTGTGCTGAAGCAGGGCATTCTGGCAGGCAAGTGGCTTGACCTTTATTAGTGAGCCTGGTTACCCCCTCTGGAACCACAGACTTAGAAATCGCCAGCTCATATACAGTGCATAAAATATATTTATATATATACCCTTATACACCATTTTAATAAAAAATATCACAAAATTCTTCTAAGTCCCTCGGGAAGAGTGAAAGACGCGCACGTTCATTTTCAGAGCTCCTAGACCTTCCTATAAGAAGTTAGCCAAAAAGTAGCTTCGAAAAACGCTTACTGTAGGTTAAGTTTCAGAGTTGCTTCTAATGTACCAAAGCTGGACTTAGACATAATGTCACTCTCACAACATTATGGCTGGTTGGAGACAGTCCGAACCACAAGTACCGGGTCCATGGTTCTGGCCGTATACTGGGGGGACGGGGACGACTCCCATTAACCCCTGACTATACCGGGGATACGCTTATCACAATGCCTTTCTGGTCTGTGCTGAAGCAGGGCATTCTGGCAGCCAAGTGGCTTGACCTTTATTAGTGAGCCTGGTTACCCCCTCTCGGAACCACAGACTTAGAAATCGCCAGCTCATATACAGTGCATAAAATATATTTATATATATACCCTTATACACCATTTTAATAAAAAATATCACAAAATTCTTCTAAGTCTCTCGGGAAGAGTGAAAGACGCGCACGTTCATTTTCAGAGCTCCTAGACCTTCCTATAAGAAGTTAGCTAAAAAGTAGCTTCGAAAAACGCTTAGGTTAAGTTTCAGAGTTGCTTCTAATGTACCAAAGCTGGACTTAGACATAATTTCACTCTCACAACATTATGGCTGGTTGGAGACAGTCCGAACCACAAGTACCGGGTCCATGGTTCTGGCAGTATACTGGGGGGACGGGGACGACTCCCATTAACCCCTGACTATACCGGGGATACGCTTATCACAATGCCTTTCTGGTCTGTGCTGAAGCAGGGCATTCTGGCAGGCAAGTGGCTTGACCGTTATTAGTGAGCCTGGTTACCCCCTCTGGAACCAAAGACTTAGAAATCGCCAGCTCATATACAGTGCATAAAATATATTTAAATATATACCCTTATACACCATTTTAATAAAAAATATCACAAAATTCTTCTAAGTCCCTCGGGAAGAGTGAAAGACGCGCACGTTCATTTTCAGAGCTCCTAGACCTTCCTATAAGAAGTTAGCCAAAAAGTAGCTTCGAAAAACGCTTAGGTTAAGTTTCAGAGTTGCTTCTAATGTACCAAAGCTGGACTTAGACATAATGTCACTCTCACAACATTATGGCTGGTTGGAGACAGTCCGAACCACAAGTACCGGGTCCATGGTTCTGGCCGTATACTGGGGGGACGGGGACGACTCCCATTAACCCCTGACTATACCGGGGATACGCTTATCACAATGCCTTTCTGGTCTGTGCTGAAGCAGGGCATTCTGGCAGCCAAGTGGCTTGACCTTTATTAGTGAGCCTGGTTACCCCCTCTCGGAACCACAGACTTAGAAATCGCCAGCTCATATACAGTGCATAAAATATATTTATATATATACCCTTATACACCATTTTAATAAAAAAATATCACAAAATTCTTCTAAGTCTCTCGGGAAGAGTGAAAGACGCGCACGTTCATTTTCAGAGCTCCTAGACCTTCCTATAAGAAGTTAGCCAAAAAGTAGCTTCGAAAAACGCTTAGGTTAAGTTTCAGAGTTGCTTCTAATGTACCAAAGCTGGACTTAGACATAATTTCACTCTCACAACATTATGGCTGGTTGGAGACAGTCCGAACCACAAGTACCGGGTCCATGGTTCTGGCCGTATACTGGGGGGACGGGGACGACTCCCATTAACCCCTGACTATACCGGGGATTTGCTTATCACAATGCCTTTCTGGTCTGTGCTGAAGCAGGGCATTCTGGCAGGCAAGTGGCTTGACCTTTATTAGTGAGCCTGGTTACCCCCTCTGGAACCACAGACTTAGAAATCGCCAGCTCATATACAGTGCATAAAATATATTTATATATATACCCTTATACACCATTTTAATAAAAAATATCACAAAATTCTTCTAAGTCCCTCGGGAAGAGTGAAAGACGCGCACGTTCATTTTCAGAGCTCCTAGACCTTCCTATAAGAAGTTAGCCAAAAAGTAGCTTCGAAAAACGCTTAGGTTAAGTTTCAGAGTTGCTTCTAATGTACCAAAGCTGGACTTAGACATAATGTCACTCTCACAACATTATGGCTGGTTGGAGACAGTCCGAACCACAAGTACCGGGTCCATGGTTCTGGCCGTATACTGGGGGGATGGGGACGACTCCCATTAACCCCTGACTATACCGGGGATACGCTTATCACAATGCCTTTCTGGTCTGTGCTGAAGCAGGGCATTCTGGCAGGCAAGTGGCTTGACCTTTATTAGTGAGCCTGGTTACCCCCTCTCGGAACCACAGACTTAGAAATCGCCAGCTCATATACAGTGCATAAAATATATTTAAATATATACCCTTATACACCATTTTAATAAAAAATATCACAAAATTCTTCTAAGTCCCTCGGGAAGAGTGAAAGACGCGCACGTTCATTTTCAGAGCTCCTAGACCTTCCTATAAGAAGTTAGCCAAAAAGTAGCTTCGAAAAACGCTTAGGTTAAGTTTCAGAGTTGCTTCTAATGTACCAAAGCTGGACTTAGACATAATGTCACTCTCACAACATTATGGCTGGTTGGAGACAGTCCGAACCACAAGTACCGGGTCCATGGTTCTGGCCGTATACTGGGGGGACGGGGACGACTCCCATTAACCCCTGACTATACCGGGGATACGCTTATCACAATGCCTTTCTGGTCTGTGCTGAAGCAGGGCATTCTGGCAGCCAAGTGGCTTGACCTTTATTAGTGAGCCTGGTTACCCCCTCTCGGAACCACAGACTTAGAAATCGCCAGCTCATATACAGTGCATAAAATATATTTATATATATACCCTTATACACCATTTTAATAAAAAATATCACAAAATTCTTCTAAGTCTCTCGGGAAGAGTGAAAGACGCGCACGTTCATTTTCAGAGCTCCTAGACCTTCCTATAAGAAGTTAGCTAAAAAGTAGCTTCGAAAAACGCTTAGGTTAAGTTTCAGAGTTGCTTCTAATGTACCAAAGCTGGACTTAGACATAATTTTACTCTCACAACATTATGGCTGGTTGGAGACAGTCCGAACCACAAGTACCGGGTCCATGGTTCTGGCCGTATACTGGGGGGACGGGGACGACTCCCATTAACCCCTGACTATACCGGGGATACGCTTATCACAATGCCTTTCTGGTCTGTGCTGAAGCAGGGCATTCTGGCAGGCAAGTGGCTTGACCTTTATTAGTGAGCCTGGTTACCCCCTCTCGGAACCACAGACTTAGAAATCGCCAGCTCATATACAGTGCATAAAATATATTTATATATATACAGTACCCTTATACACCATTTTAATAAAAAATATCACAAAATTCTTCTAAGTACCTCGGGAAGAGTGAAAGACGCGCACGTTCATTTTCAGAGCTCCTAGACCTTCCTATAAGAAGTTAGCCAAAAAGTAGCTTCGAAAAACGCTTAGGTTAAGTTTCAGAGTTGCTTCTAATGTACCAAAGCTGGACTTAGACATAATGTCACTCTCACAACATTATGGCTGGTTGGAGACAGTCCGAACCACAAGTACCGGGTCCATGGTTCTGGCCGTATACTGGGGGGACGGGGACGACTCCCATTAACCCCTGACTATACCGGGGATACGCTTATCACAATGCCTTTCTGGTCTGTGCTGAAGCAGGGCATTCTGGCAGGCAAGTGGCTTGACATTTATTAGTGAGCCTGGTTACCCCCTCTGGAACCACAGACTTAGAAATCGCCAGCTCATATACAGTGCATAAAATATATTTAAATATATACCCTTATACACCATTTTAATAAAAAATATCACAAAATTCTTCTAAGTCCCTCGGGAAGAGTGAAAGACGCGCACGTTCATTTTCAGAGCTCCTAAACCTTCCTATAAGAAGTTAGCCAAAAAGTAGCTTCGAAAAACGCTTAGGTTAAGTTTCAGAGTTGCTTCTAATGTACCAAAGCTGGACTTAGACATAATGTCACTCTCACAACATTATGGCTGGTTGGAGACAGTCCGAACCACAAGTACCGGGTCCATGGTTCTGGCCGTATACTGGGGGGACGGGGACGACTCCCATTAACCCCTGACTATACCGGGGATACGCTTATCACAATGCCTTTCTGGTCTGTGCTGAAGCAGGGCATTCTGGCAGGCAAGTGGCTTGACCGTTATTAGTGAGCCTGGTTACCCCCTCTGGAACCACAGACTTAGAAATCGCCAGCTCATATACAGTGCATAAAATATATTTATATATATACCCTTATACACCATTTTAATAAAAAATATCACAAAATCCTTCTAAGTCCCTCGGGAAGAGTGAAAGACGCGCACGTACATTTTCAGAGCTCCTAGACCTTCCTATAAGAAGTTAGCCAAAAAGTAGCTTCGAAAAACGCTTAGGTTAAGTTTCAGAGTTGCTTCTAATGTACCAAAGCTGGACTTAGACATAATGTCACTCTCACAACATTATGGCTGGTTGGAGACAGTCCGAACCACAAGTACCGGGTCCATGGTTCTGGCCGTATACTGGGGGGACGGGGACGACTCCCATTAACCCCTGACTATACCGGGGATACGCTTATCACAATGCCTTTCTGGTCTGTGCTGAAGCAGGGCATTCTGGCAGCCAAGTGGCTTGACCTTTATTAGTGAGCCTGCTTACCCCCTCTCGGAACCACAGACTTAGAAATCGCCAGCTCATATACAGTGCATAAAATATATTTATATATATACCCTTATACACCATTTTAATAAAAAATATCACAAAATTCTTCTAAGTCTCTCGGGAAGAGTGAAAGACGCGCACGTTCATTTTCAGAGCTCCTAGACCTTCCTATAAGAAGTTAGCTAAAAAGTAGCTTCGAAAAACGCTTAGGTTAAGTTTCAGAGTTGCTTCTAATGTACCAAAGCTGGACTTAGACATAATTTTACTCTCACAACATTATGGCTGGTTGGAGACAGTCCGAACCACAAGTACCGGGTCCATGGTTCTGGCCGTATACTGGGGGGACGGGGACGACTCCCATTAACCCCTGACTATACCGGGGATACTCTTATCACAATGCCTTTCTGGTCTGTGCTGAAGCAGGGCATTCTGGCAGGCAAGTGGCTTGACCTTTATTAGTGAGCCTGGTTACCCCCTCTCGGAACCACAGACTTAGAAATCGCCAGCTCATATACAGTGCATAAAATATATTTATATATATACCCTTATACACCATTTTAATAAAAAATATCACAAAATTCTTCTAAGTACCTCGGGAAGAGTGAAAGACGCGCACGTTCATTTTCAGAGCTCCTAGACCTTCCTATAAGAAGTTAGCCAAAAAGTAGCTTCGAAAAACGCTTAGGTTAAGTTTCAGAGTTGCTTCTAATGTACCAAAGCTGGACTTAGACATAATGTCACTCTCACAACATTATGGCTGGTTGGAGACAGTCCGAACCACAAGTACCGGGTCCATGGTTCTGGCCGTATACTGGGGGGACGGGGACGACTCCCATTAACCCCTGACTATACCGGGGATACGCTTATCACAATGCCTTTCTGGTCTGTGCTGAAGCAGGGCATTCTGGCAGGCAAGTGGCTTGACATTTATTAGTGAGCCTGGTTACCCCCTCTGGAACCACAGACTTAGAAATCGCCAGCTCATATACAGTGCATAAAATATATTTAAATATATACCCTTATACACCATTTTAATAAAAAATATCACAAAATTCTTCTAAGTCCCTCGGGAAGAGTGAAAGACGCGCACGTTCATTTTCAGAGCTCCTAAACCTTCCTATAAGAAGTTAGCCAAAAAGTAGCTTCGAAAAACGCTTAGGTTAAGTTTCAGAGTTGCTTCTAATGTACCAAAGCTGGACTTAGACATAATGTCACTCTCACAACATTATGGCTGGTTGGAGACAGTCCGAACCACAAGTACCGGGTCCATGGTTCTGGCCGTATACTGGGGGGACGGGGACGACTCCCATTAACCCCTGACTATACCGGGGATACGCTTATCACAATGCCTTTCTGGTCTGTGCTGAAGCAGGGCATTCTGGCAGGCAAGTGGCTTGACCGTTATTAGTGAGCCTGGTTACCCCCTCTGGAACCACAGACTTAGAAATCGCCAGCTCATATACAGTGCATAAAATATATTTATATATATACCCTTATACACCATTTTAATAAAAAATATCACAAAATCCTTCTAAGTCCCTCGGGAAGAGTGAAAGACGCGCACGTACATTTTCAGAGCTCCTAGACCTTCCTATAAGAAGTTAGCCAAAAAGTAGCTTCGAAAAACGCTTAGGTTAAGTTTCAGAGTTGCTTCTAATGTACCAAAGCTGGACTTAGACATAATGTCACTCTCACAACATTATGGCTGGTTGGAGACAGTCCGAACCACAAGTACCGGGTCCATGGTTCTGGCCGTATACTGGGGGGACGGGGACGACTCCCATTAACCCCTGACTATACCGGGGATACGCTTATCACAATGCCTTTCTGGTCTGTGCTGAAGCAGGGCATTCTGGCAGCCAAGTGGCTTGACCTTTATTAGTGAGCCTGGTTACCCCCTCTCGGAACCACAGACTTAGAAATCGCCAGCTCATATACAGTGCATAAAATATATTTATATATATACCCTTATACACCATTTTAATAAAAAATATCACAAAATTCTTCTAAGTCTCTCGGGAAGAGTGAAAGACGCGCACGTTCATTTTCAGAGCTCCTAGACCTTCCTATAAGAAGTTAGCTAAAAAGTAGCTTCGAAAAACGCTTAGGTTAAGTTTCAGAGTTGCTTCTAATGTACCAAAGCTGGACTTAGACATAATGTCACTCTCACAACATTATGGCTGGTTGGAGACAGTCCGAACCACAAGTACCGGGTCCATGATTCTGGCCGTATACTGGGGGGACGGGGACGACTCCCATTAACCCCTGACTATACCGGGGATACGCTTATCACAATGCCTTTCTGGTCTGTGCTGAAGCAGGGCATTCTGGCAGGCAAGTGGCTTGACCTTTATTAGTGAGCCTGGTTACCCCCTCTCGGAACCACAGACTTAGAAATCGCCAGCTCATATACAGTGCATAAAATATATTTATATATATACCCTTATACACCATTTTAATAAAAAATATCACAAAATTCTTCTAAGTACCTCGGGAAGAGTGAAAGACGCGCACGTTCATTTTCAGAGCTCCTAGACCTTCCTATAAGAAGTTAGCCAAAAAGTAGCTTCGAAAAACGCTTAGGTTAAGTTTCAGAGTTGCTTCTAATGTACCAAAGCTGGACTTAGACATAATGTCACTCTCACAACATTATGGCTGGTTGGAGACAGTCCGAACCACAAGTACCGGGTCCATGGTTCTGGCCGTATACTGGGGGGACGGGGACGACTCCCATTAACCCCTGACTATACCGGGGATACGCTTATCACAATGCCTTTCTGGTCTGTGCTGAAGCAGGGCATTCTGGCAGCCAAGTGGCTTGACCTTTATTAGTGAGCCTGGTTACCCCCTCTCGGAACCACAGACTTAGAAATCGCCAGCTCATATACAGTGCATAAAATATATTTATATATATACCCTTATACACCATTTTAATAAAAAATATCACAAAATCCTTCTAAGTCCCTCAGGAAGAGTGAAAGACGCGCACGTTCATTTTCAGAGCTCCTAGACCTTCCTATAAGAAGTTAGCCAAAAAGTAGCTTCGAAAAACGCTTAGGTTAAGTTTCAGAGTTGCTTCTAATGTACCAAAGCTGGACTTAGACATAATGTCACTCTCACAACATTATGGCTGGTTGGAGACAGTCCGAACCACAAGTACCGGGTCCATGGTTCTGGCCGTATACTGGGGGGACGGGGACGACTCCCATTAACCCCTGACTATACCGGGGATACGCTTATCACAATGCCTTTCTGGTCTGTGCTGAAGCAGGGCATTCTGGCAGGCAAGTGGCTTGACATTTATTAGTGAGCCTGGTTACCCCCTCTGGAACCACAGACTTAGAAATCGCCAGCTCATATACAGTGCATAAAATATATTTAAATATATACCCTTATACACCATTTTAATAAAAAATATCACAAAATTCTTCTAAGTCCCTCGGGAAGAGTGAAAGACGCGCACGTTCATTTTCAGAGCTCCTAGACCTTCCTATAAGAAGTTAGCCAAAAAGTAGCTTCGAAAAACGCTTAGGTTAAGTTTCAGAGTTGCTTCTAATGTACCAAAGCTGGACTTAGACATAATTTTACTCTCACAACATTATGGCTGGTTGGAGACAGTCCGAACCACAAGTACCGGGTCCATGGTTCTGGCCGTATACTGGGGGGACGGGGACGACTCCCATTAACCCCTGACTATACCGGGGATACGCTTATCACAATGCCTTTCTGGTCTGTGCTGAAGCAGGGCATTCTGGCAGGCAAGTGGCTTGACCTTTATTAGTGAGCCTGGTTACCCCCTCTCGGAACCACAGACTTAGAAATCGCCAGCTCATATACAGTGCATAAAATATATTTAAATATATACCCTTATACACCATTTTAATAAAAAATATCACAAAATTCTTCTAAGTCCCTCGGGAAGAGTGAAAGACGCGCACGTTCATTTTCAGAGCTCCTAGACCTTCCTATAAGAAGTTAGCCAAAAAGTAGCTTCGAAAAACGCTTAGGTTAAGTTTCAGAGTTGCTTCTAATGTACCAAAGCTGGACTTAGACATAATGTCACTCTCACAACATTATGGCTGGTTGGAGACAGTCCGAACCACAAGTACCGGGTCCATGGTTCTGGCCGTATACTGGGGGGACGGGGACGACTCCCATTAACCCCTGACTATACCGGGGATACGCTTATCACAATGCCTTTCTGGTCTGTGCTGAAGCAGGGCATTCTGGCAGCCAAGTGGCTTGACCTTTATTAGTGAGCCTGGTTACCCCCTCTCGGAACCACAGACTTAGAAATCGCCAGCTCATATACAGTGCATAAAATATATTTATATATATACCCTTATACACCATTTTAATAAAAAATATCACAAAATTCTTCTAAGTCTCTCGGGAAGAGTGAAAGACGCGCACGTTCATTTTCAGAGCTCCTAGACCTTCCTATAAGAAGTTAGCTAAAAAGTAGCTTCGAAAAACGCTTAGGTTAAGTTTCAGAGTTGCTTCTAATGTACCAAAGCTGGACTGAGACATAATTTCACTCTCACAACATTATGGCTGGTTGGAGACAGTCCGAACCACAAGTACCGGGTCCATGGTTCTGGCCGTATACTGGGGGGACGGGGACGACTCCCATTAACCCCTGACTATACCGGGGATACGCTTATCACAATGCCTTTCTGGTCTGTGCTGAAGCAGGGCATTCTGGCAGGCAAGTGGCTTGACCGTTATTAGTGAGCCTGGTTACCCCCTCTGGAACCAAAGACTTAGAAATCGCCAGCTCATATACAGTGCATAAAATATATTTATATATATACCCTTATACACCATTTTAATAAAAAATATCACAAAATTCTTCTAATTCCCTCGGAAAGAGTGAAAGACGCGCACGTTCATTTTCAGAGCTCCTAGACCTTCCTATAAGAAGTTAGCCAAAAAGTAGCTTCGAAAAACGCTTAGGTTAAGTTTCAGAGTTGCTTCTAATGTACCAAAGCTGGACTTAGATATAATTTCACTCTCACAACATTATGGCTGGTTGGAGACAGTCCGAACCACAAGTACCGGGTCCATGGTTCTGGCCGTATACTGGGGGGACGGGGACGACTCCCATTAACCTCTGACTATACCGGGGATACGCTTATCACAATGCCTTTCTGGTCTGTGCTGAAGCAGGGCATTCTGGCAGCCAAGTGGCTTGACCTTTATTAGTGAGCCTGGTTACCCCCTCTCGGAACCACAGACTTAGAAATCGCCAGCTCATATACAGTGCATAAAATATATTTATATATATACCCTTATACACCATTTTAATAAAAAAATATCACAAAATTCTTCTAAGTCTCTCGGGAAGAGTGAAAGACGCGCACGTTTATTTTCAGAGCTCCTAGACCTTCCTATAAGAAGTTAGCCAAAAAGTAGCTTCGAAAAACGCTTAGGTTAAGTTTCAGAGTTGCTTCTAATGTACCAAAGCTGGACTTAGACATAATTTCACTCTCACAACATTATGGCTGGTTGGAGACAGTCCGAACCACAAGTACCGGGTCCATGGTTCTGGCCGTATACTGGGGGGACGGGGACGACTCCCATTAACCCCTGACTATACCGGGGATACGCTTATCACAATGCCTTTCTGGTCTGTGCTGAAGCAGGGCATTCTGGCAGCCAAGTGGCTTGACCTTTATTAGTGAGCCTGGTTACCCCCTCTCGGAACCACAGACTTAGAAATCGCCAGCTCATATACAGTGCATAAAATATATTTATATATATACCCTTATACACCATTTTAATAAAAAAATATCACAAAATTCTTCTAAGTCTCTCGGGAAGAGTGAAAGACGCGCACGTTCATTTTCAGAGCTCCTAGACCTTCCTATAAGAAGTTAGCCAAAAAGTAGCTTCGAAAAACGCTTAGGTTAAGTTTCAGAGTTGCTTCTAATGTACCAAAGCTGGACTTAGACATAATTTCACTCTCACAACATTATGGCTGGTTGGAGACAGTCCGAACCACAAGTACCGGGTCCATGGTTCTGGCCGTATACTGGGGGGACGGGGACGACTCCCATTAACCCCTGACTATACCGGGGATACGCTTATCACAATGCCTTTCTGGTCTGTGCTGAAGCAGGGCATTCTGGCAGGCAAGTGGCTTGACCTTTATTAGTGAGCCTGGTTACCCCCTCTCGGAACCACAGACTTAGAAATCGCCAGCTCATATACAGTGCATAAAATATATTTATATATATACCCTTATACACCATTTTAATAAAAAATATCACAAAATTCTTCTAAGTCTCTCGGGAAGAGTGAAAGACGCGCACGTTCATTTTCAGAGCTCCTAGACCTTCCTATAAGAAGTTAGCCAAAAAGTAGCTTCGAAAAACGCTTAGGTTAAGTTTCAGAGTTGCTTCTAATGTACCAAAGCTGGACTTAGACATAATTTTACTCTCACAACATTATGGCTGGTTGGAGACAGTCCGAACCACAAGTACCGGGTCCATGGTTCTGGCCGTATACTGGGGGGACGGGGACGACTCCCATTAACCCCTGACTATACCGGGGATACGCTTATCACAATGCCTTTCTGGTCTGTGCTGAAGCAGGGCATTCTGGCAGGCAAGTGGCTTGACCTTTATTAGTGAGCCTGGTTACCCCCTCTCGGAACCACAGACTTAGAAATCGCCAGCTCATATACAGTGCATAAAATATATTTAAATATATACCCTTATACACCATTTTAATAAAAAATATCACAAAATTCTTCTAAGTCCCTCGGGAAGAGTGAAAGACGCGCACGTTCATTTTCAGAGCTCCTAGACCTTCCTATAAGAAGTTAGCCAAAAAGTAGCTTCGAAAAACGCTTAGGTTAAGTTTCAGAGTTGCTTCTAATGTACCAAAGCTGGACTTAGACATAATGTCACTCTCACAACATTATGGCTGGTTGGAGACAGTCCGAACCACAAGTACCGGGTCCATGGTTCTGGCCGTATACTGGGGGGACGGGGACGACTCCCATTAACCCCTGACTATACCGGGGATACGCTTATCACAATGCCTTTCTGGTCTGTGCTGAAGCAGGGCATTCTGGCAGCCAAGTGGCTTGACCTTTATTAGTGAGCCTGGTTACCCCCTCTCGGAACCACAGACTTAGAAATCGCCAGCTCATATACAGTGCATAAAATATATTTATATATATACCCTTATACACCATTTTAATAAAAAATATCACAAAATTCTTCTAAGTCTCTCGGGAAGAGTGAAAGACGCGCACGTTCATTTTCAGAGCTCCTAGACCTTCCTATAAGAAGTTAGCTAAAAAGTAGCTTCGAAAAACGCTTAGGTTAAGTTTCAGAGTTGCTTCTAATGTACCAAAGCTGGACTGAGACATAATTTCACTCTCACAACATTATGGCTGGTTGGAGACAGTCCGAACCACAAGTACCGGGTCCATGGTTCTGGCCGTATACTGGGGGGACGGGGACGACTCCCATTAACCCCTGACTATACCGGGGATACGCTTATCACAATGCCTTTCTGGTCTGTGCTGAAGCAGGGCATTCTGGCAGGCAAGTGGCTTGACCGTTATTAGTGAGCCTGGTTACCCCCTCTGGAACCACAGACTTAGAAATCGCCAGCTCATATACAGTGCATAAAATATATTTATATATATACCCTTATACACCATTTTAATAAAAAATATCACAAAATTCTTCTAATTCCCTCGGAAAGAGTGAAAGACGCGCACGTTCATTTTCAGAGCTCCTAGACCTTCCTATAAGAAGTTAGCCAAAAAGTAGCTTCGAAAAACGCTTAGGTTAAGTTTCAGAGTTGCTTCTAATGTACCAAAGCTGGACTTAGATATAATTTCACTCTCACAACATTATGGCTGGTTGGAGACAGTCCGAACCACAAGTACCGGGTCCATGGTTCTGGCCGTATACTGGGGGGACGGGGACGACTCCCATTAACCCCTGACTATACCGGGGATAAGCTTATCACAATGCCTTTCTGGTCTGTGCTGAAGCAGGGCATTCTGGCAGCCAAGTGGCTTGACCTTTATTAGTGAGCCTGGTTACCCCCTCTCGGAACCACAGACTTAGAAATCGCCAGCTCATATACAGTGCATAAAATATATTTATATATATACCCTTATACACCATTTTAATAAAAAAATATCACAAAATTCTTCTAAGTCTCTCGGGAAGAGTGAAAGACGCGCACGTTTATTTTCAGAGCTCCTAGACCTTCCTATAAGAAGTTAGCCAAAAAGTAGCTTCGAAAAACGCTTAGGTTAAGTTTCAGAGTTGCTTCTAATGTACCAAAGCTGGACTTAGACATAATTTCACTCTCACAACATTATGGCTGGTTGGAGACAGTCCGAACCACAAGTACCGGGTCCATGGTTCTGGCCGTATACTGGGGGGACGGGGACGACTCCCATTAACCCCTGACTATACCGGGGATACGCTTATCACAATGCCTTTCTGGTCTGTGCTGAAGCAGGGCATTCTGGCAGCCAAGTGGCTTGACCTTTATTAGTGAGCCTGGTTACCCCCTCTCGGAACCACAGACTTAGAAATCGCCAGCTCATATACAGTGCATAAAATATATTTATATATATACCCTTATACACCATTTTAATAAAAAAATATCACAAAATTCTTCTAAGTCTCTCGGGAAGAGTGAAAGACGCGCACGTTCATTTTCAGAGCTCCTAGACCTTCCTATAAGAAGTTAGCCAAAAAGTAGCTTCGAAAAACGCTTAGGTTAAGTTTCAGAGTTGCTTCTAATGTACCAAAGCTGGACTTAGACATAATTTCACTCTCACAACATTATGGCTGGTTGGAGACAGTCCGAACCACAAGTACCGGGTCCATGGTTCTGGCCGTATACTGGGGGGACGGGGACGACTCCCATTAACCCCTGACTATACCGGGGATACGCTTATCACAATGCCTTTCTGGTCTGTGCTGAAGCAGGGCATTCTGGCAGGCAAGTGGCTTGACCTTTATTAGTGAGCCTGGTTACCCCCTCTCGGAACCACAGACTTAGAAATCGCCAGCTCATATACAGTGCATAAAATATATTTATATATATACCCTTATACACCATTTTAATAAAAAATATCACAAAATTCTTCTAAGTCTCTCGGGAAGAGTGAAAGACGCGCACGTTCATTTTCAGAGCTCCTAGACCTTCCTATAAGAAGTTAGCCAAAAAGTAGCTTCGAAAAACGCTTAGGTTAAGTTTCAGAGTTGCTTCTAATGTACCAAAGCTGGACTTAGACATAATTTCACTCTCACAACATTATGGCTGGTTGGAGACAGTCCGAACCACAAGTACCGGGTCCATGGTTCTGGCCGTATACTGGGGGGACGGGGACGACTCCCATTAACCCCTGACTATACCGGGGATACGCTTATCACAATGCCTTTCTGGTCTGTGCTGAAGCAGGGCATTCTGGCAGGCAAGTGGCTTGACCTTTATTAGTGAGCCTGGTTACCCCCTCTGGAACCACAGACTTAGAAATCGCCAGCTCATATACAGTGCATAAAATATATTTATATATATACCCTTATACACCATTTTAATAAAAAATATCACAAAATTCTTCTAAGTCCCTCGGGAAGAGTGAAAGACGCGCACGTTCATTTTCAGAGCTCCTAGACCTTCCTATAAGAAGTTAGCCAAAAAGTAGCTTCGAAAAACGCTTAGGTTAAGTTTCAGAGTTGCTTCTAATGTACCAAAGCTGGACTTAGACATAATGTCACTCTCACAACATTATGGCTGGTTGGAGACAGTCCGAACCACAAGTACCGGGTCCATGGTTCTGGCCGTATACTGGGGGGACGGGGACGACTCCCATTAACCCCTGACTATACCGGGGATACGCTTATCACAATGCCTTTCTGGTCTGTGCTGAAGCAGGGCATTCTGGCAGCCAAGTGGCTTGACCTTTATTAGTGAGCCTGGTTACCCCCTCTCGGAACCACAGACTTAGAAATCGCCAGCTCATATACAGTGCATAAAATATATTTATATATATACCCTTATACACCATTTTAATAAAAAAATATCACAAAATTCTTCTAAGTCTCTCGGGAAGAGTGAAAGACGCGCACGTTTATTTTCAGAGCTCCTAGACCTTCCTATAAGAAGTTAGCCAAAAAGTAGCTTCGAAAAACGCTTAGGTTAAGTTTCAGAGTTGCTTCTAATGTACCAAAGCTGGACTTAGACATAATTTCACTCTCACAACATTATGGCTGGTTGGAGACAGTCCGAACCACAAGTACCGGGTCCATGGTTCTGGCCGTATACTGGGGGGACGGGGACGACTCCCATTAACCCCTGACTATACCGGGGATACGCTTATCACAATGCCTTTCTGGTCTGTGCTGAAGCAGGGCATTCTGGCAGGCAAGTGGCTTGACCTTTATTAGTGAGCCTGGTTACCCCCTCTCGGAACCACAGACTTAGAAATCGCCAGCTCATATACAGTGCATAAAATATATTTATATATATACCCTTATACACCATTTTAATAAAAAATATCACAAAATTCTTCTAATTCCCTCGGAAAGAGTGAAAGACGCGCACGTTCATTTTTAGAGCTCCTAGACCTTCCTATAAGAAGTTAGCCAAAAAGTAGCTTCGAAAAACGCTTAGGTTAAGTTTCAGAGTTGCTTCTAATGTACCAAAGCTGGACTTAGATATAATTTCACTCTCACAACATTATGGCTGGTTGGAGACAGTCCGAACCACAAGTACCGGGTCCATGGTTCTGGCCGTATACTGGGGGGACGACGACGACTCCCATTAACCCCTGACTATACCGGGGATACGCTTATCACAATGCCTTTCTGGTCTGTGCTGAAGCAGGGCATTCTGGCAGGCAAGTGGCTTGACCTTTATTAGTGAGCCTGGTTACCCCCTCTCGGAACCACAGACTTAGAAATCGCCAGCTCATATACAGTGCATAAAATATATTTATATATATACCCTTATACACCATTTTAATAAAAAATATCACAAAATTCTTCTAATTCCCTCGGAAAGAGTGAAAGACGCGCACGTTCATTTTTAGAGCTCCTAGACCTTCCTATAAGAAGTTAGCCAAAAAGTAGCTTCGAAAAACGCTTAGGTTAAGTTTCAGAGTTGCTTCTAATGTACCAAAGCTGGACTTAGATATAATTTCACTCTCACAACATTATGGCTGGTTGGAGACAGTCCGAACCACAAGTACCGGGTCCATGGTTCTGGCCGTATACTGGGGGGACGACGACGACTCCCATTAACCCCTGACTATACCGGGGATACGCTTATCACAATGCCTTTCTGGTCTGTGCTGAAGCAGGGCATTCTGGCAGGCAAGTGGCTTGACCTTTATTAGTGAGCCTGGTTACCCCCTCTCGGAACCACAGACTTAGAAATCGCCAGCTCATATACAGTGCATAAAATATATTTATATATATACCCTTATACACCATTTTAATAAAAAATATCACAAAATTCTTCTAAGTACCTCGGGAAGAGTGAAAGACGCGCACGTTCATTTTCAGAGCTCCTACACCTTCCTATAAGAAGTTAGCCAAAAAGTAGCTTCGAAAAACGCTTAGGTTAAGTTTCAGAGTTGCTTCTAATGTACCAAAGCTGGACTTAGACATAATGTCACTCTCACAACATTATGGCTGGTTGGAGACAGTCCGAACCACAAGTACCGGGTCCATGGTTCTGGCCGTATACTGGGGGGACGGGGACGACTCCCATTAACCCCTGACTATACCGGGGATACGCTTATCACAATGCCTTTCTGGTCTGTGCTGAAGCAGGGCATTCTGGCAGGCAAGTGGCTTGACCTTTATTAGTGAGCCTGGTTACCCCCTCTCGGAACCACAGACTTAGAAATCGCCAGCTCATTTACAGTGCATAAAATATATTTATATATATACCCTTATACACCATTTTAATAAAAAATATCACAAAATTCTTCTAAGTCTCTCGGGAAGAGTGAAAGACGCGCACGTTCATTTTCAGAGCTCCTAAACCTTCCTATAAGAAGTTAGCCAAAAAGTAACTTCGAAAAACGCTTAGGTTAAGTTTCAGAGTTGCTTCTAATGTACCAAAGCTGGACTTAGACATAATTTCACTCTCACAACATTATGGCTGGTTGGAGACAGTCCGAACCACAAGTACCGGGTCCATGGTTCTGGCCGTATACTGGGGGGACGGGGACGACTCCCATTAACCCCTGACTATACCGGGGATACGCTTATCACAATGCCTTTCTGGTCTGTGCTGAAGCAGGGCATTCTGGCAGGCAAGTGGCTTGACCTTTATTAGTGAGCCTGGTTACCCCCTCTGGAACCACAGACTTAGAAATCGCCAGCTCATATACAGTGCATAAAATATATTTATATATATACCCTTATACACCATTTTAATAAAAAATATCACAAAATTCTTCTAATTCCCTCGGAAAGAGTGAAAGACGCGCACGTTCATTTTCAGAGCTCCTAGACCTTCCTATAAGAAGTTAGCCAAAAAGTAGCTTCGAAAAACGCTTAGGTTAAGTTTCAGAGTTGCTTCTAATGTACCAAAGCTGGACTTAGACATAATGTCACTCTCACAACATTATGGCTGGTTGGAGACAGTCCGAACCACAAGTACCGGGTCCATGGTTCTGGCCGTATACTGGGGGGACGGGGACGACTCCCATTAACCCCTGACTATACCGGGGATACGCTTATCACAATGCCTTTCTGGTCTGTGCTGAAGCAGGGCATTCTGGCAGGCAAGTGGCTTGACCTTTATTAGTGAGCCTGGTTACCCCCTCTCGGAACCACAGACTTAGAAATCGCCAGCTCATTTACAGTGCATAAAATATATTTATATATATACCCTTATACACCATTTTAATAAAAAATATCACAAAATTCTTCTAAGTCTCTCGGGAAGAGTGAAAGACGCGCACGTTCATTTTCAGAGCTCCTAGACCTTCCTATAAGAAGTTAGCCAAAAAGTAGCTTCGAAAAACGCTTAGGTTAAGTTTCAGAGTTGCTTCTAATGTACCAAAGCTGGACTTAGACATAATTTCACTCTCACAACATTATGGCTGGTTGGAGACAGTCCGAACCACAAGTACCGGGTCCATGGTTCTGGCCGTATACTGGGGGGACGGGGACGACTCCCATTAACCCCTGACTATACCGGGGATACGCTTATCACAATGCCTTTCTGGTCTGTGCTGAAGCAGGGCATTCTGGCAGGCAAGTGGCTTGATCTTTATTAGTGAGCCTGGTTACCCCCTCTGGAACCACAGACTTAGAAATCGCCAGCTCATATACAGTGCATAAAATATATTTATATATATACCCTTATACACCATTTTAATAAAAAATATCACAAAATTCTTCTAATTCCCTCGGAAAGAGTGAAAGACGCGCACGTTCATTTTCAGAGCTCCTAGACCTTCCTATAAGAAGTTAGCCAAAAAGTAGCTTCGAAAAACGCTTAGGTTAAGTTTCAGAGTTGCTTCTAATGTACCAAAGCTGGACTTAGACATAATGTCACTCTCACAACATTATGGCTGGTTGGAGACAGTCCGAACCACAAGTACCGGGTCCATGGTTCTGGCCGTATACTGGGGGGACGGGGACGACTCCCATTAACCCCTGACTATACCGGGGATACGCTTATCACAATGCCTTTCTGGTCTGTGCTGAAGCAGGGCATTCTGGCAGCCAAGTGGCTTGACCTTTATTAGTGAGCCTGGTTACCCCCTCTCGGAACCACAGACTTAGAAATCGCCAGCTCATTTACAGTGCATAAAATATATTTATATATATACCCTTATACACCATTTTAATAAAAAATATCACAAAATTCTTCTAAGTCTCTCGGGAAGAGTGAAAGACGCGCACGTTCATTTTCAGAGCTCCTAGACCTTCCTATAAGAAGTTAGCCAAAAAGTAGCTTCGAAAAACGCTTAGGTTAAGTTTCAGAGTTGCTTCTAATGTACCAAAGCTGGACTTAGACATAATTTCACTCTCACAACATTATGGCTGGTTGGAGACAGTCCGAACCACAAGTACCGGGTCCATGGTTCTGGCAGTATACTGGGGGGACGGGGACGACTCCCATTAACCCCTGACTATACCGGGGATACGCTTATCACAATGCCTTTCTGGTCTGTGCTGAAGCAGGGCATTCTGGCAGGCAAGTGGCTTGACCTTTATTAGTGAGCCTGGTTACCCCCTCTGGAACCACAGACTTAGAAATCGCCAGCTCATATACAGTGCATAAAATATATTTATATATATACCCTTATACACCATTTTAATAAAAAATATCACAAAATTCTTCTAATTCCCTCGGAAAGAGTGAAAGACGCGCACGTTCATTTTCAGAGCTCCTAGACCTTCCTATAAGAAGTTAGCCAAAAAGTAGCTTCGAAAAACGCTTAGGTTAAGTTTCAGAGTTGCTTCTAATGTACCAAAGCTGGACTTAGATATAATTTCACTCTCACAACATTATGGCTGGTTGGAGACAGTCCGAACCACAAGTACCGGGTCCATGGTTCTGGCCGTATACTGGGGGGACGGGGACGACTCCCATTAACCCCTGACTATACCGGGGATACGCTTATCACAATGCCTTTCTGGTCTGTGCTGAAGCAGGGCATTCTGGCAGCCAAGTGGCTTGACCTTTATTAGTGAGCCTGGTTACCCCCTCTCGGAACCACAGACTTAGAAATCGCCAGCTCATATACAGTGCATAAAATATATTTATATATATACCCTTATACACCATTTTAATAAAAAAATATCACAAAATTCTTCTAAGTCTCTCGGGAAGAGTGAAAGACGCGCACGTTTATTTTCAGAGCTCCTAGACCTTCCTATAAGAAGTTAGCCAAAAAGTAGCTTCGAAAAACGCTTAGGTTAAGTTTCAGAGTTGCTTCTAATGTACCAAAGCTGGACTTAGACATAATTTCACTCTCACAACATTATGGCTGGTTGGAGACAGTCCGAACCACAAGTACCGGGTCCATGGTTCTGGCCGTATACTGGGGGGACGGGGACGACTCCCATTAACCCCTGACTATACCGGGGATACGCTTATCACAATGCCTTTCTGGTCTGTGCTGAAGCAGGGCATTCTGGCAGGCAAGTGGCTTGACCTTTATTAGTGAGCCTGGTTACCCCCTCTGGAACCACAGACTTAGAAATCGCCAGCTCATATACAGTGCATAAAATATATTTAAATATATACCCTTATACACCATTTTAATAAAAAATATCACAAAATTCTTCTAAGTCCCTCGGGAAGAGTGAAAGACGCGCACGTTCATTTTCAGAGCTCCTAGACCTTCCTATAAGAAGTTAGCCAAAAAGTAGCTTCGAAAAACGCTTTGGTTAAGTTTCAGAGTTGCTTCTAATGTACCAAAGCTGGACTTAGACATAATGTCACTCTCACAACATTATGGCTGGTTGGAGACAGTCCGAACCACAAGTACCGGGTCCATGGTTCTGGCCGTATACTGGGGGGACGGGGACGACTCCCATTAACCCCTGACTATACCGGGGATACGCTTATCACAATGCCTTTCTGGTCTGTGCTGAAGCAGGGCATTCTGGCAGGCAAGTGGCTTGACCTTTATTAGTGAGCCTGGTTACCCCCTCTCGGAACCACAGACTTAGAAATCGCCAGCTCATATACAGTGCATAAAATATATTTATATATATACCCTTATACACCATTTTAATAAAAAATATCACAAAATTCTTCTAAGTACCTCGGGAAGAGTGAAAGACGCGCACGTTCATTTTCAGAGCTCCTAGACCTTCCTATAAGAAGTTAGCCAAAAAGTAGCTTCGAAAAACGCTTAGGTTAAGTTTCAGAGTTGCTTCTAATGTACCAAAGCTGGACTTAGACATAATGTCACTCTCACAACATTATGGCTGGTTGGAGACAGTCCGAACCACAAGTACCGGGTCCATGGTTCTGGCCGTATACTGGGGGGACGGGGACGACTCCCATTAACCCCTGACTATACCGGGGATACGCTTATCACAATGCCTTTCTGGTCTGTGCTGAAGCAGGGCATTCTGGCAGGCAAGTGGCTTGACCTTTATTAGTGAGCCTGGTTACCCCCTCTCGGAACCACAGACTTAGAAATCGCCAGCTCATATACAGTGCATAAAATATATTTATATATATACCCTTATACACCATTTTAATAAAAAATATCACAAAATTCTTCTAAGTCTCTCGGGAAGAGTGAAAGACGCGCACGTTCATTTTCAGAGCTCCTAGACCTTCCTATAAGAAGTTAGCCAAAAAGTAGCTTCGAAAAACGCTTAGGTTAAGTTTCAGAGTTGCTTCTAATGTACCAAAGCTGGACTTAGACATAATTTCACTCTCACAACATTATGGCTGGTTGGAGACAGTCCGAACCACAAGTACCGGGTCCATGGTTCTGGCCGTATACTGGGGGGACGGGGACGACTCCCATTAACCCCTGACTATACCGGGGATACGCTTATCACAATGCCTTTCTGGTCTGTGCTGAAGCAGGGCATTCTGGCAGGCAAGTGGCTTGACCTTTATTAGTGAGCCTGGTTACCCCCTCTGGAACCACAGACTTAGAAATCGCCAGCTCATATACAGTGCATAAAATATATTTATATATATACCCTTATACACCATTTTAATAAAAAATATCACAAAATTCTTCTAAGTCCCTCGGGAAGAGTGAAAGACGCGCACGTTCATTTTCAGAGCTCCTAGACCTTCCTATAAGAAGTTAGCCAAAAAGTAGCTTCGAAAAACGCTTAGGTTAAGTTTCAGAGTTGCTTCTAATGTACCAAAGCTGGACTTAGACATAATGTCACTCTCACAACATTATGGCTGGTTGGAGACAGTCCGAACCACAAGTACCGGGTCCATGGTTCTGGCCGTATACTGGGGGGACGGGGACGACTCCCATTAACCCCTGACTATACCGGGGATACGCTTATCACAATGCCTTTCTGGTCTGTGCTGAAGCAGGGCATTCTGGCAGCCAAGTGGCTTGACCTTTATTAGTGAGCCTGGTTACCCCCTCTCGGAACCACAGACTTAGAAATCGCCAGCTCATATACAGTGCATAAAATATATTTATATATATACCCTTATACACCATTTTAATAAAAAATATCACAAAATTCTTCTAATTCCCTCGGAAAGAGTGAAAGACGCGCACGTTCATTTTCAGAGCTCCTAGACCTTCCTATAAGAAGTTAGCCAAAAAGTAGCTTCGAAAAACGCTTAGGTTAAGTTTCAGAGTTGCTTCTAATGTACCAAAGCTGGACTTAGATATAATTTCACTCTCACAACATTATGGCTGGTTGGAGACAGTCCGAACCACAAGTACCGGGTCCATGGTTCTGGCCGTATACTGGGGGGACGGGGACGACTCCCATTAACCCCTGACTATACCGGGGATACGCTTATCACAATGCCTTTCTGGTCTGTGCTGAAGCAGGGCATTCTGGCAGCCAAGTGGCTTGACCTTTATTAGTGAGCCTGGTTACCCCCTCTCGGAACCACAGACTTAGAAATCGCCAGCTCATATACAGTGCATAAAATATATTTATATATATACCCTTATACACCATTTTAATAAAAAAATATCACAAAATTCTTCTAAGTCTCTCGGGAAGAGTGAAAGACGCGCACGTTTATTTTCAGAGCTCCTAGACCTTCCTATAAGAAGTTAGCCAAAAAGTAGCTTCGAAAAACGCTTAGGTTAAGTTTCAGAGTTGCTTCTAATGTACCAAAGCTGGACTTAGACATAATTTCACTCTCACAACATTATGGCTGGTTGGAGACAGTCCGAACCACAAGTACCGGGTCCATGGTTCTGGCCGTATACTGGGGGGACGGGGACGACTCCCATTAACCCCTGACTATACCGGGGATACGCTTATCACAATGCCTTTCTGGTCTGTGCTGAAGCAGGGCATTCTGGCAGCCAAGTGGCTTGACCTTTATTAGTGAGCCTGGTTACCCCCTCTCGGAACCACAGACTTAGAAATCGCCAGCTCATATACAGTGCATAAAATATATTTATATATATACCCTTATACACCATTTTAATAAAAAATATCACAAAATTCTTCTAAGTACCTCGGGAAGAGTGAAAGACGCGCACGTTCATTTTCAGAGCTCCTAGACCTTCCTATAAGAAGTTAGCCAAAAAGTAGCTTCGAAAAACGCTTAGGTTAAGTTTCAGAGTTGCTTCTAATGTACCAAAGCTGGACTTAGACATAATGTCACTCTCACAACATTATGGCTGGTTGGAGACAGTCCGAACCACAAGTACCGGGTCCATGGTTCTGGCCGTATACTGGGGGGACGGGGACGACTCCCATTAACCCCTGACTATACCGGGGATACGCTTATCACAATGCCTTTCTGGTCTGTGCTGAAGCAGGGCATTCTGGCAGGCAAGTGGCTTGACCTTTATTAGTGAGCCTGGTTACCCCCTCTCGGAACCACAGACTTAGAAATCGCCAGCTCATATACAGTACAGTGCATAAAATATATTTATATATATACCCTTATACACCATTTTAATAAAAAATATCACAAAATTCTTCTAAGTCTCTCGGGAAGAGTGAAAGACGCGCACGTTCATTTTCAGAGCTCCTAGACCTTCCTATAAGAAGTTAGCCAAAAAGTAGCTTCGAAAAACGCTTAGGTTAAGTTTCAGAGTTGCTTCTAATGTACCAAAGCTGGACTTAGACATAATTTCACTCTCACAACATTATGGCTGGTTGGAGACAGTCCGAACCACAAGTACCGGGTCCATGGTTCTGGCCGTATACTGGGGGGACGGGGACGACTCCCATTAACCCCTGACTATACCGGGGATACGCTTATCACAATGCCTTTCTGGTCTGTGCTGAAGCAGGGCATTCTGGCAGGCAAGTGGCTTGACCTTTATTAGTGAGCCTGGTTACCCCCTCTGGAACCACAGACTTAGAAATCGCCAGCTCATATACAGTGCATAAAATATATTTATATATATACCCTTATACACCATTTTAATAAAAAAATATCACAAAATTCTTCTAAGTCTCTCGGGAAGAGTGAAAGACGCGCACGTTTATTTTCAGAGCTCCTAGACCTTCCTATAAGAAGTTAGCCAAAAAGTAGCTTCGAAAAACGCTTAGGTCAAGTTTCAGAGTTGCTTCTAATGTACCAAAGCTGGACTTAGACATAATGTCACTCTCACAACATTATGGCTGGTTGGAGACAGTCCGAACCACAAGTACCGGGTCCATGGTTCTGGCCGTATACTGGGGGGACGGGGACGACTCCCATTAACCCCTGACTATACCGGGGATACGCTTATCACAATGCCTTTCTGGTCTGTGCTGAAGCAGGGCATTCTGGCAGGCAAGTGGCTTGACCTTTATTAGTGAGCCTGGTTACCCCCTCTCGGAACCACAGACTTAGAAATCGCCAGCTCATATACAGTGCATAAAATATATTTATATATATACCCTTATACACCATTTTAATAAAAAATATCACAAAATTCTTCTAAGTCTCTCGGGAAGAGTGAAAGACGCGCACGTTCATTTTCAGAGCTCCTAGACCTTCCTATAAGAAGTTAGCCAAAAAGTAGCTTCGAAAAACGCTTAGGTTAAGTTTCAGAGTTGCTTCTAATGTACCAAAGCTGGACTTAGACATAATTTCACTCTCACAACATTATGGCTGGTTGGAGACAGTCCGAACCACAAGTACCGGGTCCATGGTTCTGGCCGTATACTGGGGGGACGGGGACGACTCCCATTAACCCCTGACTATACCGGGGATACGCTTATCACAATGCCTTTCTGGTCTGTGCTGAAGCAGGGCATTCTGGCAGCCAAGTGGCTTGACCTTTATTAGTGAGCCTGGTTACCCCCTCTGGAACCACAGACTTAGAAATCGCCAGCTCATATACAGTGCATAAAATATATTTATATATATACCCTTATACACCATTTTAATAAAAAATATCACAAAATTCTTCTAAGTCCCTCGGGAAGAGTGAAAGACGCGCACGTTCATTTTCAGAGCTCCTAGACCTTCCTATAAGAAGTTAGCCAAAAAGTAGCTTCGAAAAACGCTTAGGTTAAGTTTCAGAGTTGCTTCTAATGTACCAAAGCTGGACTTAGACATAATGTCACTCTCACAACATTATGGCTGGTTGGAGACAGTCCGAACCACAAGTACCGGGTCCATGGTTCTGGCCGTATACTGGGGGGACGGGGACGACTCCCATTAACCCCTGACTATACCGGGGATACGCTTATCACAATGCCTTTCTGGTCTGTGCTGAAGCAGGGCATTCTGGCAGCCAAGTGGCTTGACCTTTATTAGTGAGCCTGGTTACCCCCTCTCGGAACCACAGACTTAGAAATCGCCAGCTCATATACAGTGCATAAAATATATTTATATATATACCCTTATACACCATTTTAATAAAAAAATATCACAAAATTCTTCTAAGTCTCTCGGGAAGAGTGAAAGACGCGCACGTTTATTTTCAGAGCTCCTAGACCTTCCTATAAGAAGTTAGCCAAAAAGTAGCTTCGAAAAACGCTTAGGTTAAGTTTCAGAGTTGCTTCTAATGTACCAAAGCTGGACTTAGACATAATTTCACTTTCACAACATTATGGCTGGTTGGAGACAGTCCGAACCACAAGTACCGGGTCCATGGTTCTGGCCGTATACTGGGGGGACGACGACGACTCCCATTAACCCCTGACTATACCGGGGATACGCTTATCACAATGCCTTTCTGGTCTGTGCTGAAGCAGGGCATTCTGGCAGGCAAGTGGCTTGACCTTTATTAGTGAGCCTGGTTACCCCCTCTGGAACCACAGACTTAGAAATCGCCAGCTCATATACAGTGCATAAAATATATTTAAATATATACCCTTATACACCATTTTAATAAAAAATATCACAAAATTCTTCTAAGTCCCTCGGGAAGAGTGAAAGACGCGCACGTTCATTTTCAGAGCTCCTAGACCTTCCTATAAGAAGTTAGCCAAAAAGTAGCTTCGAAAAACGCTTTGGTTAAGTTTCAGAGTTGCTTCTAATGTACCAAAGCTGGACTTAGACATAATGTCACTCTCACAACATTATGGCTGGTTGGAGACAGTCCGAACCACAAGTACCGGGTCCATGGTTCTGGCCGTATACTGGGGGGACGGGGACGACTCCCATTAACCCCTGACTATACCGGGGATACGCTTATCACAATGCCTTTCTGGTCTGTGCTGAAGCAGGGCATTCTGGCAGGCAAGTGGCTTGACCTTTATTAGTGAGCCTGGTTACCCCCTCTCGGAACCACAGACTTAGAAATCGCCAGCTCATATACAGTGCATAAAATATATTTATATATATACCCTTATACACCATTTTAATAAAAAATATCACAAAATTCTTCTAAGTACCTCGGGAAGAGTGAAAGACGTGCACGTTCATTTTCAGAGCTCCTAGACCTTCCTATAAGAAGTTAGCCAAAAAGTAGCTTCGAAAAACGCTTAGGTTAAGTTTCAGAGTTGCTTCTAATGTACCAAAGCTGGACTTAGACATAATGTCACTCTCACAACATTATGGCTGGTTGGAGACAGTCCGAACCACAAGTACCGGGTCCATGGTTCTGGCCGTATACTGGGGGGACGGGGACGACTCCCATTAACCCCTGACTATACCGGGGATACGCTTATCACAATGCCTTTCTGGTCTGTGCTGAAGCAGGGCATTCTGGCAGCCAAGTGGCTTGACCTTTATTAGTGAGCCTGGTTACCCCCTCTCGGAACCACAGACTTAGAAATCGCCAGCTCATATACAGTGCATAAAATATATTTATATATATACCCTTATACACCATTTTAATAAAAAATATCACAAAATTCTTCTAAGTCTCTCGGGAAGAGTGAAAGACGCGCACGTTCATTTTCAGAGCTCCTAGACCTTCCTATAAGAAGTTAGCCAAAAAGTAGCTTCGAAAAACGCTTAGGTTAAGTTTCAGAGTTGCTTCTAATGTACCAAAGCTGGACTTAGACATAATTTCACTCTCACAACATTATGGCTGGTTGGAGACAGTCCGAACCACAAGTACCGGGTCCATGGTTCTGGCCGTATACTGGGGGGACGGGGACGACTCCCATTAACCCCTGACTATACCGGGGATACGCTTATCACAATGCCTTTCTGGTCTGTGCTGAAGCAGGGCATTCTGGCAGCCAAGTGGCTTGACCTTTATTAGTGAGCCTGGTTACCCCCTCTCGGAACCACAGACTTAGAAATCGCCAGCTCATATACAGTGCATAAAATATATTTATATATATACCCTTATACACCATTTTAATAAAAAAATATCACAAAATTCTTCTAAGTCTCTCGGGAAGAGTGAAAGACGCGCACGTTTATTTTCAGAGCTCCTAGACCTTCCTATAAGAAGTTAGCCAAAAAGTAGCTTCGAAAAACGCTTAGGTTAAGTTTCAGAGTTGCTTCTAATGTACCAAAGCTGGACTTAGACATAATTTCACTCTCACAACATTATGGCTGGTTGGAGACAGTCCGAACCACAAGTACCGGGTCCATGGTTCTGGCCGTATACTGGGGGGACGACGACGACTCCCATTAACCCCTGACTATACCGGGGATACGCTTATCACAATGCCTTTCTGGTCTGTGCTGAAGCAGGGCATTCTGGCAGGCAAGTGGCTTGACCTTTATTAGTGAGCCTGGTTACCCCCTCTGGAACCACAGACTTAGAAATCGCCAGCTCATATACAGTGCATAAAATATATTTAAATATATACCCTTATACACCATTTTAATAAAAAATATCACAAAATTCTTCTAAGTCCCTCGGGAAGAGTGAAAGACGCGCACGTTCATTTTCAGAGCTCCTAGACCTTCCTATAAGAAGTTAGCCAAAAAGTAGCTTCGAAAAACGCTTTGGTTAAGTTTCAGAGTTGCTTCTAATGTACCAAAGCTGGACTTAGACATAATGTCACTCTCACAACATTATGGCTGGTTGGAGACAGTCCGAACCACAAGTACCGGGTCCATGGTTCTGGCCGTATACTGGGGGGACGGGGACGACTCCCATTAACCCCTGACTATACCGGGGATACGCTTATCACAATGCCTTTCTGGTCTGTGCTGAAGCAGGGCATTCTGGCAGGCAAGTGGCTTGACCTTTATTAGTGAGCCTGGTTACCCCCTCTCGGAACCACAGACTTAGAAATCGCCAGCTCATATACAGTGCATAAAATATATTTATATATATACCCTTATACACCATTTTAATAAAAAATATCACAAAATTCTTCTAAGTACCTCGGGAAGAGTGAAAGACGTGCACGTTCATTTTCAGAGCTCCTAGACCTTCCTATAAGAAGTTAGCCAAAAAGTAGCTTCGAAAAACGCTTAGGTTAAGTTTCAGAGTTGCTTCTAATGTACCAAAGCTGGACTTAGACATAATGTCACTCTCACAACATTATGGCTGGTTGGAGACAGTCCGAACCACAAGTACCGGGTCCATGGTTCTGGCCGTATACTGGGGGGACGGGGACGACTCCCATTAACCCCTGTCTATACCGGGGATACGCTTATCACAATGCCTTTCTGGTCTGTGCTGAAGCAGGGCATTCTGGCAGCCAAGTGGCTTGACCTTTATTAGTGAGCCTGGTTACCCCCTCTCGGAACCACAGACTTAGAAATCGCCAGCTCATATACAGTGCATAAAATATATTTATATATATACCCTTATACACCATTTTAATAAAAAAATATCACAAAATTCTTCTAAGTCTCTCGGGAAGAGTGAAAGACGCGCACGTTTATTTTCAGAGCTCCTAGACCTTCCTATAAGAAGTTAGCCAAAAAGTAGCTTCGAAAAACGCTTAGGTTAAGTTTCAGAGTTGCTTCTAATGTACCAAAGCTGGACTTAGACATAATTTCACTCTCACAACATTATGGCTGGTTGGAGACAGTCCGAACCACAAGTACCGGGTCCATGGTTCTGGCCGTATACTGGGGGGACGACGACGACTCCCATTAACCCCTGACTATACCGGGGATACGCTTATCACAATGCCTTTCTGGTCTGTGCTGAAGCAGGGCATTCTGGCAGGCAAGTGGCTTGACCTTTATTAGTGAGCCTGGTTACCCCCTCTGGAACCACAGACTTAGAAATCGCCAGCTCATATACAGTGCATAAAATATATTTAAATATATACCCTTATACACCATTTTAATAAAAAATATCACAAAATTCTTCTAAGTCCCTCGGGAAGAGTGAAAGACGCGCACGTTCATTTTCAGAGCTCCTAGACCTTCCTATAAGAAGTTAGCCAAAAAGTAGCTTCGAAAAACGCTTAGGTTAAGTTTCAGAGTTGCTTCTAATGTACCAAAGCTGGACTTAGACATAATGTCACTCTCACAACATTATGGCTGGTTGGAGACAGTCCGAACCACAAGTACCGGGTCCATGGTTCTGGCCGTATACTGGGGGGACGGGGACGACTCCCATTAACCCCTGACTATACCGGGGATACGCTTATCACAATGCCTTTCTGGTCTGTGCTGAAGCAGGGCATTCTGGCAGGCAAGTGGCTTGACCTTTATTAGTGAGCCTGGTTACCCCCTCTCGGAACCACAGACTTAGAAATCGCCAGCTCATATACAGTGCATAAAATATATTTATATATATACCCTTATACACCATTTTAATAAAAAATATCACAAAATTCTTCTAAGTCTCTCGGGAAGAGTGAAAGACGCGCACGTTCATTTTCAGAGCTCCTAGACCTTCCTATAAGAAGTTAGCCAAAAAGTAGCTTCGAAAAACGCTTAGGTTAAGTTTCAGAGTTGCTTCTAATGTACCAAAGCTGGACTTAGACATAATTTCACTCTCACAACATTATGGCTGGTTGGAGACAGTCCGAACCACAAGTACCGGGTCCATGGTTCTGGCCGTATACTGGGGGGACGGGGACGACTCCCATTAACCCCTGACTATACCGGGGATACGCTTATCACAATGCCTTTCTGGTCTGTGCTGAAGCAGGGCATTCTGGCAGGCAAGTGGCTTGACCTTTATTAGTGAGCCTGGTTACCCCCTCTGGAACCACAGACTTAGAAATCGCCAGCTCATATACAGTGCATAAAATATATTTATATATATACCCTTATACACCATTTTAATAAAAAATATCACAAAATTCTTCTAAGTCCCTCGGGAAGAGTGAAAGACGCGCACGTTCATTTTCAGAGCTCCTAGACCTTCCTATAAGAAGTTAGCCAAAAAGTAGCTTCGAAAAACGCTTAGGTTAAGTTTCAGAGTTGCTTCTAATGTACCAAAGCTGGACTTAGACATAATGTCACTCTCACAACATTATGGCTGGTTGGAGACAGTCCGAACCACAAGTACCGGGTCCATGGTTCTGGCCGTATACTGGGGGGACGGGGACGACTCCCATTAACCCCTGACTATACCGGGGATACGCTTATCACAATGCCTTTCTGGTCTGTGCTGAAGCAGGGCATTCTGGCAGCCAAGTGGCTTGACCTTTATTAGTGAGCCTGGTTACCCCCTCTCGGAACCACAGACTTAGAAATCGCCAGCTCATATACAGTGCATAAAATATATTTATATATATACCCTTATACACCATTTTAATAAAAAAATATCACAAAATTCTTCTAAGTCTCTCGGGAAGAGTGAAAGACGCGCACGTTTATTTTCAGAGCTCCTAGACCTTCCTATAAGAAGTTAGCCAAAAAGTAGCTTCGAAAAACGCTTAGGTTAAGTTTCAGAGTTGCTTCTAATGTACCAAAGCTGGACTTAGACATAATTTCACTCTCACAACATTATGGCTGGTTGGAGACAGTCCGAACCACAAGTACCGGGTCCATGGTTCTGGCCGTATACTGGGGGGACGACGACGACTCCCATTAACCCCTGACTATACCGGGGATACGCTTATCACAATGCCTTTCTGGTCTGTGCTGAAGCAGGGCATTCTGGCAGGCAAGTGGCTTGACCTTTATTAGTGAGCCTGGTTACCCCCTCTGGAACCACAGACTTAGAAATCGCCAGCTCATATACAGTGCATAAAATATATTTAAATATATACCCTTATACACCATTTTAATAAAAAATATCACAAAATTCTTCTAAGTCCCTCGGGAAGAGTGAAAGACGCGCACGTTCATTTTCAGAGCTCCTAGACCTTCCTATAAGAAGTTAGCCAAAAAGTAGCTTCGAAAAACGCTTTGGTTAAGTTTCAGAGTTGCTTCTAATGTACCAAAGCTGGACTTAGACATAATGTCACTCTCACAACATTATGGCTGGTTGGAGACAGTCCGAACCACAAGTACCGGGTCCATGGTTCTGGCCGTATACTGGGGGGACGGGGACGACTCCCATTAACCCCTGACTATACCGGGGATACGCTTATCACAATGCCTTTCTGGTCTGTGCTGAAGCAGGGCATTCTGGCAGGCAAGTGGCTTGACCTTTATTAGTGAGCCTGGTTACCCCCTCTCGGAACCACAGACTTAGAAATCGCCAGCTCATATACAGTGCATAAAATATATTTATATATATACCCTTATACACCATTTTAATAAAAAATATCACAAAATTCTTCTAAGTACCTCGGGAAGAGTGAAAGACGTGCACGTTCATTTTCAGAGCTCCTAGACCTTCCTATAAGAAGTTAGCCAAAAAGTAGCTTCGAAAAACGCTTAGGTTAAGTTTCAGAGTTGCTTCTAATGTACCAAAGCTGGACTTAGACATAATGTCACTCTCACAACATTATGGCTGGTTGGAGACAGTCCGAACCACAAGTACCGGGTCCATGGTTCTGGCCGTATACTGGGGGGACGGGGACGACTCCCATTAACCCCTGACTATACCGGGGATACGCTTATCACAATGCCTTTCTGGTCTGTGCTGAAGCAGGGCATTCTGGCAGCCAAGTGGCTTGACCTTTATTAGTGAGCCTGGTTACCCCCTCTCGGAACCACAGACTTAGAAATCGCCAGCTCATATACAGTGCATAAAATATATTTATATATATACCCTTATACACCATTTTAATAAAAAATATCACAAAATTCTTCTAAGTCTCTCGGGAAGAGTGAAAGACGCGCACGTTCATTTTCAGAGCTCCTAGACCTTCCTATAAGAAGTTAGCCAAAAAGTAGCTTCGAAAAACGCTTAGGTTAAGTTTCAGAGTTGCTTCTAATGTACCAAAGCTGGACTTAGACATAATTTCACTCTCACAACATTATGGCTGGTTGGAGACAGTCCGAACCACAAGTACCGGGTCCATGGTTCTGGCCGTATACTGGGGGGACGGGGACGACTCCCATTAACCCCTGACTATACCGGGGATACGCTTATCACAATGCCTTTCTGGTCTGTGCTGAAGCAGGGCATTCTGGCAGCCAAGTGGCTTGACCTTTATTAGTGAGCCTGGTTACCCCCTCTCGGAACCACAGACTTAGAAATCGCCAGCTCATATACAGTGCATAAAATATATTTATATATATACCCTTATACACCATTTTAATAAAAAAATATCACAAAATTCTTCTAAGTCTCTCGGGAAGAGTGAAAGACGCGCACGTTTATTTTCAGAGCTCCTAGACCTTCCTATAAGAAGTTAGCCAAAAAGTAGCTTCGAAAAACGCTTAGGTTAAGTTTCAGAGTTGCTTCTAATGTACCAAAGCTGGACTTAGACATAATTTCACTCTCACAACATTATGGCTGGTTGGAGACAGTCCGAACCACAAGTACCGGGTCCATGGTTCTGGCCGTATACTGGGGGGACGACGACGACTCCCATTAACCCCTGACTATACCGGGGATACGCTTATCACAATGCCTTTCTGGTCTGTGCTGAAGCAGGGCATTCTGGCAGGCAAGTGGCTTGACCTTTATTAGTGAGCCTGGTTACCCCCTCTGGAACCACAGACTTAGAAATCGCCAGCTCATATACAGTGCATAAAATATATTTAAATATATACCCTTATACACCATTTTAATAAAAAATATCACAAAATTCTTCTAAGTCCCTCGGGAAGAGTGAAAGACGCGCACGTTCATTTTCAGAGCTCCTAGACCTTCCTATAAGAAGTTAGCCAAAAAGTAGCTTCGAAAAACGCTTTGGTTAAGTTTCAGAGTTGCTTCTAATGTACCAAAGCTGGACTTAGACATAATGTCACTCTCACAACATTATGGCTGGTTGGAGACAGTCCGAACCACAAGTACCGGGTCCATGGTTCTGGCCGTATACTGGGGGGACGGGGACGACTCCCATTAACCCCTGACTATACCGGGGATACGCTTATCACAATGCCTTTCTGGTCTGTGCTGAAGCAGGGCATTCTGGCAGGCAAGTGGCTTGACCTTTATTAGTGAGCCTGGTTACCCCCTCTCGGAACCACAGACTTAGAAATCGCCAGCTCATATACAGTGCATAAAATATATTTATATATATACCCTTATACACCATTTTAATAAAAAATATCACAAAATTCTTCTAAGTACCTCGGGAAGAGTGAAAGACGTGCACGTTCATTTTCAGAGCTCCTAGACCTTCCTATAAGAAGTTAGCCAAAAAGTAGCTTCGAAAAACGCTTAGGTTAAGTTTCAGAGTTGCTTCTAATGTACCAAAGCTGGACTTAGACATAATGTCACTCTCACAACATTATGGCTGGTTGGAGACAGTCCGAACCACAAGTACCGGGTCCATGGTTCTGGCCGTATACTGGGGGGACGGGGACGACTCCCATTAACCCCTGACTATACCGGGGATACGCTTATCACAATGCCTTTCTGGTCTGTGCTGAAGCAGGGCATTCTGGCAGCCAAGTGGCTTGACCTTTATTAGTGAGCCTGGTTACCCCCTCTCGGAACCACAGACTTAGAAATCGCCAGCTCATATACAGTGCATAAAATATATTTATATATATACCCTTATACACCATTTTAATAAAAAAATATCACAAAATTCTTCTAAGTCTCTCGGGAAGAGTGAAAGACGCGCACGTTTATTTTCAGAGCTCCTAGACCTTCCTATAAGAAGTTAGCCAAAAAGTAGCTTCGAAAAACGCTTAGGTTAAGTTTCAGAGTTGCTTCTAATGTACCAAAGCTGGACTTAGACATAATTTCACTCTCACAACATTATGGCTGGTTGGAGACAGTCCGAACCACAAGTACCGGGTCCATGGTTCTGGCCGTATACTGGGGGGACGACGACGACTCCCATTAACCCCTGACTATACCGGGGATACGCTTATCACAATGCCTTTCTGGTCTGTGCTGAAGCAGGGCATTCTGGCAGGCAAGTGGCTTGACCTTTATTAGTGAGCCTGGTTACCCCCTCTGGAACCACAGACTTAGAAATCGCCAGCTCATATACAGTGCATAAAATATATTTAAATATATACCCTTATACACCATTTTAATAAAAAATATCACAAAATTCTTCTAAGTCCCTCGGGAAGAGTGAAAGACGCGCACGTTCATTTTCAGAGCTCCTAGACCTTCCTATAAGAAGTTAGCCAAAAAGTAGCTTCGAAAAACGCTTTGGTTAAGTTTCAGAGTTGCTTCTAATGTACCAAAGCTGGACTTAGACATAATGTCACTCTCACAACATTATGGCTGGTTGGAGACAGTCCGAACCACAAGTACCGGGTCCATGGTTCTGGCCGTATACTGGGGGGACGGGGACGACTCCCATTAACCCCTGACTATACCGGGGATACGCTTATCACAATGCCTTTCTGGTCTGTGCTGAAGCAGGGCATTCTGGCAGCCAAGTGGCTTGACCTTTATTAGTGAGCCTGGTTACCCCCTCTCGGAACCACAGACTTAGAAATCGCCAGCTCATATACAGTGCATAAAATATATTTATATATATACCCTTATACACCATTTTAATAAAAAATATCACAAAATTCTTCTAAGTACCTCGGGAAGAGTGAAAGACGTGCACGTTCATTTTCAGAGCTCCTAGACCTTCCTATAAGAAGTTAGCCAAAAAGTAGCTTCGAAAAACGCTTAGGTTAAGTTTCAGAGTTGCTTCTAATGTACCAAAGCTGGACTTAGACATAATGTCACTCTCACAACATTATGGCTGGTTGGAGACAGTCCGAACCACAAGTACCGGGTCCATGGTTCTGGCCGTATACTGGGGGGACGGGGACGACTCCCATTAACCCCTGACTATACCGGGGATACGCTTATCACAATGCCTTTCTGGTCTGTGCTGAAGCAGGGCATTCTGGCAGCCAAGTGGCTTGACCTTTATTAGTGAGCCTGGTTACCCCCTCTCGGAACCACAGACTTAGAAATCGCCAGCTCATATACAGTGCATAAAATATATTTATATATATACCCTTATACACCATTTTAATAAAAAATATCACAAAATTCTTCTAAGTCTCTCGGGAAGAGTGAAAGACGCGCACGTTCATTTTCAGAGCTCCTAGACCTTCCTATAAGAAGTTAGCCAAAAAGTAGCTTCGAAAAACGCTTAGGTTAAGTTTCAGAGTTGCTTCTAATGTACCAAAGCTGGACTTAGACATAATTTCACTCTCACAACATTATGGCTGGTTGGAGACAGTCCGAACCACAAGTACCGGGTCCATGGTTCTGGCCGTATACTGGGGGGACGGGGACGACTCCCATTAACCCCTGACTATACCGGGGATACGCTTATCACAATGCCTTTCTGGTCTGTGCTGAAGCAGGGCATTCTGGCAGGCAAGTGGCTTGACCTTTATTAGTGAGCCTGGTTACCCCCTCTGGAACCACAGACTTAGAAATCGCCAGCTCATATACAGTGCATAAAATATATTTATATATATACCCTTATACACCATTTTAATAAAAAATATCACAAAATTCTTCTAAGTCCCTCGGGAAGAGTGAAAGACGCGCACGTTCATTTTCAGAGCTCCTAGACCTTCCTATAAGAAGTTAGCCAAAAAGTAGCTTCGAAAAACGCTTAGGTTAAGTTTCAGAGTTGCTTCTAATGTACCAAAGCTGGACTTAGACATAATGTCACTCTCACAACATTATGGCTGGTTGGAGACAGTCCGAACCACAAGTACCGGGTCCATGGTTCTGGCCGTATACTGGGGGGACGGGGACGACTCCCATTAACCCCTGACTATACCGGGGATACGCTTATCACAATGCCTTTCTGGTCTGTGCTGAAGCAGGGCATTCTGGCAGCCAAGTGGCTTGACCTTTATTAGTGAGCCTGGTTACCCCCTCTCGGAACCACAGACTTAGAAATCGCCAGCTCATATACAGTGCATAAAATATATTTATATATATACCCTTATACACCATTTTAATAAAAAATATCACAAAATTCTTCTAATTCCCTCGGAAAGAGTGAAAGACGCGCACGTTCATTTTCAGAGCTCCTAGACCTTCCTATAAGAAGTTAGCCAAAAAGTAGCTTCGAAAAACGCTTAGGTTAAGTTTCAGAGTTGCTTCTAATGTACCAAAGCTGGACTTAGATATAATTTCACTCTCACAACATTATGGCTGGTTGGAGACAGTCCGAACCACAAGTACCGGGTCCATGGTTCTGGCCGTATACTGGGGGGACGGGGACGACTCCCATTAACCCCTGACTATACCGGGGATACGCTTATCACAATGCCTTTCTGGTCTGTGCTGAAGCAGGGCATTCTGGCAGCCAAGTGGCTTGACCTTTATTAGTGAGCCTGGTTACCCCCTCTCGGAACCACAGACTTAGAAATCGCCAGCTCATATACAGTGCATAAAATATATTTATATATATACCCTTATACACCATTTTAATAAAAAATATCACAAAATTCTTCTAAGTCTCTCGGGAAGAGTGAAAGACGCGCACGTTTATTTTCAGAGCTCCTAGACCTTCCTATAAGAAGTTAGCCAAAAAGTAGCTTCGAAAAACGCTTAGGTTAAGTTTCAGAGTTGCTTCTAATGTACCAAAGCTGGACTTAGACATAATTTCACTCTCACAACATTATGGCTGGTTGGAGACAGTCCGAACCACAAGTACCGGGTCCATGGTTCTGGCCGTATACTGGGGGGACGGGGACGACTCCCATTAACCCCTGACTATACCGGGGATACGCTTATCACAATGCCTTTCTGGTCTGTGCTGAAGCAGGGCATTCTGGCAGCCAAGTGGCTTGACCTTTATTAGTGAGCCTGGTTACCCCCTCTCGGAACCACAGACTTAGAAATCGCCAGCTCATATACAGTGCATAAAATATATTTATATATATACCCTTATACACCATTTTAATAAAAAAATATCACAAAATTCTTCTAAGTCTCTCGGGAAGAGTGAAAGACGCGCACGTTCATTTTAAGAGCTCCTAGACCTTCCTATAAGAAGTTAGCCAAAAAGTAGCTTCGAAAAACGCTTAGGTTAAGTTTCAGAGTTGCTTCTAATGTACCAAAGCTGGACTTAGACATAATTTCACTCTCACAACATTATGGCTGGTTGGAGCCAGTCCGAACCACAAGTACCGGGTCCATGGTTCTGGCCGTATACTGGGGGGACGGGGACGACTCCCATTAACCCCTGACTATACCGGGGATACGCTTATCACAATGCCTTTCTGGTCTGTGCTGAAGCAGGGCATTCTGGCAGGCAAGTGGCTTGACCTTTATTAGTGAGCCTGGTTACCCCCTCTCGGAACCACAGACTTAGAAATCGCCAGCTCATATACAGTGCATAAAATATATTTATATATATACCCTTATACACCATTTTAATAAAAAAATATCACAAAATTCTTATAAGTCTCTCGGGAAGAGTGAAAGCCGCGCACGTTCATTTTCAGAGCTCCTAGACCTTCCTATAAGAAGTTAGCCAAAAAGTAGCTTCGAAAAACGCTTAGGTTAAGTTTCAGAGTTGCTTCTAATGTACCAAAGCTGGACTTAGACATAATTTCACTCTCACAACATTATGGCTGGTTGGAGACAGTCCGAACCACAAGTACCGGGTCCATGGTTCTGGCCGTATACTGGGGGGACGGGGACGACTCCCATTAACCCCTGACTATACCGGGGATACGCTTATCACAATGCCTTTCTGATCTGTGCTGAAGCAGGGCATTCTGGCAGGCAAGTGGCTTGACCTTTATTAGTGAGCCTGGTTACCCCCTCTCGGAACCACAGACTTAGAAATCGCCAGCTCATATACAGTGCATAAAATATATTTATATATATACCCTTATACACCATTTTAATAAAAAATATCACAAAATTCTTCTAATTCCCTCGGAAAGAGTGAAAGACGCGCACGTTCATTTTTAGAGCTACTAGACCTTCCTATAAGAAGTTAGCCAAAAAGTAGCTTCGAAAAACGCTTAGGTTAAGTTTCAGAGTTGCTTCTAATGTACCAAAGCTGGACTTAGATATAATTTCACTCTCACAACATTATGGCTGGTTGGAGACAGTCCGAACCACAAGTACCGGGTCCATGGTTCTGGCCGTATACTGGGGGGACGACGACGACTCCCATTAACCCCTGACTATACCGGGGATACGCTTATCACAATGCCTTTCTGGTCTGTGCTGAAGCAGGGCATTCTGGCAGCCAAGTGGCTTGACCTTTATTAGTGAGCCTGGTTACCCCCTCTCGGAACCACAGACTTAGAAATCGCCAGCTCATATACAGTGCATAAAATATATTTATATATATACCCTTATACACCATTTTAATAAAAAAATATCACAAAATTCTTCTAAGTCTCTCGGGAAGAGTGAAAGACGCGCACGTTCATTTTCAGAGCTCCTAGACCTTCCTATAAGAAGTTAGCCATAAAGTAGCTTCGAAAAACGCTTAGGTTAAGTTTCAGAGTTGCTTCTAATGTACCAAAGCTGGACTTAGACATAATGTCACTCTCACAACATTATGGCTGGTTGGAGACAGTCCGAACCACAAGTACCGGGTCCATGGTTCTGGCCGTATACTGGGGGGACGGGGACGACTCCCATTAACCCCTGACTATACCGGGGATACGCTTATCACAATGCCTTTCTGGTCTGTGCTGAAGCAGGGCATTCTGGCAGGCAAGTGGCTTGACATTTATTAGTGAGCCTGGTTACCCCCTCTGGAACCACAGACTTAGAAATCGCCAGCTCATATACAGTGCATAAAATATATTTAAATATATACCCTTATACACCATTTTAATAAAAAATATCACAAAATTCTTCTAAGTCCCTCGGGAAGAGTGAAAGACGCGCACGTTCATTTTCAGAGCTCCTAAACCTTCCTATAAGAAGTTAGCCAAAAAGTAGCTTCGAAAAACGCTTAGGTTAAGTTTCAGAGTTGCTTCTAATGTACCAAAGCTGGACTTAGACATAATGTCACTCTCACAACATTATGGCTGGTTGGAGACAGTCCGAACCACAAGTACCGGGTCCATGGTTCTGGCCGTATACTGGGGGGACGGGGACGACTCCCATTAACCCCTGACTATACCGGGGATACGCTTATCACAATGCCTTTCTGGTCTGTGCTGAAGCAGGGCATTCTGGCAGCCAAGTGGCTTGACCTTTATTAGTGAGCCTGGTTACCCCCTCTCGGAACCACAGACTTAGAAATCGCCAGCTCATATACAGTGCATAAAATATATTAATATATATACCCTTATACACCATTTTAATAAAAAATATCACAAAATTCTTCTAAGTCTCTCGGGAAGAGTGAAAGACGCGCACGTTCATTTTCAGAGCTCCTAGACCTTCCTATAAGAAGTTAGCTAAAAAGTAGCTTCGAAAAACGCTTAGGTTAAGTTTCAGAGTTGCTTCTAATGTACCAAAGCTGGACTTAGACATAATTTTACTCTCACAACATTATGGCTGGTTGGAGACAGTCCGAACCACAAGTACCGGGTCCATGGTTCTGGCCGTATACTGGGGGGACGGGGACGACTCCCATTAACCCCTGACTATACCGGGGATACGCTTATCACAATGCCTTTCTGGTCTGTGCTGAAGCAGGGCATTCTGGCAGGCAAGTGGCTTGACCGTTATTAGTGAGCCTGGTTACCCCCTCTGGAACCACAGACTTAGAAATCGCCAGCTCATATACAGTGCATAAAATATATTTATATATATACCCTTATACACCATTTTAATAAAAAATTTCACAAAATTCTTCTAAGTACCTCGGGAAGAGTGAAAGACGCGCACGTTCATTTTCAGAGCTCCTAGACCTTCCTATAAGAAGTTAGCCAAAAAGTAGCTTCGAAAAACGCTTAGGTTAAGTTTCAGAGTTGCTTCTAATGTACCAAAGCTGGACTTAGACATAATGTCACTCTCACAACATTATGGCTGGTTGGAGACAGTCCGAACCACAAGTACCGGGTCCATGGTTCTGGCCGTATACTGGGGGGACGGGGACGACTCCCATTAACCCCTGACTATACCGGGGATACGCTTATCACAATGCCTTTCTGGTCTGTGCTGAAGCAGGGCATTCTGGCAGGCAAGTGGCTTGACCTTTATTAGTGAGCCTGGTTACCCCCTCTGGAACCACAGACTTAGAAATCGCCAGCTCATATACAGTGCATAAAATATATTTAAATATATACCCTTATACACCATTTTAATAAAAAATATCACAAAATTCTTCTAAGTCCCTCGGGAAGAGTGAAAGACGCGCACGTTCATTTTCAGAGCTCCTAGACCTTCCTATAAGAAGTTAGCCAAAAAGTAGCTTCGAAAAACGCTTAGGTTAAGTTTCAGAGTTGCTTCTAATGTACCAAAGCTGGACTTAGACATAATGTCACTCTCACAACATTATGGCTGGTTGGAGACAGTCCGAACCACAAGTACCGGGTCCATGGTTCTGGCCGTATACTGGGGGGACGGGGACGACTCCCATTAACCCCTGACTATACCGGGGATACGCTTATCACAATGCCTTTCTGGTCTGTGCTGAAGCAGGACATTCTGGCAGCCAAGTGGCTTGACCTTTATTAGTGAGCCTGGTTACCCCCTCTCGGAACCACAGACTTAGAAATCGCCAGCTCATATACAGTGCATAAAATATATTTATATATATACCCTTATACACCATTTTAATAAAAAATATCACAAAATTCTTCTAAGTACCTCGGGAAGAGTGAAAGACGCGCACGTTCATTTTCAGAGCTCCTAGACCTTCCTATAAGAAGTTAGCCAAAAAGTAGCTTCGAAAAACGCTTAGGTTAAGTTTCAGAGTTGCTTCTAATGTACCAAAGCTGGACTTAGACATAATGTCACTCTCACAACATTATGGCTGGTTGGAGACAGTCCGAACCACAAGTACCGGGTCCATGGTTCTGGCCGTATACTGGGGGGACGGGGACGACTCCCATTAACCCCTGACTATACCGGGGATACGCTTATCACAATGCCTTTCTGGTCTGTGCTGAAGCAGGGCATTCTGGCAGGCAAGTGGCTTGACCTTTATTAGTGAGCCTGGTTACCCCCTCTGGAACCACAGACTTAGAAATCGCCAGCTCATATACAGTGCATAAAATATATTTATATATATACCCTTATACACCATTTTAATAAAAAATATCACAAAATTCTTCTAAGTCCCTCGGGAAGAGTGAAAGACGCGCACGTTCATTTTCAGAGCTCCTAGACCTTCCTATAAGAAGTTAGCCAAAAAGTAGCTTCGAAAAACGCTTAGGTTAAGTTTCAGAGTTGCTTCTAATGTACCAAAGCTGGACTTAGACATAATGTCACTCTCACAACATTATGGCTGGTTGGAGACAGTCCGAACCACAAGTACCGGGTCCATGGTTCTGGCCGTATACTGGGGGGACGGGGACGACTCCCATTAACCCCTGACTATACCGGGGATACGCTTATCACAATGCCTTTCTGGTCTGTGCTGAAGCAGGGCATTCTGGCAGCCAAGTGGCTTGACCTTTATTAGTGAGCCTGGTTACCCCCTCTCGGAACCACAGACTTAGAAATCGCCAGCTCATATACAGTGCATAAAATATATTTATATATATACCCTTATACACCATTTTAATAAAAAATATCACAAAATTCTTCTAAGTACCTCGGGAAGAGTGAAAGACGCGCACGTTCATTTTCAGAGCTCCTAGACCTTCCTATAAGAAGTTAGCCAAAAAGTAGCTTCGAAAAACGCTTAGGTTAAGTTTCAGAGTTGCTTCTAATGTACCAAAGCTGGACTTAGACATAATGTCACTCTCACAACATTATGGCTGGTTGGAGACAGTCCGAACCACAAGTACCGGGTCCATGGTTCTGGCCGTATACTGGGGGTACGGGGACGACTCCCATTAACCCCTGACTATACCGGGGATACGCTTATCACAATGCCTTTCTGGTCTGTGCTGAAGCAGGGCATTCTGGCAGGCAAGTGGCTTGACCTTTATTAGTGAGCCTGGTTACCCCCTCTGGAACCACAGACTTAGAAATCGCCAGCTCATATACAGTGCATAAAATATATTTATATATATACCCTTATACACCATTTTAATAAAAAATATCACAAAATTCTTCTAAGTCCCTCGGGAAGAGTGAAAGACGCGCACGTTCATTTTCAGAGCTCCTAGACCTTCCTATAAGAAGTTAGCCAAAAAGTAGCTTCGAAAAACGCTTAGGTTAAGTTTCAGAGTTGCTTCTAATGTACCAAAGCTGGACTTAGACATAATGTCACTCTCACAACATTATGGCTGGTTGGAGACAGTCCGAACCACAAGTACCGGGTCCATGGTTCTGGCCGTATACTGGGGGGACGGGGACGACTCCCATTAACCCCTGACTATACCGGGGATACGCTTATCACAATGCCTTTCTGGTCTGTGCTGAAGCAGGGCATTCTGGCAGCCAAGTGGCTTGACCTTTATTAGTGAGCCTGGTTACCCCCTCTCGGAACCACAGACTTAGAAATCGCCAGCTCATATACAGTGCATAAAATATATTTATATATATACCCTTATACACCATTTTAATAAAAAAATATCACAAAATTCTTCTAAGTCTCTCGGGAAGAGTGAAAGACGCGCACGTTTATTTTCAGAGCTCCTAGACCTTCCTATAAGAAGTTAGCCAAAAAGTAGCTTCGAAAAACGCTTAGGTTAAGTTTCAGAGTTGCTTCTAATGTACCAAAGCTGGACTTAGACATAATTTCACTCTCACAACATTATGGCTGGTTGGAGACAGTCCGAACCACAAGTACCGGGTCCATGGTTCTGGCCGTATACTGGGGGGACGGGGACGACTCCCATTAACCCCTGACTATACCGGGGATACGCTTATCACAATGCCTTTCTGGTCTGTGCTGAAGCAGGGCATTCTGGCAGGCAAGTGGCTTGACCTTTATTAGTGAGCCTGGTTACCCCCTCTGGAACCACAGACTTAGAAATCGCCAGCTCATATACAGTGCATAAAATATATTTATATATATACCCTTATACACCATTTTAATAAAAAATATCACAAAATTCTTCTAAGTCCCTCGGGAAGAGTGAAAGACGCGCACGTTCATTTTCAGAGCTCCTAGACCTTCCTATAAGAAGTTAGCCAAAAAGTAGCTTCGAAAAACGCTTAGGTTAAGTTTCAGAGTTGCTTCTAATGTACCAAAGCTGGACTTAGACATAATGTCACTCTCACAACATTATGGCTGGTTGGAGACAGTCCGAACCACAAGTACCGGGTCCATGGTTCTGGCCGTATACTGGGGGGACGGGGACGACTCCCATTAACCCCTGACTATACCGGGGATACGCTTATCACAATGCCTTTCTGGTCTGTGCTGAAGCAGGGCATTCTGGCAGCCAAGTGGCTTGACCTTTATTAGTGAGCCTGGTTACCCCCTCTCGGAACCACAGACTTAGAAATCGCCAGCTCATATACAGTGCATAAAATATATTTATATATATATACCCTTATACACCATTTTAATAAAAAAATATCACAAAATTCTTCTAAGTCTCTCGGGAAGAGTGAAAGACGCGCACGTTTATTTTCAGAGCTCCTAGACCTTCCTATAAGAAGTTAGCCAAAAAGTAGCTTCGAAAAACGCTTAGGTTAAGTTTCAGAGTTGCTTCTAATGTACCAAAGCTGGACTTAGACATAATTTCACTCTCACAACATTATGGCTGGTTGGAGACAGTCCGAACCACAAGTACCGGGTCCATGGTTCTGGCCGTATACTGGGGGGACGACGACGACTCCCATTAACCCCTGACTATACCGGGGATACGCTTATCACAATGCCTTTCTGGTCTGTGCTGAAGCAGGGCATTCTGGCAGGCAAGTGGCTTGACCTTTATTAGTGAGCCTGGTTACCCCCTCTGGAACCACAGACTTAGAAATCGCCAGCTCATATACAGTGCATAAAATATATTTAAATATATACCCTTATACACCATTTTAATAAAAAATATCACAAAATTCTTCTAAGTCCCTCGGGAAGAGTGAAAGACGCGCACGTTCATTTCAGAGCTCCTAGACCTTCCTATAAGAAGTTAGCCAAAAAGTAGCTTCGAAAAACGCTTTGGTTAAGTTTCAGAGTTGCTTCTAATGTACCAAAGCTGGACTTAGACATAATGTCACTCTCACAACATTATGGCTGGTTGGAGACAGTCCGAACCACAAGTACCGGGTCCATGGTTCTGGCCGTATACTGGGGGGACGGGGACGACTCCCATTAACCCCTGACTATACCGGGGATACGCTTATCACAATGCCTTTCTGGTCTGTGCTGAAGCAGGGCATTCTGGCAGGCAAGTGGCTTGACCTTTATTAGTGAGCCTGGTTACCCCCTCTCGGAACCACAGACTTAGAAATCGCCAGCTCATATACAGTGCATAAAATATATTTATATATATACCCTTATACACCATTTTAATAAAAAATATCACAAAATTCTTCTAAGTACCTCGGGAAGAGTGAAAGACGTGCACGTTCATTTTCAGAGCTCCTAGACCTTCCTATAAGAAGTTAGCCAAAAAGTAGCTTCGAAAAACGCTTAGGTTAAGTTTCAGAGTTGCTTCTAATGTACCAAAGCTGGACTTAGACATAATGTCACTCTCACAACATTATGGCTGGTTGGAGACAGTCCGAACCACAAGTACCGGGTCCATGGTTCTGGCCGTATACTGGGGGGACGGGGACGACTCCCATTAACCCCTGACTATACCGGGGATACGCTTATCACAATGCCTTTCTGGTCTGTGCTGAAGCAGGGCATTCTGGCAGGCAAGTGGCTTGACCTTTATTAGTGAGCCTGGTTACCCCCTCTCGGAACCACAGACTTAGAAATCGCCAGCTCATATACAGTGCATAAAATATATTTATATATATACCCTTATACACCATTTTAATAAAAAATATCACAAAATTCTTCTAAGTCTCTCGGGAAGAGTGAAAGACGCGCACGTTCATTTTCAGAGCTCCTAGACCTTCCTATAAGAAGTTAGCCAAAAAGTAGCTTCGAAAAACGCTTAGGTTAAGTTTCAGAGTTGCTTCTAATGTACCAAAGCTGGACTTAGACATAATTTCACTCTCACAACATTATGGCTGGTTGGAGACAGTCCGAACCACAAGTACCGGGTCCATGGTTCTGGCCGTATACTGGGGGGACGGGGACGACTCCCATTAACCCCTGACTATACCGGGGATACGCTTATCACAATGCCTTTCTGGTCTGTGCTGAAGCAGGGCATTCTGGCAGGCAAGTGGCTTGACCTTTATTAGTGAGCCTGGTTACCCCCTCTGGAACCACAGACTTAGAAATCGCCAGCTCATATACAGTGCATAAAATATATTTATATATATACCCTTATACACCATTTTAATAAAAAATATCACAAAATTCTTCTAAGTCCCTCGGGAAGAGTGAAAGACGCGCACGTTCATTTTCAGAGCTCCTAGACCTTCCTATAAGAAGTTAGCCAAAAAGTAGCTTCGAAAAACGCTTAGGTTAAGTTTCAGAGTTGCTTCTAATGTACCAAAGCTGGACTTAGACATAATGTCACTCTCACAACATTATGGCTGGTTGGAGACAGTCCGAACCACAAGTACCGGGTCCATGGTTCTGGCCGTATACTGGGGGGACGGGGACGACTCCCATTAACCCCTGACTATACCGGGGATACGCTTATCACAATGCCTTTCTGGTCTGTGCTGAAGCAGGGCATTCTGGCAGCCAAGTGGCTTGACCTTTATTAGTGAGCCTGGTTACCCCCTCTCGGAACCACAGACTTAGAAATCGCCAGCTCATATACAGTGCATAAAATATATTTATATATATACCCTTATACACCATTTTAATAAAAAATATCACAAAATTCTTCTAATTCCCTCGGAAAGAGTGAAAGACGCGCACGTTCATTTTCAGAGCTCCTAGACCTTCCTATAAGAAGTTAGCCAAAAAGTAGCTTCGAAAAACGCTTAGGTTAAGTTTCAGAGTTGCTTCTAATGTACCAAAGCTGGACTTAGATATAATTTCACTCTCACAACATTATGGCTGGTTGGAGACAGTCCGAACCACAAGTACCGGGTCCATGGTTCTGGCCGTATACTGGGGGGACGGGGACGACTCCCATTAACCCCTGACTATACCGGGGATACGCTTATCACAATGCCTTTCTGGTCTGTGCTGAAGCAGGGCATTCTGGCAGCCAAGTGGCTTGACCTTTATTAGTGAGCCTGGTTACCCCCTCTCGGAACCACAGACTTAGAAATCGCCAGCTCATATACAGTGCATAAAATATATTTATATATATACCCTTATACACCATTTTAATAAAAAATATCACAAAATTCTTCTAAGTCTCTCGGGAAGAGTGAAAGACGCGCACGTTTATTTTCAGAGCTCCTAGACCTTCCTATAAGAAGTTAGCCAAAAAGTAGCTTCGAAAAACGCTTAGGTTAAGTTTCAGAGTTGCTTCTAATGTACCAAAGCTGGACTTAGACATAATTTCACTCTCACAACATTATGGCTGGTTGGAGACAGTCCGAACCACAAGTACCGGGTCCATGGTTCTGGCCGTATACTGGGGGGACGGGGACGACTCCCATTAACCCCTGACTATACCGGGGATACGCTTATCACAATGCCTTTCTGGTCTGTGCTGAAGCAGGGCATTCTGGCAGCCAAGTGGCTTGACCTTTATTAGTGAGCCTGGTTACCCCCTCTCGGAACCACAGACTTAGAAATCGCCAGCTCATATACAGTGCATAAAATATATTTATATATATACCCTTATACACCATTTTAATAAAAAAATATCACAAAATTCTTCTAAGTCTCTCGGGAAGAGTGAAAGACGCGCACGTTCATTTTAAGAGCTCCTAGACCTTCCTATAAGAAGTTAGCCAAAAAGTAGCTTCGAAAAACGCTTAGGTTAAGTTTCAGAGTTGCTTCTAATGTACCAAAGCTGGACTTAGACATAATTTCACTCTCACAACATTATGGCTGGTTGGAGCCAGTCCGAACCACAAGTACCGGGTCCATGGTTCTGGCCGTATACTGGGGGGACGGGGACGACTCCCATTAACCCCTGACTATACCGGGGATACGCTTATCACAATGCCTTTCTGGTCTGTGCTGAAGCAGGGCATTCTGGCAGGCAAGTGGCTTGACCTTTATTAGTGAGCCTGGTTACCCCCTCTCGGAACCACAGACTTAGAAATCGCCAGCTCATATACAGTGCATAAAATATATTTATATATATACCCTTATACACCATTTTAATAAAAAAATATCACAAAATTCTTATAAGTCTCTCGGGAAGAGTGAAAGCCGCGCACGTTCATTTTCAGAGCTCCTAGACCTTCCTATAAGAAGTTAGCCAAAAAGTAGCTTCGAAAAACGCTTAGGTTAAGTTTCAGAGTTGCTTCTAATGTACCAAAGCTGGACTTAGACATAATTTCACTCTCACAACATTATGGCTGGTTGGAGACAGTCCGAACCACAAGTACCGGGTCCATGGTTCTGGCCGTATACTGGGGGGACGGGGACGACTCCCATTAACCCCTGACTATACCGGGGATACGCTTATCACAATGCCTTTCTGATCTGTGCTGAAGCAGGGCATTCTGGCAGGCAAGTGGCTTGACCTTTATTAGTGAGCCTGGTTACCCCCTCTCGGAACCACAGACTTAGAAATCGCCAGCTCATATACAGTGCATAAAATATATTTATATATATACCCTTATACACCATTTTAATAAAAAATATCACAAAATTCTTCTAATTCCCTCGGAAAGAGTGAAAGACGCGCACGTTCATTTTTAGAGCTACTAGACCTTCCTATAAGAAGTTAGCCAAAAAGTAGCTTCGAAAAACGCTTAGGTTAAGTTTCAGAGTTGCTTCTAATGTACCAAAGCTGGACTTAGATATAATTTCACTCTCACAACATTATGGCTGGTTGGAGACAGTCCGAACCACAAGTACCGGGTCCATGGTTCTGGCCGTATACTGGGGGGACGACGACGACTCCCATTAACCCCTGACTATACCGGGGATACGCTTATCACAATGCCTTTCTGGTCTGTGCTGAAGCAGGGCATTCTGGCAGCCAAGTGGCTTGACCTTTATTAGTGAGCCTGGTTACCCCCTCTCGGAACCACAGACTTAGAAATCGCCAGCTCATATACAGTGCATAAAATATATTTATATATATACCCTTATACACCATTTTAATAAAAAAATATCACAAAATTCTTCTAAGTCTCTCGGGAAGAGTGAAAGACGCGCACGTTCATTTTCAGAGCTCCTAGACCTTCCTATAAGAAGTTAGCCAAAAGGTAGCTTCGAAAAACGCTTAGGTTAAGTTTCAGAGTTGCTTCTAATGTACCAAAGCTGGACTTAGACATAATGTCACTCTCACAACATTATGGCTGGTTGGAGACAGTCCGAACCACAAGTACCGGGTCCATGGTTCTGGCCGTATACTGGGGGGACGGGGACGACTCCCATTAACCCCTGACTATACCGGGGATACGCTTATCACAATGCCTTTCTGGTCTGTGCTGAAGCAGGGCATTCTGGCAGCCAAGTGGCTTGACCTTTATTAGTGAGCCTGGTTACCCCCTCTCGGAACCACAGACTTAGAAATCGCCAGCTCATATACAGTGCATAAAATATATTTATATATATACCCTTATACACCATTTTAATAAAAAATATCACAAAATCCTTCTAAGTCCCTCAGGAAGAGTGAAAGACGCGCACGTTCATTTTCAGAGCTCCTAGACCTTCCTATAAGAAGTTAGCCATAAAGTAGCTTCGAAAAACGCTTAGGTTAAGTTTCAGAGTTGCTTCTAATGTACCAAAGCTGGACTTAGACATAATGTCACTCTCACAACATTATGGCTGGTTGGAGACAGTCCGAACCACAAGTACCGGGTCCATGGTTCTGGCCGTATACTGGGGGGACGGGGACGACTCCCATTAACCCCTGACTATACCGGGGATACGCTTATCACAATGCCTTTCTGGTCTGTGCTGAAGCAGGGCATTCTGGCAGGCAAGTGGCTTGACATTTATTAGTGAGCCTGGTTACCCCCTCTGGAACCACAGACTTAGAAATCGCCAGCTCATATACAGTGCATAAAATATATTTAAATATATACCCTTATACACCATTTTAATAAAAAATATCACAAAATTCTTCTAAGTCCCTCGGGAAGAGTGAAAGACGCGCACGTTCATTTTCAGAGCTCCTAAACCTTCCTATAAGAAGTTAGCCAAAAAGTAGCTTCGAAAAACGCTTAGGTTAAGTTTCAGAGTTGCTTCTAATGTACCAAAGCTGGACTTAGACATAATGTCACTCTCACAACATTATGGCTGGTTGGAGACAGTCCGAACCACAAGTACCGGGTCCATGGTTCTGGCCGTATACTGGGGGGACGGGGACGACTCCCATTAACCCCTGACTATACCGGGGATACGCTTATCACAATGCCTTTCTGGTCTGTGCTGAAGCAGGGCATTCTGGCAGCCAAGTGGCTTGACCTTTATTAGTGAGCCTGGTTACCCCCTCTCGGAACCACAGACTTAGAAATCGCCAGCTCATATACAGTGCATAAAATATATTAATATATATACCCTTATACACCATTTTAATAAAAAATATCACAAAATTCTTCTAAGTCTCTCGGGAAGAGTGAAAGACGCGCACGTTCATTTTCAGAGCTCCTAGACCTTCCTATAAGAAGTTAGCTAAAAAGTAGCTTCGAAAAACGCTTAGGTTAAGTTTCAGAGTTGCTTCTAATGTACCAAAGCTGGACTTAGACATAATTTTACTCTCACAACATTATGGCTGGTTGGAGACAGTCCGAACCACAAGTACCGGGTCCATGGTTCTGGCCGTATACTGGGGGGACGGGGACGACTCCCATTAACCCCTGACTATACCGGGGATACGCTTATCACAATGCCTTTCTGGTCTGTGCTGAAGCAGGGCATTCTGGCAGGCAAGTGGCTTGACCGTTATTAGTGAGCCTGGTTACCCCCTCTGGAACCACAGACTTAGAAATCGCCAGCTCATATACAGTGCATAAAATATATTTATATATATACCCTTATACACCATTTTAATAAAAAATTTCACAAAATTCTTCTAAGTACCTCGGGAAGAGTGAAAGACGCGCACGTTCATTTTCAGAGCTCCTAGACCTTCCTATAAGAAGTTAGCCAAAAAGTAGCTTCGAAAAACGCTTAGGTTAAGTTTCAGAGTTGCTTCTAATGTACCAAAGCTGGACTTAGACATAATGTCACTCTCACAACATTATGGCTGGTTGGAGACAGTCCGAACCACAAGTACCGGGTCCATGGTTCTGGCCGTATACTGGGGGGACGGGGACGACTCCCATTAACCCCTGACTATACCGGGGATACGCTTATCACAATGCCTTTCTGGTCTGTGCTGAAGCAGGGCATTCTGGCAGGCAAGTGGCTTGACCTTTATTAGTGAGCCTGGTTACCCCCTCTGGAACCACAGACTTAGAAATCGCCAGCTCATATACAGTGCATAAAATATATTTAAATATATACCCTTATACACCATTTTAATAAAAAATATCACAAAATTCTTCTAAGTCCCTCGGGAAGAGTGAAAGACGCGCACGTTCATTTTCAGAGCTCCTAGACCTTCCTATAAGAAGTTAGCCAAAAAGTAGCTTCGAAAAACGCTTAGGTTAAGTTTCAGAGTTGCTTCTAATGTACCAAAGCTGGACTTAGACATAATGTCACTCTCACAACATTATGGCTGGTTGGAGACAGTCCGAGCCACAAGTACCGGGTCCATGGTTCTGGCCGTATACTGGGGGGACGGGGACGACTCCCATTAACCCCTGACTATACCGGGGATACGCTTATCACAATGCCTTTCTGGTCTGTGCTGAAGCAGGGCATTCTGGCAGCCAAGTGGCTTGACCTTTATTAGTGAGCCTGGTTACCCCCTCTCGGAACCACAGACTTAGAAATCGCCAGCTCATATACAGTGCATAAAATATATTTATATATATACCCTTATACACCATTTTAATAAAAAATATCACAAAATTCTTCTAAGTACCTCGGGAAGAGTGAAAGACGCGCACATTCATTTTCAGAGCTCCTAGACCTTCCTATAAGAAGTTAGCCAAAAAGTAGCTTCGAAAAACGCTTAGGTTAAGTTTCAGAGTTGCTTCTAATGTACCAAAGCTGGACTTAGACATAATGTCACTCTCACAACATTATGGCTGGTTGGAGACAGTCCGAACCACAAGTACCGGGTCCATGGTTCTGGCCGTATACTGGGGGGACGGGGACGACTCCCATTAACCCCTGACTATACCGGGGATACGCTTATCACAATGCCTTTCTGGTCTGTGCTGAAGCAGGGCATTCTGGCAGGCAAGTGGCTTGACCTTTATTAGTGAGCCTGGTTACCCCCTCTCGGAACCACAGACTTAGAAATCGCCAGCTCATATACAGTGCATAAAATATATTTATATATATACCCTTATACACCATTTTAATAAAAAATATCACAAAATTCTTCTAAGTCTCTCGGGAAGAGTGAAAGACGCGCACGTTCATTTTCAGAGCTCCTAGACCTTCCTATAAGAAGTTAGCCAAAAAGTAGCTTCGAAAAACGCTTAGGTTAAGTTTCAGAGTTGCTTCTAATGTACCAAAGCTGGACTTAGACATAATTTCACTCTCACAACATTATGGCTGGTTGGAGACAGTCCGAACCACAAGTACCGGGTCCATGGTTCTGGCCGTATACTGGGGGGACGGGGACGACTCCCATTAACCCCTGACTATACCGGGGATACGCTTATCACAATGCCTTTCTGGTCTGTGCTGAAGCAGGGCATTCTGGCAGGCAAGTGGCTTGACCTTTATTAGTGAGCCTGGTTACCCCCTCTGGAACCACAGACTTAGAAATCGCCAGCTCATATACAGTGCATAAAATATATTTATATATATACCCTTATACACCATTTTAATAAAAAATATCACAAAATTCTTCTAAGTCCCTCGGGAAGAGTGAAAGACGCGCACGTTCATTTTCAGAGCTCCTAGACCTTCCTATAAGAAGTTAGCCAAAAAGTAGCTTCGAAAAACGCTTAGGTTAAGTTTCAGAGTTGCTTCTAATGTACCAAAGCTGGACTTAGACATAATGTCACTCTCACAACATTATGGCTGGTTGGAGACAGTCCGAACCACAAGTACCGGGTCCATGGTTCTGGCCGTATACTGGGGGGACGGGGACGACTCCCATTAACCCCTGACTATACCGGGGATACGCTTATCACAATGCCTTTCTGGTCTGTGCTGAAGCAGGGCATTCTGGCAGCCAAGTGGCTTGACCTTTATTAGTGAGCCTGGTTACCCCCTCTCGGAACCACAGACTTAGAAATCGCCAGCTCATATACAGTGCATAAAATATATTTATATATATACCCTTATACACCATTTTAATAAAAAATATCACAAAATTCTTCTAATTCCCTCGGAAAGAGAGAAAGACGCGCACGTTCATTTTCAGAGCTCCTAGACCTTCCTATAAGAAGTTAGCCAAAAAGTAGCTTCGAAAAACGCTTAGGTTAAGTTTCAGAGTTGCTTCTAATGTACCAAAGCTGGACTTAGATATAATTTCACTCTCACAACATTATGGCTGGTTGGAGACAGTCCGAACCACAAGTACCGGGTCCATGGTTCTGGCCGTATACTGGGGGGACGGGGACGACTCCCATTAACCCCTGACTATACCGGGGATACGCTTATCACAATGCCTTTCTGGTCTGTGCTGAAGCAGGGCATTCTGGCAGCCAAGTGGCTTGACCTTTATTAGTGAGCCTGGTTACCCCCTCTCGGAACCACAGACTTAGAAATCGCCAGCTCATATACAGTGCATAAAATATATTTATATATATACCCTTATACACCATTTTAATAAAAAAATATCACAAAATTCTTCTAAGTCTCTCGGGAAGAGTGAAAGACGCGCACGTTTATTTTCAGAGCTCCTAGACCTTCCTATAAGAAGTTAGCCAAAAAGTAGCTTCGAAAAACGCTTAGGTTAAGTTTCAGAGTTTCTTCTAATGTACCAAAGCTGGACTTAGACATAATTTCACTCTCACAACATTATGGCTGGTTGGAGACAGTCCGAACCACAAGTAACGGGTCCATGGTTCTGGCCGTATACTGGGGGGACGGGGACGACTCCCATTAACCCCTGACTATACCGGGGATACGCTTATCACAATGCCTTTCTGGTCTGTGCTGAAGCAGGGCATTCTGGCAGCCAAGTGGCTTGACCTTTATTAGTGAGCCTGGTTACCCCCTCTCGGAACCACAGACTTAGAAATCGCCAGCTCATATACAGTGCATAAAATATATTTATATATATACCCTTATACACCATTTTAATAAAAAAATATCACAAAATTCTTCTAAGTCTCTCGGGAAGAGTGAAAGACGCGCACGTTCATTTTCAGAGCTCCTAGACCTTCCTATAAGAAGTTAGCCAAAAAGTAGCTTCGAAAAACGCTTAGGTTAAGTTTCAGAGTTGCTTCTAATGTACCAAAGCTGGACTTAGACATAATTTCACTCTCACAACATTATGGCTGGTTGGAGACAGTCCGAACCACAAGTACCGGGTCCATGGTTCTGGCCGTATACTGGGGGGACGGGGACGACTCCCATTAACCCCTGACTATACCGGGGATACGCTTATCACAATGCCTTTCTGGTCTGTGCTGAAGCAGGGCATTCTGGCAGGCAAGTGGCTTGACCTTTATTAGTGAGCCTGGTTACCCCCTCTCGGAACCACAGACTTAGAAATCGCCAGCTCATATACAGTGCATAAAATATATTTATATATATACCCTTATACACCATTTTAATAAAAAAATATCACAAAATTCTTCTAAGTCTCTCCGGAAGAGTGAAAGCCGCGCACGTTCATTTTCAGAGCTCCTAGACCTTCCTATAAGAAGTTAGCCAAAAAGTAGCTTCGAAAAACGCTTAGGTTAAGTTTCAGAGTTGCTTCTAATGTACCAAAGCTGGACTTAGACATAATTTCACTCTCACAACATTATGGCTGGTTGGAGACAGTCCGAACCACAAGTACCGGGTCCATGGTTCTGGCCGTATACTGGGGGGACGGGGACGACTCCCATTAACCCCTGACTATACCGGGGATACGCTTATCACAATGCCTTTCTGGTCTGTGCTGAAGCAGGGCATTCTAGCAGGCAAGTGGCTTGACCTTTATTAGTGAGCCTGGTTACCCCCTCTCGGAACCACAGACTTAGAAATCGCCAGCTCATATACAGTGCATAAAATATATTTATATATATACCCTTATACACCATTTTAATAAAAAATATCACAAAATTCTTCTAAGTCCCTCGGGAAGAGTGAAAGACGCGCACGTTCATTTTCAGAGATCCTAGACCTTCCTATAAGAAGTTAGCCAAAAAGTAGCTTCGAAAAACGCTTAGGTTAAGTTTCAGAGTTGCTTCTAATGTACCAAAGCTGGACTTAGACATAATGTCACTCTCACAACATTATAGTTGGTTGGAGACAGTCCGAACCACAAGTACCGGGTCCATGGTTCTGGCCGTATACTGGGGGGACGGGGACGACTCCCATTAACCCCTGACTATACCGGGGATACGCTTATCACAATGCCTTTCTGGTCTGTGCTGAAGCAGGGCATTCTGGCAGGCAAGTGGCTTGACCTTTATTAGTGAGCCTGGTTACCCCCTCTCGGAACCACAGACTTAGAAATCGCCAGCTCATATACAGTGCATAAAATATATTTATATATATACCCTTATACACCATTTTAATAAAAAAGATCACAAAATTCTTCTAATTCCCTCGGAAAGAGTGAAAGACGCGCACGTTCATTTTTAGAGCTCCTAGACCTTCCTATAAGAAGTTAGCCAAAAAGTAGCTTCGAAAAACGCTTAGGTTAAGTTTCAGAGTTGCTTCTAATGTACCAAAGCTGGACTTAGATATAATTTCACTCTCACAACATTATGGCTGGTTGGAGACAGTCCGAACCACAAGTACCGGGTCCATGGTTCTGGCCGTATACTGGGGGGACGACGACGACTCCCATTAACCCCTGACTATACCGGGGATACGCTTATCACAATGCCTTTCTGGTCTGTGCTGAAGCAGGGCATTCTGGCAGCCAAGTGGCTTGACCTTTATTAGTGAGCCTGGTTACCCCCTCTCGGAACCACAGACTTAGAAATCGCCAGCTCATATACAGTGCATAAAATATATTTATATATATACCCTTATACACCATTTTAATAAAAAAATATCACAAAATTCTTCTAAGTCTCTCAGGAAGAGTGAAAGACGCGCACGTTCATTTTCAGAGCTCCTAGACCTTCCTATAAGAAGTTAGCTAAAAAGTAGCTTCGAAAAACGCTTAGGTTAAGTTTCAGAGTTGCTTCTAATGTACCAAAGCTGGACTTAGACATAATTTCACTCTCACAACATTATGGCTGGTTGGAGACAGTCCGAACCACAAGTACCGGGTCCATGGTTCTGGCCGTATACTGGGGGGACGGGGACGACTCCCATTAACCCCTGACTATACCGGGGATACGCTTATCACAATGCCTTTCTGGTCTGTGCTGAAGCAGGGCATTCTGGCAGGCAAGTGGCTTGACCTTTATTAGTGAGCCTGGTTACCCCCTCTGGAACCACAGACTTAGAAATCGCCAGCTCATATACAGTGCATAAAATATATTTATATATATACCCTTATACACCATTTTAATAAAAAATATCACAAAATTCTTCTAAGTACCTCGGGAAGAGTGAAAGACGCGCACGTTCATTTTCAGAGCTCCTACACCTTCCTATAAAAAGTTAGCCAAAAAGTAGCTTCGAAAAACGCTTAGGTTAAGTTTCAGAGTTGCTTCTAATGTACCAAAGCTGGACTTAGACATAATTTCACTCTCACAACATTATGGCTGGTTGGAAACAGTCCGAACCACAAGTACCGGGTCCATGGTTCTGGCCGTATACTGGGGGGACGGGGACGACTCCCATTAACCCCTGACTATACCGGGGATACGCTTATCACAATGCCTTTCTGGTCTGTGCTGAAGCAGGGCATTCTGGCAGGCAAGTGGCTTGACCTTTATTAGTGAGCCTGGTTACCCCCTCTCGGAACCACAGACTTAGAAATCGCCAGCTCATATACAGTGCATAAAATATATTTATATATATACCCTTATACACCATTTTAATAAAAAATATCACAAAATTCTTCTAAGTCTCTCGGGAAGAGTGAAAGACGCGCACGTTTATTTTCAGAGCTCCTAGACCTTCCTATAAGAAGTTAGCTAAAAAGTAGCTTCGAAAAACGCTTAGGTTAAGTTTCAGAGTTGCTTCTAATGTACCAAAGCTGGACTTAGACATAATTTCACTCTCACAACATTATGGCTGGTTGGAAACAGTCCGAACCACAAGTACCGGGTCCATGGTTCTGGCCGTATACTGGGGGGACGGGGACGACTCCCATTAACCCCTGACTATACCGGGGATACGCTTATCACAATGCCTTTCTGGTCTGTGCTGAAGCAGGGCATTCTGGCAGGCAAGTGGCTTGACCTTTATTAGTGAGCCTGGTTACCCCCTCTCGGAACCACAGACTTAGAAATCGCCAGCTCATATACAGTGCATAAAATATATTAATATATATTCCCTTATACACCATTTTAATAAAAAATATCACAAAATTCTTCTAAGTCCCTCGGGAAGAGAGAAAGACGCGTACGTTCATTTTCAGAGCTCCTAGACCTTCCTATAAGAAGTTAGCTAAAAAGTAGCTTCGAAAAACGCTTAGGTTAAGTTTCAGAGTTGCTTCTAATGTACCAAAGCTGGACTTAGATATAATTTCACTCTCACAACATTATGGCTGGTTGGAGACAGTCCGAACCACAAGTACCGGGTCCATGGTTCTGGCCGTATACTGGGGGGACGACGACGACTCCCATTAACCCCTGACTATACCGGGGATACGCTTATCACAATGCCTTTCTGGTCTGTGCTGAAGCAGGGCATTCTGGCAGCCAAGTGGCTTGACCTTTATTAGTGAGCCTGGTTACCCCCTCTCGGAACCACAGACTTAGAAATCGCCAGCTCATATACAGTGCATAAAATATATTTATATATATACCCTTATACACCATTTTAATAAAAAATATCACAAAATTCTTCTAATTCCCTCGGAAAGAGTGAAAGACGCGCACGTTCATTTTTAGAGCTCCTAGACCTTCCTATAAGAAGTTAGCCAAAAAGTAGCTTCGAAAAACGCTTAGGTTAAGTTTCAGAGTTGCTTCTAATGTACCAAAGCTGGACTTAGATATAATTTCACTCTCACAACATTATGGCTGGTTGGAGACAGTCCGAACCACAAGTACCGGGTCCATGGTTCTGGCCGTATACTGGGGGGACGACGACGACTCCCATTAACCCCTGACTATACCGGGGATACGCTTATCACAATGCCTTTCTGGTCTGTGCTGAAGCAGGGCATTCTGGCAGCCAAGTGGCTTGACCTTTATTAGTGAGCCTGGTTACCCCCTCTCGGAACCACAGACTTAGAAATCGCCAGCTCATATACAGTGCATAAAATATATTTATATATATACCCTTATACACCATTTTAATAAAAAATATCACAAAATTCTTCTAATTCCCTCGGAAAGAGTGAAAGACGCGCACGTTCATTTTTAGAGCTCCTAGACCTTCCTATAAGAAGTTAGCCAAAAAGTAGCTTCGAAAAACGCTTAGGTTAAGTTTCAGAGTTGCTTCTAATGTACCAAAGCTGGACTTAGATATAATTTCACTCTCACAACATTATGGCTGGTTGGAGACAGTCCGAACCACAAGTACCGGGTCCATGGTTCTGGCCGTATACTGGGGGGACGACGACGACTCCCATTAACCCCTGACTATACCGGGGATACGCTTATCACAATGCCTTTCTGGTCTGTGCTGAAGCAGGGCATTCTGGCAGCCAAGTGGCTTGACCTTTATTAGTGAGCCTGGTTACCCCCTCTCGGAACCACAGACTTAGAAATCGCCAGCTCATATACAGTGCATAAAATATATTTATATATATACCCTTATACACCATTTTAATAAAAAAATATCACAAAATTCTTCTAAGTCTCTCAGGAAGAGTGAAAGACGCGCACGTTCATTTTCAGAGCTCCTAGACCTTCCTATAAGAAGTTAGCCAAAAAGTAGCTTCGAAAAACGCTTAGGTTAAGTTTCAGAGTTGCTTCTAATGTACCAAAGCTGGACTTAGACATAATTTCACTCTCACAACATTATGGCTGGTTGGAGACAGTCCGAACCACAAGTACCGGGTCCATGGTTCTGGCCGTATACTGGCGGGACGGGGACGACTCCCATTAACCCCTGACTATACCGGGGATACGCTTATCACAATGCCTTTCTGGTCTGTGCTGAATCAGGGCATTCTGGCAGCCAAGTGGCTTGACCTTTATTAGTGAGCCTGGTTACCCCCTCTCGGAACCACAGACTTAGAAATCGCCAGCTCATATACAGTGCATAAAATATATTTATATATATACCCTTATACACCATTTTAATAAAAAATATCACAAAATTCTTCTAAGTCTCTCGGGAAGAGTGAAAGACGCGCACGTTCATTTTCAGAGCTCCTAGACCTTCCTATAAGAAGTTAGCTAAAAAGTAGCTTCGAAAAACGCTTAGGTTAAGTTTCAGAGTTGCTTCTAATGTACCAAAGCTGGACTTAGACATAATTTCACTCTCACAACATTATGGCTGGTTGGAGACAGTCCGAACCACAAGTACCGGGTCCATGGTTCTGGCCGTATACTGGGGGGACGGGGACGACTCCCATTAACCCCTGACTATACCGGGGATACGCTTATCACAATGCCTTTCTGGTCTGTGCTGAAGCAGGGCATTCTGGCAGGCAAGTGGCTTGACCTTTATTAGTGAGCCTGGTTACCCCCTCTGGAACCACAGACTTAGAAATCGCCAGCTCATATACAGTGCATAAAATATATTTATATATATACCCTTATACACCATTTTAATAAAAAATATCACAAAATTCTTCTAAGTACCTCGGGAAGAGTGAAAGACGCGCACGTTCATTTTCAGAGCTCCTACACCTTCCTATAAAAAGTTAGCCAAAAAGTAGCTTCGAAAAACGCTTAGGTTAAGTTTCAGAGTTGCTTCTAATGTACCAAAGCTGGACTTAGACATAATTTCACTCTCACAACATTATGGCTGGTTGGAGACAGTCCGAACCACAAGTACCGGGTCCATGGTTCTGGCCGTATACTGGGGGGACGGGGACGACTCCCATTAACCCCTGACTATACCGGGGATACGCTTATCACAATGCCTTTCTGGTCTGTGCTGAAGCAGGGCATTCTGGCAGCCAAGTGGCTTGACCTTTATTAGTGAGCCTGGTTACCCCCTCTCGGAACCACAGACTTAGAAATCGCCAGCTCATATACAGTGCATAAAATATATTTATATATATACCCTTATACACCATTTTAATAAAAAATATCACAAAATTCTTCTAAGTCTCTCGGGAAGAGTGAAAGACGCGCACGTTTATTTTCAGAGCTCCTAGACCTTCCTATAAGAAGTTAGCTAAAAAGTAGCTTCGAAAAACGCTTAGGTTAAGTTTCAGAGTTGCTTCTAATGTACCAAAGCTGGACTTAGACATAATTTCACTCTCACAACATTATGGCTGGTTGGAAACAGTCCGAACCACAAGTACCGGGTCCATGGTTCTGGCCGTATACTGGGGGGACGGGGACGACTCCCATTAACCCCTGACTATACCGGGGATACGCTTATCACAATGCCTTTCTGGTCTGTGCTGAAGCAGGGCATTCTGGCAGGCAAGTGGCTTGACCTTTATTAGTGAGCCTTGTTACCCCCTCTCGGAACCACAGACTTAGAAATCGCCAGCTCATATACAGTGCATAAAATATATTTATATATATACCCTTATACACCATTTTAATAAAAAAATATCACAAAATTCTTCTAAGTCTCTCGGGAAGAGTGAAAGACGCGCACGTTTATTTTCAGAGCTCCTAGACCTTCCTATAAGAAGTTAGCTAAAAAGTAGCTTCGAAAAACGCTTAGGTTAAGTTTCAGAGTTGCTTCTAATGTACCAAAGCTGGACTTAGACATAATTTCACTCTCACAACATTATGGCTGGTTGGAAACAGTCCGAACCACAAGTACCGGGTCCATGGTTCTGGCCGTATACTGGGGGGACGGGGACGACTCCCATTAACCCCTGACTATACCGGGGATACGCTTATCACAATGCCTTTCTGGTCTGTGCTGAAGCAGGGCATTCTGGCAGGCAAGTGGCTTGACCTTTATTAGTGAGCCTGGTTACCCCCTCTCGGAACCACAGACTTAGAAATCGCCAGCTCATATACAGTGCATAAAATATATTAATATATATACCCTTATACACCATTTTAATAAAAAATATCACAAAATTCTTCTAAGTCCCTCGGGAAGAGAGAAAGACGCGTACGTTCATTTTCAGAGCTCCTAGACCTTCCTATAAGAAGTTAGCTAAAAAGTAGCTTCGAAAAACGCTTAGGTTAAGTTTCAGAGTTGCTTCTAATGTACCAAAGCTGGACTTAGATATAATTTCACTCTCACAACATTATGGCTGGTTGGAGACAGTCCGAACCACAAGTACCGGGTCCATGGTTCTGGCCGTATACTGGGGGGACGACGACGACTCCCATTAACCCCTGACTATACCGGGGATACGCTTATCACAATGCCTTTCTGGTCTGTGCTGAAGCAGGGCATTCTGGCAGCCAAGTGGCTTGACCTTTATTAGTGAGCCTGGTTACCCCCTCTCGGAACCACAGACTTAGAAATCGCCAGCTCATATACAGTGCATAAAATATATTTATATATATACCCTTATACACCATTTTAATAAAAAAATATCACAAAATTCTTCTAAGTCTCTCGGGAAGAGTGAAAGACGCGCACGTTCATTTTCAGAGCTCCTAGACCTTCCTATAAGAAGTTAGCCAAAAGGTAGCTTCGAAAAACGCTTAGGTTAAGTTTCAGAGTAGCTTCTAATGTACCAAAGCTGGACTTAGACATAATTTCACTCTCACAACATTATGGCTGGTTGGAGACAGTCCGAACCACAAGTACCGGGTCCATGGTTCTGGCCGTATACTGGGGGGACGGGGACGACTCCCATTAACCCCTGACTATACCGGGGATACGCTTATCACAATGCCTTTCTGGTCTGTGCTGAAGCAGGGCATTCTGGCAGGCAAGTGGCTTGACCTTTATTAGTGAGCCTGGTTACCCCCTCTGGAACCACAGACTTAGAAATCGCCAGCTCATATACAGTGCATAAAATATATTTATATATATACCCTTATACACCATTTTAATAAAAAATATCACAAAATTCTTCTAAGTCTCTCGGGAAGAGTGAAAGACGCGCACGTTCATTTTCAGAGCTCCTACACCTTCCTATAAAAAGTTAGCCAAAAAGTAGCTTCGAAAAACGCTTAGGTTAAGTTTCAGAGTTGCTTCTAATGTACCAAAGCTGGACTTAGACATAATTTCACTCTCACAACATTATGGCTGGTTGGAGACAGTCCGAACCACAAGTACCGGGTCCATGGTTCTGGCCGTATACTGGGGGGACGGGGACGACTCCCATTAACCCCTGACTATACCGGGGATACGCTTATCACAATGCCTTTCTGGTCTGTGCTGAAGCAGGGCATTCTGGCAGCCAAGTGGCTTGACCTTTATTAGTGAGCCTGGTTACCCCCTCTCGGAACCACAGACTTAGAAATCGCCAGCTCATATACAGTGCATAAAATATATTAATATATATACCCTTATACACCATTTTAATAAAAAATATCACAAAATTCTTCTAAGTCCCTCGGGAAGAGAGAAAGACGCGTACGTTCATTTTCAGAGCTCCTAGACCTTCCTATAAGAAGTTAGCTAAAAAGTAGCTTCGAAAAACGCTTAGGTTAAGTTTCAGAGTTGCTTCTAATGTACCAAAGCTGGACTTAGACATAATTTCACTCTCACAACATTATGGCTGGTTGGAGACAGTCCGAACCACAAGTGCCGGGTCCATGGTTCTGGCCGTATACTGGGGGGACGGGGACGACTCCCATTAACCCCTGACTATACCGGGGATACGCTTATCACAATGCCTTTCTGGTCTGTGCTGAAGCAGGGCATTCTGGCAGCCAAGTGGCTTGACCTTTATTAGTGAGCCTGGTTACCCCCTCTCGGAACCACAGACTTAGAAATCGCCAGCTCATATACAGTGCATAAAATATATTTATATATATACCCTTATACACCATTTTAATAAAAAAATATCACAAAATTCTTCTAAGTCTCTCGGGAAGAGTGAAAGACGCGCACGTTCATTTTCAGGGCTCCTAGACCTTCCTATAAGAAGTTAGCCAAAAAGTAGCTTCGAAAAACGCTTAGGTTAAGTTTCAGAGTTGCTTCTAATGTACCAAAGCTGGACTTAGACATAATGTCACTCACAACATTATGGCTGGTTGGAGACAGTCCGAACCACAAGTACCGGGTCCATGGTTCTGGCCGTATACTGGGGGGACGGGGACGACTCCCATTAACCCCTGACTATACCGGGGATACGCTTATCACAATGCCTTTCTGGTCTGTGCTGAAGCAGGGCATTCTGGCAGGCAAGTGGCTTGACCTTTATTAGTGAGCCTGGTTACCCCCTCTCGGAACCACAGACTTAGAAATCGCCAGCTCATATACAGTGCATAAAATATATTTATATATATACCCTTATACACCATTTTAATAAAAAATATCACAAAATTCTTCTAAGTCTCTCGGGAAGAGTGAAAGACGCGCACGTTCATTTTCAGAGCTCCTAGACCTTCCTATAAGAAGTTAGCTAAAAAGTAGCTTCGAAAAACGCTTAGGTTAAGTTTCAGAGTTGCTTCTAATGTACCAAAGCTGGACTTAGACATAATTTCACTCTCACAACATTATGGCTGGTTGGAGACAGTCCGAACCACAAGTACCGGGTCCATGGTTCTGGCCGTATACTGGGGGGACGGGGACGACTCCCATTAACCCCTGACTATACCGGGGATACGCTTATCACAATGCCTTTCTGGTCTGTGCTGAAGCAGGGCATTCTGGCAGCCAAGTGGCTTGACCGTTATTAGTGAGCCTGGTTACCCCCTCTCGGAACCACAGACTTAGAAATCGCCAGCTCATATACAGTGCATAAAATATATTTATATATATACCCTTATACACCATTTTAATAAAAAATATCACAAAATTCTTCTAAGTCTCTCGGGAAGAGTGAAAGACGCGCACGTTCATTTTCAGAGCTCCTAGACCTTCCTATAAGAAGTTAGCTAAAAAGTAGCTTCGAAAAACGCTTAGGTTAAGTTTCAGAGTTGCTTCTAATGTACCAAAGCTGGACTTAGACATAATTTCACTCTCACAACATTATGGCTGGTTGGAGACAGTCCGAACCACAAGTACCGGGTCCATGGTTCTGGCCGTATACTGGGGGGACGGGGACGACTCCCATTAACCCCTGACTATACCGGGGATACGCTTATCACAATGCCTTTCTGGTCTGTGCTGAAGCAGGGCATTCTGGCAGGCAAGTGGCTTGACCGTTATTAGTGAGCCTGGTTACCCCCTCTGGAACCACAGACTTAGAAATCGCCAGCTCATATACAGTGCATAAAATATATTTATATATATACCCTTATACACCATTTTAATAAAAAATATCACAAAATTCTTCTAAGTCCCTCGGGAAGAGTGAAAGACGCGCACGTTCATTTTCCGAGCTCCTAGACCTTCCTATAAGAAGTTAGCCAAAAAGTAGCTTCGAAAAACGCTTAGGTTAAGTTTCAAAGTTGCTTCTAATGTACCAAAGCTGGACTTAGACATAATGTCACTCTCACAACATTATGGCTGGTTGGAGACAGTCCGAACCACAAGTACCGGGTCCATGGTTCTGGCCGTATACTGGGGGGACGGGGACGACTCCCATTAACCCCTGACTATACCGGGGATACGCTTATCACAATGCCTTTCTGGTCTGTGCTGAAGCAGGGCATTCTGGCAGGCAAGTGGCTTGACCTTTATTAGTGAGCCTGGTTACCCCCTCTGGAACCACAGACTTAGAAATCGCCAGCTCATATACAGTGCATAAAATATATTTAAATATATACCCTTATACACCATTTTAATAAAAAATATCACAAAATTCTTCTAAGTACCTCGGGAAGAGTGAAAGACGCGCACGTTCATTTTCAGAGCTCCTAGACCTTCCTATAAGAAGTTAGCCAAAAAGTAGCTTCGAAAAACGCTTAGGTTAAGTTTCAGAGTTGCTTCTAATGTACCAAAGCTGGACTTAGACATAATGTCACTCTCACAACATTATGGCTGGTTGGAGACAGTCCGAACCACAAGTACCGGGTCCATGGTTCTGGCCGTATACTGGGGGGACGGGGACGACTCCCATTAACCCCTGACTATACCGGGGATACGCTTATCACAATGCCTTTCTGGTCTGTGCTGAAGCAGGGCATTCTGGCAGCCAAGTGGCTTGACCTTTATTAGTGAGCCTGGTTACCCCCTCTCGGAACCACAGACTTAGAAATCGCCAGCTCATATACAGTGCATAAAATATATTTATATATATACCCTTATACACCATTTTAATAAAAAATATCACAAAATTCTTCTAAGTCTCTCGGGAAGAGTGAAAGACGCGCACGTTCATTTTCAGAGCTCCTAGACCTTCCTATAAGAAGTTAGCTAAAAAGTAGCTTCGAAAAACGCTTAGGTTAAGTTTCAGAGTTGCTTCTAATGTACCAAAGCTGGACTTAGACATAATTTTACTCTCACAACATTATGGCTGGTTGGAGACAGTCCGAACCACAAGTACCGGGTCCATGGTTCTGGCCGTATACTGGGGGGACGGGGACGACTCCCATTAACCCCTGACTATACCGGGGATACGCTTATCACAATGCCTTTCTGGTCTGTGCTGAAGCAGGGCATTCTGGCAGGCAAGTGGCTTGACCTTTATTAGTGAGCCTGGTTACCCCCTCTCGGAACCACAGACTTAGAAATCGCCAGCTCATATACAGTGCATAAAATATATTTAAATATATACCCTTATACACCATTTTAATAAAAAATATCACAAAATTCTTCTAAGTCCCTCGGGAAGAGTGAAAGACGCGCACGTTCATTTTCAGAGCTCCTAGACCTTCCTATAAGAAGTTAGCCAAAAAGTAGCTTCGAAAAACGCTTAGGTTAAGTTTCAGAGTTGCTTCTAATGTACCAAAGCTGGACTTAGACATAATGTCACTCTCACAACATTATGGCTGGTTGGAGACAGTCCGAACCACAAGTACCGGGTCCATGGTTCTGGCCGTATACTGGGGGGACGGGGACGACTCCCATTAACCCCTGACTATACCGGGGATACGCTTATCACAATGCCTTTCTGGTCTGTGCTGAAGCAGGGCATTCTGGCAGCCAAGTGGCTTGACCTTTATTAGTGAGCCTGGTTACCCCCTCTCGGAACCACAGACTTAGAAATCGCCAGCTCATATACAGTGCATAAAATATATTTATATATATACCCTTATACACCATTTTAATAAAAAATATCACAAAATTCTTCTAAGTCTCTCGGGAAGAGTGAAAGACGCGCACGTTCATTTTCAGAGCTCCGAGACCTTCCTATAAGAAGTTAGCTAAAAAGTAGCTTCGAAAAACGCTTAGGTTAAGTTTCAGAGTTGCTTCTAATGTACCAAAGCTGGACTTAGACATAATTTCACTCTCACAACATTATGGCTGGTTGGAGACAGTCCGAACCACAAGTACCGGGTCCATGGTTCTGGCCGTATACTGGGGGGACGGGGACGACTCCCATTAACCCCTGACTATACCGGGGATACGCTTATCACAATGCCTTTCTGGTCTGTGCTGAAGCAGGGCATTCTGGCAGCCAAGTGGCTTGACCGTTATTAGTGAGCCTGGTTACCCCCTCTCGGAACCACAGACTTAGAAATCGCCAGCTCATATACAGTGCATAAAATATATTTATATATATACCCTTATACACCATTTTAATAAAAAATATCACAAAATTCTTCTAAGTCTCTCGGGAAGAGTGAAAGACGCGCACGTTCATTTTCAGAGCTCCTAGACCTTCCTATAAGAAGTTAGCTAAAAAGTAGCTTCGAAAAACGCTTAGGTTAAGTTTCAGAGTTGCTTCTAATGTACCAAAGCTGGACTTAGACATAATTTCACTCTCACAACATTATGGCTGGTTGGAGACAGTCCGAACCACAAGTACCGGGTCCATGGTTCTGGCCGTATACTGGGGGGACGGGGACGACTCCCATTAACCCCTGACTATACCGGGGATACGCTTATCACAATGCCTTTCTGGTCTGTGCTGAAGCAGGGCATTCTGGCAGGCAAGTGGCTTGACCGTTATTAGTGAGCCTGGTTACCCCCTCTGGAACCACAGACTTAGAAATCGCCAGCTCATATACAGTGCATAAAATATATTTATATATATACCCTTATACACCATTTTAATAAAAAATATCACAAAATTCTTCTAAGTCCCTCGGGAAGAGTGAAAGACGCGCACGTTCATTTTCCGAGCTCCTAGACCTTCCTATAAGAAGTTAGCCAAAAAGTAGCTTCGAAAAACGCTTAGGTTAAGTTTCAAAGTTGCTTCTAATGTACCAAAGCTGGACTTAGACATAATGTCACTCTCACAACATTATGGCTGGTTGGAGACAGTCCGAACCACAAGTACCGGGTCCATGGTTCTGGCCGTATACTGGGGGGACGGGGACGACTCCCATTAACCCCTGACTATACCGGGGATACGCTTATCACAATGCCTTTCTGGTCTGTGCTGAAGCAGGGCATTCTGGCAGGCAAGTGGCTTGACCTTTATTAGTGAGCCTGGTTACCCCCTCTGGAACCACAGACTTAGAAATCGCCAGCTCATATACAGTGCATAAAATATATTTAAATATATACCCTTATACACCATTTTAATAAAAAATATCACAAAATTCTTCTAAGTACCTCGGGAAGAGTGAAAGACGCGCACGTTCATTTTCAGAGCTCCTAGACCTTCCTATAAGAAGTTAGCCAAAAAGTAGCTTCGAAAAACGCTTAGGTTAAGTTTCAGAGTTGCTTCTAATGTACCAAAGCTGGACTTAGACATAATGTCACTCTCACAACATTATGGCTGGTTGGAGACAGTCCGAACCACAAGTACCGGGTCCATGGTTCTGGCCGTATACTGGGGGGACGGGGACGACTCCCATTAACCCCTGACTATACCGGGGATACGCTTATCACAATGCCTTTCTGGTCTGTGCTGAAGCAGGGCATTCTGGCAGCCAAGTGGCTTGACCTTTATTAGTGAGCCTGGTTACCCCCTCTCGGAACCACAGACTTAGAAATCGCCAGCTCATATACAGTGCATAAAATATATTTATATATATACCCTTATACACCATTTTAATAAAAAATATCACAAAATTCTTCTAAGTCTCTCGGGAAGAGTGAAAGACGCGCACGTTCATTTTCAGAGCTCCTAGACCTTCCTATAAGAAGTTAGCTAAAAAGTAGCTTCGAAAAACGCTTAGGTTAAGTTTCAGAGTTGCTTCTAATGTACCAAAGCTGGACTTAGACATAATTTTACTCTCACAACATTATGGCTGGTTGGAGACAGTCCGAACCACAAGTACCGGGTCCATGGTTCTGGCCGTATACTGGGGGGACGGGGACGACTCCCATTAACCCCTGACTATACCGGGGATACGCTTATCACAATGCCTTTCTGGTCTGTGCTGAAGCAGGGCATTCTGGCAGGCAAGTGGCTTGACCTTTATTAGTGAGCCTGGTTACCCCCTCTCGGAACCACAGACTTAGAAATCGCCAGCTCATATACAGTGCATAAAATATATTTAAATATATACCCTTATACACCATTTTAATAAAAAATATCACAAAATTCTTCTAAGTCCCTCGGGAAGAGTGAAAGACGCGCACGTTCATTTTCAGAGCTCCTAGACCTTCCTATAAGAAGTTAGCCAAAAAGTAGCTTCGAAAAACGCTTAGGTTAAGTTTCAGAGTTGCTTCTAATGTACCAAAGCTGGACTTAGACATAATGTCACTCTCACAACATTATGGCTGGTTGGAGACAGTCCGAACCACAAGTACCGGGTCCATGGTTCTGGCCGTATACTGGGGGGACGGGGACGACTCCCATTAACCCCTGACTATACCGGGGATACGCTTATCACAATGCCTTTCTGGTCTGTGCTGAAGCAGGGCATTCTGGCAGCCAAGTGGCTTGACCTTTATTAGTGAGCCTGGTTACCCCCTCTCGGAACCACAGACTTAGAAATCGCCAGCTCATATACAGTGCATAAAATATATTTATATATATACCCTTATACACCATTTTAATAAAAAATATCACAAAATTCTTCTAAGTCTCTCGGGAAGAGTGAAAGACGCGCACGTTCATTTTCAGAGCTCCTAGACCTTCCTATAAGAAGTTAGCTAAAAAGTAGCTTCGAAAAACGCTTAGGTTAAGTTTCAGAGTTGCTTCTAATGTACCAAAGCTGGACTTAGACATAATTTCACTCTCACAACATTATGGCTGGTTGGAGACAGTCCGAACCACAAGTACCGGGTCCATGGTTCTGGCCGTATACTGGGGGGACGGGGACGACTCCCATTAACCCCTGACTATACCGGGGATACGCTTATCACAATGCCTTTCTGGTCTGTGCTGAAGCAGGGCATTCTGGCAGGCAAGTGGCTTGACCGTTATTAGTGAGCCTGGTTACCCCCTCTGGAACCACAGACTTAGAAATCGCCAGCTCATATACAGTGCATAAAATATATTTATATATATACCCTTATACACCATTTTAATAAAAAATATCACAAAATTCTTCTAAGTCCCTCGGGAAGAGTGAAAGACGCGCACGTTCATTTTCAGAGCTCCTAGACCTTCCTATAAGAAGTTAGCCAAAAAGTAGCTTCGAAAAACGCTTAGGTTAAGTTTCAGAGTTGCTTCTAATGTACCAAAGCTGGACTTAGACATAATGTCACTCTCACAACATTATGGCTGGTTGGAGACAGTCCGAACCACAAGTACCGGGTCCATGGTTCTGGCCGTATACTGGGGGGACGGGGACGACTCCCATTAACCCCTGACTATACCGGGGATACGCTTATCACAATGCCTTTCTGGTCTGTGCTGAAGCAGGGCATTCTGGCAGCCAAGTGGCTTGACCTTTATTAGTGAGCCTGGTTACCCCCTCTCGGAACCACAGACTTAGAAATCGCCAGCTCATATACAGTGCATAAAATATATTTATATATATACCCTTATACACCATTTTAATAAAAAATATCACAAAATTCTTCTAAGTCTCTCGGGAAGAGTGAAAGACGCGCACGTTCATTTTCAGAGCTCCTAGACCTTCCTATAAGAAGTTAGCTAAAAAGTAGCTTCGAAAAACGCTTAGGTTAAGTTTCAGAGTTGCTTCTAATGTACCAAAGCTGGACTTAGACATAATTTTACTCTCACAACATTATGGCTGGTTGGAGACAGTCCGAACCACAAGTACCGGGTCCATGGTTCTGGCCGTATACTGGGGGGACGGGGACGACTCCCATTAACCCCTGACTATACCGGGGATACGCTTATCACAATGCCTTTCTGGTCTGTGCTGAAGCAGGGCATTCTGGCAGGCAAGTGGCTTGACCTTTATTAGTGAGCCTGGTTACCCCCTCTGGAACCACAGACTTAGAAATCGCCAGCTCATATACAGTGCATAAAATATATTTAAATATATACCCTTATACACCATTTTAATAAAAAATATCACAAAATTCTTCTAAGTACCTCCGGAAGAGTGAAAGACGCGCACGTTCATTTTCAGAGCTCCTAGACCTTCCTATAAGAAGTTAGCCAAAAAGTAGCTTCGAAAAACGCTTAGGTTAAGATTCAGAGTTGCTTCTAATGTACCAAAGCTGGACTTAGACATAATGTCACTCTCACAACATTATGGCTGGTTGGAGACAGTCCGAACCACAAGTACCGGGTCCATGGTTCTGGCCGTATACTGGGGGGACGGGGACGACTCCCATTAACCCCTGACTATACCGGGGATACGCTTATCACAATGCCTTTCTGGTCTGTGCTGAAGCAGGGCATTCTGGCAGCCAAGTGGCTTGACCTTTATTAGTGAGCCTGGTTACCCCCTCTCGGAACCACAGACTTAGAAATCGCCAGCTCATATACAGTGCATAAAATATATTTATATATATACCCTTATACACCATTTTAATAAAAAATATCACAAAATTCTTCTAAGTCTCTCGGGAAGAGTGAAAGACGCGCACGTTCATTTTCAGAGCTCCTAGACCTTCCTATAAGAAGTTAGCTAAAAAGTAGCTTCGAAAAACGCTTAGGTTAAGTTTCAGAGTTGCTTCTAATGTACCAAAGCTGGACTTAGACATAATTTTACTCTCACAACATTATGGCTGGTTGGAGACAGTCCGAACCACAAGTACCGGGTCCATGGTTCTGGCCGTATACTGGGGGGACGGGGACGACTCCCATTAACCCCTGACTATACCGGGGATACGCTTATCACAATGCCTTTCTGGTCTGTGCTGAAGCAGGGCATTCTGGCAGGCAAGTGGCTTGACCTTTATTAGTGAGCCTGGTTACCCCCTCTCGGAACCACAGACTTAGAAATCGCCAGCTCATATACAGTGCATAAAATATATTTATATATATACCCTTATACACCATTTTAATAAAAAATATCACAAAATTCTTCTAAGTACCTCGGGAAGAGTGAAAGACGCGCACGTTCATTTTCAGAGCTCCTAGACCTTCCTATAAGAAGTTAGCCAAAAAGTAGCTTCGAAAAACGCTTAGGTTAAGTTTCAGAGTTGCTTCTAATGTACCAAAGCTGGACTTAGACATAATGTCACTCTCACAACATTATGGCTGGTTGGAGACAGTCCGAACCACAAGTACCGGGTCCATGGTTCTGGCCGTATACTGGGGGGACGGGGACGACTCCCATTAACCCCTGACTATACCGGGGATACGCTTATCACAATGCCTTTCTGGTCTGTGCTGAAGCAGGGCATTCTGGCAGCCAAGTGGCTTGACCTTTATTAGTGAGCCTGGTTACCCCCTCTCGGAACCACAGACTTAGAAATCGCCAGCTCATATACAGTGCATAAAATATATTTATATATATACCCTTATACACCATTTTAATAAAAAAATATCACAAAATTCTTCTAAGTCTCTCGGGAAGAGTGAAAGACGCGCACGTTCATTTTCAGAGCTCCTAGACCTTCCTATAAGAAGTTAGCCAAAAAGTAGCTTCGAAAAACGCTTAGGTTAAGTTTCAGAGTTGCTTCTAATGTACCAAAGCTGGACTTAGACATAATTTCACTCTCACAACATTATGGCTGGTTGGAGACAGTCCGAACCACAAGTACCGGGTCCATGGTTCTGGCCGTATACTGGGGGGACGGGGACGACTCCCATTAACCCCTGACTATACCGGGGATACGCTTATCACAATGCCTTTCTGGTCTGTGCTGAAGCAGGGCATTCTGGCAGGCAAGTGGCTTGACCTTTATTAGTGAGCCTGGTTACCCCCTCTGGAACCACAGACTTAGAAATCGCCAGCTCATATACAGTGCATAAAATATATTTATATATATACCCTTATACACCATTTTAATAAAAAATATCACAAAATTCTTCTAAGTCCCTCGGGAAGAGTGAAAGACGCGCACGTTCATTTTCAGAGCTCCTAGACCTTCCTATAAGAAGTTAGCCAAAAAGTAGCTTCGAAAAACGCTTAGGTTAAGTTTCAGAGTTGCTTCTAATGTACCAAAGCTGGACTTAGACATAATGTCACTCTCACAACATTATGGCTGGTTGGAGACAGTCCGAACCACAAGTACCGGGTCCATGGTTCTGGCCGTATACTGGGGGGACGGGGACGACTCCCATTAACACCTGACTATACCGGGGATACGCTTATCACAATGCCTTTCTGGTCTGTGCTGAAGCAGGGCATTCTGGCAGCCAAGTGGCTTGACCTTTATTAGTGAGCCTGGTTACCCCCTCTCGGAACCACAGACTTAGAAATCGCCAGCTCATATACAGTGCATAAAATATATTTATATATATACCCTTATACACCATTTTAATAAAAAATATCACAAAATTCTTCTAATTCCCTCGGAAAGAGTGAAAGACGCGCACGTTTATTTTCAGAGCTCCTAGACCTTCCTATAAGAAGTTAGCCAAAAAGTAGCTTCGAAAAACGCTTAGGTTAAGTTTCAGAGTTGCTTCTAATGTACCAAAGCTGGACTTAGATATAATTTCACTCTCACAACATTATGGCTGGTTGGAGACAGTCCGAACCACAAGTACCGGGTCCATGGTTCTGGCCGTATACTGGGGGGACGGGGACGACTCCCATTAACCCCTGACTATACCGGGGATACGCTTATCACAATGCCTTTCTGGTCTGTGCTGAAGCAGGGCATTCTGGCAGCCAAGTGGCTTGACCTTTATTAGTGAGCCTGGTTACCCCCTCTCGGAACCACAGACTTAGAAATCGCCAGCTCATATACAGTGCATAAAATATATTTATATATATACCCTTATACACCATTTTAATAAAAAATATCACAAAATTCTTCTAATTCCCTCGGAAAGAGTGAAAGACGCGCACGTTTATTTTCAGAGCTCCTAGACCTTCCTATAAGACGTTAGCCTAAAAGTAGCTTCGAAAAACGCTTAGGTTAAGTTTCAGAGTTGCTTCTAATGTACCAAAGCTGGACTTAGATATAATTTCACTCTCACAACATTATGGCTGGTTGGAGACAGTCCGAACCACAAGTACCGGGTCCATGGTTCTGGCCGTATACTGGGGGGACGGGGACGACTCCCATTAACCCCTGACTATACCGGGGATACGCTTATCACAATGCCTTTCTGGTCTGTGCTGAAGCAGGGCATTCTGGCAGCCAAGTGGCTTGACCTTTATTAGTGAGCCTGGTTACCCCCTCTCGGAACCACAGACTTAGAAATCGCCAGCTCATATACAGTGCATAAAATATATTTATATATATACCCTTATACACCATTTTAATAAAAAAATATCACAAAATTCTTCTAAGTCCCTTGGGAAGAGTGAAAGACGCGCACGTTCATTTTCAGAGCTCCTACACCTTCCTATAAGAAGTTAGCCAAAAAGTAGCTTCGAAAAACGCTTAGGTTAAGTTTCAGAGTTGCTTCTAATGTACCAAAGCTGGACTTAGACATAATGTCACTCTCACAACATTATGGCTGGTTGGAGACAGTCCGAACCACAAGTACCGGGTCCATGGTTCTGGCCGTATACTGGGGGGACGGGGACGACTCCCATTAACCCCTGACTATACCGGGGATACGCTTATCACAATGCCTTTCTGGTCTGAGCTGAAGCAGGGCATTCTGGCAGCCAAGTGGCTTGACCTATATTAGTGAGCCTGGTTACCCCCTCTGGAACCACAGACTTAGAAATCGCCAGCTCATATACAGTGCATAAAATATATTTATATATATACCCTTATACACCATTTTAATAAAAAATATCACAAAATTCTTCTAAGTCCCTCGGGAAGAGTGAAAGACGCGCACGTTCATTTTCAGAGCTCCTAGACCTTCCTATAAGAAGTTAGCCAAAAAGTAGCTTCGAAAAACGCTTAGGTTAAGTTTCAGAGTTGCTTCTAATGTACCAAAGCTGGACTTAGACATAATGTCACTCTCACAACATTATGGCTGGTTGGAGACAGTCCGAACCACAAGTACCGGGTCCATGGTTCTGGCCGTATACTGGGGGGACGGGGACGACTCCCATTAACCCCTGACTATACCGGGGATACGCTTATCACAATGCCTTTCTGGTCTGTGCTGAAGCAGGGCATTCTGGCAGCCAAGTGGCTTGACCTTTATTAGTGAGCCTGGTTACCCCCTCTGGAACCACAGACTTAGAAATCGCCAGCTCATATACAGTGCATAAAATATATTTAAATATATACCCTTATACACCATTTTAATAAAAAATATCACAAAATTCTTCTAAGTACCTCCGGAAGAGTGAAAGACGCGCACGTTCATTTTCAGAGCTCCTAGACCTTCCTATAAGAAGTTAGCCAAAAAGTAGCTTCGAAAAACGCTTAGGTTAAGTTTCAGAGTTGCTTCTAATGTACCAAAGCTGGACTTAGACATAATGTCACTCTCACAACATTATGGCTGGTTGGAGACAGTCCGAACCACAAGTACCGGGTCCATGGTTCTGGCCGTATACTGGGGGGACGGGGACGACTCCCATTAACCCCTGACTATACCGGGGATACGCTTATCACAATGCCTTTCTGGTCTGAGCTGAAGCAGGGCATTCTGGCAGCCAAGTGGCTTGACCTATATTAGTGAGCCTGGTTACCCCCTCTGGAACCACAGACTTAGAAATCGCCAGCTCATATACAGTGCATAAAATATATTTATATATATACCCTTATACACCATTTTAATAAAAAATATCACAAAATTCTTCTAAGTCCCTCGGGAAGAGTGAAAGACGCGCACGTTCATTTTCAGAGCTCCTAGACCTTCCTATAAGAAGTTAGCCAAAAAGTAGCTTCGAAAAACGCTTAGGTTAAGTTTCAGAGTTGCTTCTAATGTACCAAAGCTGGACTTAGACATAATGTCACTCTCACAACATTATGGCTGGTTGGAGACAGTCCGAACCACAAGTACCGGGTCCATGGTTCTGGCCGTATACTGGGGGGACGGGGACGACTCCCATTAACCCCTGACTATACCGGGGATACGCTTATCACAATGCCTTTCTGGTCTGTGCTGAAGCAGGGCATTCTGGCAGCCAAGTGGCTTGACCTTTATTAGTGAGCCTGGTTACCCCCTCTGGAACCACAGACTTAGAAATCGCCAGCTCATATACAGTGCATAAAATATATTTAAATATATACCCTTATACACCATTTTAATAAAAAATATCACAAAATTCTTCTAAGTACCTCCGGAAGAGTGAAAGACGCGCACGTTCATTTTCAGAGCTCCTAGACCTTCCTATAAGAAGTTAGCCAAAAAGTAGCTTCGAAAAACGCTTAGGTTAAGTTTCAGAGTTGCTTCTAATGTACCAAAGCTGGACTTAGACATAATGTCACTCTCACAACATTATGGCTGGTTGGAGACAGTCCGAACCACAAGTACCGGGTCCATGGTTCTGGCCGTATACTGGGGGGACGGGGACGACTCCCATTAACCCCTGACTATACCGGGGATACGCTTATCACAATGCCTTTCTGGTCTGTGCTGAAGCAGGGCATTCTGGCAGCCAAGTGGCTTGACCTTTATTAGTGAGCCTGGTTACCCCCTCTCGGAACCACAGACTTAGAAATCGCCAGCTCATATACAGTGCATAAAATATATTTATATATATACCCTTATACACCATTTTAATAAAAAAATATCACAAAATTCTTCTAAGTCTCTCGGGAAGAGTGAAAGACGCGCACGTTCATTTTCAGAGCTCCTAGACCTTCCTATAAGAAGTTAGCTAAAAAGTAGCTTCGAAAAACGCTTAGGTTAAGTTTCAGAGTTGCTTCTAATGTACCAAAGCTGGACTTAGACATAATTTTACTCTCACAACATTATGGCTGGTTGGAGACAGTCCGAACCACAAGTACCGGGTCCATGGTTCTGGCCGTATACTGGGGGGACGGGGACGACTCCCATTAACCCCTGACTATACCGGGGATACGCTTATCACAATGCCTTTCTGGTCTGTGCTGAAGCAGGGCATTCTGGCAGGCAAGTGGCTTGACCTTTATTAGTGAGCCTGGTTACCACCTCTCGGAACCACAGACTTAGAAATCGCCAGCTCATATACAGTGCATAAAATATATTTATATATATACCCTTATACACCATTTTAATAAAAAATATCACAAAATTCTTCTAAGTACCTCGGGAAGAGTGAAAGACGCGCACGTTCATTTTCAGAGCTCCTAGACCTTCCTATAAGAAGTTAGCCAAAAAGTAGCTTCGAAAAACGCTTAGGTTAAGTTTCAGAGTTGCTTCTAATGTACCAAAGCTGGACTTAGACATAATGTCACTCTCACAACATTATGGCTGGTTGGAGACAGTCCGAACCACAAGTACCGGGTCCATGGTTCTGGCCGTATACTGGGGGGACGGGGACGACTCCCATTAACCCCTGACTATACCGGGGATACGCTTATCACAATGCCTTTCTGGTCTGTGCTGAAGCAGGGCATTCTGGCAGCCAAGTGGCTTGACCTTTATTAGTGAGCCTGGTTACCCCCTCTCGGAACCACAGACTTAGAAATCGCCAGCTCATATACAGTGCATAAAATATATTTATATATATACCCTTATACACCATTTTAATAAAAAAATATCACAAAATTCTTCTAAGTCTCTCGGGAAGAGTGAAAGACGCGCACGTTCATTTTCAGAGCTCCTAGACCTTCCTATAAGAAGTTAGCCAAAAAGTAGCTTCGAAAAACGCTTAGGTTAAGTTTCAGAGTTGCTTCTAATGTACCAAAGCTGGACTTAGACATAATTTCACTCTCACAACATTATGGCTGGTTGGAGACAGTCCGAACCACAAGTACCGGGTCCATGGTTCTGGCCGTATACTGGGGGGACGGGGACGACTCCCATTAACCCCTGACTATACCGGGGATACGCTTATCACAATGCCTTTCTGGTCTGTGCTGAAGCAGGGCATTCTGGCAGGCAAGTGGCTTGACCTTTATTAGTGAGCCTGGTTACCCCCTCTGGAACCACAGACTTAGAAATCGCCAGCTCATATACAGTGCATAAAATATATTTATATATATACCCTTATACACCATTTTAATAAAAAATATCACAAAATTCTTCTAAGTCCCTCGGGAAGAGTGAAAGACGCGCACGTTCATTTTCAGAGCTCCTAGACCTTCCTATAAGAAGTTAGCCAAAAAGTAGCTTCGAAAAACGCTTAGGTTAAGTTTCAGAGTTGCTTCTAATGTACCAAAGCTGGACTTAGACATAATGTCACTCTCACAACATTATGGCTGGTTGGAGACAGTCCGAACCACAAGTACCGGGTCCATGGTTCTGGCCGTATACTGGGGGGACGGGGACGACTCCCATTAACCCCTGACTATACCGGGGATACGCTTATCACAATGCCTTTCTGGTCTGTGCTGAAGCAGGGCATTCTGGCAGCCAAGTGGCTTGACCTTTATTAGTGAGCCTGGTTACCCCCTCTCGGAACCACAGACTTAGAAATCGCCAGCTCATATACAGTGCATAAAATATATTTATATATATACCCTTATACACCATTTTAATAAAAAATATCACAAAATTCTTCTAATTCCCTCGGAAAGAGTGAAAGACGCGCACGTTTATTTTCAGAGCTCCTAGACCTTCCTATAAGAAGTTAGCCAAAAAGTAGCTTCGAAAAACGCTTAGGTTAAGTTTCAGAGTTGCTTCTAATGTACCAAAGCTGGACTTAGATATAATTTCACTCTCACAACATTATGGCTGGTTGGAGACAGTCCGAACCACAAGTACCGGGTCCATGGTTCTGGCCGTATACTGGGGGGACGGGGACGACTCCCATTAACCCCTGACTATACCGGGGATACGCTTATCACAATGCCTTTCTGGTCTGTGCTGAAGCAGGGCATTCTGGCAGCCAAGTGGCTTGACCTTTATTAGTGAGCCTGGTTACCCCCTCTCGGAACCACAGACTTAGAAATCGCCAGCTCATATACAGTGCATAAAATATATTTATATATATACCCTTATACACCATTTTAATAAAAAATATCACAAAATTCTTCTAATTCCCTCGGAAAGAGTGAAAGACGCGCACGTTTATTTTCAGAGCTCCTAGACCTTCCTATAAGACGTTAGCCTAAAAGTAGCTTCGAAAAACGCTTAGGTTAAGTTTCAGAGTTGCTTCTAATGTACCAAAGCTGGACTTAGATATAATTTCACTCTCACAACATTATGGCTGGTTGGAGACAGTCCGAACCACAAGTACCGGGTCCATGGTTCTGGCCGTATACTGGGGGGACGGGGACGACTCCCATTAACCCCTGACTATACCGGGGATACGCTTATCACAATGCCTTTCTGGTCTGTGCTGAAGCAGGGCATTCTGGCAGCCAAGTGGCTTGACCTTTATTAGTGAGCCTGGTTACCCCCTCTCGGAACCACAGACTTAGAAATCGCCAGCTCATATACAGTGCATAAAATATATTTATATATATACCCTTATACACCATTTTAATAAAAAAATATCACAAAATTCTTCTAAGTCCCTTGGGAAGAGTGAAAGACGCGCACGTTCATTTTCAGAGCTCCTACACCTTCCTATAAGAAGTTAGCCAAAAAGTAGCTTCGAAAAACGCTTAGGTTAAGTTTCAGAGTTGCTTCTAATGTACCAAAGCTGGACTTAGACATAATGTCACTCTCACAACATTATGGCTGGTTGGAGACAGTCCGAACCACAAGTACCGGGTCCATGGTTCTGGCCGTATACTGGGGGGACGGGGACGACTCCCATTAACCCCTGACTATACCGGGGATACGCTTATCACAATGCCTTTCTGGTCTGTGCTGAAGCAGGGCATTCTGGCAGCCAAGTGGCTTGACCTATATTAGTGAGCCTGGTTACCCCCTCTCGGAACCACAGACTTAGAAATCGCCAGCTCATATACAGTGCATAAAATATATTTATATATATACCCTTATACACCATTTTAATAAAAAATATCACAAAATTCTTCTAATTCCCTCGGAAAGAGTGAAAGACGCGCACGTTTATTTTCAGAGCTCCTAGACCTTCCTATAAGAAGTTAGCCAAAAAGTAGCTTCGAAAAACGCTTAGGTTAAGTTTCAGAGTTGCTTCTAATGTACCAAAGCTGGACTTAGATATAATTTCACTCTCACAACATTATGGCTGGTTGGAGACAGTCCGAACCACAAGTGCCGGGTCCATGGTTCTGGCCGTATACTGGGGGGACGGGGACGACTCCCATTAACCCCTGACTATACCGGGGATACGCTTATCACAATGCCTTTCTGGTCTGTGCTGAAGCAGGGCATTCTGGCAGCCAAGTGGCTTGACCTTTATTAGTGAGCCTGGTTACCCCCTCTCGGAACCACAGACTTAGAAATCGCCAGCTCATATACAGTGCATAAAATATATTTATATATATATACCCTTATACACCATTTTAATAAAAAAATATCACAAAATTCTTCTAAGTCTCTCGGGAAGAGTGAAAGACGCGCACGTTTATTTTCAGAGCTCCTAGACCTTCCTATAAGAAGTTAGCCAAAAAGTAGCTTCGAAAAACGCTTAGGTTAAGTTTCAGAGTTGCTTCTAATGTACCAAAGCTGGACTTAGACATAATTTCACTCTCACAACATTATGGCTGGTTGGAGACAGTCCGAACCACAAGTACCGGGTCCATGGTTCTGGCCGTATACTGGGGCGACGGGGACGACTCCCATTAACCCCTGACTATACCGGGGATACGCTTATCACAATGCCTTTCTGGTCTGTGCTGAAGCAGGGCATTCTGGCAGGCAAGTGGCTTGACCTTTATTAGTGAGCCTGGTTACCCCCTCTGGAACCACAGACTTAGAAATCGCCAGCTCATATACAGTGCATAAAATATATTTATATATATACCCTTATACACCATTTTAATAAAGCATATTACAAAATTCTTCTAAGTCCCTCGGGAAGAGTGAAAGACGCGCACGTTCATTTTCAGAGCTCCTACACCTTCCTATAAGAAGTTAGCCAAAAAGTAGCTTCGAAAAACGCTTAGGTTAAGTTTCAGAGTTGCTTCTAATGTACCAAAGCTGGACTTAGACATAATGTCACTCTCACAACATTATGGCTGGTTGGAGACAGTCCGAACCACAAGTACCGGGTCCATGGTTCTGGCCGTATACTGGGGGGACGGGGACGACTCCCATTAACCCCTGACTATACCGGGGATACGCTTATCACAATGCCTTTCTGGTCTGTGCTGAAGCAGGGCATTCTGGCAGCCAAGTGGCTTGACCTTTATTAGTGAGCCTGGTTACCCCCTCTCGGAACCACAGACTTAGAAATCGCCAGCTCATATACAGTGCATAAAATATATTTATATATATACCCTTATACACCATTTTAATAAAAAATATCACAAAATTCTTCTAAGTCCCTCGGGAAGAGAGAAAGACGCGTACGTTCATTTTCAGAGCTCCTAGACCTTCCTATAAGAAGTTAGCTAAAAGTAGCTTCGAAAAACGCTTAGGTTAAGTTTCAGAGTTGCTTCTAATGTACCAAAGCTGGACTTAGACATAATTTCACTCTCACAACATTATGGCTGGTTGGAGACAGTCCGAACCACAAGTACCGGGTCCATGGTTCTGGCCGTATACTGGCGGGACGGGGACGACTCCCATTAACCCCTGACTATACCGGGGATACGCTTATCACAATGCCTTTCTGGTCTGTGCTGAAGCAGGGCATTCTGGCAGCCAAGTGGCTTGACCTTTATTAGTGAGCCTGGTTACCCCCTCTCGGAACCACAGATTTAGAAATCGCCAGCTCATATACAGTGCATAAAATATATTTATATATATACCCTTATACACCATTTTAATAAAAAAATATCACAAAATTCTTCTAAGTCTCTCGGGAAGAGTGAAAGACGCGCACGTTCATTTTCAGAGCTCCTAGACCTTCCTATAAGACGTTAGCCAAAAAGTAGCTTCGAAAAACGCTTAGGTTAAGTTTCAGAGTTGCTTCTAATGTACCAAAGCTGGACTTAGACATAATTTCACTCTCACAACATTATGGCTGGTTGGAGACAGTCCGAACCACAAGTACCGGGTCCATGGTTCTGGCCGTATACTGGGGGGACGGGGACGACTCCCATTAACCCCTGACTATACCGGGGATACGCTTATCACAATGCCTTTCTGGTCTGTGCTGAAGCAGGGCATTCTGGCAGGCAAGTTGCTTGACCTTTATTAGTGAGCCTGGTTACCCCCTCTGGAACCACAGACTTAGAAATCGCCAGCTCATATACAGTGCATAAAATATATTTATATATATACCCTTATACACCATTTTAATAAAAAATATCACAAAATTCTTCTAAGTCCCTCGGGAAGAGTGAAAGACGCGCACGTTCATTTTCAGAGCTCCTAGACCTTCCTATAAGAAGTTAGCCAAAAAGTAGCTTCGAAAAACGCTTAGGTTAAGTTTCAGAGTTGCTTCTAATGTACCAAAGCTGGACTTAGACATAATGTCACTCTCACAACATTATGGCTGGCTGGAGACAGTCCGAACCACAAGTACCGGGTCCATGATTCTGGCCGTATACTGGGGGGACGGGGACGACTCCCATTAACCCCTGACTATACCGGGGATACGCTTATCACAATGCCTTTCTGGTCTGTGCTGAAGCAGGGCATTCTGGCAGGCAAGTGGCTTGACCTTTATTAGTGAGCCTGGTTACCCCCTCTGGAACCACAGACTTAGAAATCGCCAGCTCATATACAGTGCATAAAATATATTTATATATATACCCTTATACACCATTTTAATAAAAAATATCACAAAATTCTTCTAAGTCCCTCGGGAAGAGTGAAAGACGCGCACGTTCATTTTCAGAGCTCCTAGACCTTCCTATAAGAAGTTAGCCAAAAAGTAGCTTCGAAAAACGCTTAGGTTAAGTTTCAGAGTTGCTTCTAATGTACCAAAGCTGGACTTAGACATAATGTCACTCTCACAACATTATGGCTGGCTGGAGACAGTCCGAACCACAAGTACCGGGTCCATGATTCTGGCCGTATACTGGGGGGACGGGGACGACTCCCATTAACCCCTGACTATACCGGGGATACGCTTATCACAATGCCTTTCTGGTCTGTGCTGAAGCAGGGCATTCTGGCAGGCAAGTGGCTTGACCTTTATTAGTGAGCCTGGTTACCCCCTCTGGAACCACAGACTTAGAAATCGCCAGCTCATATACAGTGCATAAAATATATTTATATATACACCCTTATACACCATTTTAATAAAAAATATCACAAAATTCTTCTAAGTACCTCGGGAAGAGTGAAAGACGCGCACGTTCATTTTCAGAGCTCCTAGACCTTCCTATAAGAAGTTAGCCAAAAAGTAGCTTCGAAAAACGCTTAGGTTAAGTTTCAGAGTTGCTTCTAATGTACCAAAGCTGGACTTAGACATAATGTCACTCTCACAACATTATGGCTGGCTGGAGACAGTCCGAACCACAAGTACCGGGTCCATGGTTCTGGCCGTATACTGGGGGGACGGGGACGACTCCCATTAACCCCTGACTATACCGGGGATACGCTTATCACAATGCCTTTCTGGTCTGTGCTGAAGCAGGGCATTCTGGCAGCCAAGTGGCTTGACCTTTATTAGTGAGCCTGGTTACCCCCTCTCGGAACCACAGACTTAGAAATCGCCAGCTCATATACAGTGCATAAAATATATTTATATATATACCCTTATACACCATTTTAATAAAAAATATCACAAAATTCTTCTAAGTCTCTCGGGAAGAGTGAAAGACGCGCACGTTCATTTTCAGAGCTCCTAGACCTTCCTATAAGAAGTTAGCTAAAAAGTAGCTTCGAAAAACGCTTAGGTTAAGTTTCAGAGTTGCTTCTAATGTACCAAAGCTGGACTTAGACATAATTTCACTCTCACAACATTATGGCTGGTTGGAGACAGTCCGAACCACAAGTACCGGGTCCATGGTTCTGGCCGTATACTGGGGCGACGGGGACGACTCCCATTAACCCCTGACTATACCGGGGATACGCTTATCACAATGCCTTTCTGGTCTGTGCTGAAGCAGGGCATTCTGGCAGGCAAGTGGCTTGACCTTTATTAGTGAGCCTGGTTACCCCCTCTGGAACCACAGACTTAGAAATCGCCAGCTCATATACAGTGCATAAAATATATTTATATATATACCCTTATACACCATTTTAATAAAGCATATTACAAAATTCTTCTAAGTCCCTCGGGAAGAGTGAAAGACGCGCACGTTCATTTTCAGAGCTCCTACACCTTCCTATAAGAAGTTAGCCAAAAAGTAGCTTCGAAAAACGCTTAGGTTAAGTTTCAGAGTTGCTTCTAATGTACCAAAGCTGGACTTAGACATAATGTCACTCTCACAACATTATGGCTGGTTGGAGACAGTCCGAACCACAAGTACCGGGTCCATGGTTCTGGCCGTATACTGGGGGGACGGGGACGACTCCCATTAACCCCTGACTATACCGGGGATACGCTTATCACAATGCCTTTCTGGTCTGTGCTGAAGCAGGGCATTCTGGCAGCCAAGTGGCTTGACCTTTATTAGTGAGCCTGGTTACCCCCTCTCGGAACCACAGACTTAGAAATCGCCAGCTCATATACAGTGCATAAAATATATTTATATATATACCCTTATACACCATTTTAATAAAAAATATCACAAAATTCTTCTAAGTCCCTCGGGAATAGAGAAAGACGCGTACGTTCATTTTCAGAGCTCCTAGACCTTCCTATAAGAAGTTAGCTAAAAAGTAGCTTCGAAAAACGCTTAGGTTAAGTTTCAGAGTTGCTTCTAATGTACCAAAGCTGGACTTAGACATAATTTCACTCTCACAACATTATGGCTGGTTGGAGACAGTCCGAACCACAAGTACCGGGTCCATGGTTCTGGCCGTATACTGGCGGGACGGGGACGACTCCCATTAACCCCTGACTATACCGGGGATACGCTTATCACAATGCCTTTCTGGTCTGTGCTGAAGCAGGGCATTCTGGCAGCCAAGTGGCTTGACCTTTATTAGTGAGCCTGGTTACCCCCTCTCGGAACCACAGACTTAGAAATCGCCAGCTCATATACAGTGCATAAAATATATTTATATATATACCCTTATACACCATTTTAATAAAAAAATATCACAAAATTCTTCTAAGTCGCTCGGGAAGAGTGAAAGACGCGCACGTTCATTTTCAGAGCTCCTAGACCTTCCTATAAGACGTTAGCCAAAAAGTAGCTTCGAAAAACGCTTAGGTTAAGTTTCAGAGTTGCTTCTAATGTACCAAAGCTGGACTTAGACATAATTTCACTCTCACAACATTATGGCTGGTTGGAGACAGTCCGAACCACAAGTACCGGGTCCATGGTTCTGGCCGTATACTGGGGGGACGGGGACGACTCCCATTAACCCCTGACTATACCGGGGATACGCTTATCACAATGCCTTTCTGGTCTGTGCTGAAGCAGGGCATTCTGGCAGGCAAGTGGCTTGACCTTTATTAGTGAGCCTGGTTACCCCCTCTGGAACCACAGACTTAGAAATCGCCAGCTCATATACAGTGCATAAAATATATTTATATATATACCCTTATACACCATTTTAATAAAAAATATCACAAAATTCTTCTAAGTCCCTCGGGAAGAGTGAAAGACGCGCACGTTCATTTTCAGAGCTCCTAGACCTTCCTATAAGAAGTTAGCCAAAAAGTAGCTTCGAAAAACGCTTAGGTTAAGTTTCAGAGTTGCTTCTAATGTACCAAAGCTGGACTTAGACATAATGTCACTCTCACAACATTATGGCTGGCTGGAGACAGTCCGAACCACAAGTACCGGGTCCATGGTTCTGGCCGTATACTGGGGGGACGGGGACGACTCCCATTAACCCTTGACTATACCGGGGATACGCTTATCACAATGCCTTTCTGGTCTGTGCTGAAGCAGGGCATTCTGGCAGCCAAGTGGCTTGACCTTTATTAGTGAGCCTGGTTACCCCCTCTCGGAACCACAGACTTAGAAATCGCCAGCTCATATACAGTGCATAAAATATATTTATATATATACCCTTATACACCATTTTAATAAAAAATATCACAAAATTCTTCTAAGTCCCTCGGGAAGAGTGAAAGACGCGCACGTTCATTTTCAGAGCTCCTAGACCTTCCTATAAGAAGTTAGCCAAAAAGTAGCTTCGAAAAACGCTTAGGTTAAGTTTCAGAGTTGCTTCTAATGTACCAAAGCTGGACTTAGACATAATGTCACTCTCACAACATTATGGCTGGCTGGAGACAGTCCGAACCACAAGTACCGGGTCCATGATTCTGGCCGTATACTGGGGGGACGGGGACGACTCCCATTAACCCCTGACTATACCGGGGATACGCTTATCACAATGCCTTTCTGGTCTGTGCTGAAGCAGGGCATTCTGGCAGGCAAGTGGCTTGACCTTTATTAGTGAGCCTGGTTACCCCCTCTGGAACCACAGACTTAGAAATCGCCAGCTCATATACAGTGCATAAAATATATTTATATATATACCCTTATACACCATTTTAATAAAAAATATCACAAAATTCTTCTAAGTCCCTCGGGAAGAGTGAAAGACGCGCACGTTCATTTTCAGAGCTCCTAGACCTTCCTATAAGAAGTTAGCCAAAAAGTAGCTTCGAAAAACGCTTAGGTTAAGTTTCAGAGTTGCTTCTAATGTACCAAAGCTGGACTTAGACATAATGTCACTCTCACAACATTATGGCTGGCTGGAGACAGTCCGAACCACAAGTACCGGGTCCATGATTCTGGCCGTATACTGGGGGGACGGGGACGACTCCCATTAACCCCTGACTATACCGGGGATACGCTTATCACAATGCCTTTCTGGTCTGTGCTGAAGCAGGGCATTCTGGCAGGCAAGTGGCTTGACCTTTATTAGTGAGCCTGGTTACCCCCTCTGGAACCACAGACTTAGAAATCGCCAGCTCATATACAGTGCATAAAATATATTTATATATACACCCTTATACACCATTTTAATAAAAAATATCACAAAATTCTTCTAAGTACCTCGGGAAGAGTGAAAGACGCGCACGTTCATTTTCAGAGCTCCTAGACCTTCCTATAAGAAGTTAGCCAAAAAGTAGCTTCGAAAAACGCTTAGGTTAAGTTTCAGAGTTGCTTCTAATGTACCAAAGCTGGACTTAGACATAATTTCACTCTCACAACATTATGGCTGGTTGGAGACAGTCCGAACCACAAGTACCGGGTCCATGGTTCTGGCCGTATACTGGGGGGACGGGGACGACTCCCATTAACCCCTGACTATACCGGGGATACGCTTATCACAATGCCTTTCTGGTCTGTGCTGAAGCAGGGCATTCTGGCAGCCAAGTGCTTGACCTTTATTAGTGAGCCTGGTTACCCCCTCTCGGAACCACAGACTTAGAAATCGCCAGCTCATATACAGTGCATAAAATATATTTATATATATATACCCTTATACATGCATTTTAATAAAAAATATCACAAAATTCTTCAAAGTCTCTCGGGAAGAGTGAAAGACGCGCACGTTCATTTTCAGAGCTCCGAGACCTTCCTATAAGAAGTTAGCTAAAAAGTAGCTTCGAAAAACGCTTAGGTTAAGTTTCAGAGTTGCTTCTAATGTACCAAAGCTGGACTTAGACATAATTTCACTCTCACAACATTATGGCTGGTTGGAGACAGTCCGAACCACAAGTACCGGGTCCATGGTTCTGGCCGTATACTGGGGGGACGGGGACGACTCCCATTAACCCCTGACTATACCGGGGATACGCTTATCACAATGCCTTTCTGGTTTGTGCTGAAGCAGGGCATTCTGGCAGGCAAGTGGCTTGACCTTTATTAGTGAGCCTGGTTAACCCCTCTCGGAACCACAGACTTAGAAATCGCCAGCTCATATACAGTGCATAAAATATATTTATATATATACCCTTATACACCATTTTAATAAAAAATATCACAAAATTCTTCTAAGTCTCTCGGGAAGAGTGAAAGACGCGCACGTTCATTTTCAGAGCTCCGAGACCTTCCTATAAGAAGTTAGCTAAAAAGTAGCTTCGAAAAACGCTTAGGTTAAGTTTCAGATTTGCTTCTAATGTACCAAAGCTGGACTTAGACATAATTTCACTCTCACAACATTATGGCTGGTTGGAGACAGTCCGAACCACAAGTACCGGGTCCATGGTTCTGGCCGTATACTGGGGGGACGGGGACGACTCCCATTAACCCCTGACTATACCGGGGATACGCTTATCACAATGCCTTTCTGGTCTGTGCTGAAGCAGGGCATTCTGGCAGCCAAGTGGCTTGACCTTTATTAGTGAGCCTGGTTACCCCCTCTCGGAACCACAGACTTAGAAATCGCCAGCTCATATACAGTGCATAAAATATATTTATATATATACCCTTATACACCATTTTAATATAAAATATCACAAAATTCTTCTACTGTAAGTCCCTCGGAAAGAGTGAAAGACGCGCACGTTCATTTTCAGAGCTCCTAGACCTTCCTATAAGAAGTTAGCCAAAAAGTATCTTCGAAAAACGCTTAGGTTAAGTTTCAGAGTTGCTTCTAATGTACCAAAGCTGGACTTAGACATAATTTCACTCTCACAACATTATGACTGGTTGGAGACAGTCCGAACCACAAGTACCGGGTCCATGGTTCTGGCCGTATACTGGGGGGACGGGGACGACTCCCATTAACCCCTGACTATACCGGGGATACGCTTATCACAATGCCTTTCTGGTTTGTGCTGAAGCAGGGCATTCTAGCAGGCAAGTGGCTTGACCTTTATTAGTGAGCCTGGTTACCCCCTCTGGAACCACAGACTTAGAAATCGCCAGCTCATATACAGTGCATAAAATATATTTATATATATACCCTTATACACCATTTTAATAAAAAATATCACAAAATTCTTCTAAGTTCCTCGGGAAGAGTGAAAGACGCGCACGTTCATTTTCAGAGCTCCTAGACCTTCCTATAAGAAGTTAGCTAAAAAGTAGCTTCGAAAAACGCTTAGGTTAAGTTTCAGAGTTGCTTCTAATATACCAAAGCTGGACTTAGACATCATTTCACTCTCACAACATTATGGCTGGTTGGAGAGGGTCCGAACCACAAGTACTGGGTCCATGGTTCTGGCCGTATACTGGGGGGACGGGGACGACTCCCATTAACCCCTGACTATACCGGGGATACGCTTATCACAATGCCTTTCTGGTCTGTGCTGAAGCAGGGCATTCTGGCAGCCAAGTGGCTTGACCTTTATTAGTGAGCCTGGTTACCCCCTTTCGGAACCACAGACTTAGAAATCGCCAGCTCATATACAGTGCATAAAATATATTTATATATATACCCTTATACACCATTTTAATAAAAAATATCACAAAATTCTTCTAAGTCTCTCGGGAAGAGTGAAAGACGCGCACGTTCATTTTCAGAGCTCCGAGACCTTCCTATAAGAAGTTAGCTAAAAAGTAGCTTCGAAAAACGCTTAGGTTAAGTTTCAGAGTTGCTTCTAATGTACCAAAGCTGGACTTAGACATAATTTCACTCTCACAACATTATGGCTGGTTGGAGACAGTCCGAACCACAAGTACCGGGTCCATGGTTCTGGCCGTATACTGGGGGGACGGGGACGACTCCCATTAACCCCTGACTATACCGGGGATACGCTTATCACAATGCCTTTCTGGTTTGTGCTGAAGCAGGGCATTCTGGCAGCCAAGTGGCTTGACCTTTATTAGTGAGCCTGGTTACCCCCTCTCGGAACCACAGACTTAGAAATCGCCAGCTCATACAGTGCATAAAATATATTTATATATATACCCTTATACACCATTTTAATAAAAAATATCACAAAATTCTTCTAAGTCTCTCTGGAAGAGTGAAAGACGCGCACGTTCATTTTCAGAGCTCCTAGACCTTCCTATAAGAAGTTAGCTAAAAAGTAGCTTCGAAAAACGCTTAGGTTAAGTTTCAGAGTTGCTTCTAATGTACCAAAGCTGGACTTAGACATAATTTCACTCTCACAACATTATGGCTGGTTGGAGACAGTCCGAACCACAAGTACCGGGTCCATGGTTCTGGCCGTATACTGGGGGGACGGGGACGACTCCCATTAACCCCTGACTATACCGGGGATACGCTTATCACAATGCCTTTCTGGTCTGTGCTGAAGCAGGGCATTCTGGCAGCCAAGTGGCTTGACCTTTATTAGTGAGCCTGGTTACCCCCTCTCGGAACCACAGACTTAGAAATCGCCAGCTCATATACAGTGCATAAAATATATTTATATATATACCCTTATACACCATTTTAATAAAAAATATCACAAAATTCTTCTAAGTCCCTCGGGAAGAGTGAAAGACACGCACGTTCATTTTCAGAGCTCCTAGACCTTCCTATAAGAAGTTAGCCAAAAAGTAGCTTCGAAAAACGCTTAGGTTAAGTTTCAGAGTTGCTTCTAATGTACCAAAGCTGGACTTAGACATAATGTCACTCTCACAACATTATGGCTGTTTGGAGACAGTCCGAACCACAAGTACCGGGTCCATGGTTCTGGCCGTATACTGGGGGGACGGGGACGACTCCCATTAACCCCTGACTATACCGGGGATACGCTTATCACAATGCCTTTCTGGTCTGTGCTGAAGCAGGGCATTCTGGCAGCCAAGTGGCTTGACCTTTATTAGTGAGCCTGGTTACCCCCTCTCGGAACCACAGACTTAGAAATCGCCAGCTCATATACAGTGCATAAAATATATTTATATATATACCCTTATACACCATTTTAATAAAAAATATCACAAAATTCTTCTAAGTTCCTCGGGAAGAGTGAAAGACGCGCACGTTCATTTTCAGAGCTCCTAGACCTTCCTATAAGAAGTTAGCTAAAAAGTAGCTTCGAAAAACGCTTAGGTTAAGTTTCAGAGTTGCTTCTAATGTACCAAAGCTGGACTTAGATATAATTTCACTCTCACAACATTATGGCTGGTTGGAGACAGTCCGAACCACAAGTACCGGGTCCATGGTTCTGGCCGTATACTGGGGGGACGGGGACGACTCCCATTAACCCCTGACTATACCGGGGATACGCTTATCACAATGCCTTTCTGGTCTGTGCTGAAGCAGGGCATTCTGGCAGCCAAGTGGCTTGACCTTTATTAGTGAGCCTGGTTACCCCCTCTCGGAACCACATAATTAGAAATCGCCAGCTCATATACAGTGCATAAAATATATTTATATATATACCCTTATACACCATTTTAATAAAAAATATCACAAAATTCTTCTAAGTTCCTCGGGAAGAGTGAAAGACGCGCACGTTCATTTTCAGAGCTCCTAGACCTTCCTATAAGAAGTTAGCTAAAAAGTAGCTTCGAAAAACGCTTAGGTTAAGTTTCAGAGTTGCTTCTAATGTACCAAAGCTGGACTTAGACATAATGTCACTCTCACAACATTATGGCTGTTTGGAGACAGTCCGAACCACAAGTACCGGGTCCATGGTTCTGGCCGTATACTGGGGGGACGGGGACGACTCCCATTAACCCCTGACTATACCGGGGATACGCTTATCACAATGCCTTTCTGGTCTGTGCTGAAGCAGGGCATTCTGGCAGCCAAGTGGCTTGACCTTTATTAGTGAGCCTGGTTACCCCCTCTCGGAACCACAGACTTAGAAATCGCCAGCTCATATACAGTGCATAAAATATATTTATATATATACCCTTATACACCATTTTAATAAAAAATATCACAAAATTCTTCTAAGTTCCTCGGGAAGAGTGAAAGACGCGCACGTTCATTTTCAGAGCTCCTAGACCTTCCTATAAGAAGTTAGCTAAAAAGTAGCTTCGAAAAACGCTTAGGTTAAGTTTCAGAGTTGCTTCTAATGTACCAAAGCTGGACTTAGATATAATTTCACTCTCACAACATTATGGCTGGTTGGAGACAGTCCGAACCACAAGTACCGGGTCCATGGTTCTGGCCGTATACTGGGGGGACGGGGACGACTCCCATTAACCCCTGACTATACCGGGGATACGCTTATCACAATGCCTTTCTGGTCTGTGCTGAAGCAGGGCATTCTGGCAGCCAAGTGGCTTGACCTTTATTAGTGAGCCTGGTTACCCCCTCTCGGAACCACATAATTAGAAATCGCCAGCTCATATACAGTGCATAAAATATATTTATATATATACCCTTATACACCATTTTAATAAAAAATATCACAAAATTCTTCTAAGTTCCTCGGGAAGAGTGAAAGACGCGCACGTTCATTTTCAGAGCTCCTAGACCTTCCTATAAGAAGTTAGCTAAAAAGTAGCTTCGAAAAACGCTTAGGTTAAGTTTCAGAGTTGCTTCTAATGTACCAAAGCTGGACTTAGACATCATTTCACTCTCACAACATTATGGCTGGTTGGAGAGGGTCCGAACCACAAGTACTGGGTCCATGGTTCTGGCCGTATACTGGGGGGACGGGGACGACTCCCATTAACCCCTGACTATACCGGGGATACGCTTATCACAATGCCTTTCTGGTCTGTGCTGAAGCAGGGCATTCTGGCAGCCAAGTGGCTTGACCTTTATTAGTGAGCCTGGTTACCCCCTTTCGGAACCACAGACTTAGAAATCGCCAGCTCATATACAGTGCATAAAATATATTTATATATATACCCTTATACACCATTTTAATAAAAAATATCACAAAATTCTTCTAAGTCCCTCGGGAAGAGTGAAAGACGCGCACGTTCATTTTCAGAGCTCCTAGACCTTCCTATAAGAAGTTAGCCAAAAAGTAGCTTCGAAAAACGCTTAGGTTAAGTTTCAGAGTTGCTTCTAATGTACCAAAGCTGGACTTAGACATAATGTCACTCTCACAACATTATGGCTGGCTGGAGACAGTCCGAACCACAAGTACCGGGTCCATGATTCTGGCCGTATACTGGGGGGACGGGGACGACTCCCATTAACCCCTGACTATACCGGGGATACGCTTATCACAATGCCTTTCTGGTCTGTGCTGAAGCAGGGCATTCTGGCAGGCAAGTGGCTTGACCTTTATTAGTGAGCCTGGTTACCCCCTCTGGAACCACAGACTTAGAAATCGCCAGCTCATATACAGTGCATAAAATATATTTATATATATACCCTTATACACCATTTTAATAAAAAATATCACAAAATTCTTCTAAGTCCCTCGGGAAGAGTGAAAGACGCGCACGTTCATTTTCAGAGCTCCTAGACCTTCCTATAAGAAGTTAGCCAAAAAGTAGCTTCGAAAAACGCTTAGGTTAAGTTTCAGAGTTGCTTCTAATGTACCAAAGCTGGACTTAGACATAATGTCACTCTCACAACATTATGGCTGGCTGGAGACAGTCCGAACCACAAGTACCGGGTCCATGATTCTGGCCGTATACTGGGGGGACGGGGACGACTCCCATTAACCCCTGACTATACCGGGGATACGCTTATCACAATGCCTTTCTGGTCTGTGCTGAAGCAGGGCATTCTGGCAGGCAAGTGGCTTGACCTTTATTAGTGAGCCTGGTTACCCCCTCTGGAACCACAGACTTAGAAATCGCCAGCTCATATACAGTGCATAAAATATATTTATATATACACCCTTATACACCATTTTAATAAAAAATATCACAAAATTCTTCTAAGTACCTCGGGAAGAGTGAAAGACGCGCACGTTCATTTTCAGAGCTCCTAGACCTTCCTATAAGAAGTTAGCCAAAAAGTAGCTTCGAAAAACGCTTAGGTTAAGTTTCAGAGTTGCTTCTAATGTACCAAAGCTGGACTTAGACATAATTTCACTCTCACAACATTATGGCTGGTTGGAGACAGTCCGAACCACAAGTACCGGGTCCATGGTTCTGGCCGTATACTGGGGGGACGGGGACGACTCCCATTAACCCCTGACTATACCGGGGATACGCTTATCACAATGCCTTTCTGGTCTGTGCTGAAGCAGGGCATTCTGGCAGCCAAGTGCTTGACCTTTATTAGTGAGCCTGGTTACCCCCTCTCGGAACCACAGACTTAGAAATCGCCAGCTCATATACAGTGCATAAAATATATTTATATATATATACCCTTATACATGCATTTTAATAAAAAATATCACAAAATTCTTCAAAGTCTCTCGGGAAGAGTGAAAGACGCGCACGTTCATTTTCAGAGCTCCGAGACCTTCCTATAAGAAGTTAGCTAAAAAGTAGCTTCGAAAAACGCTTAGGTTAAGTTTCAGAGTTGCTTCTAATGTACCAAAGCTGGACTTAGACATAATTTCACTCTCACAACATTATGGCTGGTTGGAGACAGTCCGAACCACAAGTACCGGGTCCATGGTTCTGGCCGTATACTGGGGGGACGGGGACGACTCCCATTAACCCCTGACTATACCGGGGATACGCTTATCACAATGCCTTTCTGGTTTGTGCTGAAGCAGGGCATTCTGGCAGGCAAGTGGCTTGACCTTTATTAGTGAGCCTGGTTAACCCCTCTCGGAACCACAGACTTAGAAATCGCCAGCTCATATACAGTGCATAAAATATATTTATATATATACCCTTATACACCATTTTAATAAAAAATATCACAAAATTCTTCTAAGTCTCTCGGGAAGAGTGAAAGACGCGCACGTTCATTTTCAGAGCTCCGAGACCTTCCTATAAGAAGTTAGCTAAAAAGTAGCTTCGAAAAACGCTTAGGTTAAGTTTCAGATTTGCTTCTAATGTACCAAAGCTGGACTTAGACATAATTTCACTCTCACAACATTATGGCTGGTTGGAGACAGTCCGAACCACAAGTACCGGGTCCATGGTTCTGGCCGTATACTGGGGGGACGGGGACGACTCCCATTAACCCCTGACTATACCGGGGATACGCTTATCACAATGCCTTTCTGGTCTGTGCTGAAGCAGGGCATTCTGGCAGCCAAGTGGCTTGACCTTTATTAGTGAGCCTGGTTACCCCCTCTCGGAACCACAGACTTAGAAATCGCCAGCTCATATACAGTGCATAAAATATATTTATATATATACCCTTATACACCATTTTAATATAAAATATCACAAAATTCTTCTACTGTAAGTCCCTCGGAAAGAGTGAAAGACGCGCACGTTCATTTTCAGAGCTCCTAGACCTTCCTATAAGAAGTTAGCCAAAAAGTATCTTCGAAAAACGCTTAGGTTAAGTTTCAGAGTTGCTTCTAATGTACCAAAGCTGGACTTAGACATAATTTCACTCTCACAACATTATGACTGGTTGGAGACAGTCCGAACCACAAGTACCGGGTCCATGGTTCTGGCCGTATACTGGGGGGACGGGGACGACTCCCATTAACCCCTGACTATACCGGGGATACGCTTATCACAATGCCTTTCTGGTTTGTGCTGAAGCAGGGCATTCTAGCAGGCAAGTGGCTTGACCTTTATTAGTGAGCCTGGTTACCCCCTCTGGAACCACAGACTTAGAAATCGCCAGCTCATATACAGTGCATAAAATATATTTATATATATACCCTTATACACCATTTTAATAAAAAATATCACAAAATTCTTCTAAGTTCCTCGGGAAGAGTGAAAGACGCGCACGTTCATTTTCAGAGCTCCTAGACCTTCCTATAAGAAGTTAGCTAAAAAGTAGCTTCGAAAAACGCTTAGGTTAAGTTTCAGAGTTGCTTCTAATATACCAAAGCTGGACTTAGACATCATTTCACTCTCACAACATTATGGCTGGTTGGAGAGGGTCCGAACCACAAGTACTGGGTCCATGGTTCTGGCCGTATACTGGGGGGACGGGGACGACTCCCATTAACCCCTGACTATACCGGGGATACGCTTATCACAATGACTTTCTGGTCTGTGCTGAAGCAGGGCATTCTGGCAGCCAAGTGGCTTGACCTTTATTAGTGAGCCTGGTTACCCCCTTTCGGAACCACAGACTTAGAAATCGCCAGCTCATATACAGTGCATAAAATATATTTATATATATACCCTTATACACCATTTTAATAAAAAATATCACAAAATTCTTCTAAGTCTCTCGGGAAGAGTGAAAGACGCGCACGTTCATTTTCAGAGCTCCGAGACCTTCCTATAAGAAGTTAGCTAAAAAGTAGCTTCGAAAAACGCTTAGGTTAAGTTTCAGAGTTGCTTCTAATGTACCAAAGCTGGACTTAGACATAATTTCACTCTCACAACATTATGGCTGGTTGGAGACAGTCCGAACCACAAGTACCGGGTCCATGGTTCTGGCCGTATACTGGGGGGACGGGGACGACTCCCATTAACCCCTGACTATACCGGGGATACGCTTATCACAATGCCTTTCTGGTTTGTGCTGAAGCAGGGCATTCTGGCAGCCAAGTGGCTTGACCTTTATTAGTGAGCCTGGTTACCCCCTCTCGGAACCACAGACTTAGAAATCGCCAGCTCATACAGTGCATAAAATATATTTATATATATACCCTTATACACCATTTTAATAAAAAATATCACAAAATTCTTCTAAGTCTCTCTGGAAGAGTGAAAGACGCGCACGTTCATTTTCAGAGCTCCTAGACCTTCCTATAAGAAGTTAGCTAAAAAGTAGCTTCGAAAAACGCTTAGGTTAAGTTTCAGAGTTGCTTCTAATGTACCAAAGCTGGACTTAGACATAATTTCACTCTCACAACATTATGGCTGGTTGGAGACAGTCCGAACCACAAGTACCGGGTCCATGGTTCTGGCCGTATACTGGGGGGACGGGGACGACTCCCATTAACCCCTGACTATACCGGGGATACGCTTATCACAATGCCTTTCTGGTCTGTGCTGAAGCAGGGCATTCTGGCAGCCAAGTGGCTTGACCTTTATTAGTGAGCCTGGTTACCCCCTCTCGGAACCACAGACTTAGAAATCGCCAGCTCATATACAGTGCATAAAATATATTTATATATATACCCTTATACACCATTTTAATAAAAAATATCACAAAATTCTTCTAAGTCCCTCGGGAAGAGTGAAAGACACGCACGTTCATTTTCAGAGCTCCTAGACCTTCCTATAAGAAGTTAGCCAAAAAGTAGCTTCGAAAAACGCTTAGGTTAAGTTTCAGAGTTGCTTCTAATGTACCAAAGCTGGACTTAGACATAATGTCACTCTCACAACATTATGGCTGTTTGGAGACAGTCCGAACCACAAGTACCGGGTCCATGGTTCTGGCCGTATACTGGGGGGACGGGGACGACTCCCATTAACCCCTGACTATACCGGGGATACGCTTATCACAATGCCTTTCTGGTCTGTGCTGAAGCAGGGCATTCTGGCAGCCAAGTGGCTTGACCTTTATTAGTGAGCCTGGTTACCCCCTCTCGGAACCACAGACTTAGAAATCGCCAGCTCATATACAGTGCATAAAATATATTTATATATATACCCTTATACACCATTTTAATAAAAAATATCACAAAATTCTTCTAAGTTCCTCGGGAAGAGTGAAAGACGCGCACGTTCATTTTCAGAGCTCCTAGACCTTCCTATAAGAAGTTAGCTAAAAAGTAGCTTCGAAAAACGCTTAGGTTAAGTTTCAGAGTTGCTTCTAATGTACCAAAGCTGGACTTAGATATAATTTCACTCTCACAACATTATGGCTGGTTGGAGACAGTCCGAACCACAAGTACCGGGTCCATGGTTCTGGCCGTATACTGGGGGGACGGGGACGACTCCCATTAACCCCTGACTATACCGGGGATACGCTTATCACAATGCCTTTCTGGTCTGTGCTGAAGCAGGGCATTCTGGCAGCCAAGTGGCTTGACCTTTATTAGTGAGCCTGGTTACCCCCTCTCGGAACCACATAATTAGAAATCGCCAGCTCATATACAGTGCATAAAATATATTTATATATATACCCTTATACACCATTTTAATAAAAAATATCACAAAATTCTTCTAAGTTCCTCGGGAAGAGTGAAAGACGCGCACGTTCATTTTCAGAGCTCCTAGACCTTCCTATAAGAAGTTAGCTAAAAAGTAGCTTCGAAAAACGCTTAGGTTAAGTTTCAGAGTTGCTTCTAATGTACCAAAGCTGGACTTAGACATAATGTCACTCTCACAACATTATGGCTGTTTGGAGACAGTCCGAACCACAAGTACCGGGTCCATGGTTCTGGCCGTATACTGGGGGGACGGGGACGACTCCCATTAACCCCTGACTATACCGGGGATACGCTTATCACAATGCCTTTCTGGTCTGTGCTGAAGCAGGGCATTCTGGCAGCCAAGTGGCTTGACCTTTATTAGTGAGCCTGGTTACCCCCTCTCGGAACCACAGACTTAGAAATCGCCAGCTCATATACAGTGCATAAAATATATTTATATATATACCCTTATACACCATTTTAATAAAAAATATCACAAAATTCTTCTAAGTTCCTCGGGAAGAGTGAAAGACGCGCACGTTCATTTTCAGAGCTCCTAGACCTTCCTATAAGAAGTTAGCTAAAAAGTAGCTTCGAAAAACGCTTAGGTTAAGTTTCAGAGTTGCTTCTAATGTACCAAAGCTGGACTTAGATATAATTTCACTCTCACAACATTATGGCTGGTTGGAGACAGTCCGAACCACAAGTACCGGGTCCATGGTTCTGGCCGTATACTGGGGGGACGGGGACGACTCCCATTAACCCCTGACTATACCGGGGATACGCTTATCACAATGCCTTTCTGGTCTGTGCTGAAGCAGGGCATTCTGGCAGCCAAGTGGCTTGACCTTTATTAGTGAGCCTGGTTACCCCCTCTCGGAACCACATAATTAGAAATCGCCAGCTCATATACAGTGCATAAAATATATTTATATATATACCCTTATACACCATTTTAATAAAAAATATCACAAAATTCTTCTAAGTTCCTCGGGAAGAGTGAAAGACGCGCACGTTCATTTTCAGAGCTCCTAGACCTTCCTATAAGAAGTTAGCTAAAAAGTAGCTTCGAAAAACGCTTAGGTTAAGTTTCAGAGTTGCTTCTAATGTACCAAAGCTGGACTTAGACATCATTTCACTCTCACAACATTATGGCTGGTTGGAGAGGGTCCGAACCACAAGTACTGGGTCCATGGTTCTGGCCGTATACTGGGGGGACGGGGACGACTCCCATTAACCCCTGACTATACCGGGGATACGCTTATCACAATGCCTTTCTGGTCTGTGCTGAAGCAGGGCATTCTGGCAGCCAAGTGGCTTGACCTTTATTAGTGAGCCTGGTTACCCCCTTTCGGAACCACAGACTTAGAAATCGCCAGCTCATATACAGTGCATAAAATATATTTATATATATACCCTTATACACCATTTTAATAAAAAATATCACAAAATTCTTCTAAGTCTCTCGGGAAGAGTGAAAGACGCGCACGTTCATTTTCAGAGCTCCGAGACCTTCCTATAAGAAGTTAGCTAAAAAGTAGCTTCGAAAAACGCTTAGGTTAAGTTTCAGAGTTGCTTCTAATGTACCAAAGCTGGACTTAGACATAATTTCACTCTCACAACATTATGGCTGGTTGGAGAGGGTCCGAACCACAAGTACCGGGTCCATGGTTCTGGCCGTATACTGGGGGGACGGGGACGACTCCCATTAACCCCTGACTATACCGGGGATACGCTTATCACAATGCCTTTCTGGTTTGTGCTGAAGCAGGGCATTCTGGCAGCCAAGTGGCTTGACCTTTATTAGTGAGCCTGGTTACCCCCTCTCGGAACCACAGACTTAGAAATCGCCAGCTCATACAGTGCATAAAATATATTTATATATATACCCTTATACACCATTTTAATAAAAAATATCACAAAATTCTTCTAAGTCTCTCTGGAAGAGTGAAAGACGCGCACGTTCATTTTCAGAGCTCCTAGACCTTCCTATAAGAAGTTAGCTAAAAAGTAGCTTCGAAAAACGCTTAGGTTAAGTTTCAGAGTTGCTTCTAATGTACCAAAGCTGGACTTAGACATAATTTCACTCTCACAACATTATGGCTGGTTGGAGACAGTCCGAACCACAAGTACCGGGTCCATGGTTCTGGCCGTATACTGGGGGGACGGGGACGACTCCCATTAACCCCTGACTATACCGGGGATACGCTTATCACAATGCCTTTCTGGTCTGTGCTGAAGCAGGGCATTCTGGCAGCCAAGTGGCTTGACCTTTATTAGTGAGCCTGGTTACCCCCTCTCGGAACCACAGACTTAGAAATCGCCAGCTCATATACAGTGCATAAAATATATTTATATATATACCCTTATACACCATTTTAATATAAAATATCACAAAATTCTTCTAAGTCCCTCGGAAAGAGTGAAAGACGCGCACGTTCATTTTCAGAGCTCCTAGACCTTCCTATAAGAAGTTAGCCAAAAAGTATCTTCGAAAAACGCTTAGGTTAAGTTTCAGAGTTGCTTCTAATGTACCAAAGCTGGACTTAGACATAATTTCACTCTCACAACATTATGACTGGTTGGAGACAGTCCGAACCACAAGTACCGGGTCCATGGTTCTGGCCGTATACTGGGGGGACGGGGACGACTCCCATTAACCCCTGACTATACCGGGGATACGCTTATCACAATGCCTTTCTGGTTTGTGCTGAAGCAGGGCATTCTAGCAGGCAAGTGGCTTGACCTTTATTAGTGAGCCTGGTTACCCCCTCTGGAACCACAGACTTAGAAATCGCCAGCTCATATACAGTGCATAAAATATATTTATATATATACCCTTATACACCATTTTAATAAAAAATATCACAAAATTCTTCTAAGTCTCTCGGGAAGAGTGAAAGACGCGCACGTTCATTTTCAGAGCTCCTAGACCTTCCTATAAGAAGTTAGCTAAAAAGTAGCTTCGAAAAACGCTTAGGTTAAGTTTCAGAGTTGCTTCTAATGTACCAAAGCTGGACTTAGACATAATTTCACTCTCACAACATTATGGCTGGTTGGAGAGGGTCCGAACCACAAGTACCGGGTCCATGGTTCTGGCCGTATACTGGGGGGACGGGGACGACTCCCATTAACCCCTGACTATACCGGGGATACGCTTATCACAATGCCTTTCTGGTCTGTGCTGAAGCAGGGCATTCTGGCAGGCAAGTGGCTTGACCTTTATTAGTGAGCCTGGTTACCCCCTCTCGGAACCACAGACTTAGAAATCGCCAGCTCATATACAGTGCATAAAATATATTTATATATATACCCTTATACACCATTTTAATAAAAAAATATCACAAAATTCTTCTAAGTCTCTCGGGAAGAGTGAAAGACGCGCACGTTCATTTTCAGAGCTCCTAGACCTTCCTATAAGAAGTTAGCCAAAAAGTAGCTTCGAAAAACGCTTAGGTTAAGTTTCAGAGTTGCTTCTAATGTACCAAAGCTGGACTTAGACATAATTTCACTCTCACAACATTATGGCTGGTTGGAGACAGTCCGAACCACAAGTACCGGGTCCATGGTTCTGGCCGTATACTGGGGGGACGGGGACGACTCCCATTAACCCCTGACTATACCGGGGATACGCTTATCACAATGCCTTTCTGATCTGTGCTGAAGCAGGGCATTCTGGCAGCCAAGTGGCTTGACCTTTATTAGTGAGCCTGGTTACCCCCTCTCGGAACCACAGACTTAGAAATCGCCAGCTCATATACAGTGCATAAAATATATTTATATATATACCCTTATACACCATTTTAATAAAAAATATCACAAAATTCTTCTAAGTCCCTCGGGAAGAGTGAAAGACGCGCACGTTCATTTTCAGAGCTCCTAGACCTTCCTATAAGAAGTTAGCCAAAAAGTAGCTTCGAAAAACGCTTAGGTTAAGTTTCAGAGTTGCTTCTAATGTACCAAAGCTGGACTTAGACATAATGTCACTCTCACAACATTATGGCTGGTTGGAGACAGTCCGCACCACAAGTACCGGGTCCATGGTTCTGGCCGTATACTGGGGGGACGGGGACGACTCCCATTAACCCCTGACTATACCGGGGATACGCTTATCACAATGCCTTTCTGGTCTGTGCTGAAGCAGGGCATTCTGGCAGCCAAGTGGCTTGACCTTTATTAGTGAGCCTGGTTACCCCCTCTCGGAACCACAGACTTAGAAATCGCCAGCTCATATACAGTGCATATACGCGATTTCAGAATGTGTTCCTAGAACAGCTGCGAGCAACTTTTTTACTCAACGTTAACAACACATCTGAAGCTCAATATTTCTGGGCTGAAGCGGGGAGGATTAGACAAAGTGTGCACTGTAAAGGGGAAGTCTGTGGCATTAACAGGAAGGGAGAAAAAGTACTTTCTACCCATTTTTAGTTCAGCGGTAAAACTGAAATTTCTATGGAACTGCAGCTCGGCTTGTGACTGTGGTTTTCCCGGTCACACAAAAATGCTGAAATTCGACTTATACAGTGTTTGTGCTTATTAAACTTGATGAATTCTCTCCTCTTGACGGTAGAATAGTGTGTAAAGCAAAGCACAATACATTGCTATGTGTAGAAGCAAAGATATACGCGATTTCAGAATGTGTTCCTAGAACAGCTGCGAGCAACTTTTTTACTCAACGTTAACAACACATCTGAAGCTCAATATTTCTGGGCTGAAGCGGGGAAGATTAGACAAAGTGTGCACTGTAAAGGGGAAGTCTGTGGCATTAACAGGAAGGGAGAAAAAGTACTTTCTACCCATTTTTAGTTCAGCGGTAAAACTGAAATTTCTATGGAACTGCAGCTCGTCTTGTGAGTCTGGTTTTCCCGGTCACACAAAAATGCTGAAATTCGACTTATACAGTGTTTGTGCTTATTAAACTTGATGAATTCTCTCCTCTTGACGGTAGAGGGTGTGTAAAGCAAAGCACAATACATTGCTATGTGTAGAAGCAAAGATATACGCGATTTCATAATGTGTTCCTAGAACAGCTGCGAGCAACTTTTTTACTCAACGTTAACAACACATCTGAAGCTCAATATTTCTGGGCTGAAGCGGGGAGGATTAGACAAAGTATGCACTGTAAAGGGGAAGTCTGTGGCATTAACAGGAAGGGAGAAAAAGTACTTTCTACCCATTTTTAGTTCAGCGGTAAAACTGAAATTTCTATGGAACTGCAGCTCGGCTTGTGACTGTGGTTTTCCTGGTCACACAAAAATGCTGAAATTCGACTTATACAGTGTTTGTGCTTATTAAACTTGATGAATTCTCTCCTCTTGACGGTAGAATAGTGTGTAAAGCAAAGCACAATACATTGCTATGTGTAGAAGCAAAGATATACGCGATTTCATAATGTGTTCCTAGAACAGCTGCGAGCAACTTTTTTACTCAACGTTAACAACACATCTGAAGCTCAATATTTCTGGGCTGAAGCGGGGAGGATTAGACAAAGTGTGCACTGTAAAGGGGAAGTCTGTGGCATTAACAGGAAGGGAGAAAAAGTACTTTCTACCCATTTTTAGGTTCAGCGGTAAAACTGAAGTTTCTATGGAACTGCAGCTCGGCTTGTGACTGTGGTTTTCCCGGTCACACAAAAATGCTGAAATTCGACTTATACAGTGTTTGTGCTTATTAAACTTGATGAATTCTCTCCTCTTGACGGTAGAATAGTGTGTAAAGCAAAGCACAATACATTGCTATGTGTAGAAGCAAAGATATACGCGATTTCATAATGTGTTCCTAGAACAGCTGCGAGCAACTTTTTTACTCAACGTTAACAACACATCTGAAGCTCAATATTTCTGGGCTGAAGCGGGGAGGATTAGACAAAGTGTGCACTGTAAAGGGGAAGTCTGTGGCATTAACAGGAAGGGAGAAAAAGTACTTTCTACCCATTTTTAGTTCAGCGGTAAAACTGAAATTTCTATGGAACTGCAGCTCGGCTTGTGACTGTGGTTTTCCCGGTCACACAAAAATGCAGAAATTCGACTTATACAGTGTTTGTGCTTATTAAACTTGATGAATTCTCTCCTCTTGACGGTAGAATAGTGTGTAAAGCAAAGCACAATACATTGCTATGTGTAGAAGCAAAGATATACGCGATTTCAGAATGTGTTCCTAGAACAGCTGCGAGCAACTTTTTTACTCAACGTTAACAACATATCTGAAGCTCAATATTTCTGGGCTGAAGCGGGGAGGATTAGACAAAGTGTGCACTGTAAAGGGAAAGTCTGTGGCATTAACAGGAAGGGAGAAAAAGTACTTTCTACCCATTTTTAGGTTCAGCGGTAAAACTGAAGTTTCTATGGAACTGCAGCTCGGCTTGTGACTGTGGTTTTCCCGGTCACACAAAAATGCTGAAATTCGACTTATACAGTGTTTGTGCTTATTAAACTTGATGAATTCTCTCCTCTTGACGGTAGAATAGTGTGTAAAGCAAAGCACAATACATTGCTATGTGTAGAAGCAAAGATATACGCGATTTCATAATGTGTTCCTAGAACAGCTGCGAGCAACTTTTTTACTCAACGTTAACAACACATCTGAAGCTTAATATTTCTGGGCTGAAGCGGGGAGGATTAGACAAAGTGTGCACTGTAAAGGGGAAGTCTGTGGCATTAACAGGAAGGGAGAAAAAGTACTTTCTACCCATTTTTAGTTCAGCGGTAAAACTGAAATTTCTATGGAACTGCAGCTCGGCTTGTGACTGTGGTTTTCCCGGTCACACAAAAATGCTGAAATTCGACTTATACAGTGTTTGTGCTTATTAAACTTGATGAATTCTCTCCTCTTGACGGTAGAATAGTGTGTAAAGCAAAGCACAATACATTGCTATGTGTAGAAGCAAAGATATACGCGATTTCATAATGTGTTCCTAGAACAGCTGCGAGCAACTTTTTTACTCAACGTTAACAACACATCTGAAGCTTAATATTTCTGGGCTGAAGCGGGGAGGATTAGACAAAGTGTGCACTGTAAAGGGGAAGTCTGTGGCATTAACAGGAAGGGAGAAAAAGTACTTTCTACCCATTTCTAGTTCAGCGGTAAAACTGAAATTTCTATGGAACTGCAGCTCGGCTTGTGACTGTGGTTTTCCCGGTCACACAAAAATGCTGAAATTCGACTTATACAGTGTTTGTGCTTATTAAACTTGATGAATTCTCTCCTCTTGACGGTAGAATAGTGTGTAAAGCAAAGCACAATACATTGCTATGTGTAGAAGCAAAGATATACGCGATTTCAGAATGTGTTCCTAGAACAGCTGCGAGCAACTTTTTTACTCAACGTTAACAACACATCTGAAGCTCAATATTTCTGGGCTGAAGCGGGGAGGATTAGACAAAGTGTGCACTGTAAAGGGGAAGTCTGTGGCATTAACAGGAAGCGAGAAAAAGTACTTTCTACCCATTTTTAGTTCAGCGGTAAAACTGAAATTTCTATGGAACTAAAGCTCGGCTTGTGACTGTGGTTTTCCCGGTCACACAAAAATGCTGAAATTCGACTTATACAGTGTTTGTGCTTATTAAACTTGATGAATTCTCTCCTCTTGACGGTAGAATAGTGTGTAAAGCAAAGCACAATACATTGCTATGTGTAGAAGCAAAGATATACGCGATTTCAGAATGTGTTCCTAGAACAGCTGCGAGCAACTTTTTTACTCAACGTTAACAACACATCTGAAGCTCAATATTTCTGGGCTGAAGCGGGGAGGATTAGACAAAGTGTGCACTGTAAAGGGGAAGTCTGTGGCATTAACAGGAAGGGAGAAAAAGTACTTTCTACCCATTTTTAGGTTCAGCGGTAAAACTGAAGTTTCTATGGAACTGCAGCTCGGCTTGTGACTCTGGTTTTCCCGGTCACACAAAAATGCTGAAATTCGACTTATACAGTGTTTGTGCTTATTAAACTTGATGAATTCTCTCCTCTTGACGGTAGAATAGTGTGTAAAGCAAAGCACAATACATTGCTATGTGTAGAAGCAAAGATATACGCGATTTCAGAATGTGTTCCTAGAACAGCTGCGAGCAACTTTTTTACTCAACGTTAACAACACATCTGAAGCTCAATATTTCTGGGCTGAAGCGGGGAGGATTAGACAAAGTGTGCACTGTAAAGGGGAAGTCTGTGGCATTAACAGGAAGGGAGAAAAAGTACTTTCTACCCATTTTTAGGTTCAGCGGTAAAACTGAAGTTTCTATGGAACTGCAGCTCGGCTTGTGACTCTGGTTTTCCCGGTCACACAAAAATGCTGAAATTCGACTTATACAGTGTTTGTGCTTATTAAACTTGATGAATTCTCTCCTCTTGACGGTAGAATAGTGTGTAAAGCAAAGCACAATACATTGCTATGTGTAGAAGCAAAGATATACGCGATTTCAGAATGTGTTCCTAGAACAGCTGCGAGCAACTTTTTTACTCAACGTTAACAACACATCTGAAGCTCAATATTTCTGGGCTGAAGCGGGGAGGATTAGACAAAGTGTGCACTGTAAAGGGGAAGTATGTGGCATTAACAGGAAGGGAGAAAAAGTACTTTCTACCCATTTTTAGTTCAGCGGTAAAACTGAAATTTCTATGGAACTAAAGCTCGGCTTGTGACTGTGGTTTTCCCGGTCACACAAAAATGCTGAAATTCGACTTATACAGTGTTTGTGCTTATTAAACTTGATGAATTCTCTCCTCTTGACGGTAGAATAGTGTGTAAAGCAAAGCACAATACATTGCTATGTGTAGAAGCAAAGATATACGCGATTTCATAATGTGTTCCTAGAACAGCTGCGAGCAACTTTTTTACTCAACGTTAACAACACATCTGAAGCTCAATATTTCTGGGCTGAAGCGGGGAAGATTAGACAAAGTGTGCACTGTAAAGGGGAAGTCTGTGGCATTAACAGGAAGGGAGAAAAAGTACTTTCTACCCATTTTTAGTTCAGCGGTAAAACTGAAATTTCTATGGAACTGCAGCTCGGCTTGTGACTCTGGTTTTCCCGGTCACACAAAAATGCTGAAATTCGACTTATACAGTGTTTGTGCTTATTAAACTTGATGAATTCTCTCCTCTTGACGGTAGAATAGTGTGTAAAGCAAAGCACAATACATTGCTATGTGTAGAAGCAAAGATATACGCGATTTCAGAATGTGTTCCTAGAACAGCTGCGAGCAACTTTTTTACTCAACGTTAACAACACATCTGAAGCTCAATATTTCTGGGCTGAAGCGGGGAGGATTAGACAAAGTGTGCACTGTAAAGGGGAAGTCTGTGGCATTAACAGGAAGGGAGAAAAAGTACTTTCTACCCATTTTTAGTTCAGCGGTAAAACTGAAATTTCTATGGAACTGCAGCTCGGCTTGTGACTGTGGTTTTCCCGGTCACACAAAAATGCTGAAATTCGACTTATACAGTGTTTGTGCTTATTAAACTTGATGAATTCTCTCCTCTTGACGGTAGAATAGTGTGTAAAGCAAAGCACAATACATTGCTATGTGTAGAAGCAAAGATATACGCGATTTCAGAATGTGTTCCTAGAACAGCTGCGAGCAACTTTTTTACTCAACGTTAACAACACATCTGAAGCTCAATATTTCTGGGCTGAAGCGGGGAGGATTAGACAAAGTGTGCACTGTAAAGGGGAAGTCTGTGGCATTAACAGGAAGGGAGAAAAAGTACTTTCTACCCATTTTTAGGTTCAGCGGTAAAACTGAAGTTTCTATGGAACTGCAGCTCGGCTTGTGACTCTGGTTTTCCCGGTCACACAAAAATGCTGAAATTCGACTTATACAGTGTTTGTGCTTATTAAACTTGATGAATTCTCTCCTCTTGACGGTAGAATAGTGTGTAAAGCAAAGCACAATACATTGCTATGTGTAGAAGCAAAGATATACGCGATTTCAGAATGTGTTCCTAGAACAGCTGCGAGCAACTTTTTTACTCAACGTTAACAACACATCTGAAGCTCAATATTTCTGGGCTGAAGCGGGGAGGATTAGACAAAGTGTGCACTGTAAAGGGGAAGTCTGTGGCATTAACAGGAAGGGAGAAAAAGTACTTTCTACCCATTTTTAGGTTCAGCGGTAAAACTGAAGTTTCTATGGAACTGCAGCTCGGCTTGTGACTCTGGTTTTCCCGGTCACACAAAAATGCTGAAATTCGACTTATACAGTGTTTGTGCTTATTAAACTTGATGAATTCTCTCCTCTTGACGGTAGAATAGTGTGTAAAGCAAAGCACAATACATTGCTATGTGTAGAAGCAAAGATATACGCGATTTCAGAATGTGTTCCTAGAACAGCTGCGAGCAACTTTTTTACTCAACGTTAACAACACATCTGAAGCTCAATATTTCTGGGCTGAAGCGGGGAGGATTAGACAAAGTGTGCACTGTAAAGGGGAAGTCTGTGGCATTAACAGGAAGGGAGAAAAAGTACTTTCTACCCATTTTTAGTTCAGCGGTAAAACTGAAATTTCTATGGAACTAAAGCTCGGCTTGTGACTGTGGTTTTCCCGGTCACACAAAAATGCTGAAATTCGACTTATACAGTGTTTGTGCTTATTAAACTTGATGAATTCTCTCCTCTTGACGGTAGAATAGTGTGTAAAGCAAAGCACAATACATTGCTATGTGTAGAAGCAAAGATATACGCGATTTCATAATGTGTTCCTAGAACAGCTGCGAGCAACTTTTTTACTCAACGTTAACAACACATCTGAAGCTCAATATTTCTGGGCTGAAGCGGGGAGGATTAGACAAAGTGTGCACTGTAAAGGGGAAGTCTGTGGCATTAACAGGAAGGGAGAAATAGTACTTTCTACCCATTTTTAGTTCAGCGGTAAAACTGAAATTTCTATGGAACTGCAGCTCGGCTTGTGACTGTGGTTTTCCCGGTCACACAAAAATGCTGAAATTCGAGTTATACAGTGTTTGTGCTTATTAAACTTGATGAATTCTCTCCTCTTGACGGTAGAATAGTGTGTAAAGCAAAGCACAATACATTGCTATGTGTAGAAGCAAAGATATACGCGATTTCATAATGTGTTCCTAGAACAGCTGCGAGCAACTTTTTTACTCAACGTTAACAACACATCTGAAGCTCAATATTTCTGGGCTGAAGCGGGGAAGATTAGACAAAGTGTGCACTGTAAAGGGGAAGTCTGTGGCATTAACAGGAAGGGAGAAAAAGTACTTTCTACCCATTTTTAGTTCAGCGGTAAAACTGAAATTTCTATGGAACTGCAGCTCGGCTTGTGACTCTAGTTTTCCCGGTCACACAAAAATGCTGAAATTCGACTTATACAGTGTTTGTGCTTATTAAACTTGATGAATTCTCTCCTCTTGACGGTAGAATAGTGTGTAAAGCAAAGCACAATACATTGCTATGTGTAGAAGCAAAGATATACGCGATTTCAGAATGTGTTCCTAGAACAGCTGCGAGCAACTTTTTTACTCAACGTTAACAACACATCTGAAGCTTAATATTTCTGGGCTGAAGCGGGGAGGATTAGATAAAGTGTGCACTGTAAAGGGGAAGTCTGTGGCATTAACAGGAAGGGAGAAAAAGTACTTTCTACCCATTTCTAGTTCAGCGGTAAAACTGAAATTTCTATGGAACTGCAGCTCGGCTTGTGACTGTGGTTTTCCCGGTCACACAAAAATGCTGAAATTCGACTTATACAGTGTTTGTGCTTATTAAACTTGATGAATTCTCTCCTCTTGACGGTAGAATAGTGTGTAAAGCAAAGCACAATACATTGCTATGAGTAGAAGCAAAGATATACGTGATTTCATAATGTGTTCCTAGAACAGCTGCGAGCAACTTTTTTACTCAACGTTAACAACACATCTGAAGCTCAATATTTCTGGGCTGAAGCGGGGAGGATTAGACAAAGTGTGCACTGTAAAGGGGAAGTCTGTGGCATTAACAGGAAGGGAGAAAAAGTACTTTCTACCCATTTTTAGGTTCAGCGGTAAAACTGAAGTTTCTATGGAACTGCAGCTCGGCTTGTGACTCTGGTTTTCCCGGTCACACAAAAATGCTGAAATTCGACTTATACAGTGTTTGTGCTTATTAAACTTGATGAATTTTCACCTCTTGACGGTAGAATAGTGTGTAAAGCAAAGCACAATACATTGCTATGTGTAGAAGCAAAGATATACGCGATTTCAGAATGTGTTCCTAGAACAGCTGCGAGCAACTTTTTTACTCAACGCTAACAACACATCTGAAGCTCAATATTTCTGGGCTGAAGCGGGGAGGATTAGACAAAGTGTGCACTGTAAAGGGGAAGTCTGTGGCATTAACAGGAAGGGAGAAAAAGTACTTTCTACCCATTTCTTGTTCAGCGGTAAAACTGAAATTTCTATGGAACTGCAGCTCGGCTTGTGACTGTGGTTTTCCCGGTCATACAAAAATGCTGAAATTCGACTTATACAGTGTTTGTGCTTATTAAACTTGATGAATTCTCTCCTCTTGACGGTAGAATAGTGTGTAAAGCAAAGCACAATACATTGCTATGTGTAGAAGCAAAGATATACGCGATTTCAGAATGTGTTCCTAGAACAGCTGCGAGCAACTTTTTTACTCAACGTTAACAACACATCTGAAGCTCAATATTTCTGGGCTGAAGCGGGGAGGATTAGACAAAGTGTGCACTGTAAAGGGGAAGTCTGTGGCATTAACAGGAAGGGAGAAAAAGTACTTTCTACCCATTTCTAGTTCAGCGGTAAAACTGAAATTTCTATGGAACTGCAGCTCGGCTTGTGACTCTGGTTTTCCCGGTCACACAAAAATGCTGAAATTCGACTTATACAGTGTTTGTGCTTATTAAACTTGATGAATTCTCTCCTCTTGACGGTAGAATAGTGTGTAAAGCAAAGCACAATACATTGCTATGTGTAGAAGCAAAGATATACGCGATTTCAGAATGTGTTCCTAGAACAGCTGCGAGCAACTTTTTTACTCAACGCTAACAACACATCTGAAGCTCAATATTTCTGGGCTGAAGCTGGGAGGATTAGACAAAGTGTGCACTGTAAAGGGGAAGTCTGTGGCATTAACAGGAAGGGAGAAAAAGTACTTTCTACCCATTTCTAGTTCAGCGGTAAAACTGAAATTTCTATGGAACTGCAGCTCGGCTTGTGACTGTGGTTTTCCCGGTCACACAAAAATGCTGAAATTCGACTTATACAGTGTTTGTGCTTATTAAACTTGATGAATTCTCTCCTCTTGACGGTAGAATAGTGTGTAAAGCAAAGCACAATACATTGCTATGTGTAGAAGCAAAGATATACGCGATTTCAGAATGTGTTCCTAGAACAGCTGCGAGCAACTTTTTTACTCAACGCTAACAACACATCTGAAGCTCAATATTTCTGGGCTGAAGCGGGGAGGATTAGACAAAGTGTGCACTGTAAAGGGGAAGTCTGTGGCATTAACAGGAAGGGAGAAAAAGTACTTTCTACCCATTTCTTGTTCAGCGGTAAAACTGAAATTTCTATGGAACTGCAGCTCGGCTTGTGACTGTGGTTTTCCCGGTCATACAAAAATGCTGAAATTCGACTTATACAGTGTTTGTGCTTATTAAACTTGATGAATTCTCTCCTCTTGACGGTAGAATAGTGTGTAAAGCAAAGCACAATACATTGCTATGTGTAGAAGCAAAGATATACGCGATTTCAGAATGTGTTCCTAGAACAGCTGCGAGCAACTTTTTTACTCAACGTTAACAACACATCTGAAGCTCAATATTTCTGGGCTGAAGCGGGGAGGATTAGACAAAGTGTGCACTGTAAAGGGGAAGTCTGTGGCATTAACAGGAAGGGAGAAAAAGTACTTTCTACCCATTTTTAGTTCAGCGGTAAAACTGAAATTTCTATGGAACTGCAGCTCGGCTTGTGACTGTGGTTTTCCCGGTCACACAAAAATGCTGAAATTCGACTTATACAGTGTTTGTGCTTATTAAACTTGATGAATTCTCTCCTCTTGACGGTAGAATAGTGTGTAAAGCAAAGCACAATACATTGCTATGTGTAGAAGCAAAGATATACGCGATTTCAGAATGTGTTCCTAGAACAGCTGCGAGCAACTTTTTTACTCAACGCTAACAACACATCTGAAGCTCAATATTTCTGGGCTGAAGCTGGGAGGATTAGACAAAGTGTGCACTGTAAAGGGGAAGTCTGTGGCATTAACAGGAAGGGAGAAAAAGTACTTTCTACCCATTTCTAGTTCAGCGGTAAAACTGAAATTTCTATGGAACTGCAGCTCGGCTTGTGACTGTGGTTTTCCCGGTCACACAAAAATGCTGAAATTCGACTTATACAGTGTTTGTGCTTATTAAACTTGATGAATTCTCTCCTCTTGACGGTAGAATAGTGTGTAAAGCAAAGCACAATACATTGCTATGTGTAGAAGCAAAGATATACGCGATTTCAGAATGTGTTCCTAGAACAGCTGCGAGCAACTTTTTTACTCAACGTTAACAACACATCTGAAGCTCAATATTTCTGGGCTGAAGCGGGGAGGATTAGACAAAGTGTGCACTGTAAAGGCGAAGTCTGTGGCATTAACAGGAAGGGAGAAAAAGTACTTTCTACCCATTTCTAGTTCAGCGGTAAAACTGAAATTTCTATGGAACTGCAGCTCGGCTTGTGACTGTGGTTTTCCCGGTCACACAAAAATGCTGAAATTCGAGTTATACAGTGTTTGTGCTTATTAAACTTGATGAATTCTCTCCTCTTGACGGTAGAATAGTGTGTAAAGCAAAGCACAATACATTGCTATGTGTAGAAGCAAAGATATACGCGATTTCATAATGTGTTCCTAGAACAGCTGCGAGCAACTTTTTTACTCAACGTTAACAACACATCTGAAGCTCAATATTTCTGGGCTGAAGCGGGGAAGATTAGACAAAGTGTGCACTGTAAAGGGGAAGTCTGTGGCATTAACAGGAAGGGAGAAAAAGTACTTTCTACCCATTTTTAGTTCAGCGGTAAAACTGAAATTTCTATGGAACTGCAGCTCGGCTTGTGACTCTAGTTTTCCCGGTCACACAAAAATGCTGAAATTCGACTTATACAGTGTTTGTGCTTATTAAACTTGATGAATTCTCTCCTCTTGACGGTAGAATAGTGTGTAAAGCAAAGCACAATACATTGCTATGTGTAGAAGCAAAGATATACGCGATTTCAGAATGTGTTCCTAGAACAGCTGCGAGCAACTTTTTTACTCAACGTTAACAACACATCTGAAGCTCAATATTTCTGGGCTGAAGCGGGGAGGATTAGACAAAGTGTGCACTGTAAAGGGGAAGTCTGTGGCATTAACAGGAAGGGAGAAAAAGTACTTTCTACCCATTTCTAGTTCAGCGGTAAAACTGAAATTTCTATGGAACTGCAGCTCGGCTTGTGACTGTGGTTTTCCCGGTCACACAAAAATGCTGAAATTCGACTTATACAGTGTTTGTGCTTATTAAACTTGATGAATTCTCTCCTCTTGACGGTAGAATAGTGTGTAAAGCAAAGCACAATACATTGCTATGTGTAGAAGCAAAGATATACGCGATTTCAGAATGTGTTCCTAGAACAGCTGCGAGCAACTTTTTTACTCAACGTTAACAACACATCTGAAGCTCAATATTTCTGGGCTGAAGCGGGGAGGATTAGACAAAGTGTGCACTGTAAAGGGGAAGTCTGTGGCACTAACAGGAAGGGAGAAAAAGTACTTTCTACCCATTTTTAGTTCAGCGGTAAAACTGAAATTTCTATGGAACTAAAGCTCGGCTTGTGACTGTGGTTTTCCCGGTCACTCAAAAATGCTGAAATTCGACTTATACAGTGTTTGTGCTTATTAAACTTGATGAATTCTCTCCTCTTGACGGTAGAATAGTGTGTAAAGCAAAGCACAATACATTGCTATGTGTAGAAGCAAAGATATACGCGATTTCAGAATGTGTTCCTAGAACAGCTGCGAGCAACTTTTTTACTAAACGTTAACAACACATCTGAAGCTCAATATTTCTGGGCTGAAGCGGGGAGGATTAGACAAAGTGTGCACTGTAAAGGGGAAGTCTGTGGCATTAACAGGAAGGGAGAAAAAGTACTTTCTACCCATTTTTAGGTTCAGCGGTAAAACTGAAGTTTCTATGGAACTGCAGCTCGGCTTGTGACTCTGGTTTTCCCGGTCACACAAAAATGCTGAAATTCGACTTATACAGTGTTTGTGCTTATTAAACTTGATGAATTCTCTCCTCTTGACGGTAGAATAGTGTGTAAAGCAAAGCACAATACATTGCTATGTGTAGAAGCAAAGATATACGCGATTTCAGAATGTGTTCCTAGAACAGCTGCGAGCAACTTTTTTACTCAACGTTAACAACACATCTGAAGCTCAATATTTCTGGGCTGAAGCGGGGAGGATTAGACAAAGTGTGCACTGTAAAGGGGAAGTCTGTGGCATTAACAGGAAGGGAGAAAAAGTACTTTCTACCCATTTTTAGTTCAGCGGTAAAACTGAAATTTCTATGGAACTGCAGCTCGGCTTGTGACTGTGGTTTTCCCGGTCACACAAAAATGCTGAAATTCGACTTATACAGTGTTTGTGCTTATTAAACTTGATGAATTCTCTCCTCTTGACGGTAGAATAGTGTGTAAAGCAAAGCACAATACATTGCTATGTGTAGAAGCAAAGATATACGCGATTTCATAATGTGTTCCTAGAACAGCTGCGAGCAACTTTTTTACTCAACGTTAACAACACATCTGAAGCTCAATATTTCTGGGCTGAAGCGGGGAGGATTAGACAAAGTGTGCAATGTAAAGGGGAAGTCTGTGGCATTAACAGGAAGGGAGAAATAGTACTTTCTTCCCATTTTTAGTTCAGCGGTAAAACTGAAATTTCTATGGAACTGCAGCTCGGCTTGTGACTGTGGTTTTCCCGGTCACACAAAAATGCTGAAATTCGACTTATACAGTGTTTGTGCTTATTAAACTTGATGAATTCTCTCCTCTTGACGGTATTATAGTGTGTAAAGCAAAGCACAATACATTGCTATGTGTAGAAGCAAAGATATACGCGATTTCATAATGTGTTCCTAGAACAGCTGCGAGCAACTTTTTTACTCAACGTTAACAACACATCTGAAGCTCAATATTTCTGGGCTGAAGCGGGGAGGATTAGACAAAGTGTGCACTGTAAAGGGGAAGTCTGTGGCATTAACAGGAAGGGAGAAAAAGTACTTTCTACCCATTTTTAGTTCAGCGGTAAAACTGAAATTTCTATGGAACTGCAGCTCGGCTTGTGACTGTGGTTTTCCCGGTCACACAAAAATGCTGAAATTCGACTTATACAGTGTTTGTGCTTATTAAACTTGATGAATTCTCTCCTCTTGACGGTAGAATAGTGTGTAAAGCAAAGCACAATACATTGCTATGTGTAGAAGCAAAGATATACGCGATTTCATAATGTGTTCCTAGAACAGCTGCGAGCAACTTTTTTACTCAACGTTAACAACACATCTGAAGCTCAATATTTCTGGGCTGAAGCGGGGAGGATTAGACAAAGTGTGCACTGTAAAGGGGAAGTCTGTGGCATTAACAGGAAGGGAGAAATAGTACTTTCTACCCATTTTTAGTTCAGCGGTAAAACTGAAATTTCTATGGAACTGCAGCTCGGCTTGTGACTGTGGTTTTCCCGGTCACACAAAAATGCTGAAATTCGACTTATACAGTGTTTGTGCTTATTAAACTTGATGAATTCTCTCCTCTTGACGGTAGAATAGTGTGTAAAGCAAAGCACAATACATTGCTATGTGTAGAAGCAAAGATATACGCGATTTCATAATGTGTTCCTAGAACAGCTGCGAGCAACTTTTTTACTCAACGTTAACAACACATCTGAAGCTCAATATTTCTGGGCTGAAGCGGGGAGGATTAGACAAAGTGTGCACTGTAAAGGGGAAGTCTGTGGCATTAACAGGAAGGGAGAAATAGTACTTTCTACCCATTTTTAGTTCAGCGGTAAAACTGACATTTCTATGGAACTGCAGCTCGGCTTGTGACTGTGGTTTTCCCGGTCACACAAAAATGCTGAAATTCGACTTATACAGTGTTTGTGCTTATTAAACTTGATGAATTCTCTCCTCTTGACGGTAGAATAGTGTGTAAAGCAAAGCACAATACATTGCTATGTGTAGAAGCAAAGATATACGCGATTTCAGAATGTGTTCCTAGAACAGCTGCGAGCAACTTTTTTACTCAACGTTAACAACACATCTGAAGCTCAATATTTCTGGGCTGAAGCGGGGAAGATTAGACAAAGTGTGCACTGTAAAGGGGAAGTCTGTGGCATTAACAGGAAGGGAGAAAAAGTACTTTCTACCCATTTTTAGTTCAGCGGTAAAACTGAAATTTCTATGGAACTGCAGCTCGGCTTGTGACTGTGGTTTTCCCGGTCACACAAAAATGCTGAAATTCGACTTATACAGTGTTTGTGCTTATTAAACTTGATGAATTCTCTCCTCTTGACGGTAGAATAGTGTGTAAAGCAAAGCACAATACATTGCTATGTGTAGAAGCAAAGATATACGCGATTTCAGAATGTGTTCCTAGAACAGCTGCGAGCAACTTTTTTACTCAACGCTAACAACACATCTGAAGCTCAATATTTCTGGGCTGAAGCAGGGAGGATTAGACAAAGTGTGCACTGTAAAGGGGAAGTCTGTGGCATTAACAGGAAGGGAGAAAAAGTACTTTCTACCCATTTTTAGGTTCAGCGGTAAAACTGAAGTTTCTATGGAACTGCAGCTCGGCTTGTGACTCTGGTTTTCCCGGTCACACAAAAATGCTGAAATTCGACTTATACAGTGTTTGTGCTTATTAAACTTGATGAATTCTCTCCTCTTGACGGTAGAATAGTGTGTAAAGCAAAGCACAATACATTGCTATGTGTAGAAGCAAAGATATACGCGATTTCAGAATGTGTTCCTAGAACAGCTGCGAGCAACTTTTTTACTCAACGTTAACAACACATCTGAAGCTCAATATTTCTGGGCTGAAGCGGGGAGGATTAGACAAAGTGTGCACTGTAAAGGGGAAGTCTGTGGCATTAACAGGAAGGGAGAAAAAGTACTTTCTACCCATTTTTAGTTCAGCGGTAAAACTGAAATTTCTATGGAACTGCAGCTCGGCTTGTGACTGTGGTTTTCCCGGTCACACAAAAATGCTGAAATTCGACTTATACAGTGTTTGTGCTTATTAAACTTGATGAATTCTCTCCTCTTGACGGTAGAATAGTGTGTAAAGCAAAGCACAATACATTGCTATGTGTAGAAGCAAAGATATACGCGATTTCATAATGTGTTCCTAGAACAGCTGCGAGCAACTTTTTTACTCAACGTTAACAACACATCTGAAGCTCAATATTTCTGGGCTGAAGCGGGGAGGATTAGACAAAGTGTGCAATGTAAAGGGGAAGTCTGTGGCATTAACAGGAAGGGAGAAATAGTACTTTCTTCCCATTTTTAGTTCAGCGGTAAAACTGAAATTTCTATGGAACTGCAGCTCGGCTTGTGACTGTGGTTTTCCCGGTCACACAAAAATGCTGAAATTCGACTTATACAGTGTTTGTGCTTATTAAACTTGATGAATTCTCTCCTCTTGACGGTATTATAGTGTGTAAAGCAAAGCACAATACATTGCTATGTGTAGAAGCAAAGATATACGCGATTTCATAATGTGTTCCTAGAACAGCTGCGAGCAACTTTTTTACTCAACGTTAACAACACATCTGAAGCTCAATATTTCTGGGCTGAAGCGGGGAGGATTAGACAAAGTGTGCACTGTAAAGGGGAAGTCTGTGGCATTAACAGGAAGGGAGAAAAAGTACTTTCTACCCATTTTTAGTTCAGCGGTAAAACTGAAATTTCTATGGAACTGCAGCTCGGCTTGTGACTGTGGTTTTCCCGGTCACACAAAAATGCTGAAATTCGACTTATACAGTGTTTGTGCTTATTAAACTTGATGAATTCTCTCCTCTTGACGGTAGAATAGTGTGTAAAGCAAAGCACAATACATTGCTATGTGTAGAAGCAAAGATATACGCGATTTCATAATGTGTTCCTAGAACAGCTGCGAGCAACTTTTTTACTCAACGTTAACAACACATCTGAAGCTCAATATTTCTGGGCTGAAGCGGGGAGGATTAGACAAAGTGTGCACTGTAAAGGGGAAGTCTGTGGCATTAACAGGAAGGGAGAAATAGTACTTTCTACCCATTTTTAGTTCAGCGGTAAAACTGAAATTTCTATGGAACTGCAGCTCGGCTTGTGACTGTGGTTTTCCCGGTCACACAAAAATGCTGAAATTCGACTTATACAGTGTTTGTGCTTATTAAACTTGATGAATTCTCTCCTCTTGACGGTAGAATAGTGTGTAAAGCAAAGCACAATACATTGCTATGTGTAGAAGCAAAGATATACGCGATTTCATAATGTGTTCCTAGAACAGCTGCGAGCAACTTTTTTACTCAACGTTAACAACACATCTGAAGCTCAATATTTCTGGGCTGAAGCGGGGAGGATTAGACAAAGTGTGCACTGTAAAGGGGAAGTCTGTGGCATTAACAGGAAGGGAGAAATAGTACTTTCTACCCATTTTTAGTTCAGCGGTAAAACTGACATTTCTATGGAACTGCAGCTCGGCTTGTGACTGTGGTTTTCCCGGTCACACAAAAATGCTGAAATTCGACTTATACAGTGTTTGTGCTTATTAAACTTGATGAATTCTCTCCTCTTGACGGTAGAATAGTGTGTAAAGCAAAGCACAATACATTGCTATGTGTAGAAGCAAAGATATACGCGATTTCAGAATGTGTTCCTAGAACAGCTGCGAGCAACTTTTTTACTCAACGTTAACAACACATCTGAAGCTCAATATTTCTGGGCTGAAGCGGGGAAGATTAGACAAAGTGTGCACTGTAAAGGGGAAGTCTGTGGCATTAACAGGAAGGGAGAAAAAGTACTTTCTACCCATTTTTAGTTCAGCGGTAAAACTGAAATTTCTATGGAACTGCAGCTCGGCTTGTGACTGTGGTTTTCCCGGTCACACAAAAATGCTGAAATTCGACTTATACAGTGTTTGTGCTTATTAAACTTGATGAATTCTCTCCTCTTGACGGTAGAATAGTGTGTAAAGCAAAGCACAATACATTGCTATGTGTAGAAGCAAAGATATACGCGATTTCAGAATGTGTTCCTAGAACAGCTGCGAGCAACTTTTTTACTCAACGCTAACAACACATCTGAAGCTCAATATTTCTGGGCTGAAGCAGGGAGGATTAGACAAAGTGTGCACTGTAAAGGGGAAGTCTGTGGCATTAACAGGAAGGGAGAAAAAGTACTTTCTACCCATTTTTAGGTTCAGCGGTAAAACTGAAGTTTCTATGGAACTGCAGCTCGGCTTGTGACTCTGGTTTTCCCGGTCACACAAAAATGCTGAAATTCGACTTATACAGTGTTTGTGCTTATTAAACTTGATGAATTCTCTCCTCTTGACGGTAGAATAGTGTGTAAAGCAAAGCACAATACATTGCTATGTGTAGAAGCAAAGATATACGCGATTTCAGAATGTGTTCCTAGAACAGCTGCGAGCAACTTTTTTACTCAACGTTAACAACACATCTGAAGCTCAATATTTCTGGGCTGAAGCGGGGAGGATTAGACAAAGTGTGCACTGTAAAGGGGAAGTCTGTGGCATTAACAGGAAGGGAGAAAAAGTACTTTCTACCCATTTTTAGTTCAGCGGTAAAACTGAAATTTCTATGGAACTGCAGCTCGGCTTGTGACTGTGGTTTTCCCGGTCACACAAAAATGCTGAAATTCGACTTATACAGTGTTTGTGCTTATTAAACTTGATGAATTCTCTCCTCTTGACGGTAGAATAGTGTGTAAAGCAAAGCACAATACATTGCTATGTGTAGAAGCAAAGATATACGCGATTTCATAATGTGTTCCTAGAACAGCTGCGAGCAACTTTTTTACTCAACGTTAACAACACATCTGAAGCTCAATATTTCTGGGCTGAAGCGGGGAGGATTAGACAAAGTGTGCAATGTAAAGGGGAAGTCTGTGGCATTAACAGGAAGGGAGAAATAGTACTTTCTTCCCATTTTTAGTTCAGCGGTAAAACTGAAATTTCTATGGAACTGCAGCTCGGCTTGTGACTGTGGTTTTCCCGGTCACACAAAAATGCTGAAATTCGACTTATACAGTGTTTGTGCTTATTAAACTTGATGAATTCTCTCCTCTTGACGGTAGAATAGTGTGTAAAGCAAAGCACAATACATTGCTATGTGTAGAAGCAAAGATATACGCGATTTCATAATGTGTTCCTAGAACAGCTGCGAGCAACTTTTTTACTCAACGTTAACAACACATCTGAAGCTCAATATTTCTGGGCTGAAGCGGGGAGGATTAGACAAAGTGTGCACTGTAAAGGGGAAGTCTGTGGCATTAACAGGAAGGGAGAAAAAGTACTTTCTACCCATTTTTAGTTCAGCGGTAAAACTGAAATTTCTATGGAACTGCAGCTCGGCTTGTGACTGTGGTTTTCCCGGTCACACAAAAATGCTGAAATTCGACTTATACAGTGTTTGTGCTTATTAAACTTGATGAATTCTCTCCTCTTGACGGTAGAATAGTGTGTAAAGCAAAGCACAATACATTGCTATGTGTAGAAGCAAAGATATACGCGATTTCATAATGTGTTCCTAGAACAGCTGCGAGCAACTTTTTTACTCAACGTTAACAACACATCTGAAGCTCAATATTTCTGGGCTGAAGCGGGGAGGATTAGACAAAGTGTGCACTGTAAAGGGGAAGTCTGTGGCATTAACAGGAAGGGAGAAATAGTACTTTCTACCCATTTTTAGTTCAGCGGTAAAACTGAAATTTCTATGGAACTGCAGCTCGGCTTGTGACTGTGGTTTTCCCGGTCACACAAAAATGCTGAAATTCGACTTATACAGTGTTTGTGCTTATTAAACTTGATGAATTCTCTCCTCTTGACGGTAGAATAGTGTGTAAAGCAAAGCACAATACATTGCTATGTGTAGAAGCAAAGATATACGCGATTTCATAATGTGTTCCTAGAACAGCTGCGAGCAACTTTTTTACTCAACGTTAACAACACATCTGAAGCTCAATATTTCTGGGCTGAAGCGGGGAGGATTAGACAAAGTGTGCACTGTAAAGGGGAAGTCTGTGGCATTAACAGGAAGGGAGAAATAGTACTTTCTACCCATTTTTAGTTCAGCGGTAAAACTGAAATTTCTATGGAACTGCAGCTCGGCTTGTGACTGTGGTTTTCCCGGTCACACAAAAATGCTGAAATTCGACTTATACAGTGTTTGTGCTTATTAAACTTGATGAATTCTCTCCTCTTGACGGTAGAATAGTGTGTAAAGCAAAGCACAATACATTGCTATGTGTAGAAGCAAAGATATACGCGATTTCAGAATGTGTTCCTAGAACAGCTGCGAGCAACTTTTTTACTCAACGTTAACAACACATCTGAAGCTCAATATTTCTGGGCTGAAGCGGGGAAGATTAGACAAAGTGTGCACTGTAAAGGGGAAGTCTGTGGCATTAACAGGAAGGGAGAAAAAGTACTTTCTACCCATTTTTAGTTCAGCGGTAAAACTGAAATTTCTATGGAACTGCAGCTCGGCTTGTGACTGTGGTTTTCCCGGTCACACAAAAATGCTGAAATTCGACTTATACAGTGTTTGTGCTTATTAAACTTGATGAATTCTCTCCTCTTGACGGTAGAATAGTGTGTAAAGCAAAGCACAATACATTGCTATGTGTAGAAGCAAAGATATACGCGATTTCAGAATGTGTTCCTAGAACAGCTGCGAGCAACTTTTTACTCAACGCTAACAACACATCTGAAGCTCAATATTTCTGGGCTGAAGCAGGGAGGATTAGACAAAGTGTGCACTGTAAAGGGGAAGTCTGTGGCATTAACAGGAAGGGAGAAAAAGTACTTTCTACCCATTTTTAGGTTCAGCGGTAAAACTGAAGTTTCTATGGAACTGCAGCTCGGCTTGTGACTCTGGTTTTCCCGGTCACACAAAAATGCTGAAATTCGACTTATACAGTGTTTGTGCTTATTAAACTTGATGAATTCTCTCCTCTTGACGGTAGAATAGTGTGTAAAGCAAAGCACAATACATTGCTATGTGTAGAAGCAAAGATATACGCGATTTCAGAATGTGTTCCTAGAACAGCTGCGAGCAACTTTTTTACTCAACGTTAACAACACATCTGAAGCTCAATATTTCTGGGCTGAAGCGGGGAGGATTAGACAAAGTGTGCACTGTAAAGGGGAAGTCTGTGGCATTAACAGGAAGGGAGAAAAAGTACTTTCTACCCATTTTTAGTTCAGCGGTAAAACTGAAATTTCTATGGAACTGCAGCTCGGCTTGTGACTGTGGTTTTCCCGGTCACACAAAAATGCTGAAATTCGACTTATACAGTGTTTGTGCTTATTAAACTTGATGAATTCTCTCCTCTTGACGGTAGAATAGTGTGTAAAGCAAAGCACAATACATTGCTATGTGTAGAAGCAAAGATATACGCGATTTCATAATGTGTTCCTAGAACAGCTGCGAGCAACTTTTTTACTCAACGTTAACAACACATCTGAAGCTCAATATTTCTGGGCTGAAGCGGGGAGGATTAGACAAAGTGTGCACTGTAAAGGGGAAGTCTGTGGCATTAACAGGAAGGGAGAAATAGTACTTTCTACCCATTTTTAGTTCAGCGGTAAAACTGAAATTTCTATGGAACTGCAGCTCGGCTTGTGACTGTGGTTTTCCCGGTCACACAAAAATACTGAAATTCGACTTATACAGTGTTTGTGCTTATTAAACTTGATGAATTCTCTCCTCTTGACGGTAGAATAGTGTGTAAAGCAAAGCACAATACATTGCTATGTGTAGAAGCAAAGATATACGCGATTTCAGAATGTGTTCCTAGAACAGCTGCGAGCAACTTTTTTACTCAACGTTAACAACACATCTGAAGCTCAATATTTCTGGGCTGAAGCGGGGAAGATTAGACAAAGTGTGCACTGTAAAGGGGAAGTCTGTGGCATTAACAGGAAGGGAGAAAAAGTACTTTCTACCCATTTTTAGTTCAGCGGTAAAACTGAAATTTCTATGGAACTGCAGCTCGGCTTGTGACTCTAGTTTTCCCGGTCACACAAAAATGCTGAAATTCGACTTATACAGTGTTTGTGCTTATTAAACTTGATGAATTCTCTCCTCTTGACGGTAGAATAGTGTGTAAAGCAAAGCACAATACATTGCTATGTGTAGAAGCAAAGATATACGCGATTTCAGAATGTGTTCCTAGAACAGCTGCGAGCAACTTTTTTACTCAACGTTAACAACACATCTGAAGCTTAATATTTCTGGGCTGAAGCGGGGAGGATTAGATAAAGTGTGCACTGTAAAGGGGAAGTCTGTGGCATTAACAGGAAGGGAGAAAAAGTACTTTCTACCCATTTCTAGTTCAGCGGTAAAACTGAAATTTCTATGGAACTGCAGCTCGGCTTGTGACTGTGGTTTTCCCGGTCACACAAAAATGCTGAAATTCGACTTATACAGTGTTTGTGCTTATTAAACTTGATGAATTCTCTCCTCTTGACGGTAGAATAGTGTGTAAAGCAAAGCACAATACATTGCTATGTGTAGAAGCAAAGATATACGCGATTTCAGAATGTGTTCCTAGAACAGCTGCGAGCAACTTTTTTACTCAACGCTAACAACACATCTGAAGCTCAATATTTCTGGGCTGAAGCAGGGAGGATTAGACAAAGTGTGCACTGTAAAGGGGAAGTCTGTGGCATTAACAGGAAGGGAGAAAAAGTACTTTCTACCCATTTTTAGGTTCAGCGGTAAAACTGAAGTTTCTATGGAACTGCAGCTCGGCTTGTGACTCTGGTTTTCCCGGTCACACAAAAATGCTGAAATTCGACTTATACAGTGTTTGTGCTTATTAAACTTGATGAATTCTCTCCTCTTGACGGTAGAATAGTGTGTAAAGCAAAGCACAATACATTGCTATGTGTAGAAGCAAAGATATACGCGATTTCAGAATGTGTTCCTAGAACAGCTGCGAGCAACTTTTTTACTCAACGTTAACAACACATCTGAAGCTCAATATTTCTGGGCTGAAGCGGGGAGGATTAGACAAAGTGTGCACTGTAAAGGGGAAGTCTGTGGCATTAACAGGAAGGGAGAAATAGTACTTTCTACCCATTTTTAGTTCAGCGGTAAAACTGAAATTTCTATGGAACTGCAGCTCGGCTTGTGACTGTGGTTTTCCCGGTCACACAAAAATACTGAAATTCGACTTATACAGTGTTTGTGCTTATTAAACTTGATGAATTCTCTCCTCTTGACGGTAGAATAGTGTGTAAAGCAAAGCACAATACATTGCTATGTGTAGAAGCAAAGATATACGCGATTTCAGAATGTGTTCCTAGAACAGCTGCGAGCAACTTTTTTACTCAACGTTAACAACACATCTGAAGCTCAATATTTCTGGGCTGAAGCGGGGAAGATTAGACAAAGTGTGCACTGTAAAGGGGAAGTCTGTGGCATTAACAGGAAGGGAGAAAAAGTACTTTCTACCCATTTTTAGTTCAGCGGTAAAACTGAAATTTCTATGGAACTGCAGCTCGGCTTGTGACTCTAGTTTTCCCGGTCACACAAAAATGCTGAAATTCGACTTATACAGTGTTTGTGCTTATTAAACTTGATGAATTCTCTCCTCTTGACGGTAGAATAGTGTGTAAAGCAAAGCACAATACATTGCTATGTGTAGAAGCAAAGATATACGCGATTTCAGAATGTGTTCCTAGAACAGCTGCGAGCAACTTTTTTACTCAACGTTAACAACACATCTGAAGCTTAATATTTCTGAGCTGAAGCGGGGAGGATTAGATAAAGTGTGCACTGTAAAGGGGAAGTCTGTGGCATTAACAGGAAGGGAGAAAAAGTACTTTCTACCCATTTCTAGTTCAGCGGTAAAACTGAAATTTCTATGGAACTGCAGCTCGGCTTGTGACTGTGGTTTTCCCGGTCACACAAAAATGCTGAAATTCGACTTATACAGTGTTTGTGCTTATTAAACTTGATGAATTCTCTCCTCTTGACGGTAGAATAGTGTGTAAAGCAAAGCACAATACATTGCTATGTGTAGAAGCAAAGATATACGCGATTTCATAATGTGTTCCTAGAACAGCTGCGAGCAACTTTTTTACTCAACGTTAACAACACATCTGAAGCTCAATATTTCTGGGCTGAAGCGGGGAGGATTAGACAAAGTGTGCACTGTAAAGGGGAAGTCTGTGGCATTAACAGGAAGGGAGAAATAGTACTTTCTACCCATTTTTAGTTCAGCGGTAAAACTGAAATTTCTATGGAACTGCAGCTCGGCTTGTGACTGTGGTTTTCCCGGTCACACAAAAATGCTGAAATTCGACTTATACAGTGTTTGTGCTTATTAAACTTGATGAATTCTCTCCTCTTGACGGTAGAATAGTGTGTAAAGCAAAGCACAATACATTGCTATGTGTAGAAGCAAAGATATACGCGATTTCAGAATGTGTTCCTAGAACAGCTGCGAGCAACTTTTTTACTCAACGCTAACAACACATCTGAAGCTCAATATTTCTGGGCTGAAGCAGGGAGGATTAGACAAAGTGTGCACTGTAAAGGGGAAGTCTGTGGCATTAACAGGAAGGGAGAAAAAGTACTTTCTACCCATTTTTAGGTTCAGCGGTAAAACTGAAGTTTCTATGGAACTGCAGCTCGGCTTGTGACTCTGGTTTTCCCGGTCACACAAAAATGCTGAAATTCGACTTATACAGTGTTTGTGCTTATTAAACTTGATGAATTCTCTCCTCTTGACGGTAGAATAGTGTGTAAAGCAAAGCACAATACATTGCTATGTGTAGAAGCAAAGATATACGCGATTTCAGAATGTGTTCCTAGAACAGCTGCGAGCAACTTTTTTACTCAACGTTAACAACACATCTGAAGCTCAATATTTCTGGGCTGAAGCGGGGAGGATTAGACAAAGTGTGCACTGTAAAGGGGAAGTCTGTGGCATTAACAGGAAGGGAGAAAAAGTACTTTCTACCCATTTTTAGTTCAGCGGTAAAACTGAAATTTCTATGGAACTGCAGCTCGGCTTGTGACTGTGGTTTTCCCGGTCACACAAAAATGCTGAAATTCGACTTATACAGTGTTTGTGCTTATTAAACTTGATGAATTCTCTCCTCTTGACGGTAGAATAGTGTGTAAAGCAAAGCACAATACATTGCTATGTGTAGAAGCAAAGATATACGCGATTTCATAATGTGTTCCTAGAACAGCTGCGAGCAACTTTTTTACTCAACGTTAACAACACATCTGAAGCTCAATATTTCTGGGCTGAAGCGGGGAGGATTAGACAAAGTGTGCACTGTAAAGGGGAAGTCTGTGGCATTAACAGGAAGGGAGAAATAGTACTTTCTACCCATTTTTAGTTCAGCGGTAAAACTGAAATTTCTATGGAACTGCAGCTCGGCTTGTGACTGTGGTTTTCCCGGTCACACAAAAATACTGAAATTCGACTTATACAGTGTTTGTGCTTATTAAACTTGATGAATTCTCTCCTCTTGACGGTAGAATAGTGTGTAAAGCAAAGCACAATACATTGCTATGTGTAGAAGCAAAGATATACGCGATTTCAGAATGTGTTCCTAGAACAGCTGCGAGCAACTTTTTTACTCAACGTTAACAACACATCTGAAGCTCAATATTTCTGGGCTGAAGCGGGGAAGATTAGACAAAGTGTGCACTGTAAAGGGGAAGTCTGTGGCATTAACAGGAAGGGAGAAAAAGTACTTTCTACCCATTTTTAGTTCAGCGGTAAAACTGAAATTTCTATGGAACTGCAGCTCGGCTTGTGACTCTAGTTTTCCCGGTCACACAAAAATGCTGAAATTCGACTTATACAGTGTTTGTGCTTATTAAACTTGATGAATTCTCTCCTCTTGACGGTAGAATAGTGTGTAAAGCAAAGCACAATACATTGCTATGTGTAGAAGCAAAGATATACGCGATTTCAGAATGTGTTCCTAGAACAGCTGCGAGCAACTTTTTTACTCAACGTTAACAACACATCTGAAGCTTAATATTTCTGGGCTGAAGCGGGGAGGATTAGATAAAGTGTGCACTGAAAAGGGGAAGTCTGTGGCATTAACAGGAAGGGAGAAAAAGTACTTTCTACCCATTTCTAGTTCAGCGGTAAAACTGAAATTTCTATGGAACTGCAGCTCGGCTTGTGACTGTGGTTTTCCCGGTCACACAAAAATGCTGAAATTCGACTTATACAGTGTTTGTGCTTATTAAACTTGATGAATTCTCTCCTCTTGACGGTAGAATAGTGTGTAAAGCAAAGCACAATACATTGCTATGTGTAGAAGCAAAGATATACGCGATTTCAGAATGTGTTCCTAGAACAGCTGCGAGCAACTTTTTTACTCAACGCTAACAACACATCTGAAGCTCAATATTTCTGGGCTGAAGCAGGGAGGATTAGACAAAGTGTGCACTGTAAAGGGGAAGTCTGTGGCATTAACAGGAAGGGAGAAAAAGTACTTTCTACCCATTTTTAGGTTCAGCGGTAAAACTGAAGTTTCTATGGAACTGCAGCTCGGCTTGTGACTGTGGTTTTCCCGGTCACACAAAAATGCTGAAATTCGACTTATACAGTGTTTGTGCTTATTAAACTTGATGAATTCTCTCCTCTTGACGGTAGAATAGTGTGTAAAGCAAAGCACAATACATTGCTATGTGTAGAAGCAAAGATATACGCGATTTCAGAATGTGTTCCTAGAACAGCTGCGAGCAACTTTTTTACTCAACGTTAACAACACATCTGAAGCTCAATATTTCTGGGCTGAAGCGGGGAGGATTAGACAAAGTGTGCACTGTAAAGGGGAAGTCTGTGGCATTAACAGGAAGGGAGAAATAGTACTTTCTACCCATTTTTAGTTCAGCGGTAAAACTGAAATTTCTATGGAACTGCAGCTCGGCTTGTGACTGTGGTTTTCCCGGTCACACAAAAATACTGAAATTCGACTTATACAGTGTTTGTGCTTATTAAACTTGATGAATTCTCTCCTCTTGACGGTAGAATAGTGTGTAAAGCAAAGCACAATACATTGCTATGTGTAGAAGCAAAGATATACGCGATTTCAGAATGTGTTCCTAGAACAGCTGCGAGCAACTTTTTTACTCAACGTTAACAACACATCTGAAGCTTAATATTTCTGGGCTGAAGCGGGGAGGATTAGATAAAGTGTGCACTGAAAAGGGGAAGTCTGTGGCATTAACAGGAAGGGAGAAAAAGTACTTTCTACCCATTTCTAGTTCAGCGGTAAAACTGAAATTTCTATGGAACTGCAGCTCGGCTTGTGACTGTGGTTTTCCCGGTCACACAAAAATGCTGAAATTCGACTTATACAGTGTTTGTGCTTATTAAACTTGATGAATTCTCTCCTCTTGACGGTAGAATAGTGTGTAAAGCAAAGCACAATACATTGCTATGTGTAGAAGCAAAGATATACGCGATTTCAGAATGTGTTCCTAGAACAGCTGCGAGCAACTTTTTTACTCAACGTTAACAACACATCTGAAGCTCAATATTTCTGGGCTGAAGCGGGGAGGATTAGACAAAGTGTGCACTGTAAAGGGGAAGTCTGTGGCATTAACAGGAAGGGAGAAAAAGTACTTTCTACCCATTTCTAGTTCAGCGGTAAAACTGAAATTTCTATGGAACTGCAGCTCGGCTTGTGACTGTGGTTTTCCCGGTCACACAAAAATGCTGAAATTCGAGTTATACAGTGTTTGTGCTTATTAAACTTGATGAATTCTCTCCTCTTGACGGTAGAATAGTGTGTAAAGCAAAGCACAATACATTGCTATGTGTAGAAGCAAAGATATACGCGATTTCATAATGTAATCCTAGAACAGCTGCGAGCAACTTTTTTACTCAACGTTAACAACACATCTGAAGCTCAATATTTCTGGGCTGAAGCGGGGAAGATTAGACAAAGTGTGCACTGTAAAGGGGAAGTCTGTGGCATTAACAGGAAGGGAGAAAAAGTACTTTCTACCCATTTCTAGTTCAGCGGTAAAACTGAAATTTCTATGGAACTGCAGCTCGGCTTGTGACTGTGGTTTTCCCGGTCACACAAAAATGCTGAAATTCGACTTATACAGTGTTTGTGCTTATTAAACTTGATGAATTCTCTCCTCTTGACGGTAGAATAGTGTGTAAAGCAAAGCACAATACATTGCTATGTGTAGAAGCAAAGATATACGCGATTTCAGAATGTGTTCCTAGAACAGCTGCGAGCAACTTTTTTACTCAACGTTAACAACACATCTGAAGCTCAATATTTCTGGGCTGAAGCGGGGAGGATTAGACAAAGTGTGCACTGTAAAGGCGAAGTCTGTGGCATTAACAGGAAGGGAGAAAAAGTACTTTCTACCCATTTCTAGTTCAGCGGTAAAACTGAAATTTCTATGGAACTGCAGCTCGGCTTGTGACTGTGGTTTTCCCGGTCACACAAAAATGCTGAAATTCGAGTTATACAGTGTTTGTGCTTATTAAACTTGATGAATTCTCTCCTCTTGACGGTAGAATAGTGTGTAAAGCAAAGCACAATACATTGCTATGTGTAGAAGCAAAGATATACGCGATTTCAGAATGTGTTCCTAGAACAGCTGCGAGCAACTTTTTTACTCAACGTTAACAACACATCTGAAGCTTAATATTTCTGGGCTGAAGCGGGGAGGATTAGATAAAGTGTGCACTGTAAAGGGGAAGTCTGTGGCATTAACAGGAAGGGAGAAAAAGTACTTTCTACCCATTTCTAGTTCAGCGGTAAAACTGAAATTTCTATGGAACTGCAGCTCGGCTTGTGACTGTGGTTTTCCCGGTCACACAAAAATGCTGAAATTCGACTTATACAGTGTTTGTGCTTATTAAACTTGATGAATTCTCTCCTCTTGACGGTAGAATAGTGTGTAAAGCAAAGCACAATACATTGCTATGTGTAGAAGCAAAGATATACGCGATTTCAGAATGTGTTCCTAGAACAGCTGCGAGCAACTTTTTTACTCAACGTTAACAACACATCTGAAGCTCAATATTTCTGGGCTGAAGCGGGGAGGATTAGACAAAGTGTGCACTGTAAAGGCGAAGTCTGTGGCATTAACAGGAAGGGAGAAAAAGTACTTTCTACCCATTTCTAGTTCAGCGGTAAAACTGAAATTTCTATGGAACTGCAGCTCGGCTTGTGACTGTGGTTTTCCCGGTCACACAAAAATGCTGAAATTCGAGTTATACAGTGTTTGTGCTTATTAAACTTGATGAATTCTCTCCTCTTGACGGTAGAATAGTGTGTAAAGCAAAGCACAATACATTGCTATGTGTAGAAGCAAAGATATACGCGATTTCAGAATGTGTTCTAGAACAGCTGCGAGCAACTTTTTTACTCAACGCTAACAACACATCTGAAGCTCAATATTTCTGGGCTGAAGCGAGGAGGATTAGACAACGTGTGCACTGTAAAGGGGAAGTCTGTGGCATTAACAGGAAGGGAGAAAAAGTACTTTCTACCCATTTCTTGTTCAGCGGTAAAACTGAAATTTCTATGGAACTGCAGCTCGGCTTGTGACTGTGGTTTTCCCGGTCATACAAAAATGCTGAAATTCGACTTATACAGTGTTTGTGCTTATTAAACTTGATGAATTCTCTCCTCTTGACGGTAGAATAGTGTGTAAAGCAAAGCACAATACATTGCTATGTGTAGAAGCAAAGATATACGCGATTTCAGAATGTGTTCCTAGAACAGCTGCGAGCAACTTTTTTACTCAACGTTAACAACACATCTGAAGCTCAATATTTCTGGGCTGAAGCGGGGAGGATTAGACAAAGTGTGCACTGTAAAGGGGAAGTCTGTGGCATTAACAGGAAGGGAGAAAAAGTACTTTCTACCCATTTCTAGTTCAGCGGTAAAACTGAAATTTCTATGGAACTGCAGCTCGGCTTGTGACTGTGGTTTTCCCGGTCACACAAAAATGCTGAAATTCGACTTATACAGTGTTTGTGCTTATTAAACTTGATGAATTCTCTCCTCTTGACGGTAGAATAGTGTGTAAAGCAAAGCACAATACATTGCTATGTGTAGAAGCAAAGATATACGCGATTTCAGAATGTGTTCCTAGAACAGCTGCGAGCAACTTTTTTACTCAACGTTAACAACACATCTGAAGCTCAATATTTCTGGGCTGAAGCGGGGAGGATTAGACAAAGTGTGCACTGTAAAGGCGAAGTCTGTGGCATTAACAGGAAGGGAGAAAAAGTACTTTCTACCCATTTCTAGTTCAGCGGTAAAACTGAAATTTCTATGGAACTGCAGCTCGGCTTGTGACTGTGGTTTTCCCGGTCACACAAAAATGCTGAAATTCGACTTATACAGTGTTTGTGCTTATTAAACTTGATGAATTCTCTCCTCTTGACGGTAGAATAGTGTGTAAAGCAAAGCACAATACATTGCTATGTGTAGAAGCAAAGATATACGCGATTTCATAATGTAATCCTAGAACAGCTGCGAGCAACTTTTTTACTCAACGTTAACAACACATCTGAAGCTCAATATTTCTGGGCTGAAGCGGGGAAGATTAGACAAAGTGTGCACTGTAAAGGGGAAGTCTGTGGCATTAACAGGAAGGGAGAAAAAGTACTTTCTACCCATTTCTAGTTCAGCGGTAAAACTGAAATTTCTATGGAACTGCAGCTCGGCTTGTGACTGTGGTTTTCCCGGTCACACAAAAATGCTGAAATTCGACTTATACAGTGTTTGTGCTTATTAAACTTGATGAATTCTCTCCTCTTGACGGTAGAATAGTGTGTAAAGCAAAGCACAATACATTGCTATGTGTAGAAGCAAAGATATACGCGATTTCAGAATGTGTTCCTAGAACAGCTGCGAGCAACTTTTTTACTCAACGTTAACAACACATCTGAAGCTTAATATTTCTGGGCTGAAGCGGGGAGGATTAGATAAAGTGTGCACTGTAAAGGGGAAGTCTGTGGCATTAACAGGAAGGGAGAAAAAGTACTTTCTACCCATTTCTAGTTCAGCGGTAAAACTGAAATTTCTATGGAACTGCAGCTCGGCTTGTGACTGTGGTTTTCCCGGTCACACAAAAATGCTGAAATTCGACTTATACAGTGTTTGTGCTTATTAAACTTGATGAATTCTCTCCTCTTGACGGTAGAATAGTGTGTAAAGCAAAGCACAATACATTGCTATGAGTAGAAGCAAAGATATACGTGATTTCATAATGTGTTCCTAGAACAGCTGCGAGCAACTTTTTTACTCAACGTTAACAACACATCTGAAGCTCAATATTTCTGGGCTGAAGCGGGGAGGATTAGACAAAGTGTGCACTGTAAAGGGGAAGTCTGTGGCATTAACAGGAAGGGAGAAAAAGTACTTTCTACCCATTTCTAGTTCAGCGGTAAAACTGAAATTTCTATGGAACTGCAGCTCGGCTTGTGACTGTGGTTTTCCCGGTCACACAAAAATGCTGAAATTCGACTTATACAGTGTTTGTGCTTATTAAACTTGATGAATTCTCTCCTCTTGACGGTAGAATAGTGTGTAAAGCAAAGCACAATACATTGCTATGAGTAGAAGCAAAGATATACGTGATTTCATAATGTGTTCCTAGAACAGCTGCGAGCAACTTTTTTACTCAACGTTAACAACACATCTGAAGCTCAATATTTCTGGGCTGAAGCGGGGAGGATTAGACAAAGTGTGCACTGTAAAGGGGAAGTCTGTGGCATTAACAGGAAGGGAGAAAAAGTACTTTCTACCCATTTTTAGGTTCAGCGGTAAAACTTAAGTTTCTATGGAACTGCAGCTCGGCTTGTGACTCTGGTTTTCCCGGTCACACAAAAATGCTGAAATTCGACTTATACAGTGTTTGTGCTTATTAAACTTGATGAATTTTCACCTCTTGACGGTAGAATAGTGTGTAAAGCAAAGCACAATACATTGCTATGTGTAGAAGCAAAGATATACGCGATTTCAGAATGTGTTCCTAGAACAGCTGCGAGCAACTTTTTTACTCAACGTTAACAACACATCTGAAGCTCAATATTTCTGGGCTGAAGCGGGGAGGATTAGACAAAGTGTGCACTGTAAAGGGGAAGTCTGTGGCATTAACAGGAAGGGAGAAAAAGTACTTTCTACCCATTTCTAGTTCAGCGGTAAAACTGAAATTTCTATGGAACTGCAGCTCGGCTTGTGACTGTGGTTTTCCCGGTCACACAAAAATGCTGAAATTCGACTTATACAGTGTTTGTGCTTATTAAACTTGATGAATTCTCTCCTCTTGACGGTAGAATAGTGTGTAAAGCAAAGCACAATACATTGCTATGTGTAGAAGCAAAGATATACGCGATTTCAGAATGTGTTCCTAGAACAGCTGCGAGCAACTTTTTTACTCAACGTTAACAACACATCTGAAGCTCAATATTTCTGGGCTGAAGCGGGGAAGATTAGACAAAGTGTGCACTGTAAAGGGGAAGTCTGTGGCATTAACAGGAAGGGAGAAAAAGTACTTTCTACCCATTTCTAGTTCAGCGGTAAAACTGAAATTTCTATGGAACTGCAGCTCGGCTTGTGACTCTAGTTTTCCCGGTCACACAAAAATGCTGAAATTCGACTTATACAGTGTTTGTGCTTATTAAACTTGATGAATTCTCTCCTCTTGACGGTAGAATAGTGTGTAAAGCAAAGCACAATACATTGCTATGAGTAGAAGCAAAGATATACGTGATTTCATAATGTGTTCCTAGAACAGCTGCGAGCAACTTTTTTACTCAACGTTAACAACACATCTGAAGCTCAATATTTCTGGGCTGAAGCGGGGAGGATTAGACAAAGTGTGCACTGTAAAGGGGAAGTCTGTGGCATTAACAGGAAGGGAGAAAAAGTACTTTCTACCCATTTCTAGTTCAGCGGTAAAACTGAAATTTCTATGGAACTGCAGCTCGGCTTGTGACTGTGGTTTTCCCGGTCACACAAAAATGCTGAAATTCGACTTATACAGTGTTTGTGCTTATTAAACTTGATGAATTCCCTCCTCTTGACGGTAGAATAGTGTGTAAAGCAAAGCACAATACATTGCTATGTGTAGAAGCAAAGATATACGCGATTTCAGAATGTGTTCCTAGAACAGCTGCGAGCATCTTTTTTACTCAACGCTAACAACACATCTGAAGCTCAATATTTCTGGGCTGAAGCGGGGAGGATTAGACAAAGTGTGCACTGTAAAGGGGAAGTCTGTGGCATTAACAGGAAGGGAGAAAAAGTACTTTCTACCCATTTTTAGGTTCAGCGGTAAAACTGAAGTTTCTATGGAACTGCAGCTCGGCTTGTGACTCTGGTTTTCCCGGTCACACAAAAATGCTGAAATTCGACTTATACAGTGTTTGTGCTTATTAAACTTGATGAATTTTCACCTCTTGACGGTAGAATAGTGTGTAAAGCAAAGCACAATACATTGCTATGTGTAGAAGCAAAGATATACGCGATTTCAGAATGTGTTCCTCGAACAGCTGCGAGCAACTTTTTTACTCAACGTTAACAACACATCTGAAGCTCAATATTTCTGGGCTGAAGCGGGGAGGATTAGACAAAGTGTGCACTGTAAAGGGGAAGTCTGTGGCATTAACAGGAAGGGAGAAAAAGTACTTTCTACCCATTTCTAGTTCAGCGGTAAAACTGAAATTTCTATGGAACTGCAGCTCGGCTTGTGACTGTGGTTTTCCCGGTCACACAAAAATGCTGAAATTCGACTTATACAGTGTTTGTGCTTATTAAACTTGATGAATTCTCTCCTCTTGACGGTAGAATAGTGTGTAAAGCAAAGCACAATACATTGCTATGTGTAGAAGCAAAGATATACGCGATTTCAGAATGTGTTCCTAGAACAGCTGCGAGCAACTTTTTTACTCAACGTTAACAACACATCTGAAGCTCAATATTTCTGGGCTGAAGCGGGGAGGATTAGACAAAGTGTGCACTGTAAAGGCGAAGTCTGTGGCATTAACAGGAAGGGAAAAAAAGTACTTTCTACCCATTTCTAGTTCCGCGGTAAAACTGAAATTTCTATGGAACTGCAGCTCGGCTTGTGACTGTGGTTTTCCCGGTCACACAAAAATGCTGAAATTCGACTTATACAGTGTTTGTGCTTATTAAACTTGATGAATTCTCTCCTCTTGACGGTAGAATAGTGTGTAAAGCAAAGCACAATACATTGCTATGTGTAGAAGCAAAGATATACGCGATTTCAGAATGTGTTCCTAGAACAGCTGCGAGCAACTTTTTTACTCAACGTTAACAACACATCTGAAGCTCAATATTTCTGGGCTGAAGCGGGGAGGATTAGACAAAGTGTGCACTGTAAAGGGGAAGTCTGTGGCATTAACAGGAAGGGAGAAAAAGTACTTTCTACCCATTTTTAGTTCAGCGGTAAAACTGAAATTTCTATGGAACTAAAGCTCGGCTTGTGACTGTGGTTTTCTTGGTCACACAAAAATGCTGAAATTCGACTTATACAGTGTTTGTGCTTATTAAACTTGATGAATTCTCTCCTCTTGACGGTAGAATAGTGTGTAAAGCAAAGCACAATACATTGCTATGTGTAGAAGCAAAGATATACGCGATTTCAGAATGTGTTCCTAGAACAGCTGCGAGCAACTTTTTACTCAACGTTAACAACACATCTGAAGCTCAATATTTCTGGGCTGAAGCGGGGAGGATTAGACAAAGTGTGCACTGTAAAGGGGAAGTCTGTGGCATTAACAGGAAGGGAGAAAAAGTACTTTCTACCCATTTTTAGTTCAGCGGTAAAACTGAAATTTCTATGGAACTGCAGCTCGTCTCGTGACTGTGGTTTTCCCGGTCACACAAAAATGCTGAAATTCGACTTATACAGTGTTTGTGCTTATTAAACTTGATGAATTCTCTCCTCTTGACGGTAGAATAGTGTGTAAAGCAAAGCACAATACATTGCTATGTGTAGAAGCAAAGATATACGCGATTTCAGAATGTGTTCCTAGAACAGCTGCGAGCAACTTTTTTACTCAACGTTAACAACACATCTGAAGCTCAATATTTCTGGGCTGAAGCGGGGAGGATTAGACAAAGTGTGCACTGTAAAGGCGAAGTCTGTGGCAAAACAGGAAGGGAGAAAAAGTACTTTCTACCCATTTCTAGTTCAGCGGTAAAACTGAAATTTCTATGGAACTGCAGCTCGGCTTGTGACTGTGGTTTTCCCGGTCACACAAAAATGCTGAAATTCGACTTATACAGTGTTTGTGCTTATTAAACTTGATGAATTCTCTCCTCTTGACGGTAGAATAGTGTGTAAAGCAAAGCACAATACATTGCTATGTGTAGAAGCAAAGATATACGCGATTTCAGAATGTGTTCCTAGAACAGCTGCGAGCAACTTTTTTACTCAACGTTAACAACACATCTGAAGCTCAATATTTCTGGGCTGAAGCGGGGAGGATTAGACAAAGTGTGCACTGTAAAGGCGAAGTCTGTGGCATTAACAGGAAGGGAGAAAAAGTACTTTCTACCCATTTCTAGTTCAGCGGTAAAACTGAAATTTCTATGGAACTGCAGCTCGGCTTGTGACTGTGGTTTTCCCGGTCACACAAAAATGCTGAAATTCGAGTTATACAGTGTTTGTGCTTATTAAACTTGATGAATTCTCTCCTCTTGACGGTAGAATAGTGTGTAAAGCAAAGCACAATACATTGCTATGTGTAGAAGCAAAGATATACGCGATTTCATAATGTGTTCCTAGAACAGCTGCGAGCAACTTTTTTACTCAACGTTAACAACACATCTGAAGCTTAATATTTCTGGGCTGAAGCGGGGAGGATTAGATAAAGTGTGCACTGTAAAGGGGAAGTCTGTGGCATTAACAGGAAGGGAGAAAAAGTACTTTCTACCCATTTCTAGTGCAGCGGTAAAACTGAAATTTCTATGGAACTGCAGCTCGGCTTGTGACTGTGGTTTTCCCGGTCACACAAAAATGCTGAAATTCGACTTATACAGTGTTTGTGCTTATTAAACTTGATGAATTCTCTCCTCTTGACGGTAGAATAGTGTGTAAAGCAAAGCACAATACATTGCTATGAGTAGAAGCAAAGATATACGTGATTTCATAATGTGTTCCTAGAACAGCTGCGAGCAACTTTTTTACTCAACGTTAACAACACATCTGAAGCTCAATATTTCTGGGCTGAAGCGGGGAAGATTAGACAAAGTGTGCACTGTAAAGGGGAAGTCTGTGGCATTAACAGGAAGGGAGAAAAAGTACTTTCTACCCATTTTTAGTTCAGCGGTAAAACTGAAATTTCTATGGAACTGCAGCTCGGCTTGTGACTCTAGTTTTCCCGGTCACACAAAAATGCTGAAATTCGACTTATACAGTGTTTGTGCTTATTAAACTTGATGAATTCTCTCCTCTTGACGGTAGAATAGTGTGTAAAGCAAAGCACAATACATTGCTATGTGTAGAAGCAAAGATATACGCGATTTCAGAATGTGTTCCTAGAACAGCTGCGAGCAACTTTTTTACTCAACGTTAACAACACATCTGAAGCTTAATATTTCTGGGCTGAAGCGGGGAGGATTAGATAAAGTGTGCACTGTAAAGGGGAAGTCTGTGGCATTAACAGGAAGGGAGAAAAAGTACTTTCTACCCATTTCTAGTGCAGCGGTAAAACTGAAATTTCTATGGAACTGCAGCTCGGCTTGTGACTGTGGTTTTCCCGGTCACACAAAAATGCTGAAATTCGACTTATACAGTGTTTGTGCTTATTAAACTTGATGAATTCTCTCCTCTTGACGGTAGAATAGTGTGTAAAGCAAAGCACAATACATTGCTATGTGTAGAAGCAAAGATATACGCGATTTCAGAATGTGTTCCTAGAACAGCTGCGAGCAACTTTTTTACTCAACGTTAACAACACATCTGAAGCTCAATATTTCTGGGCTGAAGCGGGGAGGATTAGACAAAGTGTGCACTGTAAAGGGGAAGTCTGTGGCATTAACAGGAAGGGAGAAAAAGTACTTTCTACCCATTTTTAGTTCAGCGGTAAAACTGAAATTTCTATGGAACTGCAGCTCGGCTTGTGACTCTAGTTTTCCCGGTCACACAAAAATGCTGAAATTCGACTTATACAGTGTTTGTGCTTATTAAACTTGATGAATTCTCTCCTCTTGACGGTAGAATAGTGTGTAAAGCAAAGCACAATACATTGCTATGTGTAGAAGCAAAGATATACGCGATTTCAGAATGTGTTCCTAGAACAGCTGCGAGCAACTTTTTTACTCAACGTTAACAACACATCTGAAGCTTAATATTTCTGGGCTGAAGCGGGGAGGATTAGATAAAGTGTGCACTGTAAAGGGGAAGTCTGTGGCATTAACAGGAAGGGAGAAAAAGTACTTTCTACCCATTTTTAGTTCAGCGGTAAAACTGAAATTTCTATGGAACTGCAGCTCGTCTCGTGACTGTGGTTTTCCCGGTCACACAAAAATGCTGAAATTCGACTTATACAGTGTTTGTGCTTATTAAACTTGATGAATTCTCTCCTCTTGACGGTAGAATAGTGTGTAAAGCAAAGCACAATACATTGCTATGTGTAGAAGCAAAGATATACGCGATTTCAGAATGTGTTCCTAGAACAGCTGCGAGCAACTTTTTTACTCAACGTTAACAACACATCTGAAGCTCAATATTTCTGGGCTGAAGCGGGGAGGATTAGACAAAGTGTGCACTGTAAAGGCGAAGTCTGTGGCAAAACAGGAAGGGAGAAAAAGTACTTTCTACCCATTTCTAGTTCAGCGGTAAAACTGAAATTTCTATGGAACTGCAGCTCGGCTTGTGACTGTGGTTTTCCCGGTCACACAAAAATGCTGAAATTCGACTTATACAGTGTTTGTGCTTATTAAACTTGATGAATTCTCTCCTCTTGACGGTAGAATAGTGTGTAAAGCAAAGCACAATACATTGCTATGTGTAGAAGCAAAGATATACGCGATTTCAGAATGTGTTCCTAGAACAGCTGCGAGCAACTTTTTTACTCAACGTTAACAACACATCTGAAGCTCAATATTTCTGGGCTGAAGCGGGGAGGATTAGACAAAGTGTGCACTGTAAAGGCGAAGTCTGTGGCATTAACAGGAAGGGAGAAAAAGTACTTTCTACCCATTTCTAGTTCAGCGGTAAAACTGAAATTTCTATGGAACTGCAGCTCGGCTTGTGACTGTGGTTTTCCCGGTCACACAAAAATGCTGAAATTCGAGTTATACAGTGTTTGTGCTTATTAAACTTGATGAATTCTCTCCTCTTGACGGTAGAATAGTGTGTAAAGCAAAGCACAATACATTGCTATGTGTAGAAGCAAAGATATACGCGATTTCATAATGTGTTCCTAGAACAGCTGCGAGCAACTTTTTTACTCAACGTTAACAACACATCTGAAGCTTAATATTTCTGGGCTGAAGCGGGGAGGATTAGATAAAGTGTGCACTGTAAAGGGGAAGTCTGTGGCATTAACAGGAAGGGAGAAAAAGTACTTTCTACCCATTTCTAGTGCAGCGGTAAAACTGAAATTTCTATGGAACTGCAGCTCGGCTTGTGACTGTGGTTTTCCCGGTCACACAAAAATGCTGAAATTCGACTTATACAGTGTTTGTGCTTATTAAACTTGATGAATTCTCTCCTCTTGACGGTAGAATAGTGTGTAAAGCAAAGCACAATACATTGCTATGAGTAGAAGCAAAGATATACGTGATTTCATAATGTGTTCCTAGAACAGCTGCGAGCAACTTTTTTACTCAACGTTAACAACACATCTGAAGCTCAATATTTCTGGGCTGAAGCGGGGAAGATTAGACAAAGTGTGCACTGTAAAGGGGAAGTCTGTGGCATTAACAGGAAGGGAGAAAAAGTACTTTCTACCCATTTTTAGTTCAGCGGTAAAACTGAAATTTCTATGGAACTGCAGCTCGGCTTGTGACTCTAGTTTTCCCGGTCACACAAAAATGCTGAAATTCGACTTATACAGTGTTTGTGCTTATTAAACTTGATGAATTCTCTCCTCTTGACGGTAGAATAGTGTGTAAAGCAAAGCACAATACATTGCTATGTGTAGAAGCAAAGATATACGCGATTTCAGAATGTGTTCCTAGAACAGCTGCGAGCAACTTTTTTACTCAACGTTAACAACACATCTGAAGCTTAATATTTCTGGGCTGAAGCGGGGAGGATTAGATAAAGTGTGCACTGTAAAGGGGAAGTCTGTGGCATTAACAGGAAGGGAGAAAAAGTACTTTCTACCCATTTCTAGTGCAGCGGTAAAACTGAAATTTCTATGGAACTGCAGCTCGGCTTGTGACTGTGGTTTTCCCGGTCACACAAAAATGCTGAAATTCGACTTATACAGTGTTTGTGCTTATTAAACTTGATGAATTCTCTCCTCTTGACGGTAGAATAGTGTGTAAAGCAAAGCACAATACATTGCTATGTGTAGAAGCAAAGATATACGCGATTTCAGAATGTGTTCCTAGAACAGCTGCGAGCAACTTTTTTACTCAACGTTAACAACACATCTGAAGCTCAATATTTCTGGGCTGAAGCGGGGAGGATTAGACAAAGTGTGCACTGTAAAGGGGAAGTCTGTGGCATTAACAGGAAGGGAGAAAAAGTACTTTCTACCCATTTTTAGTTCAGCGGTAAAACTGAAATTTCTATGGAACTGCAGCTCGGCTTGTGACTCTAGTTTTCCCGGTCACACAAAAATGCTGAAATTCGACTTATACAGTGTTTGTGCTTATTAAACTTGATGAATTCTCTCCTCTTGACGGTAGAATAGTGTGTAAAGCAAAGCACAATACATTGCTATGTGTAGAAGCAAAGATATACGCGATTTCAGAATGTGTTCCTAGAACAGCTGCGAGCAACTTTTTTACTCAACGTTAACAACACATCTGAAGCTTAATATTTCTGGGCTGAAGCGGGGAGGATTAGATAAAGTGTGCACTGTAAAGGGGAAGTCTGTGGCATTAACAGGAAGGGAGAAAAAGTACTTTCTACCCATTTTTAGGTTCAGCGGTAAAACTGAAGTTTCTATGGAACTGCAGTTTGGCTTGTGACTCTGGTTTTCCCGGTCACACAAAAATGCTGAAATTCGACTTATACAGTGTTTGTGCTTATTAAACTTGATGAATTCTCTCCTCTTGACGGTAGAATAGTGTGTAAAGCAAAGCACAATACATTGCTATGTGTAGAAGCAAAGATATACGCGATTTCAGAATGTGTTCCTAGAACAGCTGCGAGCAACTTTTTACTCAACGTTAACAACACATCTGAAGCTCAATATTTCTGGGCTGAAGCGGGGAGGATTAGACAAAGTGTGCACTGTAAAGGGGAAGTCTGTGGCATTAACAGGAAGGGAGAAAAAGTACTTTCTACCCATTTTTAGTTCAGCGGTAAAACTGAAATTTCTATGGAACTAAAGCTCGGCTTGTGACTGTGGTTTTCTTGGTCACACAAAAATGCTGAAATTCGACTTATACAGTGTTTGTGCTTATTAAACTTGATGAATTCTCTCCTCTTGACGGTAGAATAGTGTGTAAAGCAAAGCACAATACATTGCTATGTGTAGAAGCAAAGATATACGCGATTTCAGAATGTGTTCCTAGAACAGCTGCGAGCAACTTTTTTACTCAACGTTAACAACACATCTGAAGCTCAATATTTCTGGGCTGAAGCGGGGAGGATTAGACAAAGTGTGCACTGTAAAGGCGAAGTCTGTGGCATTAACAGGAAGGGAGAAAAAGTACTTTCTACCCATTTCTAGTTCAGCGGTAAAACTGAAATTTCTATGGAACTGCAGCTCGGCTTGTGACTGTGGTTTTCCCGGTCACACAAAAATGCTGAAATTCGACTTATACAGTGTTTGTGCTTATTAAACTTGATGAATTCTCTCCTCTTGACGGTAGAATAGTGTGTAAAGCAAAGCACAATACATTGCTATGTGTAGAAGCAAAGATATACGCGATTTCATAATGTGTTCCTAGAACAGCTGCGAGCAACTTTTTTACTCAACGTTAACAACACATCTGAAGCTCAATATTTCTGGGCTGAAGCGGGGAGGATTAGACAAAGTGTGCACTGTAAAGGGGAAGTCTGTGGCATTAACAGGAAGGGAGAAATAGTACTTTCTACCCATTTTTAGTTCAGCGGTAAAACTGAAATTTCTATGGAACTGCAGCTCGGCTTGTGACTGTGGTTTTCCCGGTCACACAAAAATGCTGAAATTCGACTTATACAGTGTTTGTGCTTATTAAACTTGATGAATTCTCTCCTCTTGACGGTAGAATAGTGTGTAAAGCAAAGCACAATACATTGCTATGTGTAGAAGCAAAGATATACGCGATTTCAGAATGTGTTCCTAGAACAGCTGCGAGCAACTTTTTTACTCAACGTTAACAACACATCTGAAGCTCAATATTTCTGGGCTGAAGCGGGGAGGATTAGACAAAGTGTGCACTGTAAAAGGCGAAGTCTGTGGCAAAACAGGAAGGGAGAAAAAGTACTTTCTACCCATTTCTAGTTCAGCGGTAAAACTGAAATTTCTATGGAACTGCAGCTCGGCTTGTGACTGTGGTTTTCCCGGTCACACAAAAATGCTGAAATTCGACTTATACAGTGTTTGTGCTTATTAAACTTGATGAATTCTCTCCTCTTGACGGTAGAATAGTGTGTAAAGCAAAGCACAATACATTGCTATGTGTAGAAGCAAAGATATACGCGATTTCAGAATGTGTTCCTAGAACAGCTGCGAGCAACTTTTTTACTCAACGTTAACAACACATCTGAAGCTTAATATTTCTGGGCTGAAGCGGGGAGGATTAGACAAAGTGTGTACTGTAAAGGGGAAGTCTGTGGCATTAACAGGAAGGGAGAAAAAGTACTTTCTACCCATTTCTAGTTCAGCGGTAAAACTGAAATTTCTATGGAACTGCAGCTCGACTTGTGACTGTGGTTTTCCCGGTCACACAAAAATGCTGAAATTCGACTTATACAGTGTTTGTGCTTATTAAACTTGATGAATTCTCTCCTCTTGACGGTAGAATAGTGTGTAAAGCAAAGCACAATACATTGCTATGTGTAGAAGCAAAGATATACGCGATTTCAGAATGTGTTCCTAGAACAGCTGCGAGCAACTTTTTTACTCAACGTTAACAACACATCTGAAGCTCAATATTTCTGGGCTGAAGCGGGGAGGATTAGACAAAGTGTGCACTGTAAAGGCGAAGTCTGTGGCATTAACAGGAAGGGAGAAAAAGTACTTTCTACCCATTTCTAGTTCAGCGGTAAAACTGAAATTTCTATGGAACTGCAGCTCGGCTTGTGACTGTGGTTTTCCCGGTCACACAAAAATGCTGAAATTCGAGTTATACAGTGTTTGTGCTTATTAAACTTGATGAATTCTCTCCTCTTGACGGTAGAATAGTGTGTAAAGCAAAGCACAATACATTGCTATGTGTAGAAGCAAAGATATACGCGATTTCATAATGTGTTCCTAGAACAGCTGCGAGCAACTTTTTTACTCAACGTTAACAACACATCTGAAGCTCAATATTTCTGGGCTGAAGCGGGGAAGATTAGACAAAGTGTGCACTGTAAAGGGGAAGTCTGTGGCATTAACAGGAAGGGAGAAAAAGTACTTTCTACCCATTTTTAGTTCAGCGGTAAAACTGAAATTTCTATGGAACTGCAGCTCGGCTTGTGACTCTAGTTTTCCCGGTCACACAAAAATGCTGAAATTCGACTTATACAGTGTTTGTGCTTATTAAACTTGATGAATTCTCTCCTCTTGACGGTAGAATAGTGTGTAAAGCAAAGCACAATACATTGCTATGTGTAGAAGCAAAGATATACGCGATTTCAGAATGTGTTCCTAGAACAGCTGCGAGCAACTTTTTTACTCAACGTTAACAACACATCTGAAGCTTAATATTTCTGGGCTGAAGCGGGGAGGATTAGATAAAGTGTGCACTGTAAAGGGGAAGTCTGTGGCATTAACAGGAAGGGAGAAAAAGTACTTTCTACCCATTTCTAGTGCAGCGGTAAAACTGAAATTTCTATGGAACTGCAGCTCGGCTTGTGACTGTGGTTTTCCCGGTCACACAAAAATGCTGAAATTCGACTTATACAGTGTTTGTGCTTATTAAACTTGATGAATTCTCTCCTCTTGACGGTAGAATAGTGTGTAAAGCAAAGCACAATACATTGCTATGAGTAGAAGCAAAGATATACGTGATTTCATAATGTGTTCCTAGAACAGCTGCGAGCAACTTTTTTACTCAACGTTAACAACACATCTGAAGCTCAATATTTCTGGGCTGAAGCGGGGAGGATTAGACAAAGTGTGCACTGTAAAGGGGAAGTCTGTGGCATTAACAGGAAGGGAGAAAAAGTACTTTCTACCCATTTTTAGTTCAGCGGTAAAACTGAAATTTCTATGGAACTGCAGCTCGGCTTGTGACTGTGGTTTTCCCGGTCACACAAAAATGCTGAAATTCGACTTATACAGTGTTTGTGCTTATTAAACTTGATGAATTCTCTCCTCTTGACGGTAGAATAGTGTGTAAAGCAAAGCACAATACATTGCTATGTGTAGAAGCAAAGATATACGCGATTTCAGAATGTGTTCCTAGAACAGCTGCGAGCAACTTTTTTACTCAACGTTAACAACACATCTGAAGCTCAATATTTCTGGGCTGAAGCGGGGAGGATTAGACAAAGTGTGCACTGTAAAGGGGAAGTCTGTGGCATTAACAGGAAGGGAGAAAAAGTACTTTCTACCCATTTTTAGTTCAGCGGTAAAACTGAAATTTCTATGGAACTGCAGCTCGGCTTGTGACTGTGGTTTTCCCGGTCACACAAAAATGCTGAAATTCGACTTATACAGTGTTTGTGCTTATTAAACTTGATGAATTCTCTCCTCTTGACGGTAGAATAGTGTGTAAAGCAAAGCACAATACATTGCTATGTGTAGAAGCAAAGATATACGCGATTTCAGAATGTGTTCCTAGAACAGCTGCGAGCAACTTTTTTACTCAACGTTAACAACACATCTGAAGCTCAATATTTCTGGGCTGAAGCGGGGAGGATTAGACAAAGTGTGCACTGTAATGGGGAAGTCTGTGGCATTAACAGGAAGGGAGAAAAAGTACTTTCTACCCATTTTTAGTTCAGCGGTAAAACTGAAATTTCTATGGAACTGCAGCTCGGCTCGTGACTGTGGTTTTCCCGGTCACACAAAAATGCTGAAATTCGACTTATACAGTGTTTGTGCTTATTAAACTTGATGAATTCTCTCCTCTTGACGGTAGAATAGTGTGTAAAGCAAAGCACAATACATTGCTATGTGTAGAAGCAAAGATATACGCGATTTCAGAATGTGTTCCTAGAACAGCTGCGAGCAACTTTTTTACTCAACGTTAACAACACATCTGAAGCTCAATATTTCTGGGCTGAAGCGGGGAGGATTAGACAAAGTGTGCACTGTAAAGGGGAAGTCTGTGGCATTAACAGGAAGGGAGAAAAAGTACTTTCTACCCATTTTTAGTTCAGCGGTAAAACTGAAATTTCTATGGAACTGCAGCTCGGCTTGTGACTGTGGTTTTCCCGGTCACACAAAAATGCTGAAATTCGACTTATACAGTGTTTGTGCTTATTAAACTTGATGAATTCTCTCCTCTTGACGGTAGAATAGTGTGTAAAGCAAAGCACAATACATTGCTATGTGTAGAAGCAAAGATATACGCGATTTCAGAATGTGTTCCTAGAACAGCTGCGAGCAACTTTTTTACTCAACGTTAACAACACATCTGAAGCTCAATATTTCTGGGCTGAAGCGGGGAGGATTAGACAATGTGTGCACTGTAAAGGCGAAGTCTGTGGCATTAACAGGAAGGGAGAAAAAGTACTTTCTACCCATTTCTAGTTCAGCGGTAAAACTGAAATTTCTATGGAACTGCAGCTCGGCTTGTGACTGTGGTTTTCCCGGTCACACAAAAATGCTGAAATTCGACTTATACAGTGTTTGTGCTTATTAAACTTGATGAATTATCTCCTCTTGACGGTAGAATAGTGTGTAAAGCAAAGCACAATACATTGCTATGTGTAGAAGCAAAGATATACGCGATTTCAGAATGTGTTCCTAGAACAGCTGCGAGCAACTTTTTTACTCAACGTTAACAACACATCTGAAGCTTAATATTTCTGGGCTGAAGTGGAGAGGATTAGACAAAGTGTGCACTGTAAAGGGGAAGTCTGTGGCATTAACAGGAAGGGAGAAAAAGTACTTTCTACCCATTTTTAGGTTCAGCGGTAAAACTGAAATTTCTATGGAACTGCAGCTCGGCTTGTGACTGTGGTTTTCCCGGTCACACAAAAATGCTGAAATTCGACTTATACAGTGTTTGTGCTTATTAAACTTGATGAATTCTCTCCTCTTGACGGTAGAATAGTGTGTAAAGCAAAGCACAATACATTGCTATGTGTAGAAGCAAAGATATACGCGATTTCAGAATGTGTTCCTAGAACAGCTGCGAGCAACTTTTTTACTCAACGTTAACAACACATCTGAAGCTCAATATTTCTGGGCTGAAGCGGGGAGGATTAGACAAAGTGTGCACTGTAAAGGGGAAGTCTGTGACATTAACAGGAAGGGAGAAAAAGTACTTTCTACCCATTTTTAGGTTCAGCGGTAAAACTGAAGTTTCTATGGTACTGCAGCTCGTTTTGTGACTGTGGTTTTCCCGGTCACACAAAAATGCTGAAATTCGACTTATACAGTGTTTGTGCTTATTAAACTTGATGAATTCTCTCCTCTTGACGGTAGAATAGTGTGTAAAGCAAAGCACAATACATTGCTATGTGTAGAAGCAAAGATATACGCGATTTCAGAATGTGTTCCTAGAACAGCTGCGAGCAACTTTTTTACTCAACGTTAACAACACATCTGAAGCTCAATATTTCTGGGCTGAAGCGGGGAGGATTAGACAAAGTGTGCACTGTAAAGGGGAAGTCTGTGGCATTAACAGGAAGGGAGAAAAAGTACTTTCTACCCATTTCTAGTTCAGCGGTAAAACTGAAATTTCTATGGAACTGCAGCTCGACTTGTGACTGTGGTTTTCCCGGTCACACAAAAATGCTGAAATTCGACTTATACAGTGTTTGTGCTTATTAAACTTGATGAATTCTCTCCTCTTGACGGTAGAATAGTGTGTAAAGCAAAGCACAATACATTGCTATGAGTAGAAGCAAAGATATACGTGATTTCATAATGTGTTCCTAGAACAGCTGCGAGCAACTTTTTTACTCAACGTTAACAACACATCTGAAGCTCAATATTTCTGGGCTGAAGCGGGGAGGATTAGACAAAGTGTGCACTGTAAAGGGGAAGTCTGTGGCATTAACAGGAAGGGAGAAAAAGTACTTTCTACCCATTTTTAGGTTCAGCGGTAAAACTGAAGTTTCTATGGAACTGCAGCTCGGCTTGTGACTGTGGTTTTCCCGGTCACACAAAAATGCTGAAATTCGACTTATACAGTGTTTGTGCTTATTAAACTTGATGAATTCTCTCCTCTTGACGGTAGAATAGTGTGTAAAGCAAAGCACAATACATTGCTATGTGTAGAAGCAAAGATATACGCGATTTCATAATGTGTTCCTAGAACAGCTGCGAGCAACTTTTTTACTCAACGTTAACAACACATCTGAAGCTCAATATTTCTGGGCTGAAGCGGGGAGGATTAGACAAAGTGTGCACTGTAAAGGGGAAGTCTGTGGCATTAACAGGAAGGGAGAAATAGTACTTTCTACCCATTTTTAGTTCAGCGGTAAAACTGAAATTTCTATGGAACTGCAGCTCGGCTTGTGACTGTGGTTTTCCCGGTCACACAAAAATGCTGAAATTCGACTTATACAGTGTTTGTGCTTATTAAACTTGATGAATTCTCTCCTCTTGACGGTAGAATAGTGTGTAAAGCAAAGCACAATACATTGCTATGTGTAGAAGCAAAGATATACGCGATTTCAGAATGTGTTCCTAGAACAGCTGCGAGCAACTTTTTTACTCAACGTTAACAACACATCTGAAGCTCAATATTTCTGGGCTGAAGCGGGGAGGATTAGACAAAGTGTGCACTGTAAAGGGGAAGTCTGTGGCATTAACAGGAAGGGAGAAAAAGTACTTTCTACCGATTTCTAGTTCAGCGGTAAAACTGAAATTTCTATGAAACTGCAGCTCGGCTTGTGACTGTGGTTTTCCCGGTCACACAAAAATGCTGAAATTCGACTTATACAGTGTTTGTGCTTATTAAACTTGATGAATTCTCTCCTCTTGACGGTAGAATAGTGTGTAAAGCAAAGCACAATACATTGCTATGTGTAGAAGCAAAGATATACGCGATTTCAGAATGTGTTCCTAGAACAGCTGCGAGCAACTTTTTTACTCAACGTTAACAACACATCTGAAGCTCAATATTTCTGGGCTGAAGCGGGGAGGATTAGACAAAGTGTGCACTGTAAAGGCGAAGTCTGTGGCATTAACAGGAAGGGAGAAAAAGTTTTTTCTACCCATTTCTAGTTCAGCGGTAAAACTGAAATTTCTATGGAACTGCAGCTCGGCTTGTGACTGTGGTTTTCCCGGTCACACAAAAATGCTGAAATTCGACTTATACAGTGTTTGTGCTTATTAAACTTGATGAATTCTCTCCTCTTGACGGTAGAATAGTGTGTAAAGCAAAGCACAATACATTGCTATGTGTAGAAGCAAAGATATACGCGATTTCATAATGTGTTCCTAGAACAGCTGCGAGCAACTTTTTTACTCAACGTTAACAACACATCTGAAGCTCAATATTTCTGGGCTGAAGCGGGGAAGATTAGACAAAGTGTGCACTGTAAAGGGGAAGTCTGTGGCATTAACAGGAAGGGAGAAAAAGTACTTTCTACCCATTTTTAGTTCAGCGGTAAAACTGAAATTTCTATGGAACTGCAGCTCGGCTTGTGACTGTGGTTTTCCCGGTCACACAAAAATGCTGAAATTCGACTTATACAGTGTTTGTGCTTATTAAACTTGATGAATTATCTCCTCTTGACGGTAGAATAGTGTGTAAAGCAAAGCACAATACATTGCTATGTGTAGAAGCAAAGATATACGCGATTTCAGAATGTGTTCCTAGAACAGCTGCGAGCAACTTTTTTACTCAACGTTAACAACACATCTGAAGCTCAATATTTCTGGGCTGAAGCGGGGAGGATTAGACAAAGTGTGCACTGTAAAGGCGAAGTCTGTGGCATTAACAGGAAGGGAGAAAAAGTACTTTCTACCCATTTCTAGTTCAGCGGTAAAACTGACATTTCTATGGAACTGCAGCTCGGCTTGTGACTGTGGTTTTCCTGGTCACACAAAAATGCTGAAATTCGACTTATACAGTGTTTGTGCTTATTAAACTTGATGAATTATCTCCTCTTGACGGTAGAATAGTGTGTAAAGCAAAGCACAATACATTGCTATGTGTAGAAGCAAAGATATACGCGATTTCAGAATGTGTTCCTAGAACAGCTGCGAGCAACTTTTTTACTCAACGTTAACAACACATCTGAAGCTTAATATTTCTGGGCTGAAGTGGAGAGGATTAGACAAAGTGTGCACTGTAAAGGGGAAGTCTGTGGCATTAACAGGAAGGGAGAAAAAGTACTTTCTACCCATTTCTAGTTCAGCGGTAAAACTGAAATTTCTATGGAACTGCAGCTCGACTTGTGACTGTGGTTTTCCCGGTCACACAAAAATGCTGAAATTCGACTTATACAGTGTTTGTGCTTATTAAACTTGATGAATTCTCTCCTCTTGACGGTAGAATAGTGTGTAAAGCAAAGCACAATACATTGCTATGTGTAGAAGCAAAGATATACGCGATTTCATAATGTGTTCCTAGAACAGCTGCGAGCAACTTTTTTACTCAACGTTAACAACACATCTGAAGCTCAATATTTCTGGGCTGAAGCGGGGAAGATTAGACAAAGTGTGCACTGTAAAGGGGAAGTCTGTGGCATTAACAGGAAGGGAGAAAAAGTACTTTCTACCCATTTTTAGTTCAGCGGTAAAACTGAAATTTCTATGGAACTGCAGCTCGGCTTGTGACTGTGGTTTTCCCGGTCACACAAAAATGCTGAAATTCGACTTATACAGTGTTTGTGCTTATTAAACTTGATGAATTCTCTCCTCTTGACGGTAGAATAGTGTGTAAAGCAAAGCACAATACATTGCTATGTGTAGAAGCAAAGATATACGCGATTTCAGAATGTGTTCCTAGAACAGCTGCGAGCAACTTTTTTACTCAACGTTAACAACACATCTGAAGCTCAATATTTCTGGGCTGAAGCGGGGAGGATTAGACAAAGTGTGCACTGTAAAGGGGAAGTCTGTGGCATTAACAGGAAGGGAGAAATAGTACTTTCTACCCATTTTTAGTTCAGCGGTAAAACTGAAATTTCTATGGAACTGCAGCTCGGCTTGTGACTGTGGTTTTCCCGGTCACACAAAAATGCTGAAATTCGACTTATACAGTGTTTGTGCTTATTAAACTTGATGAATTCTCTCCTCTTGACGGTAGAATAGTGTGTAAAGCAAAGCACAATACATTGCTATGTGTAGAAGCAAAGATATACGCGATTTCAGAATGTGTTCCTAGAACAGCTGCGAGCAACTTTTTTACTCAACGTTAACAACACATCTGAAGCTCAATATTTCTGGGCTGAAGCGGGGAGGATTAGACAAAGTGTGCACTGTAAAGGGGAAGTCTGTGGCATTAACAGGAAGGGAGAAAAAGTACTTTCTACCGATTTCTAGTTCAGCGGTAAAACTGAAATTTCTATGAAACTGCAGCTCGGCTTGTGACTGTGGTTTTCCCGGTCACACAAAAATGCTGAAATTCGACTTATACAGTGTTTGTGCTTATTAAACTTGATGAATTCTCTCCTCTTGACGGTAGAATAGTGTGTAAAGCAAAGCACAATACATTGCTATGTGTAGAAGCAAAGATATACGCGATTTCAGAATGTGTTCCTAGAACAGCTGCGAGCAACTTTTTTACTCAACGTTAACAACACATCTGAAGCTCAATATTTCTGGGCTGAAGCGGGGAGGATTAGACAAAGTGTGCACTGTAAAGGCGAAGTCTGTGGCATTAACAGGAAGGGAGAAAAAGTTTTTTCTACCCATTTCTAGTTCAGCGGTAAAACTGAAATTTCTATGGAACTGCAGCTCGGCTTGTGACTGTGGTTTTCCCGGTCACACAAAAATGCTGAAATTCGACTTATACAGTGTTTGTGCTTATTAAACTTGATGAATTCTCTCCTCTTGACGGTAGAATAGTGTGTAAAGCAAAGCACAATACATTGCTATGTGTAGAAGCAAAGATATACGCGATTTCATAATGTGTTCCTAGAACAGCTGCGAGCAACTTTTTTACTCAACGTTAACAACACATCTGAAGCTCAATATTTCTGGGCTGAAGCGGGGAAGATTAGACAAAGTGTGCACTGTAAAGGGGAAGTCTGTGGCATTAACAGGAAGGGAGAAAAAGTACTTTCTACCCATTTTTAGTTCAGCGGTAAAACTGAAATTTCTATGGAACTGCAGCTCGGCTTGTGACTGTGGTTTTCCCGGTCACACAAAAATGCTGAAATTCGACTTATACAGTGTTTGTGCTTATTAAACTTGATGAATTCTCTCCTCTTGACGGTAGAATAGTGTGTAAAGCAAAGCACAATACATTGCTATGTGTAGAAGCAAAGATATACGCGATTTCAGAATGTGTTCCTAGAACAGCTGCGAGCAACTTTTTTACTCAACGTTAACAACACATCTGAAGCTCAATATTTCTGGGCTGAAGCGGGGAGGATTAGACAAAGTGTGCACTGTAAAGGCGAAGTCTGTGGCATTAACAGGAAGGGAGAAAAAGTACTTTCTACCCATTTCTAGTTCAGCGGTAAAACTGACATTTCTATGGAACTGCAGCTCGGCTTGTGACTGTGGTTTTCCTGGTCACACAAAAATGCTGAAATTCGACTTATACAGTGTTTGTGCTTATTAAACTTGATGAATTATCTCCTCTTGACGGTAGAATAGTGTGTAAAGCAAAGCACAATACATTGCTATGTGTAGAAGCAAAGATATACGCGATTTCAGAATGTGTTCCTAGAACAGCTGCGAGCAACTTTTTTACTCAACGTTAACAACACATCTGAAGCTTAATATTTCTGGGCTGAAGTGGAGAGGATTAGACAAAGTGTGCACTGTAAAGGGGAAGTCTGTGGCATTAACAGGAAGGGAGAAAAAGTACTTTCTACCCATTTCTAGTTCAGCGGTAAAACTGAAATTTCTATGGAACTGCAGCTCGACTTGTGACTGTGGTTTTCCCGGTCACACAAAAATGCTGAAATTCGACTTATACAGTGTTTGTGCTTATTAAACTTGATGAATTCTCTCCTCTTGACGGTAGAATAGTGTGTAAAGCAAAGCACAATACATTGCTATGTGTAGAAGCAAAGATATACGCGATTTCATAATGTGTTCCTAGAACAGCTGCGAGCAACTTTTTTACTCAACGTTAACAACACATCTGAAGCTCAATATTTCTGGGCTGAAGCGGGGAAGATTAGACAAAGTGTGCACTGTAAAGGGGAAGTCTGTGGCATTAACAGGAAGGGAGAAAAAGTACTTTCTACCCATTTTTAGTTCAGCGGTAAAACTGAAATTTCTATGGAACTGCAGCTCGGCTTGTGACTGTGGTTTTCCCGGTCACACAAAAATGCTGAAATTCGACTTATACAGTGTTTGTGCTTATTAAACTTGATGAATTATCTCCTCTTGACGGTAGAATAGTGTGTAAAGCAAAGCACAATACATTGCTATGTGTAGAAGCAAAGATATACGCGATTTCAGAATGTGTTCCTAGAACAGCTGCGAGCAACTTTTTTACTCAACGTTAACAACACATCTGAAGCTTAATATTTCTGGGCTGAAGTGGAGAGGATTAGACAAAGTGTGCACTGTAAAGGGGAAGTCTGTGGCATTAACAGGAAGGGAGAAAAAGTACTTTCTACCCATTTCTAGTTCAGCGGTAAAACTGAAATTTCTATGGAACTGCAGCTCGACTTGTGACTGTGGTTTTCCCGGTCACACAAAAATGCTGAAATTCGACTTATACAGTGTTTGTGCTTATTAAACTTGATGAATTCTCTCCTCTTGACGGTAGAATAGTGTGTAAAGCAAAGCACAATACATTGCTATGTGTAGAAGCAAAGATATACGCGATTTCATAATGTGTTCCTAGAACAGCTGCGAGCAACTTTTTTACTCAACGTTAACAACACATCTGAAGCTCAATATTTCTGGGCTGAAGCGGGGAAGATTAGACAAAGTGTGCACTGTAAAGGGGAAGTCTGTGGCATTAACAGGAAGGGAGAAAAAGTACTTTCTACCCATTTTTAGTTCAGCGGTAAAACTGAAATTTCTATGGAACTGCAGCTCGGCTTGTGACTGTGGTTTTCCCGGTCACACAAAAATGCTGAAATTCGACTTATACAGTGTTTGTGCTTATTAAACTTGATGAATTATCTCCTCTTGACGGTAGAATAGTGTGTAAAGCAAAGCACAATACATTGCTATGTGTAGAAGCAAAGATATACGCGATTTCAGAATGTGTTTCTAGAACAGCTGCGAGCAACTTTTTTACTCAACGTTAACAACACATCTGAAGCTTAATATTTCTGGGCTGAAGCGGGGAGGATTAGACAAAGTGTGCACTGTAAAAGGGAAGTCTGTGGAATTAACAGGAAGGGAGAAAAAGTACTTTCTACCGATTTCTAGTTCAGCGGTAAAACTGAAATTTCTATGGAACTGAAGCTCGGCTTGTGACTGTGGTTTTCCCGGTCACACAAAAATGCTGAAATTCGACTTATACAGTGTTTGTGCTTATTAAACTTGATGAATTCTCTCCTCTTGACGGTAGAATAGTGTGTAAAGCAAAGCACAATACATTGCTATGTGTAGAAGCAAAGATATACGCGATTTCAGAATGTGTTCCTAGAACAGCTGCGAGCAACTTTTTTACTCAACGTTAACAACACATCTGAAGCTTAATATTTCTGGGCTGAAGCGGGGAGGATTAGACAAAGTGTGCACTGTAAAGGGGAAGTCTGTGGCATTAACAGGAAGGGAGAAAAAGTACTTTCTACCCATTTCTAGTTCAGCGGTAAAACTGAAATTTCTATGGAACTGCAGCTCGGCTTGTGACTGTGGTTTTCCCGGTCACACAAAAATGCTGAAATTCGACTTATACAGTGTTTGTGCTTATTAAACTTGATGAATTCTCTCCTCTTGACGGGAGAATAGTGTGTAAAGCAAAGCACAATACATTGCTATGTGTAGAAGCAAAGATATACGCGATTTCAGAATGTGTTCCTAGAACAGCTGCGAGCAACTTTTTTACTCAACGTTAACAACACATCTGAAGCTCAATATTTCTGGGCTGAAGCGGGGAGGATTAGACAAAGTGTGCACTGTAAAGGGGAAGTCTGTGGCATTAACAGGAAGGGAGAAAAAGTACTTTCTACCCATTTTTAGTTCAGCGGTAAAACTGAAATTTCTATGGAACTGCAGCTCGGCTTGTGACTGTGGTTTTCCCGGTCACACAAAAATGCTGAAATTCGACTTATACAGTGTTTGTGCTTATTAAACTTGATGAATTCTCTCCTCTTGACGGTAGAATAGTGTGTAAAGCAAAGCACAATACATTGCTATGTGTAGAAGCAAAGATATACGCGATTTCAGAATGTGTTCCTAGAACAGCTGCGAGCAACTTTTTTACTCAACGTTAACAACACATCTGAAGCTCAATATTTCTGGGCTGAAGCGGGGAGGATTAGACAAAGTGTGCACTGTAAAGGGGAAGTCTGTGGCATTAACAGGAAGGGAGAAAAAGTACTTTCTACCCATTTTTAGTTCAGCGGTAAAACTGAAATTTCTATGGAACTGCAGCTCGGCTTGTGACTGTGGTTTTCCCGGTCACACAAAAATGCTGAAATTCGACTTATACAGTGTTTGTGCTTATTAAACTTGATGAATTCTCTCCTCTTGACGGTAGAATAGTGTGTAAAGCAAAGCACAATACATTGCTATGTGTAGAAGCAAAGATATACGCGATTTCAGAATGTGTTCCTAGAACAGCTGCGAGCAACTTTTTTACTCAACGTTAACAACACATCTGAAGCTCAATATTTCTGGGCTGAAGCGGGGAGGATTAGACAAAGTGTGCACTGTAAAGGGGAAGTCTGTGGCATTAACAGGAAGGGAGAAAAAGTACTTTCTACCCATTTTTAGGTTCAGCGGTAAAACTGAAGTTTCTATGGAACTGCAGCTCGATTTGTGACTGTGGTTTTCCCGGTCACACAAAAATGCTGAAATTCGACTTATACAGTGTTTGTGCTTATTAAACTTGATGAATTCTCTCCTCTTGACGGTAGAATAGTGTGTAAAGCAAAGCACAATACATTGCTATGTGTAGAAGCAAAGATATACGCGATTTCAGAATGTGTTCCTAGAACAGCTGCGAGCAACTTTTTTACTCAACGTTAACAACACATCTGAAGCTCAATATTTCTGGGCTGAAGCGGGGAGGATTAGACAAAGTGTGCACTGTAAAGGCGAAGTCTGTGGCATTAACAGGAAGGGAGAAAAAGTACTTTCTACCCATTTCTAGTTCAGCGGTAAAACTGAAATTTCTATGGAACTGCAGCTCGGCTTGTGACTGTGGTTTTCCCGGTCACACAAAAATGCTGAAATTCGACTTATACAGTGTTTGTGCTAATTAAACTTGATGAATTATCTCCTCTTGACGGGAGAATAGTGTGTAAAGCAAAGCACAATACATTGCTATGTGTAGAAGCAAAGATATACGCGATTTCAGAATGTGTTCCTAGAACAGCTACGAGCAACTTTTTTACTCAACGTTAACAACACATCTGAAGCTTAATATTTCTGGGCTGAAGCGGGGAGGATTAGACAAAGTGTGCACTGTAAAGGGGAAGTCTGTGGCATTAACAGGAAGGGAGAAAAAGTACTTTCTACCCATTTCTAGTTCAGCGGTAAAACTGAAATTTCTATGAAACTGCAGCTCGGCTTGTGACTGTGGTTTTCCCGGTCACACAAAAATGCTGAAATTCGACTTATACAGTGTTTGTGCTTATTAAACTTGATGAATTCTCTCCTCTTGACGGTAGAATAGTGTGTAAAGCAAAGCACAATACATTGCTATGTGTAGAAGCAAAGATATACGCGATTTCAGAATGTGTTCCTAGAACAGCTGCGAGCAACTTTTTTACTCAACGTTAACAACACATCTGAAGCTTAATATTTCTTGGCTGAAGCGGGGAGGATTAGACAAAGTGTGCACTGTAAAGGGGAAGTCTGTGGCATTAACAGGAAGGGAGAAAAAGTACTTTCTACCCATTTTTAGTTCAGCGGTAAAACTGAAATTTCTATGGAACTGCAGCTCGGCTTGTGACTGTGGTTTTCCCGGTCACACAAAAATGCTGAAATTCGACTTATACAGTGTTTGTGCTTATTAAACTTGATGAATTCTCTCCTCTTGACGGTAGAATAGTGTGTAAAGCAAAGCACAATACATTGCTATGTGTAGAAGCAAAGATATACGCGATTTCAGAATGTGTTCCTAGAACAGCTGCGAGCAACTTTTTTACTCAACGTTAACAACACATCTGAAGCTCAATATTTCTGGGCTGAAGCGGGGAGGATTAGACAAAGTGTGCACTGTAAAGGGGAAGTCTGTGGCATTAACAGGAAGGGAGAAAAAGTACTTTCTACCCATTTCTAGTTCAGCGGTAAAACTGAAATTTCTATGGAACTGCAGCTCGGCTTGTGACTGTGGTTTTCCCGGTCACACAAAAATGCTGAAATTCGACTTATACAGTGTTTGTGCTTATTAAACTTGATGAATTCTCTCCTCTTGACGGGAGAATAGTGTGTAAAGCAAAGCACAATACATTGCTATGTGTAGAAGCAAAGATATACGCGATTTCAGAATGTGTTCCTAGAACAGCTGCGAGCAACTTTTTTACTCAACGTTAACAACACATCTGAAGCTCAATATTTCTGGGCTGAAGCGGGGAGGATTAGACAAAGTGTGCACTGTAAAGGGGAAGTCTGTGGCATTAACAGGAAGGGAGACAAAGTACTTTCTACCCATTTTTAGTTCAGCGGTAAAACTGAAATTTCTATGGAACTGCAGCTCGGCTTGTGACTGTGGTTTTCCCGGTCACACAAAAATGCTGAAATTCGACTTATACAGTGTTTGTGCTTATTAAACTTGATGAATTATCTCCTCTTGACGGGAGAATAGTGTGTAAAGCAAAGCACAATACATTGCTATGTGTAGAAGCAAAGATATACGCGATTTCAGAATGTGTTCCTAGAACAGCTACGAGCAACTTTTTTACTCAACGTTAACAACACATCTGAAGCTTAATATTTCTGGGCTGAAGCGGGGAGGATTAGACAAAGTGTGCACTGTAAAGGGGAAGTCTGTGGCATTAACAGGAAGGGAGAAAAAGTACTTTCTACCCATTTCTAGTTCAGCGGTAAAACTGAAATTTCTATGAAACTGCAGCTCGGCTTGTGACTGTGGTTTTCCCGGTCACACAAAAATGCTGAAATTCGACTTATACAGTGTTTGTGCTTATTAAACTTGATGAATTCTCTCCTCTTGACGGTAGAATAGTGTGTAAAGCAAAGCACAATACATTGCTATGTGTAGAAGCAAAGATATACGCGATTTCAGAATGTGTTCCTAGAACAGCTGCGAGCAACTTTTTTACTCAACGTTAACAACACATCTGAAGCTTAATATTTCTTGGCTGAAGCGGGGAGGATTAGACAAAGTGTGCACTGTAAAAGGGAAGTCTGTGGCATTAACAGGAAGGGATAAAAAGTACTTTCTACCCATTTCTAGTTCAGCGGTAAAACTGAAATTTCTATGGAACTGAAGCTCGGCTTGTGACTGTGGTTTTCCCGGTCACACAAAAATGCTGAAATTCGACTTATACAGTGTTTGTGCTTATTAAACTTGATGAATTATCTCCTCTTGACGGGAGAATAGTGTGTAAAGCAAAGCACAATACATTGCTATGTGTAGAAGCAAAGATATACGCGATTTCAGAATGTGTTCCTAGAACAGCTGCGAGCAACTTTTTTACTCAACGTTAACAACACATCTGAAGCTTAATATTTCTGGGCTGAAGCGGGGAGGATTAGACAAAGTGTGCACTGTAAAGGGGAAGTCTGTGGCATTAACAGGAAGGGAGAAAAAGTACTTTCTACCCATTTCTAGTTCAGCGGTAAAACTGAAATTTCTATGAAACTGCAGCTCGGCTTGTGACTGTGGTTTTCCCGGTCACACAAAAATGCTGAAATTCGACTTATACAGTGTTTGTGCTTATTAAACTTGATGAATTCTCTCCTCTTGACGGTAGAATAGTGTGTAAAGCAAAGCACAATACATTGCTATGTGTAGAAGCAAAGATATACGCGATTTCAGAATGTGTTCCTAGAACAGCTGCGAGCAACTTTTTTACTCAACGTTAACAACACATCTGAAGCTTAATATTTCTTGGCTGAAGCGGGGAGGATTAGACAAAGTGTGCACTGTAAAAGGGAAGTCTGTGGCATTAACAGGAAGGGATAAAAAGTACTTTCTACCCATTTCTAGTTCAGCGGTAAAACTGAAATTTCTATGGAACTGAAGCTCGGCTTGTGACTGTGGTTTTCCCGGTCACACAAAAATGCTGAAATTCGACTTATACAGTGTTTGTGCTTATTAAACTTGATGAATTATCTCCTCTTGACGGGAGAATAGTGTGTAAAGCAAAGCACAATACATTGCTATGTGTAGAAGCAAAGATATACGCGATTTCAGAATGTGTTCCTAGAACAGCTGCGAGCAACTTTTTTACTCAACGTTAACAACACATCTGAAGCTTAATATTTCTGGGCTGAAGCGGGGAGGATTAGACAAAGTGTGCACTGTAAAGGGGAAGTCTGTGGCATTAACAGGAAGGGAGAAAAAGTACTTTCTACCCATTTTTAGTTCAGCGGTAAAACTGAAATTTCTATGGAACTGCAGCTCGGCTTGTGACTGTGGTTTTCCCGGTCACACAAAAATGCTGAAATTCGACTTATACAGTGTTTGTGCTTATTAAACTTGATGAATTCTCTCCTCTTGACGGTAGAATAGTGTGTAAAGCAAAGCACAATACATTGCTATGTGTAGAAGCAAAGATATACGCGATTTCAGAATGTGTTCCTAGAACAGCTGCGAGCAACTTTTTTACTCAACGTTAACAACACATCTGAAGCTCAATATTTCTGGGCTGAAGCGGGGAGGATTAGACAAAGTGTGCACTGTAAAGGGGAAGTCTGTGGCATTAACAGGAAGGGAGAAAAAGTACTTTCTACCCATTTCTAGTTCAGCGGTAAAACTGAAATTTCTATGGAACTGCAGCTCGGCTTGTGACTGTGGTTTTCCCGGTCACACAAAAATGCTGAAATTCGACTTATACAGTGTTTGTGCTTATTAAACTTGATGAATTCTCTCCTCTTGACGGGAGAATAGTGTGTAAAGCAAAGCACAATACATTGCTATGTGTAGAAGCAAAGATATACGCGATTTCAGAATGTGTTCCTAGAACAGCTGCGAGCAACTTTTTTACTCAACGTTAACAACACATCTGAAGCTCAATATTTCTGGGCTGAAGCGGGGAGGATTAGACAAAGTGTGCACTGTAAAGGGGAAGTCTGTGGCATTAACAGGAAGGGAGACAAAGTACTTTCTACCCATTTTTAGTTCAGCGGTAAAACTGAAATTTCTATGGAACTGCAGCTCGGCTTGTGACTGTGGTTTTCCCGGTCACACAAAAATGCTGAAATTCGACTTATACAGTGTTTGTGCTTATTAAACTTGATGAATTATCTCCTCTTGACGGGAGAATAGTGTGTAAAGCAAAGCACAATACATTGCTATGTGTAGAAGCAAAGATATACGCGATTTCAGAATGTGTTCCTAGAACAGCTGCGAGCAACTTTTTTACTCAACGTTAACAACACATCTGAAGCTTAATATTTCTGGGCTGAAGCGGGGAGGATTAGACAAAGTGTGCACTGTAAAGGGGAAGTCTGTGGCATTAACAGGAAGGGAGAAAAAGTACTTTCTACCCATTTCTAGTTCAGCGGTAAAACTGAAATTTCTATGAAACTGCAGCTCGGCTTGTGACTGTGGTTTTCCCGGTCACACAAAAATGCTGAAATTCGACTTATACAGTGTTTGTGCTTATTAAACTTGATGAATTCTCTCCTCTTGACGGTAGAATAGTGTGTAAAGCAAAGCACAATACATTGCTATGTGTAGAAGCAAAGATATACGCGATTTCAGAATGTGTTCCTAGAACAGCTGCGAGCAACTTTTTTACTCAACGTTAACAACACATCTGAAGCTTAATATTTCTTGGCTGAAGCGGGGAGGATTAGACAAAGTGTGCACTGTAAAAGGGAAGTCTGTGGCATTAACAGGAAGGGATAAAAAGTACTTTCTACCCATTTCTAGTTCAGCGGTAAAACTGAAATTTCTATGGAACTGAAGCTCGGCTTGTGACTGTGGTTTTCCCGGTCACACAAAAATGCTGAAATTCGACTTATACAGTGTTTGTGCTTATTAAACTTGATGAATTATCTCCTCTTGACGGGAGAATAGTGTGTAAAGCAAAGCACAATACATTGCTATGTGTAGAAGCAAAGATATACGCGATTTCAGAATGTGTTCCTAGAACAGCTGCGAGCAACTTTTTTACTCAACGTTAACAACACATCTGAAGCTTAATATTTCTGGGCTGAAGCGGGGAGGATTAGACAAAGTGTGCACTGTAAAGGGGAAGTCTGTGGCATTAACAGGAAGGGAGAAAAAGTACTTTCTACCCATTTTTAGTTCAGCGGTAAAACTGAAATTTCTATGGAACTGCAGCTCGGCTTGTGACTGTGGTTTTCCCGGTCACACAAAAATGCTGAAATTCGACTTATACAGTGTTTGTGCTTATTAAACTTGATGAATTCTCTCCTCTTGACGGTAGAATAGTGTGTAAAGCAAAGCACAATACATTGCTATGTGTAGAAGCAAAGATATACGCGATTTCAGAATGTGTTCCTAGAACAGCTGCGAGCAACTTTTTTACTCAACGTTAACAACACATCTGAAGCTCAATATTTCTGGGCTGAAGCGGGGAGGATTAGACAAAGTGTGCACTGTAAAGGGGAAGTCTGTGGCATTAACAGGAAGGGAGAAAAAGTACTTTCTACCCATTTCTAGTTCAGCGGTAAAACTGAAATTTCTATGGAACTGCAGCTCGGCTTGTGACTGTGGTTTTCCCGGTCACACAAAAATGCTGAAATTCGACTTATACAGTGTTTGTGCTTATTAAACTTGATGAATTCTCTCCTCTTGACGGGAGAATAGTGTGTAAAGCAAAGCACAATACATTGCTATGTGTAGAAGCAAAGATATACGCGATTTCAGAATGTGTTCCTAGAACAGCTGCGAGCAACTTTTTTACTCAACGTTAACAACACATCTGAAGCTCAATATTTCTGGGCTGAAGCGGGGAGGATTAGACAAAGTGTGCACTGTAAAGGGGAAGTCTGTGGCATTAACAGGAAGGGAGAAAAAGTACTTTCTACCCATTTTTAGTTCAGCGGTAAAACTGAAATTTCTATGGAACTGCAGCTCGGCTTGTGACTGTGGTTTTCCCGGTCACACAAAAATGCTGACATTCGACTTATACAGTGTTTGTGCTTATTAAACTTGATGAATTCTCTCCTCTTGACGGTAGAATAGTGTGTAAAGCAAAGCACAATACATTGCTATGTGTAGAAGCAAAGATATACGCGATTTCAGAATGTGTTCCTAGAACAGCTGCGAGCAACTTTTTTACTCAACGTTAACAACACATCTGAAGCTCAATATTTCTGGGCTGAAGCGGGGAGGATTAGACAAAGTGTGCACTGTAAAGGGGAAGTCTGTGGCATTAACAGGAAGGGAGAAAAAGTACTTTCTACCCATTTTTAGGTTCAGCGGTAAAACTGAAGTTTCTATGGAACTGCAGCTCGGTTTGTGACTGTGGTTTTCCCGGTCACACAAAAATGCTGAAATTCGACTTATACAGTGTTTGTGCTTATTAAACTTGATGAATTCTCTCCTCTTGGCGGTAGAATAGTGTGTAAAGCAAAGCACAATACATTGCTATGTGTAGAAGCAAAGATATACGCGATTTCAGAATGTGTTCCTAGAACAGCTGCGAGCAACTTTTTTACTCAACGTTAACAACACATCTGAAGCTCAATATTTCTGGGCTGAAGCGGGGAGGATTAGACAAAGTGTGCACTGTAAAGGGGAAGTCTGTGGCATTAACAGGAAGGGAGAAAAAGTACTTTCTACCCATTTTTAGTTCAGCGGTAAAACTGAAATTTCTATGGAACTGCAGCTCGGCTTGTGACTGTGGTTTTCCCGGTCACACAAAAATGCTGAAATTCGACTTATACAGTGTTTGTGCTTATTAAACTTGATGAATTCTCTCCTCTTGACGGTAGAATAGTGTGTAAAGCAAAGCACAATACATTGCTATGTGTAGAAGCAAAGATATACGCGATTTCAGAATGTGTTCCTAGAACAGCTGCGAGCAACTTTTTTACTCAACGTTAACAACACATCTGAAGCTCAATATTTCTGGGCTGAAGCGGGGAGGATTAGACAAAGTGTGCACTGTAAAGGGGAAGTCTGTGGCATTAACAGGAAGGGAGAAAAAGTACTTTCTACCCATTTTTAGGTTCAGCGGTAAAACTGAAGTTTCTATGGAACTGCAGCTCGATTTGTGACTGTGGTTTTCCCGGTCACACAAAAATGCTGAAATTCGACTTATACAGTGTTTGTGCTTATTAAACTTGATGAATTCTCTCCTCTTGACGGTAGAATAGTGTGTAAAGCAAAGCACAATACATTGCTATGTGTAGAAGCAAAGATATACGCGATTTCAGAATGTGTTCCTAGAACAGCTGCGAGCAACTTTTTTACTCAACGTTAACAACACATCTGAAGCTTAATATTTCTGGGCTGAAGCGGGGAGGATTAGACAAAGTGTGCACTGTAAAGGGGAAGTCTGTGGCATTAACAGGAAGGGAGAAAAAGTACTTTCTACCCATTTTTAGTTCAGCGGTAAAACTGAAATTTCTATGGAACTGCAGCTCGGCTCGTGACTGTGGTTTTCCCGGTCACACAAAAATGCTGAAATTCGACTTATACAGTGTTTGTGCTTATTAAACTTGATGAATTCTCTCCTCTTGACGGTAGAATAGTGTGTAAAGCAAAGCACAATACATTGCTATGTGTAGAAGCAAAGATATACGCGATTTCAGAATGTGTTCCTAGAACAGCTGCGAGCAACTTTTTACTCAACGTTAACAACACATCTGAAGCTCAATATTTCTGGGCTGAAGCGGGGAGGATTAGACAAAGTGTGCACTGTAAAGGGGAAGTCTGTGGCATTAACAGGAAGGGAGAAAAAGTACTTTCTACCCATTTTTAGGTTCAGCGGTAAAACTGAAGTTTCTATGGAACTGCAGCTCGGCTTGTGACTGTGGTTTTCCCGGTCACACAAAAATGCTGAAATTCGACTTATACAGTGTTTGTGCTTATTAAACTTGATGAATTCTCTCCTCTTGACGGTAGAATAGTGTGTAAAGCAAAGCACAATACATTGCTATGTGTAGAAGCAAAGATATACGCGATTTCAGAATGTGTTCCTAGAACAGCTGCGAGCAACTTTTTTACTCAACGTTAACAACACATCTGAAGCTCAATATTTCTGGGCTGAAGCGGGGAGGATTAGACAAAGTGTGCACTGTAAAGGGGAAGTCTGTGGCATTAACAGGAAGGGAGAAAATGTACTTTCTACCCATTTTTAGGTTCAGCGGTAAAACTGAAGTTTCTATGGAACTGCAGCTCGGCTTGTGACTCTGGTTTTCCCAGTCACACAAAAATGCTGAAATTCGACTTATACAGTGTTTGTGCTTATTAAACTTGATGAATTCTCTCCTCTTGACGGTATACTGGGGGGACGGGGACGACTCCCATTAACCCCTGACTATACCGGGGATACGCTTATCACAATGCCTTTCTGGTCTGTGCTGAAGCAGGGCATTCTGGCAGGCAAGTGGCTTGACCTTTATTAGTGAGCCTGGTTACCCCCTCTGGAACCACAGACTTAGAAATCGCCAGCTCATATACAGTGCATAAAATATATTTATATATATACCCTTATACACCATTTTAATAAAAAATATCACAAAATTCTTCTAAGTCTCTCGGGAAGAGTGAAAGACGCGCACGTTCATTTTCAGAGCTCCTAGACCTTCCTATAAGAAGTTAGCCAAAAAGTAGCTTCGAAAAACGCTTAGGTTAAGTTTCAGAGTTGCTTCTAATGTACCAAAGCTGGACTTAGACATAATGTCACTCTCACAACATTATGGCTGGTTGGAGACAGTCCGAACCACAAGTACCGGGTCCATGGTTCTGGCCGTATACTGGGGGGACGGGGACGACTCCCATTAACCCCTGACTATACCGGGGATACGCTTATCACAATGACTTTCTGGTCTGTGCTGAAGCAGGGCATTCTGGCAGCCAAATGTATTGACCTTTATTAGTGAGCCTGGTTACCCCCTCTCGGAACCACAGACTTAGAAATCGCCAGCTCATATACAGTGCATAAAATATATTTATATATATACCCTTATACACCATTTTAATAAAAAAAATCACAAAATTCTTCTAAGTCTCTCGGGAAGAGTGAAAGACGCGCACGTTCATTTTCAGAGCTCCTAGACCTTCCTATAAGAAGTTAGCCAAAAAGTAGCTTCGAAAAACGCTTAGGTTAAGTTTCAGAGTTGCTTCTAATGTACCAAAGCTGGACTTAGACATAATTTCACTCTCACAACATTATGGCTGGTTGGAGACAGTCCGAACCACAAGTACCGGGTCCATGGTTCTGGCCGTATACTGGGTGGACGGGGACGACTCCCATTAACCCCTGACTATACCGGGGATACGCTTATCACAATGCCTTTCTGGTCTGTGCTGAAGCAGGGCATTCTGGCAGGCAAGTGGCTTGACCTTTATTAGTGAGCCTGGTTACCCCCTCTGGAACCACAGACTTAGAAATCGCCAGCTCATATACAGTGCATAAAATATATTTATATATATACCCTTATACACCATTTTAATAAAAAATATCACAAAATTCTTCTAAGTCTCTCGGGAAGAGTGAAAGACGCGCACGTTCATTTTCAGAGCTCCTAGACCTTCCTATAAGAAGTTAGCCAAAAAGTAGCTTCGAAAAACGCTTAGGTTAAGTTTCAGAGTTGCTTCTAATGTACCAAAGCTGGACTTAGACATAATGTCACTCTCACAACATTATGGCTGGTTGGAGACAGTCCGAACCACAAGTACCGGGTCCATGGTTCTGGCCGTATACTGGGGGGACGGGGACGACTCCCATTAACCCCTGACTATACCGGGGATACGCTTATCACAATGCCTTTCTGGTCTGTGCTGAAGCAGGGCATTCTGGCAGCCAAGTGGCTTGACCTTTATTAGTGAGCCTGGTTACCCCCTCTCGGAACCACAGACTTAGAAATCGCCAGCTCATATACAGTGCATAAAATATATTTATATATTTACCCTTATACACCATTTTAATAAAAAAAATATCACAAAATTCTTCTAAGTCTCTCGGGAAGAGTGAAAGACGCGCACGTTCATTTTCAGAGCTCCTAGACCTTCCTATTAGAAGTTAGCCAAAAAGTATCTTCGAAAAACGCTTAGGTTAAGTTTCAGAGTTGCTTCTAATGTACCAAAGCTGGACTTAGATATAATTTCACTCTCACAACATTATGGCTGGTTGGAGACAGTCCGAACCACAAGTACCGGGTCCATGGTTCTGGCCGTATACTGGGGGGACGGGGACGACTCCCATTAACCCCTGACTATACCGGGGATACGCTTATCACAATGCCTTTCTGGTCTGTGCTGAAGCAGGGCATTCTGGCAGGCAAGTGGCTTGAACTTTATTAGTGAGCCTGGTTACCCCCTCTGGAACCACAGACTTAGAAATCGCCAGCTCATATACAGTGCATAAAATATATTTATATATATACCCTTATACACCATTTTAATAAAAAATATCACAAAATTCTTCTAAGTCTCTCGGGAAGAGTGAAAGACGCGCACGTTCATTTTCAGAGCTCCTAGACCTTCCTATTAGAAGTTAGCCAAAAAGTATCTTCGAAAAACGCTTAGGTTAAGTTTCAGAGTTGCTTCTAATGTACCAAAGCTGGACTTAGATATAATTTCACTCTCACAACATTATGGCTGTTTGGAGACAGTCCGAACCACAAGTACCGGGTCCATGGTTCTGGCCGTATACTGGGGGGACGGGGACGACTCCCATTAACCCCTGACTATACCGGGGATACGCTTATCACAATGCCTTTCTGGTCTGTGCTGAAGCAGGGCATTCTGGCAGCCAAGTGGCTTGACCTTTATTAGTGAGCCTGGTTACCCCCTCTCGGAACCACAGACTTAGAAATCGCCAGCTCATATACAGTGCATAAAATATATTTATATATATACCCTTATACACCATTTTAATAAAAAAAATATCACAAAATTCTTCTAAGTCTCTCGGGAAGAGTGAAAGACGCGCACGTTCATTTTCAGAGCTCCTAGACCTTCCTATAAGAAGTTAGCCAAAAAGTAGCTTCGAAAAACGCTTAGGTTAAGTTTCAGAGTTGCTTCTAATGTACCAAAGCTGGACTTAGACATAATTTCACTCTCACAACATTATGGCTGGTTGGAGACAGTCCGAACCACAAGTACCGGGTCCATGGTTCTGGCCGTATACTGGGGGGACGGGGACGACTCCCATTAACCCCTGACTATACCGGGGATACGCTTATCACAATGCCTTTCTGGTCTGTGCTGAAGCAGGGCATTCTGGCAGGCAAGTGGCTTGACCTTTATTAGTGAGCCTGGTTACCCCCTCTGGAACCACAGACTTAGAAATCGCCAGCTCATATACAGTGCATAAAATATATTTATATATATACCCTTATACACAATTTTAATAAAAAATATCACAAAATTCTTCTAAGTCTCTCGGGAAGAGTGAAAGACGCGCACGTTCATTTTCAGAGCTCCTAGACCTTCCTATAAGAAGTTAGCCAAAAAGTAGCTTCGAAAAACGCTTAGGTTAAGTTTCAGAGTTGCTTCTAATGTACCAAAGCTGGACTTAGACATAATGTCACTCTCACAACATTATGGCTGGTTGGAGACAGTCCGAACCACAAGTACCGGGTCCATGGTTTTGGCCGTATACTGGGGGGATGGGGACGACTCCCATTAACCCCTGACTATACCGGGGATACGCTTATCACAATGCCTTTCTGGTCTGTGCTGAAGCAGGGCATTCTGGCAGCCAAGTGGCTTGACCTTTATTAGTGAGCCTGGTTACCCCCTCTCGGAACCACAGACTTAGAAATCGCCAGCTCATATACAGTGCATAAAATATATTTTTTATATATACCCTTATACACCATTTTAATAAAAAATATCACAAAATTCTTCTAAGTCTCTCGGGAAGAGTGAAAGACGCGCACGTTCATTTTCAGAGCTCCTAGACCTTCCTATTAGAAGTTAGCCAAAAAGTATCTTCGAAAAACGCTTAGGTTAAGTTTCAGAGTTGCTTCTAATGTACCAAAGCTGGACTTAGATATAATTTCACTCTCACAACATTATGGCTGGTTGGAGACAGTCCGAACCACAAGTACCGGGTCCATGGTTCTGGCCGTATACTGGGGGGACGGGGACGACTCCCATTAACCCCTGACTATACCGGGGATACGCTTATCACAATGCCTTTCTGGTCTGTGCTGAAGCAGGGCATTCTGGCAGCCAAGTGGCTTGACCTTTATTAGTGAGCCTGGTTACCCCCTCTCGGAACCACAGACTTAGAAATCGCCAGCTCATATACAGTGCATAAAATATATTTATATATATACCCTTATACACCATTTTAATAAAAAAATATCACAAAATTCTTCTAAGTCTCTCGGGAAGAGTGAAAGACGCGCACGTTCATTTTCAGAGCTCCTAGACCTTCCTATAAGAAGTTAGCCAAAAAGTAGCTTCGAAAAACGCTTAGGTTAAGTTTCAGAGTTGCTTCTAATGTACCAAAGCTGGATTAGACATAATGTCACTCTCACAACATTATGGCTGGTTGGAGACAGTCCGAACCACAAGTACCGGGTCCATGGTTTTGGCCGTATACTGGGGGGACGGGGACGACTCCCATTAACCCCTGACTATACCGGGGATACGCTTATCACAATGCCTTTCTGGTCTGTGCTGAAGCAGGGCATTCTGGCAGCCAAGTGGCTTGACCTTTATTAGTGAGCCTGGTTACCCCCTCTCGGAACCACAGACTTAGAAATCGCCAGCTCATATACAGTGCATAAAATATATTTATATATATACCCTTATACACCATTTTAATAAAAAATATCACAAAATTCTTCTAAGTCTCTCGGGAAGAGTGAAAGACGCGCACGTTCATTTTCAGACCTTCCTATAAGAAGTTAGCTAAAAAGTAGCTTCGAAAAACGCTTAGGTTAAGTTTCAGAGTTGCTACTAATGTACCAAAGCTGGACTTAGACATAATTTCACTCTCACAACATTATGGCTGGTTGGAGACAGTCCGAACCACAAGTACCGGGTCCATGGTTCTGGCCGTATACTGGGGGGACGGGGGGGACTCCCATTAACCCCTGACTATACCGGGGATACGCTTATCACAATGCCTTTCTGGTCTGTGCTGAAGCAGGGCATTCTGGCAGCCAAGTGGCTTGACCTTTATTAGTGAGCCTGGTTACCCCCTCTCGGAACCACAGACTTAGAAATCGCCAGCTCATATACAGTGCATAAAATATATTTATATATATACCCTTATACACCATTTTAATAAAAAAATATCACAAAATTCTTCTAAGTCTCTCGGGAAGAGTGAAAGACGCGCACGTTCATTTTCAGAGCTCCTAGACCTTCCTATAAGAAGTTAGCCAAAAAGTAGCTTCGAAAAACGCTTAGGTTAAGTTTCAGAGTTGCTTCTAATGTACCAAAGCTGGACTTAGATATAATTTCACTCTCACAACATTATGGCTGGTTGGAGACAGTCCGAACCACAAGTACCGGGTCCATGGTTCTGGCCGTATACTGGGGGGACGGGGACGACTCCCATTAACCCCTGACTATACCGGGGATACGCTTATCACAATGCCTTTCTGGTCTGTGCTGAAGCAGGGCATTCTGGCAGCCAAGTGGCTTGACCTTTATTAGTGAGCCTGGTTACCCCCTCTCGGAACCACAGACTTAGAAATCGCCAGCTCATATACAGTGCATAAAATATATTTATATATATACCCTTATACACCATTTTAATAAAAAAAATATCACAAAATTCTTCTAAGTCTCTCGGGAAGAGTGAAAGACGCGCACGTTCATTTTCAGAGCTCCTAGACCTTCCTATAAGAAGTTAGCCAAAAAGTAGCTTCGAAAAACGCTTAGGTTAAGTTTCAGAGTTGCTTCTAATGTACCAAAGCTGGACTTAGACATAATTTCACTCTCACAACATTATGGCTGGTTGGAGACAGTCCGAACCACAAGTACCGGGTCCATGGTTCTGGCCGTATACTGGGGGGACGGGGACGACTCCCATTAACCCCTGACTATACCGGGGATACGCTTATCACAATGCCTTTCTGGTCTGTGCTGAAGCAGGGCATTCTGGCAGGCAAGTGGCTTGACCTTTATTAGTGAGCCTGGTTACCCCCTCTGGAACCACAGACTTAGAAATCGCCAGCTCATATACAGTGCATAAAATATATTTATATATATACCCTTATACACAATTTTAATAAAAAATATCACAAAATTCTTCTAAGTCTCTCGGGAAGAGTGAAAGACGCGCACGTTCATTTTCAGAGCTCCTAGACCTTCCTATAAGAAGTTAGCCAAAAAGTAGCTTCGAAAAACGCTTAGGTTAAGTTTCAGAGTTGCTTCTAATGTACCAAAGCTGGACTTAGACATAATGTCACTCTCACAACATTATGGCTGGTTGGAGACAGTCCGAACCACAAGTACCGGGTCCATGGTTTTGGCCGTATACTGGGGGGATGGGGACGACTCCCATTAACCCCTGACTATACCGGGGATACGCTTATCACAATGCCTTTCTGGTCTGTGCTGAAGCAGGGCATTCTGGCAGCCAAGTGGCTTGACCTTTATTAGTGAGCCTGGTTACCCCCTCTCGGAACCACAGACTTAGAAATCGCCAGCTCATATACAGTGCATAAAATATATTTTTATATATACCCTTATACACCATTTTAATAAAAAATATCACAAAATTCTTCTAAGTCTCTCGGGAAGAGTGAAAGACGCGCACGTTCATTTTCAGAGCTCCTAGACCTTCCTATTAGAAGTTAGCCAAAAAGTATCTTCGAAAAACGCTTAGGTTAAGTTTCAGAGTTGCTTCTAATGTACCAAAGCTGGACTTAGATATAATTTCACTCTCACAACATTATGGCTGGTTGGAGACAGTCCGAACCACAAGTACCGGGTCCATGGTTCTGGCCGTATACTGGGGGGACGGGGACGACTCCCATTAACCCCTGACTATACCGGGGATACGCTTATCACAATGCCTTTCTGGTCTGTGCTGAAGCAGGGCATTCTGGCAGCCAAGTGGCTTGACCTTTATTAGTGAGCCTGGTTACCCCCTCTCGGAACCACAGACTTAGAAATCGCCAGCTCATATACAGTGCATAAAATATATTTATATATATACCCTTATACACCATTTTAATAAAAAAATATCACAAAATTCTTCTAAGTCTCTCGGGAAGAGTGAAAGACGCGCACGTTCATTTTCAGAGCTCCTAGACCTTCCTATAAGAAGTTAGCCAAAAAGTAGCTTCGAAAAACGCTTAGGTTAAGTTTCAGAGTTGCTTCTAATGTACCAAAGCTGGATTAGACATAATGTCACTCTCACAACATTATGGCTGGTTGGAGACAGTCCGAACCACAAGTACCGGGTCCATGGTTTTGGCCGTATACTGGGGGGACGGGGACGACTCCCATTAACCCCTGACTATACCGGGGATACGCTTATCACAATGCCTTTCTGGTCTGTGCTGAAGCAGGGCATTCTGGCAGCCAAGTGGCTTGACCTTTATTAGTGAGCCTGGTTACCCCCTCTCGGAACCACAGACTTAGAAATCGCCAGCTCATATACAGTGCATAAAATATATTTATATATATACCCTTATACACCATTTTAATAAAAAATATCACAAAATTCTTCTAAGTCTCTCGGGAAGAGTGAAAGACGCGCACGTTCATTTTCAGACCTTCCTATAAGAAGTTAGCTAAAAAGTAGCTTCGAAAAACGCTTAGGTTAAGTTTCAGAGTTGCTACTAATGTACCAAAGCTGGACTTAGACATAATTTCACTCTCACAACATTATGGCTGGTTGGAGACAGTCCGAACCACAAGTACCGGGTCCATGGTTCTGGCCGTATACTGGGGGGACGGGGACGACTCCCATTAACCCCTGACTATACCGGGGATACGCTTATCACAATGCCTTTCTGGTCTGTGCTGAAGCAGGGCATTCTGGCAGCCAAGTGGCTTGACCTTTATTAGTGAGCCTGGTTACCCCCTCTCGGAACCACAGACTTAGAAATCGCCAGCTCATATACAGTGCATAAAATATATTTATATATATACCCTTATACACCATTTTAATAAAAAAATATCACAAAATTCTTCTAAGTCTCTCGGGAAGAGTGAAAGACGCGCACGTTCATTTTCAGAGCTCCTAGACCTTCCTATAAGAAGTTAGCCAAAAAGTAGCTTCGAAAAACGCTTAGGTTAAGTTTCAGAGTTGCTTCTAATGTACCAAAGCTGGACTTAGACATAATTTCACTCTCACAACATTATGGCTGGTTGGAGACAGTCCGAACCACAAGTACCGGGTCCATGGTTCTGGCCGTATACTGGGGGGACGGGGACGACTCCCATTAACCCCTGACTATACCGGGGATACGCTTATCACAATGCCTTTCTGGTCTGTGCTGAAGCAGGGCATTCTGGCAGGCAAGTGGCTTGACCTTTATTAGTGAGCCTGGTTACCCCCTCTGGAACCACAGACTTAGAAATCGCCAGCTCATATACAGTGCATAAAATATATTTATATATATACCCTTATACACAATTTTAATAAAAAATATCACAAAATTCTTCTAAGTCTCTCGGGAAGAGTGAAAGACGCGCACGTTCATTTTCAGAGCTCCTAGACCTTCCTATAAGAAGTTAGCCAAAAAGTAGCTTCGAAAAACGCTTAGGTTAAGTTTCAGAGTTGCTTCTAATGTACCAAAGCTGGACTTAGACATAATGTCACTCTCACAACATTATGGCTGGTTGGAGACAGTCCGAACCACAAGTACCGGGTCCATGGTTTTGGCCGTATACTGGGGGGATGGGGACGACTCCCATTAACCCCTGACTATACCGGGGATACGCTTATCACAATGCCTTTCTGGTCTGTGCTGAAGCAGGGCATTCTGGCAGCCAAGTGGCTTGACCTTTATTAGTGAGCCTGGTTACCCCCTCTCGGAACCACAGACTTAGAAATCGCCAGCTCATATACAGTGCATAAAATATATTTTTATATATACCCTTATACACCATTTTAATAAAAAATATCACAAAATTCTTCTAAGTCTCTCGGGAAGAGTGAAAGACGCGCACGTTCATTTTCAGAGCTCCTAGACCTTCCTATTAGAAGTTAGCCAAAAAGTATCTTCGAAAAACGCTTAGGTTAAGTTTCAGAGTTGCTTCTAATGTACCAAAGCTGGACTTAGATATAATTTCACTCTCACAACATTATGGCTGGTTGGAGACAGTCCGAACCACAAGTACCGGGTCCATGGTTCTGGCCGTATACTGGGGGGACGGGGACGACTCCCATTAACCCCTGACTATACCGGGGATACGCTTATCACAATGCCTTTCTGGTCTGTGCTGAAGCAGGGCATTCTGGCAGCCAAGTGGCTTGACCTTTATTAGTGAGCCTGGTTACCCCCTCTCGGAACCACAGACTTAGAAATCGCCAGCTCATATACAGTGCATAAAATATATTTATATATATACCCTTATACACCATTTTAATAAAAAAATATCACAAAATTCTTCTAAGTCTCTCGGGAAGAGTGAAAGACGCGCACGTTCATTTTCAGAGCTCCTAGACCTTCCTATAAGAAGTTAGCCAAAAAGTAGCTTCGAAAAACGCTTAGGTTAAGTTTCAGAGTTGCTTCTAATGTACCAAAGCTGGATTAGACATAATGTCACTCTCACAACATTATGGCTGGTTGGAGACAGTCCGAACCACAAGTACCGGGTCCATGGTTTTGGCCGTATACTGGGGGGACGGGGACGACTCCCATTAACCCCTGACTATACCGGGGATACGCTTATCACAATGCTTTTCTGGTCTGTGCTGAAGCAGGGCATTCTGGCAGCCAAGTGGCTTGACCTTTATTAGTGAGCCTGGTTACCCCCTCTCGGAACCACAGACTTAGAAATCGCCAGCTCATATACAGTGCATAAAATATATTTATATATATACCCTTATACACCATTTTAATAAAAAATATCACAAAATTCTTCTAAGTCTCTCGGGAAGAGTGAAAGACGCGCACGTTCATTTTCAGACCTTCCTATAAGAAGTTAGCTAAAAAGTAGCTTCGAAAAACGCTTAGGTTAAGTTTCAGAGTTGCTACTAATGTACCAAAGCTGGACTTAGACATAATTTCACTCTCACAACATTATGGCTGGTTGGAGACAGTCCGAACCACAAGTACCGGGTCCATGGTTCTGGCCGTATACTGGGGGGACGGGGACGACTCCCATTAACCCCTGACTATACCGGGGATACGCTTATCACAATGCCTTTCTGGTCTGTGCTGAAGCAGGGCATTCTGGCAGCCAAGTGGCTTGACCTTTATTAGTGAGCCTGGTTACCCCCTCTCGGAACCACAGACTTAGAAATCGCCAGCTCATATACAGTGCATAAAATATATTTATATATATACCCTTATACACCATTTTAATAAAAAAATATCACAAAATTCTTCTAAGTCTCTCGGGAAGAGTGAAAGACGCGCACGTTCATTTTCAGAGCTCCTAGACCTTCCTATAAGAAGTTAGCCAAAAAGTAGCTTCGAAAAACGCTTAGGTTAAGTTTCAGAGTTGCTTCTAATGTACCAAAGCTGGACTTAGACATAATGTCACTCTCACAACATTATGGCTGGTTGGAGACAGTCCGAACCACAAGTACCGGGTCCATGGTTTTGGCCGTATACTGGGGGGACGGGGACGACTCCCATTAACCCCTGACTATACCGGGGATACGCTTATCACAATGCCTTTCTGGTCTGTGCTGAAGCAGGGCATTCTGGCAGCCAAGTGGCTTGACCTTTATTAGTGAGCCTGGTTACCCCCTCTCGGAACCACAGACTTAGAAATCGCCAGCTCATATACAGTGCATAAAATATATTTATATATATACCCTTATACACCATTTTAATAAAAAAAATATCACAAAATTCTTCTAAGTCTCTCGGGAAGAGTGAAAGACGCGCACGTTCATTTTCAGAGCTCCTAGACCTTCCTATAAGAAGTTAGCCAAAAAGTAGCTTCGAAAAACGCTTAGGTTAAGTTTCAGAGTTGCTTCTAATGTACCAAAGCTGGACTTAGACATAATGTCACTCTCACAACATTATGGCTGGTTGGAGACAGTCCGAACCACAAGTACCGGGTCCATGGCTCTGGCCGTATACTGGGGGGACGGGGACGACTCCCATTAACCCCTGACTATACCGGGGATACGCTTATCACAATGACTTTCTGGTCTGTGCTGAAGCAGGGCATTCTGGCAGCCAAATGTCTTGACCTTTATTAGTGAGCCTGGTTACCCCCTCTCGGAACCACAGACTTAGAAATCGCCAGCTCATATACAGTGCATAAAATATATTTATATATATACCCTTATACACCATTTTAATAAAAAAATATCACAAAATTCTTCTAAGTCTCTCGGGAAGAGTGAAAGACGCGCACGTTCATTTTCAGAGCTCCTAGACCTTCCTATAAGAAGTTAGCCAAAAAGTAGCTTCGAAAAACGCTTAGGTTAAGTTTCAGAGTTGCTTCTAATGTACCAAAGCTGGACTTAGACATAATTTCACTCTCACAACATTATGGCTGGTTGGAGACAGTCCGAACCACAAGTACCGGGTCCATGGTTCTGGCCGTATACTGGGGGGACGGGGACGACTCCCATTAACCCCTGACTATACCGGGGATACGCTTATCACAATGCCTTTCTGGTCTGTGCTGAAGCAGGGCATTCTGGCAGGCAAGTGGCTTGACCTTTATTAGTGAGCCTGGTTACCCCCTCTGGAACCACAGACTTAGAAATCGCCAGCTCATATACAGTGCATAAAATATATTTATATATATACCCTTATACACCATTTTAATAAAAAATATCACAAAATTCTTCTAAGTCTCTCGGGAAGAGTGAAAGACGCGCACGTTCATTTTCAGAGCTCCTAGACCTTCCTATAAGAAGTTAGCCAAAAAGTAGCTTCGAAAAACGCTTAGGTTAAGTTTCAGAGTTGCTTCTAATGTACCAAAGCTGGACTTAGACATAATGTCACTCTCACAACATTATGGCTGGTTGGAGACAGTCCGAACCACAAGTACCGGGTCCATGGTTTTGGCCGTATACTGGGGGGATGGGGACGACTCCCATTAACCCCTGACTATACCGGGGATACGCTTATCACAATGCCTTTCTGGTCTGTGCTGAAGCAGGGCATTCTGGCAGCCAAGTGGCTTGACCTTTATTAGTGAGCCTGGTTACCCCCTCTCGGAACCACAGACTTAGAAATCGCCAGCTCATATACAGTGCATAAAATATATTTATATATATACCCTTATACACCATTTTAATAAAAAATATCACAAAATTCTTCTAAGTCTCTCGGGAAGAGTGAAAGACGCGCACGTTCATTTTCAGAGCTCCTAGACCTTCCTATTAGAAGTTAGCCAAAAAGTATCTTCGAAAAACGCTTAGGTTAAGTTTCAGAGTTGCTTCTAATGTACCAAAGCTGGACTTAGATATAATTTCACTCTCACAACATTATGGCTGGTTGGAGACAGTCCGAACCACAAGTACCGGGTCCATGGTTCTGGCCGTATACTGGGGGGACGGGGACGACTCCCATTAACCCCTGACTATACCGGGGATACGCTTATCACAATGCCTTTCTGGTCTGTGCTGAAGCAGGGCATTCTGGCAGCCAAGTGGCTTGACCTTTATTAGTGAGCCTGGTTACCCCCTCTCGGAACCACAGATTTAGAAATCGCCAGCTCATATACAGTGCATAAAATATATTTATATATATACCCTTATACACCATTTTAATAAAAAAAATATCACAAAATTCTTCTAAGTCTCTCGGGAAGAGTGAAAGACGCGCACGTTCATTTTCAGAGCTCCTAGACCATCCTATAAGAAGTTAGCCAAAAAGTAGCTTCGAAAAACGCTTAGGTTAAGTTTCAGAGTTGCTTCTAATGTACCAAAGCTGGATTAGACATAATGTCACTCTCACAACATTATGGCTGGTTGGAGACAGTCCGAACCACAAGTACCGGGTCCATGGTTTTGGCCGTATACTGGGGGGACGGGGACGACTCCCATTAACCCCTGACTATACCGGGGATACGCTTATCACAATGCCTTTCTGGTCTGTGCTGAAGCAGGGCATTCTGGCAGCCAAGTGGCTTGACCTTTATTAGTGAGCCTGGTTACCCCCTCTCGGAACCACAGACTTAGAAATCGCCAGCTCATATACAGTGCATAAAATATATTTATATATATACCCTTATACACCATTTTAATAAAAAATATCACAAAATTCTTCTAAGTCTCTCGGGAAGAGTGAAAGACGCGCACGTTCATTTTCAGACCTTCCTATAAGAAGTTAGCTAAAAAGTAGCTTCGAAAAACGCTTAGGTTAAGTTTCAGAGTTGCTACTAATGTACCAAAGCTGGACTTAGACATAATTTCACTCTCACAACATTATGGCTCGTTGGAGACAGTCCGAACCACAAGTACCGGGTCCATGGTTCTGGCCGTATACTGGGGAGACGGGGACGACTCCCATTAACCCCTGACTATACCGGGGATACGCTTATCACAATGCCTTTCTGGTCTGTGCTGAAGCAGGGCATTCTGGCAGCCAAGTGGCTTGACCTTTATTAGTGAGCCTGGTTACCCCCTCTCGGAACCACAGACTTAGAAATCGCCAGCTCATATACAGTGCATAAAATATATTTATATATATACCCTTATACACCATTTTAATAAAAAATATCACAAAATTCTTCTAAGTCTCTCGGGAAGAGTGAAAGACGCGCACGTTCATTTTCAGAGCTCCTAGACCTTCCTATAAGAAGTTAGCTAAAAAGTAGCTTCGAAAAACGCTTAGGTTAAGTTTCAGAGTTGCTTCTAATGTACCAAAGCTGGACTTAGACATAATTTCACTCTCACAACATTATGGCTGGTTGGAGACAGTCCGAACCACAAGTACCGGGTCCATGGTTCTGGCCGTATACTGGGGAGACGGGGACGACTCCCATTAACCCCTGACTATACCGGGGATACGCTTATCACAATGCCTTTCTGGTCTGTGCTGAAGCATGGCATTCTGGCAGCCAAGTGGCTTGACCTTTATTAGTGAGCCTGGTTACCCCCTCTCGGAACCACAGACTTAGAAATCGCCAGCTCATATACAGTGCATAAAATATATTTATATATATACCCTTATACACCATTTTAATAAAAAAATATCACAAAATTCTTCTAAGTCTCTCGGGAAGAGTGAAAGACGCGCACGTTCATTTTCAGAGCTCCTAGACCTTCCTATAAGAAGTTAGCCAAAAAGTAGCTTCGAAAAACGCTTAGGTTAAGTTTCAGAGTTGCTTCTAATGTACCAAAGCTGGACTTAGACATAATGTCACTCTCACAACATTATGGCTAGTTGGAGACAGTCCGAACCACAAGTACCGGGTCCATGGTTTTGGCCGTATACTGGGGGGACGGGGACGACTCCCATTAACCCCTGACTATACCGGGGATACGCTTATCACAATGCCTTTCTGGTCTGTGCTGAAGCAGGGCATTCTGGCAGCCAAGTGGCTTGACCTTTATTAGTGAGCCTGGTTACCCCCTCTCGGAACCACAGACTTAGAAATCGCCAGCTCATATACAGTGCATAAAATATATTTATATATATACCCTTATACACCATTTTAATAAAAAATATCACAAAATTCTTCTAAGTCTCTCGGGAAGAGTGAAAGACGCGCACGTTCATTTTCAGAGCTCCTAGACCTTCCTATAAGAAGTTAGCTAAAAAGTAGCTTCGAAAAACGCTTAGGTTAAGTTTCAGAGTTGCTTCTAATGTACCAAAGCTGGACTTAGACATAATTTCACTCTCACAACATTATGGCTGGTTGGAGACAGTCCGAACCACAAGTACCGGGTCCATGGTTCTGGCCGTATACTGGGGGGACGGGGACGACTCCCATTAACCCCTGACTATACCGGGGATACGCTTATCACAATGCCTTTCTGGTCTGTGCTGAAGCAGGGCATTCTGGCAGCCAAGTGGCTTGACCTTTATTAGTGAGCCTGGTTACCCCCTCTCGGAACCACAGACTTAGAAATCGCCAGCTCATATACAGTGCATAAAATATATTTATATATATACCCTTATACACCATTTTAATAAAAAAAATATCACAAAATTCTTCTAAGTCTCTCGGGAAGAGTGAAAGACGCGCACGTTCATTTTCAGAGCTCCTAGACCTTCCTATAAGAAGTTAGCCAAAAAGTAGCTTCGAAAAACGCTTAGGTTAAGTTTCAGAGTTGCTTCTAATGTACCAAAGCTGGACTTAGACATAATGTCACTCTCACAACATTATGGCTGGTTGGAGACAGTCCGAACCACAAGTACCGGGTCCATGGTTCTGGCCGTATACTGGGGGGACGGGGACGACTCCCATTAACCCCTGACTATACCGGGGATACGCTTATCACAATGCCTTTCTGGTCTGTGCTGAAGCAGGGCATTCTGGCAGGCAAGTGGCTTGACCTTTATTAGTGAGCCTGGTTACCCCCTCTGGAACCACAGACTTAGAAATCGCCAGCTCATATACAGTGCATAAAATATATTTATATATATACCCTTATACACCATTTTAATAAAAAAAATATCACAAAATTCTTCTAAGTCTCTCGGGAAGAGTGAAAGACGCGCACGTTCATTTTCAGAGCTCCTAGACCTTCCTATAAGAAGTTAGCCAAAAAGTAGCTTCGAAAAACGCTTAGGTTAAGTTTCAGAGTTGCTTCTAATGTACCAAAGCTGGACTTAGACATAATGTCAGTCTCACAACATTATGGCTGGTTGGAGACAGTCCGAACCACAAGTACCGGGTCCATGGTTCTGGCCGTATACTGGGGGGACGGGGACGACTCCCATTAACCCCTGACTATACCGGGGATACGCTTATCACAATGACTTTCTGGTCTGTGCTGAAGCAGGGCATTCTGGCAGCCAAATGTCTTGACCTTTATTAGTGAGCCTGGTTACCCCCTCTCGGAACCACAGACTTAGAAATCGCCAGCTCATATACAGTGCATAAAATATATTTATATATATACCCTTATACACCATTTTAATAAAAAAATATCACAAAATTCTTCTAAGTCTCTCGGGAAGAGTGAAAGACGCGCACGTTCATTTTCAGAGCTCCTAGACCTTCCTATAAGAAGTTAGCCAAAAAGTAGCTTCGAAAAACGCTTAGGTTAAGTTTCAGAGTTGCTTCTAATGTACCAAAGCTGGACTTAGACATAATTTCACTCTCACAACATTATGGCTGGTTGGAGACAGTCCGAACCACAAGTACCGGGTCCATGGTTCTGGCCGTATACTGGGGGGACGGGGACGACTCCCATTAACCCCTGACTATACCGGGGATACGCTTATCACAATGCCTTTCTGGTCTGTGCTGAAGCAGGGCATTCTGGCAGGCAAGTGGCTTGACCTTTATTAGTGAGCCTGGTTACCCCCTCTGGAACTACAGACTTAGAAATCGCCAGCTCATATACAGTGCATAAAATATATTTATATATATACCCTTATACACCATTTTAATAAAAAATATCACAAAATTCTTCTAAGTCTCTCGGGAAGAGTGAAAGACGCGCACGTTCATTTTCAGAGCTCCTAGACCTTCCTATAAGAAGTTAGCCAAAAAGTAGCTTCGAAAAACGCTTAGGTTAAGTTTCAGAGTTGCTTCTAATGTACCAAAGCTGGACTTAGACATAATGTCACTCTCACAACATTATGGCTGGTTGGAGACAGTCCGAACCACAAGTACCGGGTCCATGGTTTTGGCCGTATACTGGGGGGATGGGGACGACTCCCATTAACCCCTGACTATACCGGGTATACGCTTATCACAATGCCTTTCTGGTCTGTGCTGAAGCAGGGCATTCTGGCAGCCAAGTGGCTTGACCTTTATTAGTGAGCCTGGTTACCCCCTCTCGGAACCACAGACTTAGAAATCGCCAGCTCATATACAGTGCATAAAATATATTTATATATATACCCTTATACACCATTTTAATAAAAAAAATATCACAAAATTCTTCTAAGTCTCTCGGGAAGAGTGAAAGACGCGCACGTTCATTTTCAGAGCTCCTAGACCTTCCTATAAGAAGTTAGCCAAAAAGTAGCTTCGAAAAACGCTTAGGTTAAGTTTCAGAGTTGCTTCTAATGTACCAAAGCTGGACTTAGACATAATGTCACTCTCACAACATTATGGCTGGTTGGAGACAGTCCAAACCACAAGTACCGGGTCCATGGTTTTGGCCGTATACTGGGGGGACGGGGACGACTCCCATTAACCCCTGACTATACCGGGGATACGCTTATCACAATGCCTTTCTGGTCTGTGCTGAAGCAGGGCATTCTGGCAGCCAAGTGGCTTGACCTTTATTAGTGAGCCTGGTTACCCCCTCTCGGAACCACAGACTTAGAAATCGCCAGCTCATATTCAGTGCATAAAATATATTTATATATATACCCTTATACACCATTTTAATAAAAAATATCACAAAATTCTTCTAAGTCTCTCGGGAAGAGTGAAAGACGCGCACGTTCATTTTCAGAGCTCCTAGACCTTCCTATAAGAAGTTAGCTAAAAAGTAGCTTCGAAAAACGCTTAGGTTAAGTTTCAGAGTTGCTTCTAATGTACCAAAGCTGGACTTAGACATAATTTCACTCTCACAACATTATGGCTGGTTGGAGACAGTCCGAACCACAAGTACCGGGTCCATGGTTCTGGCCGTATACTGGGGGGACGGGGACGACTCCCATTAACCCCTGACTATACCGGGGATACGCTTATCACAATGCCTTTCTGGTCTGTGCTGAAGCAGGGCATTCTGGCAGCCAAGTGGCTTGACCTTTATTAGTGAGCCTGGTTACCCCCTCTCGGAACCACAGACTTAGAAATCGCCAGCTCATATACAGTGCATAAAATATATTTATATATATACCCTTATACACCATTTTAATAAAAAATATCACAAAATTCTTCTAAGTCTCTCGGGAAGAGTGAAAGACGCGCACGTTCATTTTCAGAGCTCCTAGACCTTCCTATAAGAAGTTAGCCAAAAAGTAGCTTCGAAAAACGCTTAGGTTAAGTTTCAGAGTTGCTTCTAATGTACCAAAGCTGGACTTAGACATAATGTCACTCTCACAACATTATGGCTGGTTGGAGACAGTCCGAACCACAAGTACCGGGTCCATGGTTCTGGCCGTATACTGGGGGGACGGGGACGACTCCCATTAACCCCTGACTATACCGGGGATACGCTTATCACAATGACTTTCTGGTCTGTGCTGAAGCAAGGCATTCTGGCAGCCAAATGTCTTGACCTTTATTAGTGAGCCTGGTTACCCCCTCTCGGAACCACAGACTTAGAAATCGCCAGCTCATATACAGTGCATAAAATATATTTATATATATACCCTTATACACCATTTTAATAAAAAAATATCACAAAATTCTTCTAAGTCTCTCGGGAAGAGTGAAAGACGCGCACGTTCATTTTCAGAGCTCCTAGACCTTCCTATAAGAAGTTAGCCAAAAAGTAGCTTCGAAAAACGCTTAGGTTAAGTTTCAGAGTTGCTTCTAATGTACCAAAGCTGGACTTAGACATAATTTCACTCTCACAACATTATGGCTGGTTGGAGACAGTCCGAACCACAAGTACCGGGTCCATGGTTCTGGCCGTATACTGGGGGGACGGGGACGACTCCCATTAACCCCTGACTATACCGGGGATACGCTTATCACAATGCCTTTCTGGTCTGTGCTGAAGCAGGGCATTCTGGCAGGCAAGTGGCTTGACCTTTATTAGTGAGCCTGGTTACCCCCTCTGGAACCACAGACTTAGAAATCGCCAGCTCATATACAGTGCATAAAATATATTTATATATATACCCTTATACACCATTTTAATAAAAAATATCACAAAATTCTTCTAAGTCTCTCGGGAAGAGTGAAAGACGCGCACGTTCATTTTCAGAGCTCCTAGACCTTCCTATAAGAAGTTAGCCAAAAAGTAGCTTCGAAAAACGCTTAGGTTAAGTTTCAGAGTTGCTTCTAATGTACCAAAGCTGGACTTAGACATAATGTCACTCTCACAACATTATGGCTGGTTGGAGACAGTCCGAACCACAAGTACCGGGTCCATGGTTTTGGCCGTATACTGGGGGGACGGGGACGACTCCCATTAACCCCTGACTATACCGGGGATACGCTTATCACAATGCCTTTCTGGTCTGTGCTGAAGCAGGGCATTCTGGCAGCCAAGTGGCTTGACCTTTATTAGTGAGCCTGGTTACCCCCTCTCGGAACCACAGACTTAGAAATCGCCAGCTCATATACAGTGCATAAAATATATTTATATATATACCCTTATACACCATTTTAATAAAAAATATCACAAAATTCTTCTAAGTCTCTCGGGAAGAGTGAAAGACGCGCACGTTCATTTTCAGAGCTCCTAGACCTTCCTATAAGAAGTTAGCTAAAAAGTAGCTTCGAAAAACGCTTAGGTTAAGTTTCAGAGTTGCTTCTAATGTACCAAAGCTGGACTTAGACATAATTTCACTCTCACAACATTATGGCTGGTTGGAGACAGTCCGAACCACAAGTACCGGGTCCATGGTTCTGGCCGTATACTGGGGGGACGGGGACGACTCCCATTAACCCCTGACTATACCGGGGATACGCTTATCACAATGCCTTTCTGGTCTGTGCTGAAGCAGGGCATTCTGGCAGCCAAGTGGCTTGACCTTTATTAGTGAGCCTGGTTACCCCCTCTCGGAACCACAGACTTAGAAATCGCCAGCTCATATACAGTGCATAAAATATATTTATATATATACCCTTATACACCATTTTAATAAAAAATATCACAAAATTCTTCTAAGTCTCTCGGGAAGAGTGAAAGACGCGCACGTTCATTTTCAGAGCTCCTAGACCTTCCTATAAGAAGTTAGCCAAAAAGTAGCTTCGAAAAACGCTTAGGTTAAGTTTCAGAGTTGCTTCTAATGTACCAAAGCTGGACTTAGACATAATGTCACTCTCACAACATTATGGCTGGTTGGAGACAGTCCGAACCACAAGTACCGGGTCCATGGTTCTGGCCGTATACTGGGGGGACGGGGACGACTCCCATTAACCCCTGACTATACCGGGGATACGCTTATCACAATGACTTTCTGGTCTGTGCTGAAGCAGGGCATTCTGGCAGCCAAATGTCTTGACCTTTATTAGTGAGCCTGGTTACCCCCTCTCGGAACCACAGACTTAGAAATCGCCAGCTCATATACAGTGCATAAAATATATTTATATATATACCCTTATACACCATTTTAATAAAAAAATATCACAAAATTCTTCTAAGTCTCTCGGGAAGAGTGAAAGACGCGCACGTTCATTTTCAGAGCTCCTAGACCTTCCTATAAGAAGTTAGCCAAAAAGTAGCTTCGAAAAACGCTTAGGTTAAGTTTCAGAGTTGCTTCTAATGTACCAAAGCTGGACTTAGACATAATTTCACTCTCACAACATTATGGCTGGTTGGAGACAGTCCGAACCACAAGTACCGGGTCCATGGTTCTGGCCGTATACTGGGGGGACGGGGACGACTCCCATTAACCCCTGACTATACCGGGGATACGCTTATCACAATGCCTTTCTGGTCTGTGCTGAAGCAGGGCATTCTGGCAGGCAAGTGGCTTGACCTTTATTAGTGAGCCTGGTTACCCCCTCTGGAACCACAGACTTAGAAATCGCCAGCTCATATACAGTGCATAAAATATATTTATATATATACCCTTATACACCATTTTAATAAAAAATATCACAAAATTCTTCTAAGTCTCTCGGGAAGAGTGAAAGACGCGCACGTTCATTTTCAGAGCTCCTAGACCTTCCTATAAGAAGTTAGCCAAAAAGTAGCTTCGAAAAACGCTTAGGTTAAGTTTCAGAGTTGCTTCTAATGTACCAAAGCTGGACTTAGACATAATGTCACTCTCACAACATTATGGCTGGTTGGAGACAGTCCGAACCACAAGTACCGGGTCCATGGTTTTGGCCGTATACTGGGGGGATGGGGACGACTCCCATTAACCCCTGACTATACCGGGGATACGCTTATCACAATGCCTTTCTGGTCTGTGCTGAAGCAGGGCATTCTGGCAGCCAAGTGGCTTGACCTTTATTAGTGAGCCTGGTTACCCCCTCTCGGAACCACAGACTTAGAAATCGCCAGCTCATATACAGTGCATAAAATATATTTATATATATACCCTTATACACCATTTTAATAAAAAATATCACAAAATTCTTCTAAGTCTCTCGGGAAGAGTGAAAGACGCGCACGTTCATTTTCAGAGCTCCTAGACCTTCCTATTAGAAGTTAGCCAAAAAGTATCTTCGAAAAACGCTTAGGTTAAGTTTCAGAGTTGCTTCTAATGTACCAAAGCTGGACTTAGATATAATTTCACTCTCACAACATTATGGCTGGTTGGAGACAGTCCGAACCACAAGTACCGGGTCCATGGTTCTGGCCGTATACTGGGGGGACGGGGACGACTCCCATTAACCCCTGACTATACCGGGGATACGCTTATCACAATGCCTTTCTGGTCTGTGCTGAAGCAGGGCATTCTGGCAGCCAAGTGGCTTGACCTTTATTAGTGAGCCTGGTTACCCCCTCTCGGAACCACAGACTTAGAAATCGCCAGCTCATATACAGTGCATAAAATATATTTATATATATACCCTTATACACCATTTTAATAAAAAAAATATCACAAAATTCTTCTAAGTCTCTCGGGAAGAGTGAAAGACGCGCACGTTCATTTTCAGAGCTCCTAGACCTTCCTATAAGAAGTTAGCCAAAAAGTAGCTTCGAAAAACGCTTAGGTTAAGTTTCAGAGTTGCTTCTAATGTACCAAAGCTGGACTTAGACATAATGTCACTCACAACATTATGGCTGGTTGGAGACAGTCCGAACCACAAGTACCGGGTCCATGGTTTTGGCCGTATACTGGGGGGACGGGGACGACTCCCATTAACCCCTGACTATACCGGGGATACGCTTATCACAATGCCTTTCTGGTCTGTGCTGAAGCAGGGCATTCTGGCAGCCAAGTGGCTTGACCTTTATTAGTGAGCCTGGTTACCCCCTCTCGGAACCACAGACTTAGAAATCGCCAGCTCATATACAGTGCATAAAATATATTTATATATATACCCTTATACACCATTTTAATAAAAAATATCACAAAATTCTTCTAAGTCTCTCGGGAAGAGTGAAAGACGCGCACGTTCATTTTCAGACCTTCCTATAAGAAGTTAGCTAAAAAGTAGCTTCGAAAAACGCTTAGGTTAAGTTTCAGAGTTGCTACTAATGTACCAAAGCTGGACTTAGACATAATTTCACTCTCACAACATTATGGCTGGTTGGAGACAGTCCGAACCACAAGTACCGGGTCCATGGTTCTGGCCGTATACTGGGGGGACGGGGACGACTCCCATTAACCCCTGACTATACCGGGGATACGCTTATCACAATGCCTTTCTGGTCTGTGCTGAAGCAGGGCATTCTGGCAGCCAAGTGGCTTGACCTTTATTAGTGAACCTGGTTACCCCCTCTCGGAACCACAGACTTAGAAATCGCCAGCTCATATACAGTGCATAAAATATATTTATATATATACCCTTATACACCATTTTAATAAAAAATATCACAAAATTCTTCTAAGTCTCTCGGGAAGAGTGAAAGACGCGCACGTTCATTTTCAGAGCTCCTAGACCTTCCTATAAGAAGTTAGCCAAAAAGTATCTTCGAAAAACGCTTAGGTTAAGTTTCAGAGTTGCTTCTAATGTACCAAAGCTGGACTTAGATATAATTTCAGTCTCACAACATTATGGCTGGTTGGAGACAGTCCGAACCACAAGTACCGGGTCCATGGTTCTGGCCGTATACTGGGGGGACGGGGACGACTCCCATTAACCCCTGACTATACCGGGGATACGCTTATCACAATGCCTTTCTGGTCTGTGCTGAAGCAGGGCATTCTGGCAGCCAAGTGGCTTGACCTTTATTAGTGAGCCTGGTTACCCCCTCTCGGAACCACAGACTTAGAAATCGCCAGCTCATATACAGTGCATAAAATATATTTATATATATACCCTTATACACCATTTTAATAAAAAAATATCACAAAATTCTTCTAAGTCTCTCTGGAAGAGTGAAAGACGCGCTCGTTCATTTTCAGAGCTCCTAGACCTTCCTATAAGAAGTTAGCCAAAAAGTAGCTTCGAAAAACGCTTAGGTTAAGTTTCAGAGTTGCTTCTAATGTACCAAAGCTGGACTTAGACATAATTTCACTCTCACAACATTATGGCTGGTTGGAGACAGTCCGAACCACAAGTACCGGGTCCATGGTTCTGGCCGTATACTGGGGGGACGGGGACGACTCCCATTAACCCCTGACTATACCGGGGATACGCTTATCACAATGCCTTTCTGGTCTGTGCTGAAGCAGGGCATTCTGGCAGGCAAGTGGCTTGACCTTTATTAGTGAGCCTGGTTACCCCCTCTGGAACCACAGACTTAGAAATCGCCAGCTCATATACAGTGCATAAAAAATATTTATATATATACCCTTATACACCATTTTAATAAAAAATATCACAAAATTCTTCTAAGTCTCTCGGGAAGAGTGAAAGACGCGCACGTTCATTTTCAGAGCTCCTAGACCTTCTTATAAGAAGTTAGCCAAAAAGTAGCTTCGAAAAACGCTTAGGTTAAGTTTCAGAGTTGCTTCTAATGTACCAAAGCTGGACTTAGACATAATGTCACTCTCACAACATTATGGCTGGTTGGAGACAGTCCGAACCACAAGTACCGGGTCCATGGTTTTGGCCGTATACTGGGGGGATGGGGACGACTCCCATTAACCCCTGACTATACCGGGGATACGCTTATCACAATGCCTTTCTGGTCTGTGCTGAAGCAGGGCATTCTGGCAGCCAAGTGGCTTGACCTTTATTAGTGAGCCTGGTTACCCCCTCTCGGAACCACAGACTTAGAAATCGCCAGCTCATATACAGTGCATAAAATATATTTATATATATACCCTTATACACCATTTTAATAAAAAATATCACAAAATTCTTCTAAGTCTCTCGGGAAGAGTGAAAGACGCGCACGTTCATTTTCAGAGCTCCTAGACCTTCCTATTAGAAGTTAGCCAAAAAGTATCTTCGAAAAACGCTTAGGTTAAGTTTCAGAGTTGCTTCTAATGTACCAAAGCTGGACTTAGATATAATTTCACTCTCACAACATTATGGCTGGTTGGAGACAGTCCGAACCACAAGTACCGGGTCCATGGTTCTGGCCGTATACTGGGGGGACGGGGACGACTCCCATTAACCCCTGACTATACCGGGGATACGCTTATCACAATGCCTTTCTGGTCTGTGCTGAAGCAGGGCATTCTGGCAGCCAAGTGGCTTGACCTTTATTAGTGAGCCTGGTTACCCCCTCTCGGAACCACAGACTTAGAAATCGCCAGCTCATATACAGTGCATAAAATATATTTATATATATACCCTTATACACCATTTTAATAAAAAAAAATATCACAAAATTCTTCTAAGTCTCTCGGGAAGAGTGAAAGACGCGCACGTTCATTTTCAGAGCTCCTAGACCTTCCTATAAGAAGTTAGCCAAAAAGTAGCTTCGAAAAACGCTTAGGTTAAGTTTCAGAGTTGCTTCTAATGTACCAAAGCTGGACTTAGACATAATGTCACTCACAACATTATGGCTGGTTGGAGACAGTCCGAACCACAAGTACCGGGTCCATGGTTTTGGCCGTATACTGGGGGGACGGGGACGACTCCCATTAACCCCTGACTATACCGGGGATACGCTTATCACAATGCCTTTCTGGTCTGTGCTGAAGCAGGGCATTCTGGCAGCCAAGTGGCTTGACCTTTATTAGTGAGCCTGGTTACCCCCTCTCGGAACCACAGACTTAGAAATCGCCAGCTCATATACAGTGCATAAAATATATTTATATATATACCCTTATACACCATTTTAATAAAAAATATCACAAAATTCTTCTAAGTCTCTCGGGAAGAGTGAAAGACGCGCACGTTCATTTTCAGACCTTCCTATAAGAAGTTAGCTAAAAAGTAGCTTCGAAAAACGCTTAGGTTAAGTTTCAGAGTTGCTACTAATGTACCAAAGCTGGACTTAGACATAATTTCACTCTCACAACATTATGGCTGGTTGGAGACAGTCCGAACCACAAGTACCGGGTCCATGGTTCTGGCCGTATACTGGGGAGACGGGGACGACTCCCATTAACCCCTGACTATACCGGGGATACGCTTATCACAATGCCTTTCTGGTCTGTGCTGAAGCAGGGCATTCTGGCAGCCAAGTGGCTTGACCTTTATTAGTGAGCCTGGTTACCCCCTCTCGGAACCACAGACTTAGAAATCGCCAGCTCATATACAGTGCATAAAATATATTTATATATATACCCTTATACACCATTTTAATAAAAAATATCACAAAATTCTTCTAAGTCCCTCGGAAAGAGTGAAAGACGCGCACGTTCATTTTCAGAGCTCCTAGACCTTCCTATTAGAAGTTAGCCAAAAAGTATCTTCGAAAAACGCTTAGGTTAAGTTTCAGAGTTGCTTCTAATGTACCAAAGCTGGACTTAGATATAATTTCAGTCTCACAACATTATGGCTGGTTGGAGACAGTCCGAACCACAAGTACCGGGTCCATGGTTCTGGCCGTATACTGGGGGGACGGGGACGACTCCCATTAACCCCTGACTATACCGGGGATACGCTTATCACAATTCCTTTCTGGTCTGTGCTGAAGCAGGGCATTCTGGCAGCCAAGTGGCTTGACCTTTATTAGTGAGCCTGGTTACCCCCTCTCGGAACCACAGACTTAGAAATCGCCAGCTCATATACAGTGCATAAAATATATTTATATATATACCCTTATACACCATTTTAATAAAAAAATATCACAAAATTCTTCTAAGTCTCTCTGGAAGAGTGAAAGACGCGCACGTTCATTTTCAGAGCTCCTAGACCTTCCTATAAGAAGTTAGCCAAAAAGTAGCTTCGAAAAACGCTTAGGTTAAGTTTCAGAGTTGCTTCTAATGTACCAAAGCTGGACTTTGACATAATGTCACTCTCACAACATTATGGCTGGTTGGAGACAGTCCGAACCACAAGTACCGGGTCCATGGTTTTGGCCGTATACTGGGGGGACGGGGACGACTCCCATTAACCCCTGACTATACCGGGGATACGCTTATCACAATGCCTTTCTGGTCTGTGCTGAAGCAGGGCATTCTGGCAGCCAAGTGGCTTGACCTTTATTAGTGAGCCTGGTTACCCCCTCTCGGAACCACAGACTTAGAAATCGCCAGCTCATATACAGTGCATAAAATATATTTATATATATACCCTTATACACCATTTTAATAAAAAATATCACAAAATTCTTCTAAGTCTCTCGGGAAGAGTGAAAGACGCGCACGTTCATTTTCAGAGCTCCTAGACCTTCCTATAAGAAGTTAGCTAAAAAGTAGCTTCGAAAAACGCTTAGGTTAAGTTTCAGAGTTGTTTCTAATGTACCAAAGCTGGACTTAGACATAATTTCACTCTCACAACATTATGGCTGGTTGGAGACAGTCCGAACCACAAGTACCGGGTCCATGGTTCTGGCCGTATACTGGGGAGACGGGGACGACTCCCATTAACCCCTGACTATACCGGGGATACGCTTATCACAATGCCTTTCTGGTCTGTGCTGAAGCATGGCATTCTGGCAGCCAAGTGGCTTGACCTTTATTAGTGAGCCTGGTTACCCCCTCTCGGAACCACAGACTTAGAAATCGCCAGCTCATATACAGTGCATAAAATATATTTATATATATACCCTTATACACCATTTTAATAAAAAAATATCACAAAATTCTTCTAAGTCTCTCGGGAAGAGTGAAAGACGCGCACGTTCATTTTCAGAGCTCCTAGACCTTCCTATAAGAAGTTAGCCAAAAAGTAGCTTCGAAAAACGCTTAGGTTAAGTTTCAGAGTTGCTTCTAATGTACCAAAGCTGGACTTAGACATAATTTCACTCTCACAACATTATGGCTGGTTGGAGACAGTCCGAACCACAAGTACCGGGTCCATGGTTCTGGCCGTATACTGGGGGGACGGGGACGACTCCCATTAACCCCTGACTATACCGGGGATACGCTTATCACAATGCCTTTCTGGTCTGTGCTGAAGCAGGGCATTCTGGCAGCCAAGTGGCTTGACCTTTATTAGTGAGCCTGGTTACCCCCTCTCGGAACCACAGACTTAGAAATCGCCAGCTCATATACAGTGCATAAAATATATTTATATATATACCCTTATACACCATTTTAATAAAAAAATATCACAAAATTCTTCTAAGTCTCTCGGGAAGAGTGAAAGACGCGCACGTTCATTTTCAGAGCTCCTAGACCTTCCTATAAGAAGTTAGCCAAAAAGTAGCTTCGAAAAACGCTTAGGTTAAGTTTCAGAGTTGCTTCTAATGTACCAAAGCTGGACTTAGACATAATGTCACTCTCACAACATTATGGCTAGTTGGAGACAGTCCGAACCACAAGTACCGGGTCCATGGTTTTGGCCGTATACTGGGGGGACGGGGACGACTCCCCTTAACCCCTGACTATACCGGGGATACGCTTATCACAATGCCTTTCTGGTCTGTGCTGAAGCAGGGCATTCTGGCAGCCAAGTGGCTTGACCTTTATTAGTGAGCCTGGTTACCCCCTCTCGGAACCACAGACTTAGAAATCGCCAGCTCATATACAGTGCATAAAATATATTTATATATATACCCTTATACACCATTTTAATAAAAAATATCACAAAATTCTTCTAAGTCTCTCGGGAAGAGTGAAAGACGCGCATGTTCATTTTCAGAGCTCCTAGACCTTCCTATAAGAAGTTAGCTAAAAAGTAGCTTCGAAAAACGCTTAGGTTAAGTTTCAGAGTTGCTTCTAATGTACCAAAGCTGGACTTAGACATAATGTCACTCTCACAACATTATGGCTGGTTGGAGACAGTCCGAACCACAAGTACCGGGTCCATGGTTTTGGCCGTATACTGGGGGGATGGGGACGACTCCCATTAACCCCTGACTATACCGGGGATACGCTTATCACAATGCCTTTCTGGTCTGTGCTGAAGCAGGGCATTCTGGCAGCCAAGTGGCTTGACCTTTATTAGTGAGCCTGGTTACCCCCTCTCGGAACCACAGACTTAGAAATCGCCAGCTCATATACAGTGCATAAAATATATTTATATATATATACCCTTATACACCATTTTAATAAAAAATATCACAAAATTCTTCTAAGTCCCTCGGAAAGAGTGAAAGACGCGCACGTTCATTTTCAGAGCTCCTAGACCTTCCTATTAGAAGTTAGCCAAAAAGTATCTTCGAAAAACGCTTAGGTTAAGTTTCAGAGTTGCTTCTAATGTACCAAAGCTGGACTTAGATATAATTTCAGTCTCACAACATTATGGCTGGTTGGAGACAGTCCGAACCACAAGTACCGGGTCCATGGTTCTGGCCGTATACTGGGGGGACGGGGACGACTCCCATTAACCCCTGACTATACCGGGGATACGCTTATCACAATGCCTTTCTGGTCTGTGCTGAAGCAGGGCATTCTGGCAGCCAAGTGGCTTGACCTTTATTAGTGAGCCTGGTTACCCCCTCTCGGAACCACAGACTTAGAAATCGCCAGCTCATATACAGTGCATAAAATATATTTATATATATACCCTTATACACCATTTTAATAAAAAAATATCACAAAATTCTTCTAAGTCTCTCTGGAAGAGTGAAAGACGCGCACGTTCATTTTCAGAGCTCCTAGACCTTCCTATAAGAAGTTAGCCAAAAAGTAGCTTCGAAAAACGCTTAGGTTAAGTTTCAGAGTTGCTTCTAATGTACCAAAGCTGGACTTTGACATAATGTCACTCTCACAACATTATGGCTGGTTGGAGACAGTCCGAACCACAAGTACCGGGTCCATGGTTTTGGCCGTATACTGGGGGGACGGGGACGACTCCCATTAACCCCTGACTATACCGGGGATACGCTTATCACAATGCCTTTCTGGTCTGTGCTGAAGCAGGGCATTCTGGCAGCCAAGTGGCTTGACCTTTATTAGTGAGCCTGGTTACCCCCTCTCGGAACCACAGACTTAGAAATCGCCAGCTCATATACAGTGCATAAAATATATTTATATATATACCCTTATACACCATTTTAATAAAAAATATCACAAAATTCTTCTAAGTCTCTCGGGAAGAGTGAAAGACGCGCACGTTCATTTTCAGAGCTCCTAGACCTTCCTATAAGAAGTTAGCTAAAAAGTAGCTTCGAAAAACGCTTAGGTTAAGTTTCAGAGTTGCTTCTAATGTACCAAAGCTGGACTTAGACATAATTTCACTCTCACAACATTATGGCTGGTTGGAGACAGTCCGAACCACAAGTACCGGGTCCATGGTTCTGGCCGTATACTGGGGGGACGGGGACGACTCCCATTAACCCCTGACTATACCGGGGATACGCTTATCACAATGCCTTTCTGGTCTGTGCTGAAGCAGGGCATTCTGGCAGCCAAGTGGCTTGACCTTTATTAGTGAGCCTGGTTACCCCCTCTCGGAACCACAGACTTAGAAATCGCCAGCTCATATACAGTGCATAAAATATATTTATATATATACCCTTATACACCATTTTAATAAAAAAATATCACAAAATTCTTCTAAGTCTCTCTGGAAGAGTGAAAGACGCGCACGTTCATTTTCAGAGCTCCTAGACCTTCCTATAAGAAGTTAGCCAAAAAGTAGCTTCGAAAAACGCTTAGGTTAAGTTTCAGAGTTGCTTCTAATGTACCAAAGCTGGACTTTGACATAATGTCACTCTCACAACATTATGGCTGGTTGGAGACAGTCCGAACCACAAGTACCGGGTCCATGGTTTTGGCCGTATACTGGGGGGACGGGGACGACTCCCATTAACCCCTGACTATACCGGGGATACGCTTATCACAATGCCTTTCTGGTCTGTGCTGAAGCAGGGCATTCTGGCAGCCAAGTGGCTTGACCTTTATTAGTGAGCCTGGTTACCCCCTCTCGGAACCACAGACTTAGAAATCGCCAGCTCATATACAGTGCATAAAATATATTTATATATATACCCTTATACACCATTTTAATAAAAAATATCACAAAATTCTTCTAAGTCTCTCGGGAAGAGTGAAAGACGCGCACGTTCATTTTCAGAGCTCCTAGACCTTCCTATAAGAAGTTAGCTAAAAAGTAGCTTCGAAAAACGCTTAGGTTAAGTTTCAGAGTTGCTTCTAATGTACCAAAGCTGGACTTAGACATAATTTCACTCTCACAACATTATGGCTGGTTGGAGACAGTCCGAACCACAAGTACCGGGTCCATGGTTCTGGCCGTATACTGGGGAGACGGGGACGACTCCCATTAACCCCTGACTATACCGGGGATACGCTTATCACAATGCCTTTCTGGTCTGTGCTGAAGCATGGCATTCTGGCAGCCAAGTGGCTTGACCTTTATTAGTGAGCCTGGTTACCCCCTCTCGGAACCACAGACTTAGAAATCGCCAGCTCATATACAGTGCATAAAATATATTTATATATATACCCTTATACACCATTTTAATAAAAAATATCACAAAATTCTTCTAAGTCTCTCGGGAAGAGTGAAAGACGCGCACGTTCATTTTCAGAGCTCCTAGACCTTCCTATAAGAAGTTAGCTAAAAAGTAGCTTCGAAAAACGCTTAGGTTAAGTTTCAGAGTTGCTTCTAATGTACCAAAGCTGGACTTAGACATAATTTCACTCTCACAACATTATGGCTGGTTGGAGACAGTCCGAACCACAAGTACCGGGTCCATGGTTCTGGCCGTATACTGGGGAGACGGGGACGACTCCCATTAACCCCTGACTATACCGGGGATACGCTTATCACAATGCCTTTCTGGTCTGTGCTGAAGCATGGCATTCTGGCAGCCAAGTGGCTTGACCTTTATTAGTGAGCCTGGTTACCCCCTCTCGGAACCACAGACTTAGAAATCGCCAGCTCATATACAGTGCATAAAATATATTTATATATATACCCTTATACACCATTTTAATAAAAAAATATCACAAAATTCTTCTAAGTCTCTCGGGAAGAGTGAAAGACGCGCACGTTCATTTTCAGAGCTCCTAGACCTTCCTATAAGAAGTTAGCCAAAAAGTAGCTTCGAAAAACGCTTAGGTTAAGTTTCAGAGTTGCTTCTAATGTACCAAAGCTGGACTTAGACATAATTTCACTCTCACAACATTATGGCTGGTTGGAGACAGTCCGAACCACAAGTACCGGGTCCATGGTTCTGGCCGTATACTGGGGGGACGGGGACGACTCCCATTAACCCCTGACTATACCGGGGATACGCTTATCACAATGCCTTTCTGGTCTGTGCTGAAGCAGGGCATTCTGGCAGCCAAGTGGCTTGACCTTTATTAGTGAGCCTGGTTACCCCCTCTCGGAACCACAGACTTAGAAATCGCCAGCTCATATACAGTGCATAAAATATATTTATATATATACCCTTATACACCATTTTAATAAAAAAATATCACAAAATTCTTCTAAGTCTCTCGGGAAGAGTGAAAGACGCGCACGTTCATTTTCAGAGCTCCTAGACCTTCCTATAAGAAGTTAGCCAAAAAGTAGCTTCGAAAAACGCTTAGGTTAAGTTTCAGAGTTGCTTCTAATGTACCAAAGCTGGACTTAGACATAATGTCACTCTCACAACATTATGGCTAGTTGGAGACAGTCCGAACCACAAGTACCGGGTCCATGGTTTTGGCCGTATACTGGGGGGACGGGGACGACTCCCCTTAACCCCTGACTATACCGGGGATACGCTTATCACAATGCCTTTCTGGTCTGTGCTGAAGCAGGGCATTCTGGCAGCCAAGTGGCTTGACCTTTATTAGTGAGCCTGGTTACCCCCTCTCGGAACCACAGACTTAGAAATCGCCAGCTCATATACAGTGCATAAAATATATTTATATATATACCCTTATACACCATTTTAATAAAAAATATCACAAAATTCTTCTAAGTCTCTCGGGAAGAGTGAAAGACGCGCACGTTCATTTTCAGAGCTCCTAGACCTTCCTATAAGAAGTTAGCTAAAAAGTAGCTTCGAAAAACGCTTAGGTTAAGTTTCAGAGTTGCTTCTAATGTACCAAAGCTGGACTTAGACATAATGTCACTCTCACAACATTATGGCTGGTTGGAGACAGTCCGAACCACAAGTACCGGGTCCATGGTTTTGGCCGTATACTGGGGGGATGGGGACGACTCCCATTAACCCCTGACTATACCGGGGATACGCTTATCACAATGCCTTTCTGGTCTGTGCTGAAGCAGGGCATTCTGGCAGCCAAGTGGCTTGACCTTTATTAGTGAGCCTGGTTACCCCCTCTCGGAACCACAGACTTAGAAATCGCCAGCTCATATACAGTGCATAAAATATATTTATATATATATACCCTTATACACCATTTTAATAAAAAATATCACAAAATTCTTCTAAGTCCCTCGGAAAGAGTGAAAGACGCGCACGTTCATTTTCAGAGCTCCTAGACCTTCCTATTAGAAGTTAGCCAAAAAGTATCTTCGAAAAACGCTTAGGTTAAGTTTCAGAGTTGCTTCTAATGTACCAAAGCTGGACTTAGATATAATTTCAGTCTCACAACATTATGGCTGGTTGGAGACAGTCCGAACCACAAGTACCGGGTCCATGGTTCTGGCCGTATACTGGGGGGACGGGGACGACTCCCATTAACCCCTGACTATACCGGGGATACGCTTATCACAATGCCTTTCTGGTCTGTGCTGAAGCAGGGCATTCTGGCAGCCAAGTGGCTTGACCTTTATTAGTGAGCCTGGTTACCCCCTCTCGGAACCACAGACTTAGAAATCGCCAGCTCATATACAGTGCATAAAATATATTTATATATATACCCTTATACACCATTTTAATAAAAAAATATCACAAAATTCTTCTAAGTCTCTCTGGAAGAGTGAAAGACGCGCACGTTCATTTTCAGAGCTGCTAGACCTTCCTATAAGAAGTTAGCCAAAAAGTAGCTTCGAAAAACGCTTAGGTTAAGTTTCAGAGTTGCTTCTAATGTACCAAAGCTGGACTTTGACATAATGTCACTCTCACAACATTATGGCTGGTTGGAGACAGTCCGAACCACAAGTACCGGGTCCATGGTTTTGGCCGTATACTGGGGGGACGGGGACGACTCCCATTAACCCCTGACTATACCGGGGATACGCTTATCACAATGCCTTTCTGGTCTGTGCTGAAGCAGGGCATTCTGGCAGCCAAGTGGCTTGACCTTTATTAGTGAGCCTGGTTACCCCCTCTCGGAACCACAGACTTAGAAATCGCCAGCTCATATACAGTGCATAAAATATATTTATATATATACCCTTATACACCATTTTAATAAAAAATATCACAAAATTCTTCTAAGTCTCTCGGGAAGAGTGAAAGACGCGCACGTTCATTTTCAGAGCTCCTAGACCTTCCTATAAGAAGTTAGCTAAAAAGTAGCTTCGAAAAACGCTTAGGTTAAGTTTCAGAGTTGCTTCTAATGTACCAAAGCTGGACTTAGACATAATTTCACTCTCACAACATTATGGCTGGTTGGAGACAGTCCGAACCACAAGTACCGGGTCCATGGTTCTGGCCGTATACTGGGGAGACGGGGACGACTCCCATTAACCCCTGACTATACCGGGGATACGCTTATCACAATGCCTTTCTGGTCTGTGCTGAAGCATGGCATTCTGGCAGCCAAGTGGCTTGACCTTTATTAGTGAGCCTGGTTACCCCCTCTCGGAACCACAGACTTAGAAATCGCCAGCTCATATACAGTGCATAAAATATATTTATATATATACCCTTATACACCATTTTAATAAAAAATATCACAAAATTCTTCTAAGTCTCTCGGGAAGAGTGAAAGACGCGCACGTTCATTTTCAGAGCTCCTAGACCTTCCTATAAGAAGTTAGCTAAAAAGTAGCTTCGAAAAACGCTTAGGTTAAGTTTCAGAGTTGCTTCTAATGTACCAAAGCTGGACTTAGACATAATGTCACTCTCACAACATTATGGCTGGTTGGAGACAGTCCGAACCACAAGTACCGGGTCCATGGTTTTGGCCGTATACTGGGGGGATGGGGACGACTCCCATTAACCCCTGACTATACCGGGGATACGCTTATCACAATGCCTTTCTGGTCTGTGCTGAAGCATGGCATTCTGGCAGCCAAGTGGCTTGACCTTTATTAGTGAGCCTGGTTACCCCCTCTCGGAACCACAGACTTAGAAATCGCCAGCTCATATACAGTGCATAAAATATATTTATATATATATACCCTTATACACCATTTTAATAAAAAATATCACAAACTTCTTCTAAGTCCCTCGGAAAGAGTGAAAGACGCGCACGTTCATTTTCAGAGCTCCTAGACCTTCCTATTAGAAGTTAGCCAAAAAGTATCTTCGAAAAACGCTTAGGTTAAGTTTCAGAGTTGCTTCTAATGTACCAAAGCTGGACTTAGATATAATTTCAGTCTCACAACATTATGGCTGGTTGGAGACAGTCCGAACCACAAGTACCGGGTCCATGGTTCTGGCCGTATACTGGGGGGACGGGGACGACTCCCATTAACCCCTGACTATACCGGGGATACGCTTATCACAATGCCTTTCTGGTCTGTGCTGAAGCAGGGCATTCTGGCAGCCAAGTGGCTTGACCTTTATTAGTGAGCCTGGTTACCCCCTCTCGGAACCACAGACTTAGAAATCGCCAGCTCATATACAGTGCATAAAATATATTTATATATATACCCTTATACACCATTTTAATAAAAAAATATCACAAAATTCTTCTAAGTCTCTCTGGAAGAGTGAAAGACGCGCACGTTCATTTTCAGAGCTCCTAGACCTTCCTATAAGAAGTTAGCCAAAAAGTAGCTTCGAAAAACGCTTAGGTTAAGTTTCAGAGTTGCTTCTAATGTACCAAAGCTGGACTTTGACATAATGTCACTCTCACAACATTATGGCTGGTTGGAGACAGTCCGAACCACAAGTACCGGGTCCATGGTTTTGGCCGTATACTGGGGGGACGGGGACGACTCCCATTAACCCCTGACTATACCGGGGATACGCTTATCACAATGCCTTTCTGGTCTGTGCTGAAGCAGGGCATTCTGGCAGCCAAGTGGCTTGACCTTTATTAGTGAGCCTGGTTACCCCCTCTCGGAACCACAGACTTAGAAATCGCCAGCTCATATACAGTGCATAAAATATATTTATATATATACCCTTATACACCATTTTAATAAAAAATATCACAAAATTCTTCTAAGTCTCTCGGGAAGAGTGAAAGACGCGCACGTTCATTTTCAGAGCTCCTAGACCTTCCTATAAGAAGTTAGCTAAAAAGTAGCTTCGAAAAACGCTTAGGTTAAGTTTCAGAGTTGCTTCTAATGTACCAAAGCTGGACTTAGACATAATTTCACTCTCACAACATTATGGCTGGTTGGAGACAGTCCGAACCACAAGTACCGGGTCCATGGTTCTGGCCGTATACTGGGGAGACGGGGACGACTCCCATTAACCCCTGACTATACCGGGGATACGCTTATCACAATGCCTTTCTGGTCTGTGCTGAAGCATGGCATTCTGGCAGCCAAGTGGCTTGACCTTTATTAGTGAGCCTGGTTACCCCCTCTCGGAACCACAGACTTAGAAATCGCCAGCTCATATACAGTGCATAAAATATATTTATATATATACCCTTATACACCATTTTAATAAAAAAATATCACAAAATTCTTCTAAGTCTCTCGGGAAGAGTGAAAGACGCGCACGTTCATTTTCAGAGCTCCTAGACCTTCCTATAAGAAGTTAGCCAAAAAGTAGCTTCGAAAAACGCTTAGGTTAAGTTTCAGAGTTGCTTCTAATGTACCAAAGCTGGACTTAGACATAATTTCACTCTCACAACATTATGGCTGGTTGGAGACAGTCCGAACCACAAGTACCGGGTCCATGGTTCTGGCCGTATACTGGGGGGACGGGGACGACTCCCATTAACCCCTGACTATACCGGGGATACGCTTATCACAATGCCTTTCTGGTCTGTGCTGAAGCAGGGCATTCTGGCAGCCAAGTGGCTTGACCTTTATTAGTGAGCCTGGTTACCCCCTCTCGGAACCACAGACTTAGAAATCGCCAGCTCATATACAGTGCATAAAATATATTTATATATATACCCTTATACACCATTTTAATAAAAAAATATCACAAAATTCTTCTAAGTCTCTCGGGAAGAGTGAAAGACGCGCACGTTCATTTTCAGAGCTCCTAGACCTTCCTATAAGAAGTTAGCTAAAAAGTAGCTTCGAAAAACGCTTAGGTTAAGTTTCAGAGTTGCTTCTAATGTACCAAAGCTGGACTTAGACATAATTTCACTCTCACAACATTATGGCTGGTTGGAGACAGTCCGAACCACAAGTACCGGGTCCATGGTTCTGGCCGTATACTGGGGAGACGGGGACGACTCCCATTAACCCCTGACTATACCGGGGATACGCTTATCACAATGCCTTTCTGGTCTGTGCTGAAGCAGGGCATTCTGGCAGCCAAGTGGCTTGACCTTTATTAGTGAGCCTGGTTACCCCCTCTCGGAACCACAGACTTAGAAATCGCCAGCTCATATACAGTGCATAAAATATATTTATATATATACCCTTATACACCATTTTAATAAAAAATATCACAAAATTCTTCTAAGTCCCTCGGAAAGAGTGAAAGACGCGCACGTTCATTTTCAGAGCTCCTAGACCTTCCTATTAGAAGTTAGCCAAAAAGTATCTTCGAAAAACGCTTAGGTTAAGTTTCAGAGTTGCTTCTAATGTACCAAAGCTGGACTTAGATATAATTTCACTCTCACAACATTATGGCTGGTTGGAGACAGTCCGAACCACAAGTACCGGGTCCATGGTTCTGGCCGTATACTGGGGGGACGGGGACGACTCCCATTAACCCCTGACTATACCGGGGATACGCTTATCACAATGCCTTTCTGGTCTGTGCTGAAGCAGGGCATTCTGGCAGCCAAGTGGCTTGACCTTTATTAGTGAGCCTGGTTACCCCCTCTCGGAACCACAGACTTAGAAATCGCCAGCTCATATACAGTGCATAAAATATATTTATATATATACCCTTATACACCATTTTAATAAAAAAATATCACAAAATTCTTCTAAGTCTCTCGGGAAGAGTGAAAGACGCGCACGTTCATTTTCAGAGCTCCTAGACCTTCCTATAAGAAGTTAGCCAAAAAGTAGCTTCGAAAAACGCTTAGGTTAAGTTTCAGAGTTGCTTCTAATGTACCAAAGCTGGACTTAGACATAATGTCACTCTCACAACATTATGGCTGGTTGGAGACAGTCCGAACCACAAGTACCGGGTCCATGGTTTTGGCCGTATACTGGGGGGACGGGGACGACTCCCATTAACCCCTGACTATACCGGGGATTCGCTTATCACAATGCCTTTCTGGTCTGTGCTGAAGCAGGGCATTCTGGCAGCCAAGTGGCTTGACCTTTACTAGTGAGCCTGGTTACCCCCTCTCGGAACCACAGACTTAGAAATCGCCAGCTCATATACAGTGCATAAAATATATTTATATATATACCCTTATACACCATTTTAATAAAAAAATATCACAAAATTCTTCTAAGTCTCTCGGGAAGAGTGAAAGACGCGCACGTTCATTTTCAGAGCTCCTAGACCTTCCTAAAAGAAGTTAGCCAAAAAGTAGCTTCGAAAAACGCTTAGGTTAAGTTTCAGAGTTGCTTCTAATGTACCAAAGCTGGACTTAGACATAATTTCACTCTCACAACATTATGGCTGGTTGGAGAGGGTCCGAACCACAAGTACCGGGTCCATGGTTCTGGCCGTATACTGGGGGGACGGGGACGACTCCAATTAACCCCTGACTATACCGGGGATACGCTTATCACAATGCCTTTCTGGTCTGTGCTGAAGCAGGGCATTCTGGCAGCCAAGTGGCTTGACCTTTATTAGTGAGCCTGGTTACCCCCTCTCGGAACCACAGACTTAGAAATCGCCAGCTCATATACAGTGCATAAAATATATTTATATATATACCCTTATACACCATTTTAATAAAAAATATCACAAAATTCTTCTAAGTCTCTCGGGAAGAGTGAAAGACGCGCACGTTCATTTTCAGAGCTCCTAGACCTTCCTAAAAGAAGTTAGCCAAAAAGTAGCTTCGAAAAACGCTTAGGTTAAGTTTCAGAGTTGCTTCTAATGTACCAAAGCTGGACTTAGACATAATTTCACTCTCACAACATTATGGCTGGTTGGAGACAGTCCGAACCACAAGTACCGGGTCCATGGTTCTGGCCGTATACTGGGGAGACGGGGACGACTTCCATTAACCCCTGACTATACCGGGGATACGCTTATCACAATGCCTTTCTGGTCTGTGCTGAAGCAGGGCATTCTGGCAGGCAAGTGGCTTGACCTTTATTAGTGAGCCTGGTTACCCCCTCTCGGAACCACAGACTTAGAAATCGCCAGCTCATATACAGTGCATAAAATATATTTATATATATACCCTTATACACCATTTTAATAAAAAATATCACAAAATTCTTCTAAGTCCCTCGGGAAGAGGGAAAGACGCGCACGTTCATTTTCAGAGCTCCTAGACCTTCCTATAAGAAGTTAGCTAAAAAGTAGCTTCGAAAAACGCTTAGGTTAAGTTTCAGAGTTGCTTCTAATGTACCAAAGCTGGACTTAGACATAATGTCACTCTCACAACATTATGGCTGGTTGGAGACAGTCCGAACCACAAGTACCGGGTCCATGGTTCTGGCCGTATACTGGGGGGACGGGGACGACTCCCATTAACCCCTGACTATACCGGGGATACGCTTATCACAATGCCTTTCTGGTCTGTGCTGAAGCAGGGCATTCTGGCAGCCAAGTGGCTTGACCTTTATTAGTGAGCCTGGTTACCCCCTCTCGGAACCACAGACTTAGAAATCGCCAGCTCATATACAGTGCATAAAATATATTTATATATATACCCTTATACACCATTTTAATAAAAAATATCACAAAATTCTTCTAAGTCCCTCGGAAAGAGTGAAAGACGCGCACGTTCATTTTCAGAGCTCCTAGACCTTCCTATAAGAAGTTAGCCAAAAAGTATCTTCGAAAAACGCTTAGGTTAAGTTTCAGAGTTGCTTCTAATGTACCAAAGCTGGACTTAGATATAATTTCACTCTCACAACATTATGGCTGGTTGGAGACAGTCCGAACCACAAGTACCGGGTCCATGGTTCTGGCCGTATACTGGGGGGACGGGGACGACTCCCATTAACCCCTGACTATACCGGGGATACGCTTATCACAATGCCTTTCTGGTCTGTGCTGAAGCAGGGCATTCTGGCAGGCAAGTGGCTTGACCTTTATTAGTGAGCCTGGTTACCCCCTCTGGAACCACAGACTTAGAAATCGCCAGCTCATATACAGTGCATAAAATATATTTAAATATATACCCTTATACACCATTTTAATAAAAAAATATCACAAAATTCTTATAAGTCTCTCGGGAAGAGTGAAAGACGCGCACGTTCATTTTCAGAGCTCCTAGACCTTCCTATAAGAAGTTAGCTAAAAAGTAGCTTCGAAAAACGCTTAGGTTAAGTTTCAGAGTTGCTTCTAATGTACCAAAGCTGGACTTAGACATAATTTCACTCTCACAACATTATGGCTGGTTGGAGACAGTCCGAACCACAAGTACCGGGTCCATGGTTCTGGCCGTATACTGGGGAGACGGGGACGACTCCCATTAACCCCTGACTATACCGGGGATACGCTTATCACAATGCCTTTCTGGTCTGTGCTGAAGCATGGCATTCTGGCAGCCAAGTGGCTTGACCTTTATTAGTGAGCCTGGTTACCCCCTCTCGGAACCACAGACTTAGAAATCGCCAGCTCATATACAGTGCATAAAATATATTTATATATATACCCTTATACACCATTTTAATAAAAAAATATCACAAAATTCTTCTAAGTCTCTCGGGAAGAGTGAAAGACGCGCACGTTCATTTTCAGAGCTCCTAGACCTTCCTATAAGAAGTTAGCCAAAAAGTAGCTTCGAAAAACGCTTAGGTTAAGTTTCAGAGTTGCTTCTAATGTACCAAAGCTGGACTTAGACATAATTTCACTCTCACAACATTATGGCTGGTTGGAGACAGTCCGAACCACAAGTACCGGGTCCATGGTTCTGGCCGTATACTGGGGGGACGGGGACGACTCCCATTAACCCCTGACTATACCGGGGATACGCTTATCACAATGCCTTTCTGGTCTGTGCTGAAGCAGGGCATTCTGGCAGCCAAGTGGCTTGACCTTTATTAGTGAGCCTGGTTACCCCCTCTCGGAACCACAGACTTAGAAATCGCCAGCTCATATACAGTGCATAAAATATATTTATATATATACCCTTATACACCATTTTAATAAAAAAATATCACAAAATTCTTCTAAGTCTCTCGGGAAGAGTGAAAGACGCGCACGTTCATTTTCAGAGCTCCTAGACCTTCCTATAAGAAGTTAGCTAAAAAGTAGCTTCGAAAAACGCTTAGGTTAAGTTTCAGAGTTGCTTCTAATGTACCAAAGCTGGACTTAGACATAATTTCACTCTCACAACATTATGGCTGGTTGGAGACAGTCCGAACCACAAGTACCGGGTCCATGGTTCTGGCCGTATACTGGGGAGACGGGGACGACTCCCATTAACCCCTGACTATACCGGGGATACGCTTATCACAATGCCTTTCTGGTCTGTGCTGAAGCAGGGCATTCTGGCAGCCAAGTGGCTTGACCTTTATTAGTGAGCCTGGTTACCCCCTCTCGGAACCACAGACTTAGAAATCGCCAGCTCATATACAGTGCATAAAATATATTTATATATATACCCTTATACACCATTTTAATAAAAAATATCACAAAATTCTTCTAAGTCCCTCGGAAAGAGTGAAAGACGCGCACGTTCATTTTCAGAGCTCCTAGACCTTCCTATTAGAAGTTAGCCAAAAAGTATCTTCGAAAAACGCTTAGGTTAAGTTTCAGAGTTGCTTCTAATGTACCAAAGCTGGACTTAGATATAATTTCACTCTCACAACATTATGGCTGGTTGGAGACAGTCCGAACCACAAGTACCGGGTCCATGGTTCTGGCCGTATACTGGGGGGACGGGGACGACTCCCATTAACCCCTGACTATACCGGGGATACGCTTATCACAATGCCTTTCTGGTCTGTGCTGAAGCAGGGCATTCTGGCAGCCAAGTGGCTTGACCTTTATTAGTGAGCCTGGTTACCCCCTCTCGGAACCACAGACTTAGAAATCGCCAGCTCATATACAGTGCATAAAATATATTTATATATATACCCTTATACACCATTTTAATAAAAAAATATCACAAAATTCTTCTAAGTCTCTCGGGAAGAGTGAAAGACGCGCACGTTCATTTTCAGAGCTCCTAGACCTTCCTATAAGAAGTTAGCCAAAAAGTAGCTTCGAAAAACGCTTAGGTTAAGTTTCAGAGTTGCTTCTAATGTACCAAAGCTGGACTTAGACATAATGTCACTCTCACAACATTATGGCTGGTTGGAGACAGTCCGAACCACAAGTACCGGGTCCATGGTTTTGGCCGTATACTGGGGGGACGGGGACGACTCCCATTAACCCCTGACTATACCGGGGATTCGCTTATCACAATGCCTTTCTGGTCTGTGCTGAAGCAGGGCATTCTGGCAGCCAAGTGGCTTGACCTTTACTAGTGAGCCTGGTTACCCCCTCTCGGAACCACAGACTTAGAAATCGCCAGCTCATATACAGTGCATAAAATATATTTATATATATACCCTTATACACCATTTTAATAAAAAAATATCACAAAATTCTTCTAAGTCTCTCGGGAAGAGTGAAAGACGCGCACGTTCATTTTCAGAGCTCCTAGACCTTCCTAAAAGAAGTTAGCCAAAAAGTAGCTTCGAAAAACGCTTAGGTTAAGTTTCAGAGTTGCTTCTAATGTACCAAAGCTGGACTTAGACATAATTTCACTCTCACAACATTATGGCTGGTTGGAGAGGGTCCGAACCACAAGTACCGGGTCCATGGTTCTGGCCGTATACTGGGGGGACGGGGACGACTCCAATTAACCCCTGACTATACCGGGGATACGCTTATCACAATGCCTTTCTGGTCTGTGCTGAAGCAGGGCATTCTGGCAGCCAAGTGGCTTGACCTTTATTAGTGAGCCTGGTTACCCCCTCTCGGAACCACAGACTTAGAAATCGCCAGCTCATATACAGTGCATAAAATATATTTATATATATACCCTTATACACCATTTTAATAAAAAATATCACAAAATTCTTCTAAGTCTCTCGGGAAGAGTGAAAGACGCGCACGTTCATTTTCAGAGCTCCTAGACCTTCCTAAAAGAAGTTAGCCAAAAAGTAGCTTCGAAAAACGCTTAGGTTAAGTTTCAGAGTTGCTTCTAATGTACCAAAGCTGGACTTAGACATAATTTCACTCTCACAACATTATGGCTGGTTGGAGACAGTCCGAACCACAAGTACCGGGTCCATGGTTCTGGCCGTATACTGGGGAGACGGGGACGACTTCCATTAACCCCTGACTATACCGGGGATACGCTTATCACAATGCCTTTCTGGTCTGTGCTGAAGCAGGGCATTCTGGCAGCCAAGTGGCTTGACCTTTATTAGTGAGCCTGGTTACCCCCTCTCGGAACCACAGACTTAGAAATCGCCAGCTCATATACAGTGCATAAAATATATTTATATATATACCCTTATACACCATTTTAATAAAAAATATCACAAAATTCTTCTAAGTCTCTCGGGAAGAGTGAAAGACGTGCACGTTCATTTTCAGAGCTCCTAGACCTTCCTAAAAGAAGTTAGCCAAAAAGTAGCTTCGAAAAACGCTTAGGTTAAGTTTCAGAGTTGCTTCTAATGTACCAAAGCTGGACTTAGACATAATTTCACTCTCACAACATTATGGCTGGTTGGAGACAGTCCGAACCACAAGTACCGGGTCCATGGTTCTGGCCGTATACTGGGGAGACGGGGACGACTTCCATTAACCCCTGACTATACCGGGGATACGCTTATCACAATGCCTTTCTGGTCTGTGCTGAAGCAGGGCATTCTGGCAGGCAAGTGGCTTGACCTTTATTAGTGAGCCTGGTTACCCCCTCTCGGAACCACAGACTTAGAAATCGCCAGCTCATATACAGTGCATAAAATATATTTATATATATACCCTTATACACCATTTTAATAAAAAATATCACAAAATTCTTCTAAGTCCCTCGGGAAGAGGGAAAGACGCGCACGTTCATTTTCAGAGCTCCTAGACCTTCCTATAAGAAGTTAGCTAAAAAGTAGCTTCGAAAAACGCTTAGGTTAAGTTTCAGAGTTGCTTCTAATGTACCAAAGCTGGACTTAGACATAATGTCACTCTCACAACATTATGGCTGGTTGGAGACAGTCCGAACCACAAGTACCGGGTCCATGGTTCTGGCCGTATACTGGGGGGACGGGGACGACTCCCATTAACCCCTGACTATACCGGGGATACGCTTATCACAATGCCTTTCTGGTCTGTGCTGAAGCAGGGCATTCTGGCAGCCAAGTGGCTTGACCTTTATTAGTGAGCCTGGTTACCCCCTCTCGGAACCACAGACTTAGAAATCGCCAGCTCATATACAGTGCATAAAATATATTTATATATATACCCTTATACACCATTTTAATAAAAAATATCACAAAATTCTTCTAAGTCCCTCGGAAAGAGTGAAAGACGCGCACGTTCATTTTCAGAGCTCCTAGACCTTCCTATAAGAAGTTAGCCAAAAAGTATCTTCGAAAAACGCTTAGGTTAAGTTTCAGAGTTGCTTCTAATGTACCAAAGCTGGACTTAGATATAATTTCACTCTCACAACATTATGGCTGGTTGGAGACAGTCCGAACCACAAGTACCGGGTCCATGGTTCTGGCCGTATACTGGGGGGACGGGGACGACTCCCATTAACCCCTGACTATACCGGGGATACGCTTATCACAATGCCTTTCTGGTCTGTGCTGAAGCAGGGCATTCTGGCAGGCAAGTGGCTTGACCTTTATTAGTGAGCCTGGTTACCCCCTCTGGAACCACAGACTTAGAAATCGCCAGCTCATATACAGTGCATAAAATATATTTAAATATATACCCTTATACACCATTTTAATAAAAAAATATCACAAAATTCTTATAAGTCTCTCGGGAAGAGTGAAAGACGCGCACGTTCATTTTCAGAGCTCCTAGACCTTCCTATAAGAAGTTAGCTAAAAAGTAGCTTCGAAAAACGCTTAGGTTAAGTTTCAGAGTTGCTTCTAATGTACCAAAGCTGGACTTAGACATAATTTCACTCTCACAACATTATGGCTGGTTGGAGACAGTCCGAACCACAAGTACCGGGTCCATGGTTCTGGCCGTATACTGGGGAGACGGGGACGACTCCCATTAACCCCTGACTATACCGGGGATACGCTTATCACAATGCCTTTCTGGTCTGTGCTGAAGCATGGCATTCTGGCAGCCAAGTGGCTTGACCTTTATTAGTGAGCCTGGTTACCCCCTCTCGGAACCACAGACTTAGAAATCGCCAGCTCATATACAGTGCATAAAATATATTTATATATATACCCTTATACACCATTTTAATAAAAAAATATCACAAAATTCTTCTAAGTCTCTCGGGAAGAGTGAAAGACGCGCACGTTCATTTTCAGAGCTCCTAGACCTTCCTATAAGAAGTTAGCCAAAAAGTAGCTTCGAAAAACGCTTAGGTTAAGTTTCAGAGTTGCTTCTAATGTACCAAAGCTGGACTTAGACATAATTTCACTCTCACAACATTATGGCTGGTTGGAGACAGTCCGAACCACAAGTACCGGGTCCATGGTTCTGGCCGTATACTGGGGGGACGGGGACGACTCCCATTAACCCCTGACTATACCGGGGATACGCTTATCACAATGCCTTTCTGGTCTGTGCTGAAGCAGGGCATTCTGGCAGCCAAGTGGCTTGACCTTTATTAGTGAGCCTGGTTACCCCCTCTCGGAACCACAGACTTAGAAATCGCCAGCTCATATACAGTGCATAAAATATATTTATATATATACCCTTATACACCATTTTAATAAAAAAATATCACAAAATTCTTCTAAGTCTCTCGGGAAGAGTGAAAGACGCGCACGTTCATTTTCAGAGCTCCTAGACCTTCCTATAAGAAGTTAGCTAAAAAGTAGCTTCGAAAAACGCTTAGGTTAAGTTTCAGAGTTGCTTCTAATGTACCAAAGCTGGACTTAGACATAATTTCACTCTCACAACATTATGGCTGGTTGGAGACAGTCCGAACCACAAGTACCGGGTCCATGGTTCTGGCCGTATACTGGGGAGACGGGGACGACTCCCATTAACCCCTGACTATACCGGGGATACGCTTATCACAATGCCTTTCTGGTCTGTGCTGAAGCAGGGCATTCTGGCAGCCAAGTGGCTTGACCTTTATTAGTGAGCCTGGTTACCCCCTCTCGGAACCACAGACTTAGAAATCGCCAGCTCATATACAGTGCATAAAATATATTTATATATATACCCTTATACACCATTTTAATAAAAAATATCACAAAATTCTTCTAAGTCCCTCGGAAAGAGTGAAAGACGCGCACGTTCATTTTCAGAGCTCCTAGACCTTCCTATTAGAAGTTAGCCAAAAAGTATCTTCGAAAAACGCTTAGGTTAAGTTTCAGAGTTGCTTCTAATGTACCAAAGCTGGACTTAGATATAATTTCACTCTCACAACATTATGGCTGGTTGGAGACAGTCCGAACCACAAGTACCGGGTCCATGGTTCTGGCCGTATACTGGGGGGACGGGGACGACTCCCATTAACCCCTGACTATACCGGGGATACGCTTATCACAATGCCTTTCTGGTCTGTGCTGAAGCAGGGCATTCTGGCAGCCAAGTGGCTTGACCTTTATTAGTGAGCCTGGTTACCCCCTCTCGGAACCACAGACTTAGAAATCGCCAGCTCATATACAGTGCATAAAATATATTTATATATATACCCTTATACACCATTTTAATAAAAAAATATCACAAAATTCTTCTAAGTCTCTCGGGAAGAGTGAAAGACGCGCACGTTCATTTTCAGAGCTCCTAGACCTTCCTATAAGAAGTTAGCCAAAAAGTAGCTTCGAAAAACGCTTAGGTTAAGTTTCAGAGTTGCTTCTAATGTACCAAAGCTGGACTTAGACATAATGTCACTCTCACAACATTATGGCTGGTTGGAGACAGTCCGAACCACAAGTACCGGGTCCATGGTTTTGGCCGTATACTGGGGGGACGGGGACGACTCCCATTAACCCCTGACTATACCGGGGATTCGCTTATCACAATGCCTTTCTGGTCTGTGCTGAAGCAGGGCATTCTGGCAGCCAAGTGGCTTGACCTTTACTAGTGAGCCTGGTTACCCCCTCTCGGAACCACAGACTTAGAAATCGCCAGCTCATATACAGTGCATAAAATATATTTATATATATACCCTTATACACCATTTTAATAAAAAAATATCACAAAATTCTTCTAAGTCTCTCGGGAAGAGTGAAAGACGCGCACGTTCATTTTCAGAGCTCCTAGACCTTCCTAAAAGAAGTTAGCCAAAAAGTAGCTTCGAAAAACGCTTAGGTTAAGTTTCAGAGTTGCTTCTAATGTACCAAAGCTGGACTTAGACATAATTTCACTCTCACAACATTATGGCTGGTTGGAGAGGGTCCGAACCACAAGTACCGGGTCCATGGTTCTGGCCGTATACTGGGGGGACGGGGACGACTCCAATTAACCCCTGACTATACCGGGGATACGCTTATCACAATGCCTTTCTGGTCTGTGCTGAAGCAGGGCATTCTGGCAGCCAAGTGGCTTGACCTTTATTAGTGAGCCTGGTTACCCCCTCTCGGAACCACAGACTTAGAAATCGCCAGCTCATATACAGTGCATAAAATATATTTATATATATACCCTTATACACCATTTTAATAAAAAATATCACAAAATTCTTCTAAGTCTCTCGGGAAGAGTGAAAGACGCGCACGTTCATTTTCAGAGCTCCTAGACCTTCCTAAAAGAAGTTAGCCAAAAAGTAGCTTCGAAAAACGCTTAGGTTAAGTTTCAGAGTTGCTTCTAATGTACCAAAGCTGGACTTAGACATAATTTCACTCTCACAACATTATGGCTGGTTGGAGACAGTCCGAACCACAAGTACCGGGTCCATGGTTCTGGCCGTATACTGGGGAGACGGGGACGACTTCCATTAACCCCTGACTATACCGGGGATACGCTTATCACAATGCCTTTCTGGTCTGTGCTGAAGCAGGGCATTCTGGCAGGCAAGTGGCTTGACCTTTATTAGTGAGCCTGGTTACCCCCTCTCGGAACCACAGACTTAGAAATCGCCAGCTCATATACAGTGCATAAAATATATTTATATATATACCCTTATACACCATTTTAATAAAAAATATCACAAAATTCTTCTAAGTCCCTCGGGAAGAGGGAAAGACGCGCACGTTCATTTTCAGAGCTCCTAGACCTTCCTATAAGAAGTTAGCTAAAAAGTAGCTTCGAAAAACGCTTAGGTTAAGTTTCAGAGTTGCTTCTAATGTACCAAAGCTGGACTTAGACATAATGTCACTCTCACAACATTATGGCTGGTTGGAGACAGTCCGAACCACAAGTACCGGGTCCATGGTTCTGGCCGTATACTGGGGGGACGGGGACGACTCCCATTAACCCCTGACTATACCGGGGATACGCTTATCACAATGCCTTTCTGGTCTGTGCTGAAGCAGGGCATTCTGGCAGCCAAGTGGCTTGACCTTTATTAGTGAGCCTGGTTACCCCCTCTCGGAACCACAGACTTAGAAATCGCCAGCTCATATACAGTGCATAAAATATATTTATATATATACCCTTATACACCATTTTAATAAAAAATATCACAAAATTCTTCTAAGTCCCTCGGAAAGAGTGAAAGACGCGCACGTTCATTTTCAGAGCTCCTAGACCTTCCTATAAGAAGTTAGCCAAAAAGTATCTTCGAAAAACGCTTAGGTTAAGTTTCAGAGTTGCTTCTAATGTACCAAAGCTCGACTTAGATATAATTTCACTCTCACAACATTATGGCTGGTTGGAGACAGTCCGAACCACAAGTACCGGGTCCATGGTTCTGGCCGTATACTGGGGGGACGGGGACGACTCCCATTAACCCCTGACTATACCGGGGATACGCTTATCACAATGCCTTTCTGGTCTGTGCTGAAGCAGGGCATTCTGCCAGCCAAGTGGCTTGACCTTTATTAGTGAGCCTGGTTACCCCCTCTCGGAACCACAGACTTAGAAATCGCCAGCTCATATACAGTGCATAAAATATATTTATATATATACCCTTATACACCATTTTAATAAAAAATATCACAAAATTCTTCTAAGTCCCTCGGAAAGAGTGAAAGACGCGCACGTTCATTTTCAGAGCTCCTAGACCTTCCTATAAGAAGTTAGCCAAAAAGTATCTTCGAAAAACGCTTAGGTTAAGTTTCAGAGTTGCTTCTAATGTACCAAAGCTGGACTTAGATATAATTTCACTCTCACAACATTATGGCTGGTTGGAGACAGTCCGAACCACAAGTACCGGGTCCATGGTTCTGGCCGTATACTGGGGGGACGGGGACGACTCCCATTAACCCCTGACTATACCGGGGATACGCTTATCACAATGCCTTTCTGGTCTGTGCTGAAGCAGGGCATTCTGGCAGCCAAGTGGCTTGACCTTTATTAGTGAGCCTGGTTACCCCCTCTCGGAACCACAGACTTAGAAATCGCCAGCTCATATACAGTGCATAAAATATATTTATATATATACCCTTATACACCATTTTAATAAAAAAATATCACAAAATTCTTCTAAGTCTCTCGGGAAGAGTGAAAAACGCGCACGTTCATTTTCAGAGCTCCTAGACCTTCCTATAAGAAGTTAGCCAAAAAGTAGCTTCGAAAAACGCTTAGGTTAAGTTTCAGAGTTGCTTCTAATGTACCAAAGCTGGACTTAGACATAATGTCACTCTCACAACATTATGGCTGGTTGGAGACAGTCCGAACCACAAGTACCGGGTCCATGGTTTTGGCCGTATACTGGGGGGACGGGGACGACTCCCATTAACCCCTGACTATACCGGGGATACGCTTATCACAATGCCTTTCTGGTCTGTGCTGAAGCAGGGCATTCTGGCAGCCAAGTGGCTTGACCTTTATTAGTGAGCCTGGTTACCCCCTCTCGGAACCACAGACTTAGAAATCGCCAGCTCATATACAGTGCATAAAATATATTTATATATATACCCTTATACACCATTTTAATAAAAAATATCACAAAATTCTTCTAAGTCTCTCGGGAAGAGTGAAAGACGCGCACGTTCATTTTCAGAGCTCCTAGACCTTCCTATAAGAAGTTAGCTAAAAAGTAGCTTCGAAAAACGCTTAGGTTAAGTTTCAGAGTTGCTTCTAATGTACCAAAGCTGGACTTAGACATAATTTCACTCTCACAACATTATGGCTGGTTGGAGACAGTCCGAACCACAAGTACCGGGTCCATGGTTCTGGCCGTATACTGGGGAGACGGGGACGACTCCCATTAACCCCTGACTATACCGGGGATACGCTTATCACAATGCCTTTCTGGTCTGTGCTGAAGCAGGGCATTCTGGCAGCCAAGTGGCTTGACCTTTATTAGTGAGCCTGGTTACCCCCTCTCGGAACCACAGACTTAGAAATCGCCAGCTCATATACAGTGCATAAAATATATTTATATATATACCCTTATACACCATTTTAATAAAAAAATATCACAAAATTCTTCTAAGTCTCTCGGGAAGAGTGAAAGACGCGCACGTTCATTTTCAGAGCTCCTAGACCTTCCTAAAAGAAGTTAGCCAAAAAGTAGCTTCGAAAAACGCTTAGGTTAAGTTTCAGAGTTGCTTCTAATGTACCAAAGCTGGACTTAGACATAATTTCACTCTCACAACATTATGGCTGGTTGGAGACAGTCCGAACCACAAGTACCGGGTCCATGGTTCTGGCCGTATACTGGGGAGACGGGGACGACTCCCATTAACCCCTGACTATACCGGGGATACGCTTATCACAATGCCTTTCTGGTCTGTGCTGAAGCAGGGCATTCTGGCAGCCAAGTGGCTTGACCTTTATTAGTGAGCCTGGTTACCCCCTCTCGGAACCACAGACTTAGAAATCGCCAGCTCATATACAGTGCATAAAATATATTTATATATATACCCTTATACACCATTTTAATAAAAAATATCACAAAATTCTTCTAAGTCCCTCGGGAAGAGGGAAAGACGCGCACGTTCATTTTCAGAGCTCCTAGACCTTCCTATAAGAAGTTAGCCAAAAAGTAGCTTCGAAAAACGCTTAGGTTAAGTTTCAGAGTTGCTTCTAATGTACCAAAGCTGGACTTAGACATAATTTCACTCTCACAACATTATGGCTGGTTGGAGAGGGTCCGAACCACAAGTACCGGGTCCATGGTTCTGGCCGTATACTGGGGGGACGGGGACGACTCCCATTAACCCCTGACTATACCGGGGATACGCTTATCACAATGCCTTTCTGGTCTGTGCTGAAGCAGGGCATTCTGGCAGCCAAGTGGCTTGACCTTTATTAGTGAGCCTGGTTACCCCCTCTCGGAACCACAGACTTAGAAATCGCCAGCTCATATACAGTGCATAAAATATATTTATATATATACCCTTATACACCATTTTAATAAAAAATATCACAAAATTCTTCTAAGTCTCTCGGGAAGAGTGAAAGACGCGCACGTTCATTTTCAGAGCTCCTAGACCTTCCTATAAGAAGTTAGCTAAAAAGTAGCTTCGAAAAACGCTTAGGTTAAGTTTCAGAGTTGCTTCTAATGTACCAAAGCTGGACTTAGACATAATTTCACTCTCACAACATTATGGCTGGTTGGAGACAGTCCGAACCACAAGTACCGGGTCCATGGTTCTGGCCGTATACTGGGGAGACGGGGACGACTCCCATTAACCCCTGACTATACCGGGGATACGCTTATCACAATGCCTTTCTGGTCTGTGCTGAAGCAGGGCATTCTGGCAGCCAAGTGGCTTGACCTTTACTAGTGAGCCTGGTTACCCCCTCTCGGAACCACAGACTTAGAAATCGCCAGCTCATATACAGTGCATAAAATATATTTATATATATACCCTTATACACCATTTTAATAAAAAAATATCACAAAATTCTTCTAAGTCTCTCGGGAAGAGTGAAAGACGCGCACGTTCATTTTCAGAGCTCCTAGACCTTCCTAAAAGAAGTTAGCCAAAAAGTAGCTTCGAAAAACGATTAGGTTAAGTTTCAGAGTTGCTTCTAATGTACCAAAGCTGGACTTAGACATAATTTCACTCTCACAACATTATGGCTGGTTGGAGACAGTCCGAACCAGAAGTACCGGGTCCATGGTTCTGGCCGTATACTGGGGAGACGGGGACGACTCCCATTAACCCCTGACTATACCGGGGATACGCTTATCACAATGCCTTTCTGGTCTGTGCTGAAGCAGGGCATTCTGGAAGCCAAGTGGCTTGACCTTTATTAGTGAGCCTGGTTACCCCCTCTCGGAACCAAAGACTTAGAAATCGCCAGCTCATATACAGTGCATAAAATATATTTATATATATACCCTTATACACCATTTTAATAAAAAATATCACAAAATTCTTCTAAGTCCCTCGGGAAGAGGGAAAGACGCGCACGTTCATTTTCAGAGCTCCTAGACCTTCCTATAAGAAGTTAGCCAAAAAGTAGCTTCGAAAAACGCTTAGGTTAAGTTTCAGAGTTGCTTCTAATGTACCAAAGCTGGACTTAGACATAATTTCACTCTCACAACATTATGGCTGGTTGGAGACAGTCCGAACCAGAAGTACCGGGTCCATGGTTCTGGCCGTATACTGGGGAGACGGGGACGACTCCCATTAACCCCTGACTATACCGGGGATACGCTTATCACAATGCCTTTCTGGTCTGTGCTGAAGCAGGGCATTCTGGCAGCCAAGTGGCTTGACGTTTATTAGTGAGCCTGGTTACCCCCTCTCGGAACCACAGACTTAGAAATCGCCAGCTCATATACAGTGCATAAAATATATTTATATATATACCCTTATACACCATTTTAATAAAAAATATCACAAAATTCTTCTAAGTCCCTCGGAAAGAGTGAAAGACGCGCACGTTCATTTTCAGAGCTCCTAGACCTTCCTATTAGAAGTTAGCCAAAAAGTATCTTCGAAAAACGCTTAGGTTAAGTTTCAGAGTTGCTTCTAATGTACCAAAGCTGGACTTAGATATAATTTCACTCTCACAACATTATGGCTGGTTGGAGACAGTCCGAACCACAAGTACCGGGTCCATGGTTCTGGCCGTATACTGGGGGGACGGGGACGACTCCCATTAACCCCTGACTATACCGGGGATACGCTTATCACAATGCCTTTCTGGTCTGTGCTGAAGCAGGGCATTCTGGCAGCCAAGTGGCTTGACCTTTATTAGTGAGCCTGGTTACCCCCTCTCGGAACCACAGACTTAGAAATCGCCAGCTCATATACAGTGCATAAAATATATTTATATATATACCCTTATACACCATTTTAATAAAAAAATATCACAAAATTCTTCTAAGTCTCTCGGGAAGAGTGAAAGACGCGCACGTTCATTTTCAGAGCTCCTAGACCTTCCTATAAGAAGTTAGCCAAAATGTAGCTTCGAAAAACGCTTAGGTTAAGTTTCAGAGTTGCTTCTAATGTACCAAAGCTGGACTTAGACATAATGTCACTCTCACAACATTATGGCTGGTTGGAGACAGTCCGAACCACAAGTACCGGGTCCATGGTTTTGGCCGTATACTGGGGGGACGGGGACGACTCCCATTAACCCCTGACTATACCGGGGATACGCTTATCACAATGCCTTTCTGGTCTGTGCTGAAGCAGGGCATTCTGGCAGCCAAGTGGCTTGACCTTTATTAGTGAGCCTGGTTACCCCCTCTCGGAACCACAGACTTAGAAATCGCCAGCTCATATACAGTGCATAAAATATATTTATATATATACCCTTATACACCATTTTAATAAAAAATATCACAAAATTCTTCTAAGTCTCTCGGGAAGAGTGAAAGACGCGCACGTTCATTTTCAGAGCTCCTAGACCTTCCTAAAAGAAGTTAGCCAAAAAGTAGCTTCGAAAAACGCTTAGGTTAAGTTTCAGAGTTGCTTCTAATGTACCAAAGCTGGACTTAGACATAATTTCACTCTCACAACATTATGGCTGGTTGGAGACAGTCCGAACCACAAGTACCGGGTCCATGGTTCTGGCCGTATACTGGGGAGACGGGGACGACTTCCATTAACCCCTGACTATACCGGGGATACGCTTATCACAATGCCTTTCTGGTCTGTGCTGAAGCAGGGCATTCTGGCAGCCAAGTGGCTTGACCTTTATTAGTGAGCCTGGTTACCCCCTCTCGGAACCACAGACTTAGAAATCGCCAGCTCATATACAGTGCATAAAATATATTTATATATATACCCTTATACACCATTTTAATAAAAAAATATCACAAAATTCTTCTAAGTCTCTCGGGAAGAGTGAAAGACGCGCACGTTCATTTTCAGAGCTCCTAGACCTTCCTAAAAGAAGTTAGCCAAAAAGTAGCTTCGAAAAACGCTTAGGTTAAGTTTCAGAGTTGCTTCTAATGTACCAAAGCTGGACTTAGACATAATTTCACTCTCACAACATTATGGCTGGTTGGAGACAGTCCGAACCACAAGTACCGGGTCCATGGTTCTGGCCGTATACTGGGGAGACGGGGACGACTCCCATTAACCCCTGACTATACCGGGGATACGCTTATCACAATGCCTTTCTGGTCTGTGCTGAAGCAGGGCATTCTGGCAGCCAAGTGGCTTGACCTTTATTAGTGAGCCTGGTTACCCCCTCTCGGAACCACAGACTTAGAAATCGCCAGCTCATATACAGTGCATAAAATATATTTATATATATACCCTTATACACCATTTTAATAAAAAATATCACAAAATTCTTCTAAGTCCCTCGGGAAGAGGGAAAGACGCGCACGTTCATTTTCAGAGCTCCTAGACCTTCCTATAAGAAGTTAGCTAAAAAGTAGCTTCGAAAAACGCTTAGGTTAAGTTTCAGAGTTGCTTCTAATGTACCAAAGCTGGACTTAGACATAATGTCACTCTCACAACATTATGGCTGGTTGGAGACAGTCCGAACCACAAGTACCGGGTCCATGGTTCTGGCCGTATACTGGGGGGACGGGGACGACTCCCATTAACCCCTGACTATACCGGGGATACGCTTATCACAATGCCTTTCTGGTCTGTGCTGAAGCAGGGCATTCTGGCAGCCAAGTGGCTTGACCTTTATTAGTGAGCCTGGTTACCCCCTCTCGGAACCACAGACTTAGAAATCGCCAGCTCATATACAGTGCATAAAATATATTTATATATATACCCTTATACACCATTTTAATAAAAAATATCACAAAATTCTTCTAAGTCCCTCGGAAAGAGTGAAAGACGCGCACGTTCATTTTCAGAGCTCCTAGACCTTCCTATAAGAAGTTAGCCAAAAAGTATCTTCGAAAAACGCTTAGGTTAAGTTTCAGAGTTGCTTCTAATGTACCAAAGCTGGACTTAGATATAATTTCACTCTCACAACATTATGGCTGGTTGGAGACAGTCCGAACCACAAGTACCGGGTCCATGGTTCTGGCCGTATACTGGGGGGACGGGGACGACTCCCATTAACCCCTGACTATACCGGGGATACGCTTATCACAATGCCTTTCTGGTCTGTGCTGAAGCAGGGCATTCTGGCAGCCAAGTGGCTTGACCTTTATTAGTGAGCCTGGTTACCCCCTCTCGGAACCACAGACTTAGAAATCGCCAGCTCATATACAGTGCATAAAATATATTTATATATATACCCTTATACACCATTTTAATAAAAAAATATCACAAAATTCTTCTAAGTCTCTCGGGAAGAGTGAAAAACGCGCACGTTCATTTTCAGAGCTCCTAGACCTTCCTATAAGAAGTTAGCCAAAAAGTAGCTTCGAAAAACGCTTAGGTTAAGTTTCAGAGTTGCTTCTAATGTACCAAAGCTGGACTTAGACATAATGTCACTCTCACAACATTATGGCTGGTTGGAGACAGTCCGAACCACAAGTACCGGGTCCATGGTTTTGGCCGTATACTGGGGGGACGGGGACGACTCCCATTAACCCCTGACTATACCGGGGATACGCTTATCACAATGCCTTTCTGGTCTGTGCTGAAGCAGGGCATTCTGGCAGCCAAGTGGCTTGACCTTTATTAGTGAGCCTGGTTACCCCCTCTCGGAACCACAGACTTAGAAATCGCCAGCTCATATACAGTGCATAAAATATATTTATATATATACCCTTATACACCATTTTAATAAAAAAATATCACAAAATTCTTCTAAGTCTCTCGGGAAGAGTGAAAGACGCGCACGTTCATTTTCAGAGCTCCTAGACCTTCCTATAAGAAGTTAGCCAAAATGTAGCTTCGAAAAACGCTTAGGTTAAGTTTCAGAGTTGCTTCTAATGTACCAAAGCTGGACTTAGACATAATGTCACTCTCACAACATTATGGCTGGTTGGAGACAGTCCGAACCACAAGTACCGGGTCCATGGTTTTGGCCGTATACTGGGGGGACGGGGACGACTCCCATTAACCCCTGACTATACCGGGGATACGCTTATCACAATGCCTTTCTGGTCTGTGCTGAAGCAGGGCATTCTGGCAGCCAAGTGGCTTGACCTTTATTAGTGAGCCTGGTTACCCCCTCTCGGAACCACAGACTTAGAAATCGCCAGCTCATATACAGTGCATAAAATATATTTATATATATACCCTTATACACCATTTTAATAAAAAATATCACAAAATTCTTCTAAGTCTCTCGGGAAGAGTGAAAGACGCGCACGTTCATTTTCAGAGCTCCTAGACCTTCCTAAAAGAAGTTAGCCAAAAAGTAGCTTCGAAAAACGCTTAGGTTAAGTTTCAGAGTTGCTTCTAATGTACCAAAGCTGGACTTAGACATAATTTCACTCTCACAACATTATGGCTGGTTGGAGACAGTCCGAACCACAAGTACCGGGTCCATGGTTCTGGCCGTATACTGGGGAGACGGGGACGACTCCCATTAACCCCTGACTATACCGGGGATACGCTTATCACAATGCCTTTCTGGTCTGTGCTGAAGCAGGGCATTCTGGCAGCCAAGTGGCTTGACCTTTATTAGTGAGCCTGGTTACCCCCTCTCGGAACCACAGACTTAGAAATCGCCAGCTCATATACAGTGCATAAAATATATTTATATATATACCCTTATACACCATTTTAATAAAAAATATCACAAAATTCTTCTAAGTCCCTCGGGAAGAGGGAAAGACGCGCACGTTCATTTTCAGAGCTCCTAGACCTTCCTATAAGAAGTTAGCTAAAAAGTAGCTTCGAAAAACGCTTAGGTTAAGTTTCAGAGTTGCTTCTAATGTACCAAAGCTGGACTTAGACATAATGTCACTCTCACAACATTATGGCTGGTTGGAGACAGTCCGAACCACAAGTACCGGGTCCATGGTTCTGGCCGTATACTGGGGGGACGGGGACGACTCCCATTAACCCCTGACTATACCGGGGATACGCTTATCACAATGCCTTTCTGGTCTGTGCTGAAGCAGGGCATTCTGGCAGCCAAGTGGCTTGACCTTTATTAGTGAGCCTGGTTACCCCCTCTCGGAACCACAGACTTAGAAATCGCCAGCTCATATACAGTGCATAAAATATATTTATATATATACCCTTATACACCATTTTAATAAAAAATATCACAAAATTCTTCTAAGTCCCTCGGAAAGAGTGAAAGACGCGCACGTTCATTTTCAGAGCTCCTAGACCTTCCTATAAGAAGTTAGCCAAAAAGTATCTTCGAAAAACGCTTAGGTTAAGTTTCAGAGTTGCTTCTAATGTACCAAAGCTGGACTTAGATATAATTTCACTCTCACAACATTATGGCTGGTTGGAGACAGTCCGAACCACAAGTACCGGGTCCATGGTTCTGGCCGTATACTGGGGGGACGGGGACGACTCCCATTAACCCCTGACTATACCGGGGATACGCTTATCACAATGCCTTTCTGGTCTGTGCTGAAGCAGGGCATTCTGGCAGCCAAGTGGCTTGACCTTTATTAGTGAGCCTGGTTACCCCCTCTCGGAACCACAGACTTAGAAATCGCCAGCTCATATACAGTGCATAAAATATATTTATATATATACCCTTATACACCATTTTAATAAAAAAATATCACAAAATTCTTCTAAGTCTCTCGGGAAGAGTGAAAAACGCGCACGTTCATTTTCAGAGCTCCTAGACCTTCCTATAAGAAGTTAGCCAAAAAGTAGCTTCGAAAAACGCTTAGGTTAAGTTTCAGAGTTGCTTCTAATGTACCAAAGCTGGACTTAGACATAATGTCACTCTCACAACATTATGGCTGGTTGGAGACAGTCCGAACCACAAGTACCGGGTCCATGGTTTTGGCCGTATACTGGGGGGACGGGGACGACTCCCATTAACCCCTGACTATACCGGGGATACGCTTATCACAATGCCTTTCTGGTCTGTGCTGAAGCAGGGCATTCTGGCAGCCAAGTGGCTTGACCTTTATTAGTGAGCCTGGTTACCCCCTCTCGGAACCACAGACTTAGAAATCGCCAGCTCATATACAGTGCATAAAATATATTTATATATATACCCTTATACACCATTTTAATAAAAAATATCACAAAATTCTTCTAAGTCTCTCGGGAAGAGTGAAAGACGCGCACGTTCATTTTCAGAGCTCCTAGACCTTCCTATAAGAAGTTAGCTAAAAAGTAGCTTCGAAAAACGCTTAGGTTAAGTTTCAGAGTTGCTTCTAATGTACCAAAGCTGGACTTAGACATAATTTCACTCTCACAACATTATGGCTGGTTGGAGACAGTCCGAACCACAAGTACCGGGTCCATGGTTCTGGCCGTATACTGGGGAGACGGGGACGACTCCCATTAACCCCTGACTATACCGGGGATACGCTTATCACAATGCCTTTCTGGTCTGTGCTGAAGCAGGGCATTCTGGCAGCCAAGTGGCTTGACCTTTATTAGTGAGCCTGGTTACCCCCTCTCGGAACCACAGACTTAGAAATCGCCAGCTCATATACAGTGCATAAAATATATTTATATATATACCCTTATACACCATTTTAATAAAAAAATATCACAAAATTCTTCTAAGTCTCTCGGGAAGAGTGAAAGACGCGCACGTTCATTTTCAGAGCTCCTAGACCTTCCTAAAAGAAGTTAGCCAAAAAGTAGCTTCGAAAAACGCTTAGGTTAAGTTTCAGAGTTGCTTCTAATGTACCAAAGCTGGACTTAGACATAATTTCACTCTCACAACATTATGGCTGGTTGGAGAGGGTCCGAACCACAAGTACCGGGTCCATGGTTCTGGCCGTATACTGGGGGGACGGGGACGACTCCAATTAACCCCTGACTATACCGGGGATACGCTTATCACAATGCCTTTCTGGTCTGTGCTGAAGCAGGGCATTCTGGCAGCCAAGTGGCTTGACCTTTATTAGTGAGCCTGGTTACCCCCTCTCGGAACCACAGACTTAGAAATCGCCAGCTCATATACAGTGCATAAAATATATTTATATATATACCCTTATACACCATTTTAATAAAAAATATCACAAAATTCTTCTAAGTCTCTCGGGAAGAGTGAAAGACGCGCACGTTCATTTTCAGAGCTCCTAGACCTTCCTATAAGAAGTTAGCCAAAAAGTAGCTTCGAAAAACGCTTAGGTTAAGTTTCAGAGTTGCTTCTAATGTACCAAAGCTGGACTTAGACATAATGTCACTCTCACAACATTATGGCTGGTTGGAGACAGTCCGAACCACAAGTACCGGGTCCATGGTTTTGGCCGTATACTGGGGGGACGGGGACGACTCCCATTAACCCCTGACTATACCGGGGATACGCTTATCACAATGCCTTTCTGGTCTGTGCTGAAGCAGGGCATTCTGGCAGCCAAGTGGCTTGACCTTTATTAGTGAGCCTGGTTACCCCCTCTCGGAACCACAGACTTAGAAATCGCCAGCTCATATACAGTGCATAAAATATATTTATATATATACCCTTATACACCATTTTAATAAAAAATATCACAAAATTCTTCTAAGTTTCTCGGGAAGAGTGAAAGACGCGCACGTTCATTTTCAGAGCTCCTAGACCTTCCTATAAGAAGTTAGCTAAAAAGTAGCTTCGAAAAACGCTTAGGTTAAGTTTCAGAGTTGCTTCTAATGTACCAAAGCTGGACTTAGACATAATTTCACTCTCACAACATTATGGCTGGTTGGAGACAGTCCGAACCACAAGTACCGGGTCCATGGTTCTGGCCGTATACTGGGGAGACGGGGACGACTTCCATTAACCCCTGACTATACCGGGGATACGCTTATCACAATGCCTTTCTGGTCTGTGCTGAAGCAGGGCATTCTGGCAGCCAAGTGGCTTGACCTTTATTAGTGAGCCTGGTTACCCCCTCTCGGAACCACAGACTTAGAAATCGCCAGCTCATATACAGTGCATAAAATATATTTATATATATACCCTTATACACCATTTTAATAAAAAAATATCACAAAATTCTTCTAAGTCTCTCGGGAAGAGTGAAAGACGCGCACGTTCATTTTCAGAGCTCCTAGACCTTCCTAAAAGAAGTTAGCCAAAAAGTAGCTTCGAAAAACGCTTAGGTTAAGTTTCAGAGTTGCTTCTAATGTACAAAAGCTGGACTTAGACATAATTTCACTCTCACAACATTATGGCTGGTTGGAGAGGGTCCGAACCACAAGTACCGGGTCCATGGTTCTGGCCGTATACTGGGGGGACGGGGACGACTCCAATTAACCCCTGACTATACCGGGGATACGCTTATCACAATGCCTTTCTGGTCTGTGCTGAAGCAGGGCATTCTGGCAGCCAAGTGGCTTGACCTTTATTAGTGAGCCTGGTTACCCCCTCTCGGAACCACAGACTTAGAAATCGCCAGCTCATATACAGTGCATAAAATATATTTATATATATACCCTTATACACCATTTTAATAAAAAATATCACAAAATTCTTCTAAGTCTCTCGGGAAGAGTGAAAGACGCGCACGTTCATTTTCAGAGCTCCTAGACCTTCCTATAAGAAGTTAGCCAAAAAGTAGCTTCGAAAAACGCTTAGGTTAAGTTTCAGAGTTGCTTCTAATGTACCAAAGCTGGACTTAGACATAATGTCACTCTCACAACATTATGGCTGGTTGGAGACAGTCCGAACCACAAGTACCGGGTCCATGGTTTTGGCCGTATACTGGGGGGACGGGGACGACTCCCATTAACCCCTGACTATACCGGGGATACGCTTATCACAATGCCTTTCTGGTCTGTGCTGAAGCAGGGCATTCTGGCAGCCAAGTGGCTTGACCTTTATTAGTGAGCCTGGTTACCCCCTCTCGGAACCACAGACTTAGAAATCGCCAGCTCATATACAGTGCATAAAATATATTTATATATATACCCTTATACACCATTTTAATAAAAAATATCACAAAATTCTTCTAAGTCTCTCGGGAAGAGTGAAAGACGCGCACGTTCATTTTCAGAGCTCCTAGACCTTCCTATAAGAAGTTAGCTAAAAAGTAGCTTCGAAAAACGCTTAGGTTAAGTTTCAGAGTTGCTTCTAATGTACCAAAGCTGGACTTAGACATAATTTCACTCTCACAACATTATGGCTGGTTGGAGACAGTCCGAACCACAAGTACCGGGTCCATGGTTCTGGCCGTATACTGGGGAGACGGGGACGACTTCCATTAACCCCTGACTATACCGGGGATACGCTTATCACAATGCCTTTCTGGTCTGTGCTGAAGCAGGGCATTCTGGCAGCCAAGTGGCTTGACCTTTATTAGTGAGCCTGGTTACCCCCTCTCGGAACCACAGACTTAGAAATCGCCAGCTCATATACAGTGCATAAAATATATTTATATATATACCCTTATACACCATTTTAATAAAAAATATCACAAAATTCTTCTAAGTCCCTCGGGAAGAGGGAAAGACGCGCACGTTCATTTTCAGAGCTCCTAGACCTTCCTATAAGAAGTTAGCCAAAAAGTATCTTCGAAAAACGCTTAGGTTAAGTTTCAGAGTTGCTTCTAATGTACCAAAGCTGGACTTAGATATAATTTCACTCTCACAACATTATGGCTGGTTGGAGACAGTCCGAACCACAAGTACCGGGTCCATGGTTCTGGCCGTATACTGGGGGGACGGGGACGACTCCCATTAACCCCTGACTATACCGGGGATACGCTTATCACAATGCCTTTCTGGTCTGTGCTGAAGCAGGGCATTCTGGCAGCCAAGTGGCTTGACCTTTATTAGTGAGCCTGGTTACCCCCTCTCGGAACCACAGACTTAGAAATCGCCAGCTCATATACAGTGCATAAAATATATTTATATATATACCCTTATACACCATTTTAATAAAAAATATCACAAAATTCTTCTAAGTCTCTCGGGAAGAGTGAAAGACGCGCACGTTCATTTTCAGAGCTCCTAGACCTTCCTATAAGAAGTTAGCTAAAAAGTAGCTTCGAAAAACGCTTAGGTTAAGTTTCAGAGTTGCTTCTAATGTACCAAAGCTGGACTTAGACATAATTTCACTCTCACAACATTATGGCTGGTTGGAGACAGTCCGAACCACAAGTACCGGGTCCATGGTTCTGGCCGTATACTGGGGAGACGGGGACGACTCCCATTAACCCCTGACTATACCGGGGATACGCTTATCACAATGCCTTTCTGGTCTGTGCTGAAGCAGGGCATTCTGGCAGCCAAGTGGCTTGACCTTTATTAGTGAGCCTGGTTACCCCCTCTCGGAACCACAGACTTAGAAATCGCCAGCTCATATACAGTGCATAAAATATATTTATATATATACCCTTATACACCATTTTAATAAAAAAATATCACAAAATTCTTCTAAGTCTCTCGGGAAGAGTGAAAGACGCGCACGTTCATTTTCAGAGCTCCTAGACCTTCCTAAAAGAAGTTAGCCAAAAAGTAGCTTCGAAAAACGCTTAGGTTAAGTTTCAGAGTTGCTTCTAATGTACCAAAGCTGGACTTAGACATAATTTCACTCTCACAACATTATGGCTGGTTGGAGACAGTCCGAACCACAAGTACCGGGTCCATGGTTCTGGCCGTATACTGGGGAGACGGGGACGACTCCCATTAACCCCTGACTATACCGGGGATACGCTTATCACAATGCCTTTCTGGTCTGTGCTGAAGCAGGGCATTCTGGCAGCCAAGTGGCTTGACCTTTATTAGTGAGCCTGGTTACCCCCTCTCGGAACCACAGACTTAGAAATCGCCAGCTCATATACAGTGCATAAAATATATTTATATATATACCCTTATACACCATTTTAATAAAAAATATCACAAAATTCTTCTAAGTCCCTCGGGAAGAGGGAAAGACGCGCACGTTCATTTTCAGAGCTCCTAGACCTTCCTATAAGAAGTTAGCCAAAAAGTAGCTTCGAAAAACGCTTAGGTTAAGTTTCAGAGTTGCTTCTAATGTACCAAAGCTGGACTTAGACATAATTTCACTCTCACAACATTATGGCTGGTTGGAGAGGGTCCGAACCACAAGTACCGGGTCCATGGTTCTGGCCGTATACTGGGGGGACGGGGACGACTCCAATTAACCCCTGACTATACCGGGGATACGCTTATCACAATGCCTTTCTGGTCTGTGCTGAAGCAGGGCATTCTGGCAGCCAAGTGGCTTGACCTTTATTAGTGAGCCTGGTTACCCCCTCTCGGAACCACAGACTTAGAAATCGCCAGCTCATATACAGTGCATAAAATATATTTATATATATACCCTTATACACCATTTTAATAAAAAATATCACAAAATTCTTCTAAGTCTCTCGGGAAGAGTGAAAGACGCGCACGTTCATTTTCAGAGCTCCTAGACCTTCCTATAAGAAGTTAGCCAAAAAGTAGCTTCGAAAAACGCTTAGGTTAAGTTTCAGAGTTGCTTCTAATGTACCAAAGCTGGACTTAGACATAATGTCACTCTCACAACATTATGGCTGGTTGGAGACAGTCCGAACCACAAGTACCGGGTCCATGGTTTTGGCCGTATACTGGGGGGACGGGGACGACTCCCATTAACCCCTGACTATACCGGGGATACGCTTATCACAATGCCTTTCTGGTCTGTGCTGAAGCAGGGCATTCTGGCAGCCAAGTGGCTTGACCTTTATTAGTGAGCCTGGTTACCCCCTCTCGGAACCACAGACTTAGAAATCGCCAGCTCATATACAGTGCATAAAATATATTTATATATATACCCTTATACACCATTTTAATAAAAAATATCACAAAATTCTTCTAAGTCTCTCGGGAAGAGTGAAAGACGCGCACGTTCATTTTCAGAGCTCCTAGACCTTCCTATAAGAAGTTAGCTAAAAAGTAGCTTCGAAAAACGCTTAGGTTAAGTTTCAGAGTTGCTTCTAATGTACCAAAGCTGGACTTAGACATAATTTCACTCTCACAACATTATGGCTGGTTGGAGACAGTCCGAACCACAAGTACCGGGTCCATGGTTCTGGCCGTATACTGGGGAGACGGGGACGACTTCCATTAACCCCTGACTATACCGGGGATACGCTTATCACAATGCCTTTCTGGTCTGTGCTGAAGCAGGGCATTCTGGCAGCCAAGTGGCTTGACCTTTATTAGTGAGCCTGGTTACCCCCTCTCGGAACCACAGACTTAGAAATCGCCAGCTCATATACAGTGCATAAAATATATTTATATATATACCCTTATACACCATTTTAATAAAAAAATATCACAAAATTCTTCTAAGTCTCTCGGGAAGAGTGAAAGACGCGCACGTTCATTTTCAGAGCTCCTAGACCTTCCTAAAAGAAGTTAGCCAAAAAGTAGCTTCGAAAAACGCTTAGGTTAAGTTTCAGAGTTGCTTCTAATGTACCAAAGCTGGACTTAGACATAATTTCACTCTCACAACATTATGGCTGGTTGGAGACAGTCCGAACCACAAGTACCGGGTCCATGGTTCTGGCCGTATACTGGGGAGACGGGGACGACTCCCATTAACCCCTGACTATACCGGGGATACGCTTATCACAATGCCTTTCTGGTCTGTGCTGAAGCAGGGCATTCTGGCAGCCAAGTGGCTTGACCTTTATTAGTGAGCCTGGTTACCCCCTCTCGGAACCACAGACTTAGAAATCGCCAGCTCATATACAGTGCATAAAATATATTTATATATATACCCTTATACACCATTTTAATAAAAAATATCACAAAATTCTTCTAAGTCCCTCGGGAAGAGGGAAAGACGCGCACGTTCATTTTCAGAGCTCCTAGACCTTCCTATAAGAAGTTAGCCAAAAAGTAGCTTCGAAAAACGCTTAGGTTAAGTTTCAGAGTTGCTTCTAATGTACCAAAGCTGGACTTAGACATAATGTCACTCTCACAACATTATGGCTGGTTGGAGACAGTCCGAACCACAAGTACCGGGTCCATGGTTCTGGCCGTATACTGGGGGGACGGGGACGACTCCCATTAACCCCTGACTATACCGGGGATACGCTTATCACAATGCCTTTCTGGTCTGTGCTGAAGCAGGGCATTCTGGCAGCCAAGTGGCTTGACCTTTATTAGTGAGCCTGGTTACCCCCTCTCGGAACCACAGACTTAGAAATCGCCAGCTCATATACAGTGCATAAAATATATTTATATATATACCCTTATACACCATTTTAATAAAAAATATCACAAAATTCTTCTAAGTCCCTCGGAAAGAGTGAAAGACGCGCACGTTCATTTTCAGAGCTCCTAGACCTTCCTATAAGAAGTTAGCCAAAAAGTATCTTCGAAAAACGCTTAGGTTAAGTTTCAGAGTTGCTTCTAATGTACCAAAGCTGGACTTAGATATAATTTCACTCTCACAACATTATGGCTGGTTGGAGACAGTCCGAACCACAAGTACCGGGTCCATGGTTCTGGCCGTATACTGGGGGGACGGGGACGACTCCCATTAACCCCTGACTATACCGGGGATACGCTTATCACAATGCCTTTCTGGTCTGTGCTGAAGCAGGGCATTCTGGCAGCCAAGTGGCTTGACCTTTATTAGTGAGCCTGGTTACCCCCTCTCGGAACCACAGACTTAGAAATCGCCAGCTCATATACAGTGCATAAAATATATTTATATATATATACCCTTATACACCATTTTAATAAAAAATATCACAAAATTCTTCTAAGTCTCTCTGGAAGAGTGAAAGACGCGCACGTTCATTTTCAGAGCTCCTAGACCTTCCTATAAGAAGTTAGCTAAAAAGTAGCTTCGAAAAACGCTTAGGTTAAGTTTCAGAGTTGCTTCTAATGTACCAAAGCTGGACTTAGACATAATTTCACTCTCACAACATTATGGCTGGTTGGAGACAGTCCGAACCACAAGTACCGGGTCCATGGTTCTGGCCGTATACTGGGGGGACGGGGACGACTCCCATTAACCCCTGACTATACCGGGGATACGCTTATCACAATGCCTTTCTGGTCTGTGCTGAAGCAGGGCATTCTGGCAGCCAAGTGGCTTGACCTTTATTAGTGAGCCTGGTTACCCCCTCTCGGAACCACAGACTTAAAAATCGCCAGCTCATATACAGTGCATAAAATATATTTATATATATACCCTTATACACCATTTTAATAAAAAAATATCACAAAATTCTTCTAAGTCTCTCGGTAAGAGTGAAAGACGCGCACGTTCATTTTCAGAGCTCCTAGACCTTCCTATAAGAAGTTAGCCAAAAAGTAGCTTCGAAAAACGCTTAGGTTAAGTTTCAGAGTTGCTTCTAATGTACCAAAGCTGGACTTAGACATAATTTCACTCTCACAACATTATGGCTGGTTGGAGACAGTCCGAACCACAAGTACCGGGTCCATGGTTCTGGCCGTATACTGGGGGGACGGGGACGACTCCCATTAACCCCTGACTATACCGGGGATACGCTTATTACAATGCCTTTCTGGTCTGTGCTGAAGCAGGGCATTCTGGCAGCCAAGTGGCTTGACCTTTATTAGTGAGCCTGGTTACCCCCTCTCGGAACCACAGACTTAGAAATCGCCAGCTCATATACAGTGCATAAAATATATTTATATATATACCCTTATACACCATTTTAATAAAAAATATCACAAAATTCTTCTAAGTCTCTCTGGAAGAGTGAAAGACGCGCACGTTCATTTTCAGAGCTCCTAGACCTTCCTATAAGAAGTTAGCTAAAAAGTAGCTTCGAAAAACGCTTAGGTTAAGTTTCAGAGTTGCTTCTAATGTACCAAAGCTGGACTTAGACATAATTTCACTCTCACAACATTATGGCTGGTTGGAGAGGGTCCGAACCACAAGTACCGGGTCCATGGTTTTGGCCGTATACTGGGGGGACGGGGACGACTCCCATTAACCCCTGACTATACCGGGGATACGCTTATCACAATGCCTTTCTGGTCTGTGCTGAAGCAGGGCATTCTGGCAGCCAAGTGGCTTGACCTTTATTAGTGAGCCTGGTTACCCCCTCTCGGAACCACAGACTTAGAAATCGCCAGCTCATATACAGTGCATAAAATATATTTATATATATACCCTTATACACCATTTTAATAAAAAATATCACAAAATTCTTCTAAGTCTCTCTGGAAGAGTGAAAGACGCGCACGTTCATTTTCAGAGCTCCTAGACCTTCCTATAAGAAGTTAGCTAAAAAGTAGCTTCGAAAAACGCTTAGGTTAAGTTTCAGAGTTGCTTCTAATGTACCAAAGCTGGACTTAGACATAATTTCACTCTCACAACATTATGGCTGGTTGGAGAGGGTCCGAACCACAAGTACCGGGTCCATGGTTCTGGCCGTATACTGGGGGGACGGGGACGACTCCCATTAACCCCTGACTATACCGGGGATACGCTTATCACAATGCCTTTCTGGTCTGTGCTGAAGCAGGGCATTCTGGCAGCCAAGTGGCTTGACCTTTATTAGTGAGCCTGGTTACCCCCTCTCGGAACCACAGACTTAGAAATCGCCAGCTCATATACAGTGCATAAAATATATTTATATATATATACCCTTATACACCATTTTAATAAAAAATATCACAAAATTCTTCTAAGTCTCTCTGGAAGAGTGAAAGACGCGCACGTTCATTTTCAGAGCTCCTAGACCTTCCTATAAGAAGTTAGCTAAAAAGTAGCTTCGAAAAACGCTTAGGTTAAGTTTCAGAGTTGCTTCTAATGTACCAAAGCTGGACTTAGACATAATTTCACTCTCACAACATTATGGCTGGTTGGAGAGGGTCCGAACCACAAGTACCGGGTCCATGGTTCTGGCCGCATACTGGGGGACGGGGACGACTCCCATTAACCCCTGACTATACCGGGGATACGCTTATCACAATGCCTTTCTGGTCTGTGCTGAAGCAGGGCATTCTGGCAGCCAAGTGCTTGACCTTTATTAGTGAGCCTGGTTACCCCCTCTCGGAACCACAGACTTAGAAATCGCCAGCTCATATACAGTGCATAAAATATATTTATATATATATACCCTTATACACCATTTTAATAAAAAATATCACAAAATTCTTCTAAGTCTCTCGGGAAGAGTGAAAGACGCGCACGTTCATTTTCAGAGCTCCGAGACCTTCCTATAAGAAGTTAGCTAAAAAGTAGCTTCGAAAAACGCTTAGGTTAAGTTTCAGAGTTGCTTCTAATGTACCAAAGCTGGACTTAGACATAATTTCACTCTCACAACATTATGGCTGGTTGGAGACAGTCCGAACCACAAGTACCGGGTCCATGGTTCTGGCCGTATACTGGGGGGACGGGGACGACTCCCATTAACCCCTGACTATACCGGGGATACGCTTATCACAATGCCTTTCTGGTCTGTGCTGAAGCAGGGCATTCTGGCAGCCAAGTGGCTTGACCTTTATTAGTGAGCCTGGTTACCCCCTCTCGGAACCACAGACTTAGAAATCGCCAGCTCATATACAGTGCATAAAATATATTTATATATATACCCTTATACACCATTTTAATAAAAAATATCACAAAATTCTTCTAAGTCTCTCGGGAAGAGTGAAAGACGCGCACGTTCATTTTCAGAGCTCTGAGACCATCCTATAAGAAGTTAGCTAAAAAGTAGCTTCGAAAAACGCTTAGGTTAAGTTTCAGAGTTGCTTCTAATGTACCAAAGCTGGACTTAGACATAATTTCACTCTCACAACATTATGGCTGGTTGGAGAGGGTCCGAACCACAAGTACCGGGTCCATGGTTCTGGCCGTATACTGGGGGGACGGGGACGACTCCCATTAACCCCTGACTATACCGGGGATACGCTTATCACAATGCCTTTCTGGTCTGTGCTGAAGCAGGGCATTCTGGCAGCCAAGTGGCTTGACCTTTATTAGTGAGCCTGGTTACCCCCTCTCGGAACCACAGACTTAGAAATCGCCAGCTCATATACAGTGCATAAAATATATTTATATATATATACCCTTATACACCATTTTAATAAAAAATATCACAAAATTCTTCTAAGTCTCTCTGGAAGAGTGAAAGACGCGCACGTTCATTTTCAGAGCTCCTAGACCTTCCTATAAGAAGTTAGCTAAAAAGTAGCTTCGAAAAACGCTTAGGTTAAGTTTCAGAGTTGCTTCTAATGTACCAAAGCTGGACTTAGACATAATTTCACTCTCACAACATTATGGCTGGTTGGAGAGGGTCCGAACCACAAGTACCGGGTCCATGGTTCTGGCCGTATACTGGGGGGACGGGGACGACTCCCATTAACCCCTGACTATACCGGGGATACGCTTATCACAATGCCTTTCTGGTCTGTGCTGAAGCAGGGCATTCTGGCAGCCAAGTGCTTGACCTTTATTAGTGAGCCTGGTTACCCCCTCTCGGAACCACAGACTTAGAAATCGCCAGCTCATATACAGTGCATAAAATATATTTATATATATATACCCTTATACACCATTTTAATAAAAAATATCACAAAATTCTTCTAAGTCTCTCGGGAAGAGTGAAAGACGCGCACGTTCATTTTCAGAGCTCCGAGACCTTCCTATAAGAAGTTAGCTAAAAAGTAGCTTCGAAAAACGCTTAGGTTAAGTTTCAGAGTTGTTTCTAATGTACCAAAGCTGGACTTAGACATAATTTCACTCTCACAACATTATGGCTGGTTGGAGACAGTCCGAACCACAAGTACCGGGTCCATGGTTCTGGCCGTATACTGGGGGGACGGGGACGACTCCCATTAACCCCTGACTATACCGGGGATACGCTTATCACAATGCCTTTCTGGTTTGTGCTGAAGCAGGGCATTCTGGCAGGCAAGTGGCTTGACCTTTATTAGTGAGCCTGGTTACCCCCTCTCGGAACCACAGACTTAGAAATCGCCAGCTCATATACAGTGCATAAAATATATTTATATATATACCCTTATACACCATTTTAATAAAAAATATCACAAAATTCTTCTAAGTTCCTCGGGAAGAGTGAAAGACGCGCACGTTCATTTTCAGAGCTCCTAGACCTTCCTATAAGAAGTTAGCTAAAAAGTAGCTTCGAAAAACGCTTAGGTTAAGTTTCAGAGTTGCTTCTAATGTACCAAAGCTGGACTTAGACATCATTTCACTCTCACAACATTATGGCTGGTTGGAGAGGGTCCGAACCACAAGTACTGGGTCCATGGTTCTGGCCGTATACTGGGGGGACGGGGACGACTCCCATTAACCCCTGACTATACCGGGGATACGCTTATCACAATGCCTTTCTGGTCTGTGCTGAAGCAGGGCATTCTGGCAGCCAAGTGGCTTGACCTTTATTAGTGAGCCTGGTTACCCCCTCTCGGAACCACAGACTTAGAAATCGCCAGCTCATATACAGTGCATAAAATATATTTATATATATACCCTTATACACCATTTTAATAAAAAATATCACAAAATTCTTCTAAGTCTCTCGGGAAGAGTGAAAGACGCGCACGTTCATTTTCAGAGCTCCGAGACCTTCCTATAAGAAGTTAGCTAAAAAGTAGCTTCGAAAAACGCTTAGGTTAAGTTTCAGAGTTGCTTCTAATGTACCAAAGCTGGACTTAGACATAATTTCACTCTCACAACATTATGGCTGGTTGGAGACAGTCCGAACCACAAGTACCGGGTCCATGGTTCTGGCCGTATACTGGGGGGACGGGGACGACTCCCATTAACCCCTGACTATACCGGGGATACGCTTATCACAATGCCTTTCTGGTTTGTGCTGAAGCAGGGCATTCTGGCAGCCAAGTGGCTTGACCTTTATTAGTGAGCCTGGTTACCCCCTCTCGGAACCACAGACTTAGAAATCGCCAGCTCATATACAGTGCATAAAATATATTTATATATATACCCTTATACACCATTTTAATAAAAAATATCACAAAATTCTTCTAAGTCTCTCTGGAAGAGTGAAAGACGCGCACGTTCATTTTCAGAGCTCCTAGACCTTCCTATAAGAAGTTAGCTAAAAAGTAGCTTCGAAAAACGCTTAGGTTAAGTTTCAGAGTTGCTTCTAATGTACCAAAGCTGGACTTAGACATAATTTCACTCTCACAACATTATGGCTGGTTGGAGACAGTCCGAACCACAAGTACCGGGTCCATGGTTCTGGCCGTATACTGGGGGGACGGGGACGACTCCCATTAACCCCTGACTATACCGGGGATACGCTTATCACAATGCCTTTCTGGTCTGTGCTGAAGCAGGGCATTCTGGCAGCCAAGTGGCTTGACCTTTATTAGTGAGCCTGGTTACCCCCTCTCGGAACCACAGACTTAGAAATCGCCAGCTCATATACAGTGCATAAAATATATTTATATATATACCCTTATACACCATTTTAATAAAAAATATCACAAAATTCTTCTAAGTCTCTCGGGAAGAGTGAAAGACGCGCACGTTCATTTTCAGAGCTCCTAGACCTTCCTATAAGAAGTTAGCTAAAAAGTAGCTTCGAAAAACGCTTAGGTTAAGTTTCAGAGTTGCTTCTAATGTACCAAAGCTGGACTTAGACATAATTTCACTCTCACAACATTATGGCTGGTTGGAGAGGGTCCGAACCACAAGTACCGGGTCCATGGTTCTGGCCGTATACTGGGGGGACGGGGACGACTCCCATTAACCCCTGACTATACCGGGGATACGCTTATCACAATGCCTTTCTGGTCTGTGCTGAAGCAGGGCATTCTGGCAGCCAAGTGGCTTGACCTTTATTAGTGAGCCTGGTTACCCCCTCTCGGAACCACAGACTTAGAAATCGCCAGCTCATATACAGTGCATAAAATATATTTATATATATACCCTTATACACCATTTTAATAAAAAATATCACAAAATTCTTCTAAGTCTCTCGGGAAGAGTGAAAGACGCGCACGTTCATTTTCAGAGCTCCTAGACCTTCCTATAAGAAGTTAGCTAAAAAGTAGCTTCGAAAAACGCTTAGGTTAAGTTTCAGAGTTGCTTCTAATGTACCAAAGCTGGACTTAGACATAATTTCACTCTCACAACATTATGGCTGGTTGGAGAGGGTCCGAACCACAAGTACCGGGTCCATGGTTCTGGCCGTATACTGGGGGGACGGGGACGACTCCCATTAACCCCTGACTATACCGGGGATACGCTTATCACAATGCCTTTCTGGTCTGTGCTGAAGCAGGGCATTCTGGCAGCCAAGTGGCTTGACCTTTATTAGTGAGCCTGGTTACCCCCTCTCGGAACCACAGACTTAGAAATCGCCAGCTCATATACAGTGCATAAAATATATTTATATATATACCCTTATACACCATTTTAATAAAAAATATCACAAAATTCTTCTAAGTTCCTCGGGAAGAGTGAAAGACGCGCACGTTCATTTTCAGAGCTCCTAGACCTTCCTATAAGAAGTTAGCTAAAAAGTAGCTTCGAAAAACGCTTAGGTTAAGTTTCAGAGTTGCTTCTAATGTACCAAAGCTGGACTTAGACATAATTTCACTCTCACAACATTATGGCTGGTTGGAGACAGTCCGAACCACAAGTACCGGGTCCATGGTTCTGGCCGTATACTGGGGGGACGGGGACGACTCCCATTAACCCCTGACTATACCGGGGATACGCTTATCACAATGCCTTTCTGGTCTGTGCTGAAGCAGGGCATTCTGGCAGCCAAGTGGCTTGACCTTTATTAGTGAGCCTGGTTACCCCCTCTCGGAACCACAGACTTAGAAATCGCCAGCTCATATACAGTGCATAAAATATATTTATATATATACCCTTATACACCATTTTAATATAAAATATCACAAAATTCTTCTAAGTCCCTCGGAAAGAGTGAAAGACGCGCACGTTCATTTTCAGAGCTCCTAGACCTTCCTATAAGAAGTTAGCCAAAAAGTATCTTCGAAAAACGCTTAGGTTAAGTTTCAGAGTTGCTTCTAATGTACCAAAGCTGGACTTAGACATAATTTCACTCTCACAACATTATGACTGGTTGGAGACAGTCCGAACCACAAGTACCGGGTCCATGGTTCTGGCCGTATACTGGGGGGACGGGGACGACTCCCATTAACCCCTGACTATACCGGGGATACGCTTATCACAATGCCTTTCTGGTCTGTGCTGAAGCAGGGCATTCTGGCAGGCAAGTGGCTTGACCTTTATTAGTGAGCCTGGTTACCCCCTCTGGAACCACAGACTTAGAAATCGCCAGCTCATATACAGTGCATAAAATATATTTATATATATACCCTTATACACCATTTTAATAAAAAATATCACAAAATTCTTCTAAGTCCCTCGGGAAGAATGAAAGACGCGCACGTTCATTTTCAGAGCTCCTAGACCTTCCTATAAGAAGTTAGCCAAAAAGTAGCTTCGAAAAACGCTTAGGTTAAGTTTCAGAGTTGCTTCTAATGTACCAAAGCTGGACTTAGACATAATGTCACTCTCACAACATTATGGCTGGTTGGAGACAGTCCGAACCACAAGTACCGGGTCCATGGTTCTGGCCGTATACTGGGGGGACGGGGACGACTCCCATTAACCCCTGACTATACCGGGGATACGCTTATCACAATGCCTTTCTGGTCTGTGCTGAAGCAGGGCATTCTGGCAGCCAAGTGGCTTGACCTTTATTAGTGAGCCTGGTTACCCCCTCTCGGAACCACAGACTTAGAAATCGCCAGCTCATATACAGTGCATAAAATATATTTATATATATACCCTTATACACCATTTTAATAAAAAATATCACAAAATTCTTCTAAGTCTCTCTGGAAGAGTGAAAGACGCGCACGTTCATTTTCAGAGCTCCTAGACCTTCCTATAAGAAGTTAGCTAAAAAGTAGCTTCGAAAAACGCTTAGGTTAAGTTTCAGAGTTGCTTCTAATGTACCAAAGCTGGACTTAGACATAATTTCACTCTCACAACATTATGGCTGGTTGGAGACAGTCCGAACCACAAGTACCGGGTCCATGGTTCTGGCCGTATACTGGGGGGACGGGGACGACTCCCATTAACCCCTGACTATACCGGGGATACGCTTATCACAATGCCTTTCTGGTCTGTGCTGAAGCAGGGCATTCTGGCAGCCAAGTGGCTTGACCTTTATTAGTGAGCCTGGTTACCCCCTCTCGGAACCACAGACTTAGAAATCGCCAGCTCATATACAGTGCATAAAATATATTTATATATATACCCTTATACACCATTTTAATAAAAAATATCACAAAATTCTTCTAAGTCTCTCGGGAAGAGTGAAAGACGCGCACGTTCATTTTCAGAGCTCCTAGACCTTCCTATAAGAAGTTAGCTAAAAAGTAGCTTCGAAAAACGCTTAGGTTAAGTTTCAGAGTTGCTTCTAATGTACCAAAGCTGGACTTAGACATAATTTCACTCTCACAACATTATGGCTGGTTGGAGAGGGTCCGAACCACAAGTACCGGGTCCATGGTTCTGGCCGTATACTGGGGGGACGGGGACGACTCCCATTAACCCCTGACTATACCGGGGATACGCTTATCACAATGCCTTTCTGGTCTGTGCTGAAGCAGGGCATTCTGGCAGCCAAGTGGCTTGACCTTTATTAGTGAGCCTGGTTACCCCCTCTCGGAACCACAGACTTAGAAATCGCCAGCTCATATACAGTGCATAAAATATATTTATATATATACCCTTATACACCATTTTAATAAAAAATATCACAAAATTCTTCTAAGTTCCTCGGGAAGAGTGAAAGACGCGCACGTTCATTTTCAGAGCTCCTAGACCTTCCTATAAGAAGTTAGCTAAAAAGTAGCTTCGAAAAACGCTTAGGTTAAGTTTCAGAGTTGCTTCTAATGTACCAAAGCTGGACTTAGACATAATTTCACTCTCACAACATTATGGCTGGTTGGAGACAGTCCGAACCACAAGTACCGGGTCCATGGTTCTGGCCGTATACTGGGGGGACGGGGACGACTCCCATTAACCCCTGACTATACCGGGGATACGCTTATCACAATGCCTTTCTGGTCTGTGCTGAAGCAGGGCATTCTGGCAGCCAAGTGGCTTGACCTTTATTAGTGAGCCTGGTTACCCCCTCTCGGAACCACAGACTTAGAAATCGCCAGCTCATATACAGTGCATAAAATATATTTATATATATACCCTTATACACCATTTTAATATAAAATATCACAAAATTCTTCTAAGTCCCTCGGAAAGAGTGAAAGACGCGCACGTTCATTTTCAGAGCTCCTAGACCTTCCTATAAGAAGTTAGCCAAAAAGTATCTTCGAAAAACGCTTAGGTTAAGTTTCAGAGTTGCTTCTAATGTACCAAAGCTGGACTTAGACATAATTTCACTCTCACAACATTATGACTGGTTGGAGACAGTCCGAACCACAAGTACCGGGTCCATGGTTCTGGCCGTATACTGGGGGGACGGGGACGACTCCCATTAACCCCTGACTATACCGGGGATACGCTTATCACAATGCCTTTCTGGTCTGTGCTGAAGCAGGGCATTCTAGCAGGCAAGTGGCTTGACCTTTATTAGTGAGCCTGGTTACCCCCTCTGGAACCACAGACTTAGAAATCGCCAGCTCATATACAGTGCATAAAATATATTTATATATATACCCTTATACACCATTTTAATAAAAAATATCACAAAATTCTTCTAAGTCCCTCGGGAAGAATGAAAGACGCGCACGTTCATTTTCAGAGCTCCTAGACCTTCCTATAAGAAGTTAGCCAAAAAGTAGCTTCGAAAAACGCTTAGGTTAAGTTTCAGAGTTGCTTCTAATGTACCAAAGCTGGACTTAGACATAATGTCACTCTCACAACATTATGGCTGGTTGGAGACAGTCCGAACCACAAGTACCGGGTCCATGGTTCTGGCCGTATACTGGGGGGACGGGGACGACTCCCATTAACCCCTGACTATACCGGGGATACGCTTATCACAATGCCTTTCTGGTCTGTGCTGAAGCAGGGCATTCTGGCAGCCAAGTGGCTTGACCTTTATTAGTGAGCCTGGTTACCCCCTCTCGGAACCACAGACTTAGAAATCGCCAGCTCATATACAGTGCATAAAATATATTTATATATATACCCTTATACACCATTTTAATAAAAAATATCACAAAATTCTTCTAAGTCTCTCGGGAAGAGTGAAAGACGCGCACGTTCATTTTCAGAGCTCCTAGACCTTCCTATAAGAAGTTAGCTAAAAAGTAGCTTCGAAAAACGCTTAGGTTAAGTTTCAGAGTTGCTTCTAATGTACCAAAGCTGGACTTAGACATAATTTCACTCTCACAACATTATGGCTGGTTGGAGAGGGTCCGAACCACAAGTACCGGGTCCATGGTTCTGGCCGTATACTGGGGGGACGGGGACGACTCCCATTAACCCCTGACTATACCGGGGATACGCTTATCACAATGCCTTTCTGGTCTGTGCTGAAGCAGGGCATTCTGGCAGCCAAGTGGCTTGACCTTTATTAGTGAGCCTGGTTACCCCCTCTCGGAACCACAGACTTAGAAATCGCCAGCTCATATACAGTGCATAAAATATATTTATATATATACCCTTATACACCATTTTAATAAAAAAATATCACAAAATTCTTCTAAGTCTCTCGGGAAGAGTGAAAGACGCGCACGTTCATTTTCAGAGCTCCTAGACCTTCCTATAAGAAGTTAGCCAAAAAGTAGCTTCGAAAAACGCTTAGGTTAAGTTTCAGAGTTGCTTCTAATGTACCAAAGCTGGACTTAGACATAATTTCACTCTCACAACATTATGGCTGGTTGGAGAGGGTCCGAACCACAAGTACCGGGTCCATGGTTCTGGCCGTATACTGGGGGGACGGGGACGACTCCCATTAACCCCTGACTATACCGGGGATACGCTTATCACAATGCCTTTCTGGTCTGTGCTGAAGCAGGGCATTCTGGCAGCCAAGTGGCTTGACCTTTATTAGTGAGCCTGGTTACCCCCTCTCGGAACCACAGACTTAGAAATCGCCAGCTCATATACAGTGCATAAAATATATTTATATATATACCCTTATACACCATTTTAATAAAAAAATATCACAAAATTCTTCTAAGTCTCTCGGGAAGAGTGAAAGACGCGCACGTTCATTTTCAGAGCTCCTAGACCTTCCTATAAGAAGTTAGCCAAAAAGTAGCTTCGAAAAACGCTTAGGTTAAGTTTCAGAGTTGCTTCTAATGTACCAAAGCTGGACTTAGACATAATTTCACTCTCACAACATTATGGCTGGTTGGAGACAGTCCGAACCACAAGTACCGGGTCCATGGTTCTGGCCGTATACTGGGGGGACGGGGACGACTCCCATTAACTCCTGACTATACCGGGGATACGCTTATCACAATGCCTTTCTGGTCTGTGCTGAAGCAGGGCATTCTGGCAGCCAAGTGGCTTGACCTTTATTAGTGAGCCTGGTTACCCCCTCTCGGAACCACAGACTTAGAAATCGCCAGCTCATATACAGTGCATAAAATATATTTATATATATACCCTTATACACCATTTTAATAAAAAATATCACAAAATTCTTCTAAGTCTCTCGGGAAGAGTGAAAGACGCGCACGTTCATTTTCAGAGCTCCTAGACCTTCCTATAAGAAGTTAGCTAAAAAGTAGCTTCGAAAAACGCTTAGGTTAAGTTTCAGAGTTGCTTCTAATGTACCAAAGCTGGACTTAGACATAATTTCACTCTCACAACATTATGGCTGGTTGGAGAGGGTCCGAACCACAAGTACCGGGTCCATGGTTCTGGCCGTATACTGGGGGGACGGGGACGACTCCCATTAACCCCTGACTATACCGGGGATACGCTTATCACAATGCCTTTCTGGTCTGTGCTGAAGCAGGGCATTCTGGCAGCCAAGTGGCTTGACCTTTATTAGTGAGCCTGGTTACCCCCTCTCGGAACCACAGACTTAGAAATCGCCAGCTCATATACAGTGCATAAAATATATTTATATATATACCCTTATACACCATTTTAATAAAAAAATATCACAAAATTCTTCTAAGTCTCTCGGGAAGAGTGAAAGACGCGCACGTTCATTTTCAGAGCTCCTAGACCTTCCTATAAGAAGTTAGCCAAAAAGTAGCTTCGAAAAACGCTTAGGTTAAGTTTCAGAGTTGCTTCTAATGTACCAAAGCTGGACTTAGACATAATTTCACTCTCACAACATTATGGCTGGTTGGAGAGGGTCCGAACCACAAGTACCGGGTCCATGGTTCTGGCCGTATACTGGGGGGACGGGGACGACTCCCATTAACCCCTGACTATACCGGGGATACGCTTATCACAATGCCTTTCTGGTCTGTGCTGAAGCAGGCATTCTGGCAGCCAAGTGGCTTGACCTTTATTAGTGAGCCTGGTTACCCCCTCTCGGAACCACAGACTTAGAAATCGCCAGCTCATATACAGTGCATAAAATATATTTATATATATACCCTTATACACCATTTTAATAAAAAAATATCACAAAATTCTTCTAAGTCTCTCGGGAAGAGTGAAAGACGCGCACGTTCATTTTCAGAGCTCCTAGACCTTCCTATAAGAAGTTAGCCAAAAAGTAGCTTCGAAAAACGCTTAGGTTAAGTTTCAGAGTTGCTTCTAATGTACCAAAGCTGGACTTAGACATAATTTCACTCTCACAACATTATGGCTGGTTGGAGACAGTCCGAACCACAAGTACCGGGTCCATGGTTCTGGCCGTATACTGGGGGGACGGGGACGACTCCCATTAACTCCTGACTATACCGGGGATACGCTTATCACAATGCCTTTCTGGTCTGTGCTGAAGCAGGGCATTCTGGCAGCCAAGTGGCTTGACCTTTATTAGTGAGCCTGGTTACCCCCTCTCGGAACCACAGACTTAGAAATCGCCAGCTCATATACAGTGCATAAAATATATTTATATATATACCCTTATACACCATTTTAATAAAAAATATCACAAAATTCTTCTAAGTCTCTCGGGAAGAGTGAAAGACGCGCACGTTCATTTTCAGAGCTCCTAGACCTTCCTATAAGAAGTTAGCTAAAAAGTAGCTTCGAAAAACGCTTAGGTTAAGTTTCAGAGTTGCTTCTAATGTACCAAAGCTGGACTTAGACATAATTTCACTCTCACAACATTATGGCTGGTTGGAGAGGGTCCGAACCACAAGTACCGGGTCCATGGTTCTGGCCGTATACTGGGGGGACGGGGACGACTCCCATTAACCCCTGACTATACCGGGGATACGCTTATCACAATGCCTTTCTGGTCTGTGCTGAAGCAGGGCATTCTGGCAGCCAAGTGGCTTGACCTTTATTAGTGAGCCTGGTTACCCCCTCTCGGAACCACAGACTTAGAAATCGCCAGCTCATATACAGTGCATAAAATATATTTATATATATACCCTTATACACCATTTTAATAAAAAAATATCACAAAATTCTTCTAAGTCTCTCGGGAAGAGTGAAAGACGCGCACGTTCATTTTCAGAGCTCCTAGACCTTCCTATAAGAAGTTAGCCAAAAAGTAGCTTCGAAAAACGCTTAGGTTAAGTTTCAGAGTTGCTTCTAATGTACCAAAGCTGGACTTAGACATAATTTCACTCTCACAACATTATGGCTGGTTGGAGAGGGTCCGAACCACAAGTACCGGGTCCATGGTTCTGGCCGTATACTGGGGGGACGGGGACGACTCCCATTAACCCCTGACTATACCGGGGATACGCTTATCACAATGCCTTTCTGGTCTGTGCTGAAGCAGGCATTCTGGCAGCCAAGTGGCTTGACCTTTATTAGTGAGCCTGGTTACCCCCTCTCGGAACCACAGACTTAGAAATCGCCAGCTCATATACAGTGCATAAAATATATTTATATATATACCCTTATACACCATTTTAATAAAAAAATATCACAAAATTCTTCTAAGTCTCTCGGGAAGAGTGAAAGACGCGCACGTTCATTTTCAGAGCTCCTAGACCTTCCTATAAGAAGTTAGCCAAAAAGTAGCTTCGAAAAACGCTTAGGTTAAGTTTCAGAGTTGCTTCTAATGTACCAAAGCTGGACTTAGACATAATTTCACTCTCACAACATTATGGCTGGTTGGAGACAGTCCGAACCACAAGTACCGGGTCCATGGTTCTGGCCGTATACTGGGGGGACGGGGACGACTCCCATTAACTCCTGACTATACCGGGGATACGCTTATCACAATGCCTTTCTGGTCTGTGCTGAAGCAGGGCATTCTGGCAGCCAAGTGGCTTGACCTTTATTAGTGAGCCTGGTTACCCCCTCTCGGAACCACAGACTTAGAAATCGCCAGCTCATATACAGTGCATAAAATATATTTATATATATACCCTTATACACCATTTTAATAAAAAATATCACAAAATTCTTCTAAGTCTCTCGGGAAGAGTGAAAGACGCGCACGTTCATTTTCAGAGCTCCTAGACCTTCCTATAAGAAGTTAGCTAAAAAGTAGCTTCGAAAAACGCTTAGGTTAAGTTTCAGAGTTGCTTCTAATGTACCAAAGCTGGACTTAGACATAATTTCACTCTCACAACATTATGGCTGGTTGGAGAGGGTCCGAACCACAAGTACCGGGTCCATGGTTCTGGCCGTATACTGGGGGGACGGGGACGACTCCCATTAACCCCTGACTATACCGGGGATACGCTTATCACAATGCCTTTCTGGTCTGTGCTGAAGCAGGGCATTCTGGCAGCCAAGTGGCTTGACCTTTATTAGTGAGCCTGGTTACCCCCTCTCGGAACCACAGACTTAGAAATCGCCAGCTCATATACAGTGCATAAAATATATTTATATATATACCCTTATACACCATTTTAATAAAAAAATATCACAAAATTCTTCTAAGTCTCTCGGGAAGAGTGAAAGACGCGCACGTTCATTTTCAGAGCTCCTAGACCTTCCTATAAGAAGTTAGCCAAAAAGTAGCTTCGAAAAACGCTTAGGTTAAGTTTCAGAGTTGCTTCTAATGTACCAAAGCTGGACTTAGACATAATTTCACTCTCACAACATTATGGCTGGTTGGAGAGGGTCCGAACCACAAGTACCGGGTCCATGGTTCTGGCCGTATACTGGGGGGACGGGGACGACTCCCATTAACCCCTGACTATACCGGGGATACGCTTATCACAATGCCTTTCTGGTCTGTGCTGAAGCAGGGCATTCTGGCAGCCAAGTGGCTTGACCTTTATTAGTGAGCCTGGTTACCCCCTCTCGGAACCACAGACTTAGAAATCGCCAGCTCATATACAGTGCATAAAATATATTTATATATATACCCTTATACACCATTTTAATAAAAAAATATCACAAAATTCTTCTAAGTCTCTCGGGAAGAGTGAAAGACGCGCACGTTCATTTTCAGAGCTCCTAGACCTTCCTATAAGAAGTTAGCCAAAAAGTAGCTTCGAAAAACGCTTAGGTTAAGTTTCAGAGTTGCTTCTAATGTACCAAAGCTGGACTTAGACATAATTTCACTCTCACAACATTATGGCTGGTTGGAGACAGTCCGAACCACAAGTACCGGGTCCATGGTTCTGGCCGTATACTGGGGGGACGGGGACGACTCCCATTAACCCCTGACTATACCGGGGATACGCTTATCACAATGCCTTTCTGGTCTGTGCTGAAGCAGGGCATTCTGGCAGCCAAGTGGCTTGACCTTTATTAGTGAGCCTGGTTACCCCCTCTCGGAACCACAGACTTAGAAATCGCAAGCTCATATACAGTGCATAAAATATATTTATATATATACCCTTATACACCATTTTAATAAAAAATATCACAAAATTCTTCTAAGTCTCTCTGGAAGAGTGAAAGACGCGCACGTTCATTTTCAGAGCTCCTAGACCTTCCTATAAGAAGTTAGCTAAAAAGTAGCTTCGAAAAACGCTTAGGTTAAGTTTCAGAGTTGCTTCTAATGTACCAAAGCTGGACTTAGACATAATTTCACTCTCACAACATTATGGCTGGTTGGAGACAGTCCGAACCACAAGTACCGGGTCCATGGTTCTGGCCGTATACTGGGGGGACGGGGACGACTCCCATTAACCCCTGACTATACCGGGGATACGCTTATCACAATGCCTTTCTGGTCTCTGCTGAAGCAGGGCATTCTGGCAGCCAAGTGGCTTGACCTTTATTAGTGAGCCTGGTTACCCCCTCTCGGAACCACAGACTTAGAAATCGCCAGCTCATATACAGTGCATAAAATATATTTATATATATACCCTTATACACCATTTTAATATAAAATATCACAAAATTCTTCTAAGTCCCTCGGAAAGAGTGAAAGACGCGCACGTTCATTTTCAGAGCTCCTAGACCTTCCTATAAGAAGTTAGCCAAAAAGTATCTTCGAAAAACGCTTAGGTTAAGTTTCAGAGTTGCTTCTAATGTACCAAAGCTGGACTTAGACATAATTTCACTCTCACAACATTATGACTGGTTGGAGACAGTCCGAACCACAAGTACCGGGTCCATGGTTCTGGCCGTATACTGGGGGGACGGGGACGACTCCCATTAACCCCTGACTATACCGGGGATACGCTTATCACAATGCCTTTCTGGTCTGTGCTGAAGCAGGGCATTCTAGCAGGCAAGTGGCTTGACCTTTATTAGTGAGCCTGGTTACCCCCTCTCGGAACCACAGACTTAGAAATCGCCAGCTCATATACAGTGCATAAAATATATTTATATATATACCCTTATACACCATTTTAATAAAAAATATCACAAAATTCTTCTAAGTCCCTCGGGAAGAGTGAAAGACGCGCACGTTCATTTTCAGAGATCCTAGACCTTCCTATAAGAAGTTAGCCAAAAAGTAGCTTCGAAAAACGCTTAGGTTAAGTTTCAGAGTTGCTTCTAATGTACCAAAGCTGGACTTAGACTTAATGTCACTCTCACAACATTATAGCTGGTTGGAGACAGTCCGAACCACAAGTACCGGGTCCATGGTTCTGGCCGTATACTGGGGGGACGGGGACGACTCCCATTAACCCCTGACTATACCGGGGATACGCTTATCACAATGCCTTTCTGGTCTGTGCTGAAGCAGGGCATTCTGGCAGCCAAGTGGCTTGACCTTTATTAGTGAGCCTGGTTACCCCCTCTCGGAACCACAGACTTAGAAATCGCCAGCTCATATACAGTGCATAAAATATATTTATATATATACCCTTATACACCATTTTAATAAAAAATATCACAAAATTCTTCTAAGTCTCTCTGGAAGAGTGAAAGACGCGCACGTTCATTTTCAGAGCTCCTAGACCTTCCTATAAGAAGTTAGCTAAAAAGTAGCTTCGAAAAACGCTTAGGTTAAGTTTCAGAGTTGCTTCTAATGTACCAAAGCTGGACTTAGACATAATTTCACTCTCACAACATTATGGCTGGTTGGAGAGGGTCCGAACCACAAGTACCGGGTCCATGGTTCTGGCCGTATACTGGGGGACGGGGACGACTCCCATTAACCCCTGACTATACCGGGGATACGCTTATCACAATGCCTTTCTGGTCTGTGCTGAAGCAGGGCATTCTGGCAGCCAAGTGCTTGACCTTTATTAGTGAGCCTGGTTACCCCCTCTCGGAACCACAGACTTAGAAATCGCCAGCTCATATACAGTGCATAAAATATATTTATATATATATACCCTTATACACCATTTTAATAAAAAATATCACAAAATTCTTCTAAGTCTCTCGGGAAGAGTGAAAGACGCGCACGTTCATTTTCAGAGCTCCGAGACCTTCCTATAAGAAGTTAGCTAAAAAGTAGCTTCGAAAAACGCTTAGGTTAAGTTTCAGAGTTGCTTCTAATGTACCAAAGCTGGACTTAGACATAATTTCACTCTCACAACATTATGGCTGGTTGGAGACAGTCCGAACCACAAGTACCGGGTCCATGGTTCTGGCCGTATACTGGGGAGACGGGGACGACTTCCATTAACCCCTGACTATACCGGGGATACGCTTATCACAATGCCTTTCTGGTCTGTGCTGAAGCAGGGCATTCTGGCAGCCAAGTGGCTTGACCTTTATTAGTGAGCCTGGTTACCCCCTCTCGGAACCACAGACTTAGAAATCGCCAGCTCATATACAGTGCATAAAATATATTTATATATATACCCTTATACACCATTTTAATAAAAAAATATCACAAAATTCTTCTAAGTCTCTCGGGAAGAGTGAAAGACGCGCACGTTCATTTTCAGAGCTCCTAGACCTTCCTAAAAGAAGTTAGCCAAAAAGTAGCTTCGAAAAACGCTTAGGTTAAGTTTCAGAGTTGCTTCTAATGTACCAAAGCTGGACTTAGACATAATTTCACTCTCACAACATTATGGCTGGTTGGAGACAGTCCGAACCACAAGTACCGGGTCCATGGTTCTGGCCGTATACTGGGGAGACGGGGACGACTCCCATTAACCCCTGACTATACCGGGGATACGCTTATCACAATGCCTTTCTGGTCTGTGCTGAAGCAGGGCATTCTGGCAGCCAAGTGGCTTGACCTTTATTAGTGAGCCTGGTTACCCCCTCTCGGAACCACAGACTTAGAAATCGCCAGCTCATATACAGTGCATAAAATATATTTATATATATACCCTTATACACCATTTTAATAAAAAATATCACAAAATTCTTCTAAGTCCCTCGGGAAGAGGGAAAGACGCGCACGTTCATTTTCAGAGCTCCTAGACCTTCCTAAAAGAAGTTAGCCAAAAAGTAGCTTCGAAAAACGCTTAGGTTAAGTTTCAGAGTTGCTTCTAATGTACCAAAGCTGGACTTAGACATAATTTCACTCTCACAACATTATGGCTGGTTGGAGACAGTCCGAACCACAAGTACCGGGTCCATGGTTCTGGCCGTATACTGGGGAGACGGGGACGACTTCCATTAACCCCTGACTATACCGGGGATACGCTTATCACAATGCCTTTCTGGTCTGTGCTGAAGCAGGGCATTCTGGAAGCCAAGTGGCTTGACCTTTATTAGTGAGCCTGGTTACCCCCTCTCGGAACCAAAGACTTAGAAATCGCCAGCTCATATACAGTGCATAAAATATATTTATATATATACCCTTATACACCATTTTAATAAAAAATATCACAAAATTCTTCTAAGTCCCTCGGGAAGAGGGAAAGACGCGCACGTTCATTTTCAGAGCTCCTAGACCTTCCTATAAGAAGTTAGCCAAAAAGTAGCTTCGAAAAACGCTTAGGTTAAGTTTCAGAGTTGCTTCTAATGTACCAAAGCTGGACTTAGACATAATTTCACTCTCACAACATTATGGCTGGTTGGAGACAGTCCGAACCAGAAGTACCGGGTCCATGGTTCTGGCCGTATACTGGGGAGACGGGGACGACTCCCATTAACCCCTGACTATACCGGGGATACGCTTATCACAATGCCTTTCTGGTCTGTGCTGAAGCAGGGCATTCTGGCAGCCAAGTGGCTTGACCTTTATTAGTGAGCCTGGTTACCCCCTCTCGGAACCACAGACTTAGAAATCGCCAGCTCATATACAGTGCATAAAATATATTTATATATATACCCTTATACACCATTTTAATAAAAAATATCACAAAATTCTTCTAAGTCCCTCGGAAAGAGTGAAAGACGCGCACGTTCATTTTCAGAGCTCCTAGACCTTCCTATTAGAAGTTAGCCAAAAAGTATCTTCGAAAAACGCTTAGGTTAAGTTTCAGAGTTGCTTCTAATGTACCAAAGCTGGACTTAGATATAATTTCACTCTCACAACATTATGGCTGGTTGGAGACAGTCCGAACCACAAGTACCGGGTCCATGGTTCTGGCCGTATACTGGGGGGACGGGGACGACTCCCATTAACCCCTGACTATACCGGGGATACGCTTATCACAATGCCTTTCTGGTCTGTGCTGAAGCAGGGCATTCTGGCAGCCAAGTGGCTTGACCTTTATTAGTGAGCCTGGTTACCCCCTCTCGGAACCACAGACTTAGAAATCGCCAGCTCATATACAGTGCATAAAATATATTTATATATATACCCTTATACACCATTTTAATAAAAAAATATCACAAAATTCTTCTAAGTCTCTCGGGAAGAGTGAAAGACGCGCACGTTCATTTTCAGAGCTCCTAGACCTTCCTATAAGAAGTTAGCCAAAATGTAGCTTCGAAAAACGCTTAGGTTAAGTTTCAGAGTTGCTTCTAATGTACCAAAGCTGGACTTAGACATAATGTCACTCTCACAACATCATGGCTGGTTGGAGACAGTCCGAACCACAAGTACCGGGTCCATGGTTTTGGCCGTATACTGGGGGGACGGGGACGACTCCCATTAACCCCTGACTATACCGGGGATACGCTTATCACAATGCCTTTCTGGTCTGTGCTGAAGCAGGGCATTCTGGCAGCCAAGTGGCTTGACCTTTATTAGTGAGCCTGGTTACCCCCTCTCGGAACCACAGACTTAGAAATCGCCAGCTCATATACAGTGCATAAAATATATTTATATATATACCCTTATACACCATTTTAATAAAAAATATCACAAAATTCTTCTAAGTCTCTCGGGAAGAGTGAAAGACGCGCACGTTCATTTTCAGAGCTCCTAGACCTTCCTAAAAGAAGTTAGCCAAAAAGTAGCTTCGAAAAACGCTTAGGTTAAGTTTCAGAGTTGCTTCTAATGTACCAAAGCTGGACTTAGACATAATTTCACTCTCACAACATTATGGCTGGTTGGAGACAGTCCGAACCACAAGTACCGGGTCCATGGTTCTGGCCGTATACTGGGGAGACGGGGACGAGTTCCATTAACCCCTGACTATACCGGGGATACGCTTATCACAATGCCTTTCTGGTCTGTGCTGAAGCAGGGCATTCTGGCAGCCAAGTGGCTTGACCTTTATTAGTGAGCCTGGTTACCCCCTCTCGGAACCACAGACTTAGAAATCGCCAGCTCATATACAGTGCATAAAATATATTTATATATATACCCTTATACACCATTTTAATAAAAAAATATCACAAAATTCTTCTAAGTCTCTCGGGAAGAGTGAAAGACGCGCACGTTCATTTTCAGAGCTCCTAGACCTTCCTAAAAGAAGTTAGCCAAAAAGTAGCTTCGAAAAACGCTTAGGTTAAGTTTCAGAGTTGCTTCTAATGTACCAAAGCTGGACTTAGACATAATTTCACTCTCACAACATTATGGCTGGTTGGAGACAGTCCGAACCACAAGTACCGGGTCCATGGTTCTGGCCGTATACTGGGGAGACGGGGACGACTCCCATTAACCCCTGACTATACCGGGGATACGCTTATCACAATGCCTTTCTGGTCTGTGCTGAAGCAGGGCATTCTGGCAGCCAAGTGGCTTGACCTTTATTAGTGAGCCTGGTTACCCCCTCTCGGAACCACAGACTTAGAAATCGCCAGCTCATATACAGTGCATAAAATATATTTATATATATACCCTTATACACCATTTTAATAAAAAATATCACAAAATTCTTCTAAGTCTCTCGGGAAGAGTGAAAGACGCGCACGTTCATTTTCAGAGCTCCTAGACCTTCCTATAAGAAGTTAGCTAAAAAGTAGCTTCGAAAAACGCTTAGGTTAAGTTTCAGAGTTGCTTCTAATGTACCAAAGCTGGACTTAGACATAATTTCACTCTCACAACATTATGGCTGGTTGGAGAGGGTCCGAACCACAAGTACCGGGTCCATGGTTCTGGCCGTATACTGGGGGGACGGGGACGACTCCCATTAACCCCTGACTATACCGGGGATACGCTTATCACAATGCCTTTCTGGTCTGTGCTGAAGCAGGGCATTCTGGCAGCCAAGTGGCTTGACCTTTATTAGTGAGCCTGGTTACCCCCTCTCGGAACCACAGACTTAGAAATCGCCAGCTCATATACAGTGCATAAAATATATTTATATATATACCCTTATACACCATTTTAATAAAAAATATCACAAAATTCTTCTAAGTTCCTCGGGAAGAGTGAAAGACGCGCACGTTCATTTTCAGAGCTCCTAGACCTTCCTATAAGAAGTTAGCTAAAAAGTAGCTTCGAAAAACGCTTAGGTTAAGTTTCAGAGTTGCTTCTAATGTACCAAAGCTGGACTTAGACATAATTTCACTCTCACAACATTATGGCTGGTTGGAGACAGTCCGAACCACAAGTACCGGGTCCATGGTTCTGGCCGTATACTGGGGGGACGGGGACGACTCCCATTAACCCCTGACTATACCGGGGATACGCTTATCACAATGCCTTTCTGGTCTGTGCTGAAGCAGGGCATTCTGGCAGCCAAGTGGCTTGACCTTTATTAGTGAGCCTGGTTACCCCCTCTCGGAACCACAGACTTAGAAATCGCCAGCTCATATACAGTGCATAAAATATATTTATATATATACCCTTATACACCATTTTAATATAAAATATCACAAAATTCTTCTAAGTCCCTCGGAAAGAGTGAAAGACGCGCACGTTCATTTTCAGAGCTCCTAGACCTTCCTATAAGAAGTTAGCCAAAAAGTATCTTCGAAAAACGCTTAGGTTAAGTTTCAGAGTTGCTTCTAATGTACCAAAGCTGGACTTAGACATAATTTCACTCTCACAACATTATGACTGGTTGGAGACAGTCCGAACCACAAGTACCGGGTCCATGGTTCTGGCCGTATACTGGGGGGACGGGGACGACTCCCATTAACCCCTGACTATACCGGGGATACGCTTATCACAATGCCTTTCTGGTCTGTGCTGAAGCAGGGCATTCTAGCAGGCAAATGGCTTGACCTTTATTAGTGAGCCTGGTTACCCCCTCTGGAACCACAGACTTAGAAATCGCCAGCTCATATACAGTGCATAAAATATATTTATATATATACCCTTATACACCATTTTAATAAAAAATATCACAAAATTCTTCTAAGTCCCTCGGGAAGAATGAAAGACGCGCACGTTCATTTTCAGAGCTCCTAGACCTTCCTATAAGAAGTTAGCCAAAAAGTAGCTTCGAAAAACGCTTAGGTTAAGTTTCAGAGTTGCTTCTAATGTACCAAAGCTGGACTTAGACATAATGTCACTCTCACAACATTATGGCTGGTTGGAGACAGTCCGAACCACAAGTACCGGGTCCATGGTTCTGGCCGTATACTGGGGGGACGGGGACGACTCCCATTAACCCCTGACTATACCGGGGATACGCTTATCACAATGCCTTTCTGGTCTGTGCTGAAGCAGGGCATTCTGGCAGCCAAGTGGCTTGACCTTTATTAGTGAGCCTGGTTACCCCCTCTCGGAACCACAGACTTAGAAATCGCCAGCTCATATACAGTGCATAAAATATATTTATATATATACCCTTATACACCATTTTAATAAAAAATATCACAAAATTCTTCTAAGTCTCTCTGGAAGAGTGAAAGACGCGCACGTTCATTTTCAGAGCTCCTAGACCTTCCTATAAGAAGTTAGCTAAAAAGTAGCTTCGAAAAACGCTTAGGTTAAGTTTCAGAGTTGCTTCTAATGTACCAAAGCTGGACTTAGACATAATTTCACTCTCACAACATTATGGCTGGTTGGAGACAGTCCGAACCACAAGTACCGGGTCCATGGTTCTGGCCGTATACTGGGGGGACGGGGACGACTCCCATTAACCCCTGACTATACCGGGGATACGCTTATCACAATGCCTTTCTGGTCTGTGCTGAAGCAGGGCATTCTGGCAGCCAAGTGGCTTGACCTTTATTAGTGAGCCTGGTTACCCCCTCTCGGAACCACAGACTTAGAAATCGCCAGCTCATATACAGTGCATAAAATATATTTATATATATACCCTTATACACCATTTTAATAAAAAATATCACAAAATTCTTCTAAGTCTCTCGGGAAGAGTGAAAGACGCGCACGTTCATTTTCAGAGCTCCTAGACCTTCCTATAAGAAGTTAGCTAAAAAGTAGCTTCGAAAAACGCTTAGGTTAAGTTTCAGAGTTGCTTCTAATGTACCAAAGCTGGACTTAGACATAATTTCACTCTCACAACATTATGGCTGGTTGGAGAGGGTCCGAACCACAAGTACCGGGTCCATGGTTCTGGCCGTATACTGGGGGGACGGGGACGACTCCCATTAACCCCTGACTATACCGGGGATACGCTTATCACAATGCCTTTCTGGTCTGTGCTGAAGCAGGGCATTCTGGCAGCCAAGTGGCTTGACCTTTATTAGTGAGCCTGGTTACCCCCTCTCGGAACCACAGACTTAGAAATCGCCAGCTCATATACAGTGCATAAAATATATTTATATATATACCCTTATACACCATTTTAATAAAAAATATCACAAAATTCTTCTAAGTTCCTCGGGAAGAGTGAAAGACGCGTACGTTCATTTTCAGAGCTCCTAGACCTTCCTATAAGAAGTTAGCTAAAAAGTAGCTTCGAAAAACGCTTAGGTTAAGTTTCAGAGTTGCTTCTAATGTACCAAAGCTGGACTTAGACATAATTTCACTCTCACAACATTATGGCTGGTTGGAGACAGTCCGAACCACAAGTACCGGGTCCATGGTTCTGGCCGTATACTGGGGGGACGGGGACGACTCCCATTAACCCCTGACTATACCGGGGATACGCTTATCACAATGCCTTTCTGGTCTGTGCTGAAGCAGGGCATTCTGGCAGCCAAGTGGCTTGACCTTTATTAGTGAGCCTGGTTACCCCCTCTCGGAACCACAGACTTAGAAATCGCCAGCTCATATACAGTGCATAAAATATATTTATATATATACCCTTATACACCATTTTAATATAAAATATCACAAAATTCTTCTAAGTCCCTCGGAAAGAGTGAAAGACGCGCACGTTCATTTTCAGAGCTTCTAGACCTTCCTATAAGAAGTTAGCCAAAAAGTATCTTCGAAAAACGCTTAGGTTAAGTTTCAGAGTTGCTTCTAATGTACCAAAGCTGGACTTAGACATAATTTCACTCTCACAACATTATGACTGGTTGGAGACAGTCCGAACCACAAGTACCGGGTCCATGGTTCTGGCCGTATACTGGGGGGACGGGGACGACTCCCATTAACCCCTGACTATACCGGGGATACGCTTATCACAATGCCTTTCTGGTCTGTGCTGAAGCAGGGCATTCTAGCAGGCAAGTGGCTTGACCTTTATTAGTGAGCCTGGTTACCCCCTCTGGAACCACAGACTTAGAAATCGCCAGCTCATATACAGTGCATAAAATATATTTATATATATACCCTTATACACCATTTTAATAAAAAATATCACAAAATTCTTCTAAGTCCCTCGGGAAGAATGAAAGACGCGCACGTTCATTTTCAGAGCTCCTAGACCTTCCTATAAGAAGTTAGCCAAAAAGTAGCTTCGAAAAACGCTTAGGTTAAGTTTCAGAGTTGCTTCTAATGTACCAAAGCTGGACTTAGACATAATGTCACTCTCACAACATTATGGCTGGTTGGAGACAGTCCGAACCACAAGTACCGGGTCCATGGTTCTGGCCGTATACTGGGGGGACGGGGACGACTCCCATTAACCCCTGACTATACCGGGGATACGCTTATCACAATGCCTTTCTGGTCTGTGCTGAAGCAGGGCATTCTGGCAGCCAAGTGGCTTGACCTTTATTAGTGAGCCTGGTTACCCCCTCTCGGAACCACAGACTTAGAAATCGCCAGCTCATATACAGTGCATAAAATATATTTATATATATACCCTTATACACCATTTTAATAAAAAATATCACAAAATTCTTCTAAGTCTCTCGGGAAGAGTGAAAGACGCGCACGTTCATTTTCAGAGCTCCTAGACCTTCCTATAAGAAGTTAGCTAAAAAGTAGCTTCGAAAAACGCTTAGGTTAAGTTTCAGAGTTGCTTCTAATGTACCAAAGCTGGACTTAGACATAATTTCACTCTCACAACATTATGGCTGGTTGGAGAGGGTCCGAACCACAAGTACCGGGTCCATGGTTCTGGCCGTATACTGGGGGGACGGGGACGACTCCCATTAACCCCTGACTATACCGGGGATACGCTTATCACAATGCCTTTCTGGTCTGTGCTGAAGCAGGGCATTCTGGCAGCCAAGTGGCTTGACCTTTATTAGTGAGCCTGGTTACCCCCTCTCGGAACCACAGACTTAGAAATCGCCAGCTCATATACAGTGCATAAAATATATTTATATATATACCCTTATACACCATTTTAATAAAAAAATATCACAAAATTCTTCTAAGTCTCTCGGGAAGAGTGAAAGACGCGCACGTTCATTTTCAGAGCTCCTAGACCTTCCTATAAGAAGTTAGCCAAAAAGTAGCTTCGAAAAACGCTTAGGTTAAGTTTCAGAGTTGCTTCTAATGTACCAAAGCTGGACTTAGACATAATTTCACTCTCACAACATTATGGCTGGTTGGAGAGGGTCCGAACCACAAGTACCGGGTCCATGGTTCTGGCCGTATACTGGGGGGACGGGGACGACTCCCATTAACCCCTGACTATACCGGGGATACGCTTATCACAATGCCTTTCTGGTCTGTGCTGAAGCAGGGCATTCTGGCAGCCAAGTGGCTTGACCTTTATTAGTGAGCCTGGTTACCCCCTCTCGGAACCACAGACTTAGAAATCGCCAGCTCATATACAGTGCATAAAATATATTTATATATATACCCTTATACACCATTTTAATAAAAAAATATCACAAAATTCTTCTAAGTCTCTCGGGAAGAGTGAAAGACGCGCACGTTCATTTTCAGAGCTCCTAGACCTTCCTATAAGAAGTTAGCCAAAAAGTAGCTTCGAAAAACGTTTAGGTTAAGTTTCAGAGTTGCTTCTAATGTACCAAAGCTGGACTTAGACATAATTTCACTCTCACAACATTATGGCTGGTTGGAGACAGTCCGAACCACAAGTACCGGGTCCATGGTTCTGGCCGTATACTGGGGGGACGGGGACGACTCCCATTAACTCCTGACTATACCGGGGATACGCTTATCACAATGCCTTTCTGGTCTGTGCTGAAGCAGGGCATTCTGGCAGCCAAGTGGCTTGACCTTTATTAGTGAGCCTGGTTACCCCCTCTCGGAACCACAGACTTAGAAATCGCCAGCTCATATACAGTGCATAAAATATATTTATATATATACCCTTATACACCATTTTAATAAAAAATATCACAAAATTCTTCTAAGTCTCTCGGGAAGAGTGAAAGACGCGCACGTTCATTTTCAGAGCTCCTAGACCTTCCTATAAGAAGTTAGCTAAAAAGTAGCTTCGAAAAACGCTTAGGTTAAGTTTCAGAGTTGCTTCTAATGTACCAAAGCTGGACTTAGACATAATTTCACTCTCACAACATTATGGCTGGTTGGAGAGGGTCCGAACCACAAGTACCGGGTCCATGGTTCTGGCCGTATACTGGGGGGACGGGGACGACTCCCATTAACCCCTGACTATACCGGGGATACGCTTATCACAATGCCTTTCTGGTCTGTGCTGAAGCAGGGCATTCTGGCAGCCAAGTGGCTTGACCTTTATTAGTGAGCCTGGTTACCCCCTCTCGGAACCACAGACTTAGAAATCGCCAGCTCATATACAGTGCATAAAATATATTTATATATATACCCTTATACACCATTTTAATAAAAAAATATCACAAAATTCTTCTAAGTCTCTCGGGAAGAGTGAAAGACGCGCACGTTCATTTTCAGAGCTCCTAGACCTTCCTATAAGAAGTTAGCCAAAAAGTAGCTTCGAAAAACGCTTAGGTTAAGTTTCAGAGTTGCTTCTAATGTACCAAAGCTGGACTTAGACATAATTTCACTCTCACAACATTATGGCTGGTTGGAGAGGGTCCGAACCACAAGTACCGGGTCCATGGTTCTGGCCGTATACTGGGGGGACGGGGACGACTCCCATTAACCCCTGACTATACCGGGGATACGCTTATCACAATGCCTTTCTGGTCTGTGCTGAAGCAGGGCATTCTGGCAGCCAAGTGGCTTGACCTTTATTAGTGAGCCTGGTTACCCCCTCTCGGAACCACAGACTTAGAAATCGCCAGCTCATATACAGTGCATAAAATATATTTATATATATACCCTTATACACCATTTTAATAAAAAAATATCACAAAATTCTTCTAAGTCTCTCGGGAAGAGTGAAAGACGCGCACGTTCATTTTCAGAGCTCCTAGACCTTCCTATAAGAAGTTAGCCAAAAAGTAGCTTCGAAAAACGCTTAGGTTAAGTTTCAGAGTTGCTTCTAATGTACCAAAGCTGGACTTAGACATAATTTCACTCTCACAACATTATGGCTGGTTGGAGACAGTCCGAACCACAAGTACCGGGTCCATGGTTCTGGCCGTATACTGGGGGGACGGGGACGACTCCCATTAACTCCTGACTATACCGGGGATACGCTTATCACAATGCCTTTCTGGTCTGTGCTGAAGCAGGGCATTCTGGCAGCCAAGTGGCTTGACCTTTATTAGTGAGCCTGGTTACCCCCTCTCGGAACCACAGACTTAGAAATCGCCAGCTCATATACAGTGCATAAAATATATTTATATATATACCCTTATACACCATTTTAATAAAAAATATCACAAAATTCTTCTAAGTCTCTCGGGAAGAGTGAAAGACGCGCACGTTCATTTTCAGAGCTCCTAGACCTTCCTATAAGAAGTTAGCTAAAAAGTAGCTTCGAAAAACGCTTAGGTTAAGTTTCAGAGTTGCTTCTAATGTACCAAAGCTGGACTTAGACATAATTTCACTCTCACAACATTATGGCTGGTTGGAGAGGGTCCGAACCACAAGTACCGGGTCCATGGTTCTGGCCGTATACTGGGGGGACGGGGACGACTCCCATTAACCCCTGACTATACCGGGGATACGCTTATCACAATGCCTTTCTGGTCTGTGCTGAAGCAGGGCATTCTGGCAGCCAAGTGGCTTGACCTTTATTAGTGAGCCTGGTTACCCCCTCTCGGAACCACAGACTTAGAAATCGCCAGCTCATATACAGTGCATAAAATATATTTATATATATACCCTTATACACCATTTTAATAAAAAAATATCACAAAATTCTTCTAAGTCTCTCGGGAAGAGTGAAAGACGCGCACGTTCATTTTCAGAGCTCCTAGACCTTCCTATAAGAAGTTAGCCAAAAAGTAGCTTCGAAAAACGCTTAGGTTAAGTTTCAGAGTTGCTTCTAATGTACCAAAGCTGGACTTAGACATAATTTCACTCTCACAACATTATGGCTGGTTGGAGAGGGTCCGAACCACAAGTACCGGGTCCATGGTTCTGGCCGTATACTGGGGGGACGGGGACGACTCCCATTAACCCCTGACTATACCGGGGATACGCTTATCACAATGCCTTTCTGGTCTGTGCTGAAGCAGGGCATTCTGGCAGCCAAGTGGCTTGACCTTTATTAGTGAGCCTGGTTACCCCCTCTCGGAACCACAGACTTAGAAATCGCCAGCTCATATACAGTGCATAAAATATATTTATATATATACCCTTATACACCATTTTAATAAAAAAATATCACAAAATTCTTCTAAGTCTCTCGGGAAGAGTGAAAGACGCGCACGTTCATTTTCAGAGCTCCTAGACCTTCCTATAAGAAGTTAGCCAAAAAGTAGCTTCGAAAAACGCTTAGGTTAAGTTTCAGAGTTGCTTCTAATGTACCAAAGCTGGACTTAGACATAATTTCACTCTCACAACATTATGGCTGGTTGGAGACAGTCCGAACCACAAGTACCGGGTCCATGGTTCTGGCCGTATACTGGGGGGACGGGGACGACTCCCATTAACTCCTGACTATACCGGGGATACGCTTATCACAATGCCTTTCTGGTCTGTGCTGAAGCAGGGCATTCTGGCAGCCAAGTGGCTTGACCTTTATTAGTGAGCCTGGTTACCCCCTCTCGGAACCACAGACTTAGAAATCGCCAGCTCATATACAGTGCATAAAATATATTTATATATATACCCTTATACACCATTTTAATAAAAAATATCACAAAATTCTTCTAAGTCTCTCGGGAAGAGTGAAAGACGCGCACGTTCATTTTCAGAGCTCCTAGACCTTCCTATAAGAAGTTAGCTAAAAAGTAGCTTCGAAAAACGCTTAGGTTAAGTTTCAGAGTTGCTTCTAATGTACCAAAGCTGGACTTAGACATAATTTCACTCTCACAACATTATGGCTGGTTGGAGAGGGTCCGAACCACAAGTACCGGGTCCATGGTTCTGGCCGTATACTGGGGGGACGGGGACGACTCCCATTAACCCCTGACTATACCGGGGATACGCTTATCACAATGCCTTTCTGGTCTGTGCTGAAGCAGGGCATTCTGGCAGCCAAGTGGCTTGACCTTTATTAGTGAGCCTGGTTACCCCCTCTCGGAACCACAGACTTAGAAATCGCCAGCTCATATACAGTGCATAAAATATATTTATATATATACCCTTATACACCATTTTAATAAAAAAATATCACAAAATTCTTCTAAGTCTCTCGGGAAGAGTGAAAGACGCGCACGTTCATTTTCAGAGCTCCTAGACCTTCCTATAAGAAGTTAGCCAAAAAGTAGCTTCGAAAAACGCTTAGGTTAAGTTTCAGAGTTGCTTCTAATGTACCAAAGCTGGACTTAGACATAATTTCACTCTCACAACATTATGGCTGGTTGGAGAGGGTCCGAACCACAAGTACCGGGTCCATGGTTCTGGCCGTATACTGGGGGGACGGGGACGACTCCCATTAACCCCTGACTATACCGGGGATACGCTTATCACAATGCCTTTCTGGTCTGTGCTGAAGCAGGGCATTCTGGCAGCCAAGTGGCTTGACCTTTATTAGTGAGCCTGGTTACCCCCTCTCGGAACCACAGACTTAGAAATCGCCAGCTCATATACAGTGCATAAAATATATTTATATATATACCCTTATACACCATTTTAATAAAAAAATATCACAAAATTCTTCTAAGTCTCTCGGGAAGAGTGAAAGACGCGCACGTTCATTTTCAGAGCTCCTAGACCTTCCTATAAGAAGTTAGCCAAAAAGTAGCTTCGAAAAACGCTTAGGTTAAGTTTCAGAGTTGCTTCTAATGTACCAAAGCTGGACTTAGACATAATTTCACTCTCACAACATTATGGCTGGTTGGAGACAGTCCGAACCACAAGTACCGGGTCCATGGTTCTGGCCGTATACTGGGGGGACGGGGACGACTCCCATTAACCCCTGACTATACCGGGGATACGCTTATCACAATGCCTTTCTGGTCTGTGCTGAAGCAGGGCATTCTGGCAGCCAAGTGGCTTGACCTTTATTAGTGAGCCTGGTTACCCCCTCTCGGAACCACAGACTTAGAAATCGCCAGCTCATATACAGTGCATAAAATATATTTATATATATACCCTTATACACCATTTTAATAAAAAATATCACAAAATTCTTCTAAGTCTCTCTGGAAGAGTGAAAGACGCGCACGTTCATTTTCAGAGCTCCTAGACCTTCCTATAAGAAGTTAGCTAAAAAGTAGCTTCGAAAAACGCTTAGGTTAAGTTTCAGAGTTGCTTCTAATGTACCAAAGCTGGACTTAGACATAATTTCACTCTCACAACATTATGGCTGGTTGGAGACAGTCCGAACCACAAGTACCGGGTCCATGGTTCTGGCCGTATACTGGGGGGACGGGGACGACTCCCATTAACCCCTGACTATACCGGGGATACGCTTATCACAATGCCTTTCTGGTCTCTGCTGAAGCAGGGCATTCTGGCAGCCAAGTGGCTTGACCTTTATTAGTGAGCCTGGTTACCCCCTCTCGGAACCACAGACTTAGAAATCGCCAGCTCATATACAGTGCATAAAATATATTTATATATATACCCTTATACACCATTTTAATATAAAATATCACAAAATTCTTCTAAGTCCCTCGGAAAGAGTGAAAGACGCGCACGTTCATTTTCAGAGCTCCTAGACCTTCCTATAAGAAGTTAGCCAAAAAGTATCTTCGAAAAACGCTTAGGTTAAGTTTCAGAGTTGCTTCTAATGTACCAAAGCTGGACTTAGACATAATTTCACTCTCACAACATTATGACTGGTTGGAGACAGTCCGAACCACAAGTACCGGGTCCATGGTTCTGGCCGTATACTGGGGGGACGGGGACGACTCCCATTAACCCCTGACTATACCGGGGATACGCTTATCACAATGCCTTTCTGGTCTGTGCTGAAGCAGGGCATTCTAGCAGGCAAGTGGCTTGACCTTTATTAGTGAGCCTGGTTACCCCCTCTCGGAACCACAGACTTAGAAATCGCCAGCTCATATACAGTGCATAAAATATATTTATATATATACCCTTATACACCATTTTAATAAAAAATATCACAAAATTCTTCTAAGTCCCTCGGGAAGAGTGAAAGACGCGCACGTTCATTTTCAGAGATCCTAGACCTTCCTATAAGAAGTTAGCCAAAAAGTAGCTTCGAAAAACGCTTAGGTTAAGTTTCAGAGTTGCTTCTAATGTACCAAAGCTGGACTTAGACTTAATGTCACTCTCACAACATTATAGCTGGTTGGAGACAGTCCGAACCACAAGTACCGGGTCCATGGTTCTGGCCGTATACTGGGGGGACGGGGACGACTCCCATTAACCCCTGACTATACCGGGGATACGCTTATCACAATGCCTTTCTGGTCTGTGCTGAAGCAGGGCATTCTGGCAGCCAAGTGGCTTGACCTTTATTAGTGAGCCTGGTTACCCCCTCTCGGAACCACAGACTTAGAAATCGCCAGCTCATATACAGTGCATAAAATATATTTATATATATACCCTTATACACCATTTTAATAAAAAATATCACAAAATTCTTCTAAGTCTCTCGGGAAGAGTGAAAGACGCGCACGTTCATTTTCAGAGCTCCTAGACCTTCCTATAAGAAGTTAGCTAAAAAGTAGCTTCGAAAAACGCTTAGGTTAAGTTTCAGAGTTGCTTCTAATGTACCAAAGCTGGACTTAGACATAATTTCACTCTCACAACATTATGGCTGGTTGGAGAGGGTCCGAACCACAAGTACCGGGTCCATGGTTCTGGCCGTATACTGGGGGGACGGGGACGACTCCAATTAACCCCTGACTATACCGGGGATACGCTTATCACAATGCCTTTCTGGTCAGTGCTGAAGCAGGGCATTCTGGCAGCCAAGTGGCTTGACCTTTATTAGTGAGCCTGGTTACCCCCTCTCGGAACCACAGACTTAGAAATCGCCAGCTCATATACAGTGCATAAAATATATTTATATATATACCCTTATACACCATTTTAATAAAAAAATATCACAAAATTCTTCTAAGTCTCTCGGGAAGAGTGAAAGACGCGCACGTTCATTTTCAGAGCTCCTAGACCTTCCTATAAGAAGTTAGCCAAAAAGTAGCTTCGAAAAACGCTTAGGTTAAGTTTCAGAGTTGCTTCTAATGTACCAAAGCTGGACTTAGACATAATTTCACTCTCACAACATTATGGCTGGTTGGAGAGGGTCCGAACCACAAGTACCGGGTCCATGGTTCTGGCCGTATACTGGGGGGACGGGGACGACTCCCATTAACCCCTGACTATACCGGGGATACGCTTATCACAATGCCTTTCTGGTCTGTGCTGAAGCAGGGCATTCTGGCAGCCAAGTGGCTTGACCTTTATTAGTGAGCCTGGTTACCCCCTCTCGGAACCACAGAGTTAGAAATCGCCAGCTCATATACAGTGCATAAAATATATTTATATATATACCCTTATACACCATTTTAATAAAAAAATATCACAAAATTCTTCTAAGTCTCTCGGGAAGAGTGAAAGACGCGCACGTTCATTTTCAGAGCTCCTAGACCTTCCTATAAGAAGTTAGCCAAAAAGTAGCTTCGAAAAACGCTTAGGTTAAGTTTCAGAGTTGCTTCTAATGTACCAAAGCTGGACTTAGACATAATTTCACTCTCACAACATTATGGCTGGTTGGAGACAGTCCGAACCACAAGTACCGGGTCCATGGTTCTGGCCGTATATTGGGGGGACGGGGACGACTCCCATTAACCCCTGACTATACCGGGGATACGCTTATCACAATGCCTTTCTGGTCTGTGCTGAAGCAGGGCATTCTGGCAGCCAAGTGGCTTGACCTTTATTAGTGAGCCTGGTTACCCCCTCTCGGAACCACAGACTTAGAAATCGCCAGCTCATATACAGTGCATAAAATATATTTATATATATACCCTTATACACCATTTTAATAAAAAATATCACAAAATTCTTCTAAGTCCCTCGGGAAGAGTGAAAGACGCGCACGTTCATTTTCAGAGCTCCTAGACCTTCCTATAAGAAGTTAGCCAAAAAGTAGCTTCGAAAAACGCTTAGGTTAAGTTTCAGAGTTGCTTCTAATGTACCAAAGCTGGACTTAGACATAATGTCACTCTCACAACATTATGGCTGGTTGGAGACAGTCCGCACCACAAGTACCGGGTCCATGGTTCTGGCCGTATACTGGGGGGACGGGGACGACTCCCATTAACCCCTGACTATACCGGGGATACGCTTATCACAATGCCTTTCTGGTCTGTGCTGAAGCAGGGCATTCTGGCAGCCAAGTGGCTTGACCTTTATTAGTGAGCCTGGTTACCCCCTCTCGGAACCACAGACTTAGAAATCGCCAGCTCATATACAGTGCATAAAATATATTTATATATATACCCTTATACACCATTTTAATAAAAAATATCACAAAATTCTTCTAAGTCTCTCGGAAAGAGTGAAAGACGCGCACGTTCATTTTCAGAGCTCCTAGACCTTCCTATAAGAAGTTAGCCAAAAAGTATCTTCGAAAAACGCTTAGGTTAAGTTTCAGAGTTGCTTCTAATGTACCAAAGCTGGACTTAGACATAATGTCACTCTCACAACATTATGGCTTGTTGGAGACAGTCCGAACCACAAGTACCGGGTCCATGGTTCTGGCCGTATACTGGGGGGACGGGGACGACTCCCATTAACCCCTGACTATACCGGGGATACGCTTATCACAATGCCTTTCTGGTCTGTGCTGAAGCAGGGCATTCTGGCAGCCAAGTGGCTTGACCTTTATTAGTGAGCCTGGTTACCCCCTCTCGGAACCACAGACTTAGAAATCGCCAGCTCATATACAGTGCATAAAATATATTTATATATATACCCTTATACACCATTTTAATAAAAAAATATCACAAAATTCTTCTAAGTCTCTCGGGAAGAGTGAAAGACGCGCACGTTCATTTTCAGAGCTCCTAGACCTTCCTATAAGAAGTTAGCCAAAAAGTAGCTTCGAAAAACGCTTAGGTTAAGTTTCAGAGTTGCTTCTAATGTACCAAAGCTGGACTTAGACATAATTTCACTCTCACAACATTATGGCTGGTTGGAGAGGGTCCGAACCACAAGTACCGGGTCCATGGTTCTGGCCGTATACTGGGGGGACGGGGACGACTCCCATTAACCCCTGACTATACCGGGGATACGCTTATCACAATGCCTTTCTGGTCTGTGCTGAAGCAGGGCATTCTGGCAGCCAAGTGGCTTGACCTTTATTAGTGAGCCTGGTTACCCCCTCTCGGAACCACAGACTTAGAAATCGCCAGCTCATATACAGTGCATAAAATATATTTATATATATACCCTTATACACCATTTTAATAAAAAATATCACAAAATTCTTCTAAGTCCCTCGGGAAGAGTGAAAGACGCGCACGTTCATTTTCAGAGCTCCTAGACCTTCCTATAAGAAGTTAGCCAAAAAGTAGCTTCGAAAAACGCTTAGGTTAAGTTTCAGAGTTGCTTCTAATGTACCAAAGCTGGACTTAGACATAATGTCACTCTCACAACATTATGGCTGGTTGGAGACAGTCCGCACCACAAGTACCGGGTCCATGGTTCTGGCCGTATACTGGGGGGACGGGGACGACTCCCATTAACCCCTGACTATACCGGGGATACGCTTATCACAATGCCTTTCTGGTCTGTGCTGAAGCAGGGCATTCTGGCAGCCAAGTGGCTTGACCTTTATTAGTGAGCCTGGTTACCCCCTCTCGGAACCACAGACTTAGAAATCGCCAGCTCATATACAGTGCATAAAATATATTTATATATATACCCTTATACACCATTTTAATAAAAAATATCACAAAATTCTTCTAAGTCTCTCGGAAAGAGTGAAAGACGCGCACGTTCATTTTCAGAGCTCCTAGACCTTCCTATAAGAAGTTAGCCAAAAAGTATCTTCGAAAAACGCTTAGGTTAAGTTTCAGAGTTGCTTCTAATGTACCAAAGCTGGACTTAGACATAATGTCACTCTCACAACATTATGGCTTGTTGGAGACAGTCCGAACCACAAGTACCGGGTCCATGGTTCTGGCCGTATACTGGGGGGACGGGGACGACTCCCATTAACCCCTGACTATACCGGGGATACGCTTATCACAATGCCTTTCTGGTCTGTGCTGAAGCAGGGCATTCTGGCAGCCAAGTGGCTTGACCTTTATTAGTGAGCCTGGTTACCCCCTCTCGGAACCACAGACTTAGAAATCGCCAGCTCATATACAGTGCATAAAATATATTTATATATATACCCTTATACACCATTTTAATAAAAAAATATCACAAAATTCTTCTAAGTCTCTCGGGAAGAGTGAAAGACGCGCACGTTCATTTTCAGAGCTCCTAGACCTTCCTATAAGAAGTTAGCCAAAAAGTAGCTTCGAAAAACGCTTAGGTTAAGTTTCAGAGTTGCTTCTAATGTACCATAGCTGGACTTAGACATAATGTCACTCTCACAACATTATGGCTTGTTGGAGACAGTCCGAACCACAAGTACCGGGTCCATGGTTCTGGCCGTATACTGGGGGGACGGGGACGACTCCCATTAACCCCTGACTATACCGGGGATACGCTTATCACAATGCCTTTCTGGTCTGTGCTGAAGCAGGGCATTCTAGCAGGCAAGTGGCTTGACCTTTATTAGTGAGCCTGGTTACCCCCTCTCGGAACCACAGACTTAGAAATCGCCAGCTCATATACAGTGCATATACGCGATTTCAGAATGTGTTCCTAGAACAGCTGCGAGCAACTTTTTTACTCAACGTTAACAACACATCTGAAGCTCAATATTTCTGGGCTGAAGCGGGGAGGATTAGACAAAGTGTGCACTGTAAAGGGGAAGTCTGTGGCATTAACAGGAAGGGAGAAAAAGTACTTTCTACCCATTTTTAGTTCAGCAGTAAAACTGAAATTTCTATGGAACTGCAGCTCGGCTTGTGACTGTGGTTTTCCCGGTCACACAAAAATGCTGAAATTCGACTTATACAGTGTTTGTGCTTATTAAACTTGATGAATTCTCTCCTCTTGACGGTAGAATAGTGTGTAAAGCAAAGCACAATACATTGCTATGTGTAGAAGCAAAGATATACGCGATTTCAGAATGTGTTCCTAGAACAGCTGCGAGCAACTTTTTTACTCAACGTTAACAACACATCTGAAGCTCAATATTTCTGGGCTGAAGCGGGGAAGATTAGACAAAGTGTGCACTGTAAAGGGGAAGTCTGTGGCATTAACAGGAAGGGAGAAAAAGTACTTTCTACCCATTTTTAGTTCAGCGGTAAAACTGAAATTTCTATGGAACTGCAGCTCGGCTTGTGAGTCTGGTTTTCCCGGTCACACAAAAATGCTGAAATTCGACTTATACAGTGTTTGTGCTTATTAAACTTGATGAATTCTCTCCTCTTGACGGTAGAATAGTGTGTAAAGCAAAGCACAATACATTGCTATGTGTAGAAGCAAAGATATACGCGATTTCAGAATGTGTTCCTAGAACAGCTGCGAGCAACTTTTTTACTCAACGTTAACAACACATCTGAAGCTCAATATTTCTGGGCTGAAGCGGGGAAGATTAGACAAAGTGTGCACTGTAAAGGGGAAGTCTGTGGCATTAACAGGAAGGGAGAAAAAGTACTTTCTACCCATTTTTAGTTCAGCGGTAAAACTGAAATTTCTATGGAACTGCAGCTCGGCTTGTGAGTCTGGTTTTCCCGGTCACACAAAATGCTGAAATTCGACTTATACAGTGTTTGTGCTTATTAAACTTGATGAATTCTCTCCTCTTGACGGTAGAATAGTGTGTAAAGCAAAGCACAATACATTGCTACAGTATGTGTAGAAGCAAAGATATACGCGATTTCATAATGTGTTCCTAGAACAGCTGCGAGCAACTTTTTTACTCAACGTTAACAACACATCTGAAGCTCAATATTTCTGGGCTGAAGCGGGGAGGATTAGACAAAGTATGCACTGTAAAGGGGAAGTCTGTGGCATTAACAGGAAGGGAGAAAAAGTACTTTCTACCCATTTTTAGTTCAGCGGTAAAACTGAAATTTCTATGGAACTGCAGCTCGGCTTGTGACTGTGGTTTTCCCGGTCACACAAAAATGCTGAAATTCGACTTATACAGTGTTTGTGCTTATTAAACTTGATGAATTCTCTCCTCTTGACGGTAGAATAGTGTGTAAAGCAAAGCACAATACATTGCTATGTGTAGAAGCAAAGATATACGCGATTTCATAATGTGTTCCTAGAACAGCTGCGAGCAACTTTTTTACTCAACGTTAACAACACATCTGAAGCTCAATATTTCTGGGCTGAAGCGGGGAGGATTAGACAAAGTGTGCACTGTAAAGGGGAAGTCTGTGGCATTAACAGGAAGGGAGAAAAAGTACTTTCTACCCATTTTTAGGTTCAGCGGTAAAACTGAAGTTTCTATGGAACTGCAGCTCGGCTTGTGACTGTGGTTTTCCCGGTCACACAAAAATGCTGAAATTCGACTTATACAGTGTTTGTGCTTATTAAACTTGATGAATTCTCTCCTCTTGACGGTAGAATAGTGTGTAAAGCAAAGCACAATACATTGCTATGTGTAGAAGCAAAGATATACGCGATTTCATAATGTGTTCCTAGAACAGCTGCGAGCAACTTTTTTACTCAACGTTAACAACACATCTGAAGCTTAATATTTCTGGGCTGAAGCGGGGAGGATTAGACAAAGTGTGCACTGTAAAGGGGAAGTCTGTGGCATTAACAGGAAGGGAGAAAAAGTACTTTCTACCCATTTCTAGTTCAGCGGTAAAACTGAAATTTCTATGGAACTGCAGCTCGGCTTGTGACTCTGGTTTTCCCGGTCACACAAAAATGCTGAAATTCGACTTATACAGTGTTTGTGCTTATTAAACTTGATGAATTCTCTCCTCTTGACGGTAGAATAGTGTGTAAAGCAAAGCACAATACATTGCTATGTGTAGAAGCAAAGATATACGCGATTTCATAATGTGTTCCTAGAACAGCTGCGAGCAACTTTTTTACTCAACGTTAACAACACATCTGAAGCTCAATATTTCTGGGCTGAAGCGGGGAGGATTAGACAAAGTGTGCACTGTAAAGGGGAAGTCTGTGGCATTAACAGGAAGGGAGAAAAAGTACTTTCTACCCATTTTTAGGTTCAGCGGTAAAACTGAAGTTTCTATGGAACTGCAGCTCGGCTTGTGACTGTGGTTTTCCCGGTCACACAAAAATGCTGAAATTCGACTTATACAGTGTTTGTGCTTATTAAACTTGATGAATTCTCTCCTCTTGACGGTAGAATAGTGTGTAAAGCAAAGCACAATACATTGCTATGTGTAGAAGCAAAGATATACGCGATTTCAGAATGTGTTCCTAGAACAGCTGCGAGCAACTTTTTTACTCAACGTTAACAACACATCTGAAGCTTAATATTTCTGGGCTGAAGCGGGGAGGATTAGACAAAGTGTGCACTGTAAAGGGGAAGTCTGTGGCATTAACAGGAAGGGAGAAAAAGTACTTTCTACCCATTTCTAGTTCAGCGGTAAAACTGAAATTTCTATGGAACTGCAGCTCGGCTTGTGACTCTGGTTTTCCCGGTCACACAAAAATGCTGAAATTCGACTTATACAGTGTTTGTGCTTATTAAACTTGATGAATTCTCTCCTCTTGACGGTAGAATAGTGTGTAAAGCAAAGCACAATACATTGCTATGTGTAGAAGCAAAGATATACGCGATTTCATAATGTGTTCCTAGAACAGCTGCGAGCAACTTTTTTACTCAACGTTAACAACACATCTGAAGCTCAATATTTCTGGGCTGAAGCGGGGAGGATTAGACAAAGTGTGCACTGTAAAGGGGAAGTCTGTGGCATTAACAGGAAGGGAGAAAAAGTACTTTCTACCCATTTTTAGTTCAGCGGTAAAACTGAAATTTCTATGGAACTGCAGCTCGGCTTGTGACTGTGGTTTTCCCGGTCACACAAAAATGCTGAAATTCGACTTATACAGTGTTTGTGCTTATTAAACTTGATGAATTCTCTCCTCTTGACGGTAGAATAGTGTGTAAAGCAAAGCACAATACATTGCTATGTGTAGAAGCAAAGATATACGCGATTTCAGAATGTGTTCCTAGAACAGCTGCGAGCAACTTTTTTACTCAACGTTAACAACACATCTGAAGCTTAATATTTCTGGGCTGAAGCGGGGAGGATTAGACAAAGTGTGCACTGTAAAGGGGAAGTCTGTGGCATTAACAGGAAGGGAGAAAAAGTACTTTCTACCCATTTCTAGTTCAGCGGTAAAACTGAAATTTCTATGGAACTGCAGCTCGGCTTGTGACTCTAGTTTTCCCGGTCACACAAAAATGCTGAAATTCGACTTATACAGTGTTTGTGCTTATTAAACTTGATGAATTCTCTCCTCTTGACGGTAGAATAGTGTGTAAAGCAAAGCACAATACATTGCTATGTGTAGAAGCAAAGATATACGCGATTTCAGAATGTGTTCCTAGAACAGCTGCGAGCAACTTTTTTACTCAACGTTAACAACACATCTGAAGCTCAATATTTCTGGGCTGAAGCGGGGAGGATTAGACAAAGTGTGCACTGTAAAGGGGAAGTCTGTGGCATTAACAGGAAGGGAGAAAAAGTACTTTCTACCCATTTTTAGTTCAGCGGTAAAACTGAAATTTCTATGGAACTGCAGCTCGGCTTGTGACTGTGGTTTTCCCGGTCACACAAAAATGCTGAAATTCGACTTATACAGTGTTTGTGCTTATTAAACTTGATGAATTCTCTCCTCTTGACGGTAGAATAGTGTGTAAAGCAAAGCACAATACATTGCTATGTGTAGAAGCAAAGATATACGCGATTTCAGAATGTGTTCCTAGAACAGCTGCGAGCAACTTTTTTACTCAACGTTAACAACACATCTGAAGCTTAATATTTCTGGGCTGAAGCGGGGAGGATTAGACAAAGTGTGCACTGTAAAGGGGAAGTCTGTGGCATTAACAGGAAGGGAGAAAAAGTACTTTCTACCCATTTCTAGTTCAGCGGTAAAACTGAAATTTCTATGGAACTGCAGCTCGGCTTGTGACTGTGGTTTTCCCGGTCACACAAAAATGCTGAAATTCGACTTATACAGTGTTTGTGCTTATTAAACTTGATGAATTCTCTCCTCTTGACGGTAGAATAGTGTGTAAAGCAAAGCACAATACATTGCTATGTGTAGAAGCAAAGATATACGCGATTTCATAATGTGTTCCTAGAACAGCTGCGAGCAACTTTTTTACTCAACGACAACAACACATCTGAAGCTCAATATTTCTGGGCTGAAGCGGGGAGGATTAGACAAAGTGTGCACTGTAAAGGGGAAGTCTGTGGCATTAACAGGAAGGGAGAAAAAGTACTTTCTACCCATTTTTAGGTTCAGCGGTAAAACTGAAGTTTCTATGGAACTGCAGCTCGGCTTGTGACTCTGGTTTTCCCGGTCACACAAAAATGCTGAAATTCGACTTATACAGTGTTTGTGCTTATTAAACTTGATGAATTTTCACCTCTTGACGGTAGAATAGTGTGTAAAGCAAAGCACAATACATTGCTATGTGTAGAAGCAAAGATATACGCGATTTCAGAATATGTTCCTAGAACAGCTGCGAGCAACTTTTTTACTCAACGTTAACAACACATCTGAAGCTCAATATTTCTGGGCTGAAGCGGGGAGGATTAGACAAAGTGTGCACTGTAAAGGGGAAGTCTGTGGCATTAATAGGAAGGGAGAAAAAGTACTTTCTACCCATTTCTAGTTCAGCGGTAAAACTGAAATTTCTATGGAACTGCAGCTCGGCTTGTGACTGTGGTTTTCCCGGTCACACAAAAATGCTGAAATTCGAGTTATACAGTGTTTGTGCTTATTAAACTTGATGAATTCTCTCCTCTTGACGGTAGAATAGTGTGTAAAGCAAAGCACAATACATTGCTATGTGTAGAAGCAAAGATATACGCGATTTCATAATGTGTTCCTAGAACAGCTGCGAGCAACTTTTTTAGTCAACGTTAACAACACATCTGAAGCTCAATATTTCTGGGCTGAAGCGGGGAAGATTAGACAAAGTGTGTACTGTAAAGGGGAAGTCTGTGGCATTAACAGGAAGGGAGAAAAAGTACTTTCTACCCATTTTTAGTTCAGCGGTAAAACTGAAATTTCTATGGAACTGCAGCTCGGCTTGTGACTCTGGTTTCCCTGTCACACAAAAATGCTGAAATTCGACTTATACAGTGTTTGTGCTTATTAAACTTGATGAATTCTCTCCTCTTGACGGTAGAATAGTGTGTAAAGCAAAGCACAATACATTGCTATGTGTAGAAGCAAAGATATACGCGATTTCAGAATGTGTTCCTAGAACAGCTGCGAGCAACTTTTTTACTCAACGTTAACAACACATCTGAAGCTTAATATTTCTGGGCTGAAGCGGGGAGGATTAGACAAAGTGTGCACTGTAAAGGGGAAGTCTGTGGCATTAACAGGAAGGGAGAAAAAGTACTTTCTACCCATTTTTAGTTCAGCGGTAAAACTGAAATTTCTATGGAACTGCAGCTCGGCTTGTGACTGTGGTTTTCCCGGTCACACAAAAATGCTGAAATTCGACTTATACAGTGTTTGTGCTTATTAAACTTGATGAATTCTCTCCTCTTGACGGTAGAATAGTGTGTAAAGCAAAGCACAATACATTGCTATGTGTAGAAGCAAAGATATACGCGATTTCAGAATGTGTTCCTAGAACAGCTGCGAGCAACTTTTTTACTCAACGTTAACAACACATCTGAAGCTCAATATTTCTGGGCTGAAGCGGGGAGGATTAGACAAAGTGTGCACTGTAAAGGGGAAGTCTGTGGCATTAACAGGAAGGGAGAAAAAGTACTTTATACCCATTTTTAGTTCAGCGGTAAAACTGAAATTTCTATGGAACTGCAGCTCGGCTTGTGACTGTGGTTTTCCCGGTCACACAAAAATGCTGAAATTCGACTTATACAGTGTTTGTGCTTATTAAACTTGATGAATTCTCTCCTCTTGACGGTAGAATAGTGTGTAAAGCAAAGCACAATACATTGCTATGTGTAGAAGCAAAGATATACGCGATTTCAGAATGTGTTCCTAGAACAGCTGCGAGCAACTTTTTTACTCAACGTTAACAACACATCTGAAGCTCAATATTTCTGGGCTGAAGCGGGGAGGATTAGACAAAGTGTGCACTGTAAAGGGGAAGTCTGTGGCATTAACAGGAAGGGAGAAAAAGTACTTTCTACCCATTTTTAGTTCAGCGGTAAAACTGAAATTTCTATGGAACTGCAGCTCGGCTTGTGACTGTGGTTTTCCCGGTCACACAAAAATGCTGAAATTCGACTTATACAGTGTTTGTGCTTATTAAACTTGATGAATTCTCTCCTCTTGACGGTAGAATAGTGTGTAAAGCAAAGCACAATACATTGCTATGTGTAGAAGCAAAGATATACGCGATTTCAGAATGTGTTCCTAGAACAGCTGCGAGCAACTTTTTTACTCAACGTTAACAACACATCTGAAGCTTAATATTTCTGGGCTGAAGCGGGGAGGATTAGACAAAGTTTGCACTGTAAAGGGGAAGTCTGTGGCATTAACAGGAAGGGAGAAAAAGTACTTTCTACCCATTTCTAGTTCAGCGGTAAAACTGAAATTTCTATGGAACTGCAGCTCGGCTTGTGACTCTAGTTTTCCCGGTCACACAAAAATGCTGAAATTCGACTTATACAGTGTTTGTGCTTATTAAACTTGATGAATTCTCTCCTCTTGACGGTAGAATAGTGTGTAAAGCAAAGCACAATACATTGCTATGTGTAGAAGCAAAGATATACGCGATTTCAGAATGTGTTCCTAGAACAGCTGCGAGCAACTTTTTTACTCAACGTTAACAACACATCTGAAGCTCAATATTTCTGGGCTGAAGCGGGGAGGATTAGACAAAGTGTGCACTGTAAAGGGGAAGTCTGTGGCATTAACAGGAAGGGAGAAAAAGTACTTTCTACCCATTTTTAGTTCAGCGGTAAAACTGAAATTTCTATGGAACTGCAGCTCGGCTTGTGACTGTGGTTTTCCCGGTCACACAAAAATGCTGAAATTCGACTTATACAGTGTTTGTGCTTATTAAACTTGATGAATTCTCTCCTCTTGACGGTAGAATAGTGTGTAAAGCAAAGCACAATACATTGCTATGTGTAGAAGCAAAGATATACGCGATTTCAGAATGTGTTCCTAGAACAGCTGCGAGCAACTTTTTTACTCAACGTTAACAACACATCTGAAGCTCAATATTTCTGGGCTGAAGCGGGGAGGATTAGACAAAGTGTGCACTGTAAAGGGGAAGTCTGTGGCATTAACAGGAAGGGAGAAAAAGTACTTTCTACCCATTTTTAGTTCAGCGGTAAAACTGAAATTTCTATGGAACTGCAGCTCGGCTTGTGACTGTGGTTTTCCCGGTCACACAAAAATGCTGAAATTCGACTTATACAGTGTTTGTGCTTATTAAACTTGATGAATTCTCTCCTCTTGACGGTAGAATAGTGTGTAAAGCAAAGCACAATACATTGCTATGTGTAGAAGCAAAGATATACGCGATTTCAGAATGTGTTCCTAGAACAGCTGCGAGCAACTTTTTTACTCAACGTTAACAACATATCTGAAGCTCAATATTTCTGGGCTGAAGCGGGGAGGATTAGACAAAGTGTGCACTGTAAAGGGAAAGTCTGTGGCATTAACAGGAAGGGAGAAAAAGTACTTTCTACCCATTTTTAGTTCAGCGGTAAAACTGAAATTTCTATGGAACTGCAGCTCGGCTTGTGACTGTGGTTTTCCCGGTCACACAAAAATGCTGAAATTCGACTTATACAGTGTTTGTGCTTATTAAACTTGATGAATTCTCTCATCTTGACGGTAGAATAGTGTGTAAAGCAAAGCACAATACATTGCTATGTGTAGAAGCAAAGATATACGCGATTTCATAATGTGTTCCTAGAACAGCTGCGAGCAACTTTTTTACTCAACGTTAACAACACATCTGAAGCTTAATATTTCTGGGCTGAAGCGGGGAGGATTAGACAAAGTGTGCACTGTAAAGGGGAAGTCTGTGGCATTAACAGGAAGGGAGAAAAAGTACTTTCTACCCATTTCTAGTTCAGCGGTAAAACTGAAATTTCTATGGAACTGCAGCTCGGCTTGTGACTGTGGTTTTCCCGGTCACACAAAAATGCTGAAATTCGACTTATACAGTGTTTGTGCTTATTAAACTTGATGAATTCTCTCCTCTTGACGGTAGAATAGTGTGTAAAGCAAAGCACAATACATTGCTATGTGTAGAAGCAAAGATATACGCGATTTCATAATGTGTTCCTAGAACAGCTGCGAGCAACTTTTTTACTCAACGTTAACAACACATCTGAAGCTCAATATTTCTGGGCTGAAGCGGGGAGGATTAGACAAAGTGTGCACTGTAAAGGGGAAGTCTGTGGCATTAACAGGAAGGGAGAAAAAGTACTTTCTACCCATTTTTAGTTCAGCGGTAAAACTGAAGTTTCTATGGAACTGCAGCTCGGCTTGTGACTGTGGTTTTCCCGGTCACAAAAAAATGCTGAAATTCGACTTATACAGTGTTTGTGCTTATTAAACTTGATGAATTTTCACCTCTTGACGGTAGAATAGTGTGTAAAGCAAAGCACAATACATTGCTATGTGTAGAAGCAAAGATATACGCGATTTCAGAATATGTTCCTAGAACAGCTGCGAGCAACTTTTTTACTCAACGTTAACAACACATCTGAAGCTCAATATTTCTGGGCTGAAGCGGGGAGGATTAGACAAAGTGTGCACTGTAAAGGGGAAGTCTGTGGCATTAATAGGAAGGGAGAAAAAGTACTTTCTACCCATTTCTAGTTCAGCGGTAAAACTGAAATTTCTATGGAACTGCAGCTCGGCTTGTGACTGTGGTTTTCCCGGTCACACAAAAATGCTGAAATTCGAGTTATACAGTGTTTGTGCTTATTAAACTTGATGAATTCTCTCCTCTTGACGGTAGAATAGTGTGTAAAGCAAAGCACAATACATTGCTATGTGTAGAAGCAAAGATATACGCGATTTCATAATGTGTTCCTAGAACAGCTGCGAGCAACTTTTTTACTCAACGTTAACAACACATCTGAAGCTCAATATTTCTGGGCTGAAGCGGGGAAGATTAGACAAAGTGTGTACTGTAAAGGGGAAGTCTGTGGCATTAACAGGAAGGGAGAAAAAGTACTTTCTACCCATTTTTAGTTCAGCGGTAAAACTGAAATTTCTATGGAACTGCAGCTCGGCTTGTGACTCTGGTTTTCCCTGTCACACAAAAATGCTGAAATTCGACTTATACAGTGTTTGTGCTTATTAAACTTGATGAATTCTCTCCTCTTGACGGTAGAATAGTGTGTAAAGCAAAGCACAATACATTGCTATGTGTAGAAGCAAAGATATACGCGATTTCAGAATGTGTTCCTAGAACAGCTGCGAGCAACTTTTTTACTCAACGTTAACAACACATCTGAAGCTCAATATTTCTGGGCTGAAGCGGGGAGGATTAGACAAAGTGTGCACTGTAAAGGGGAAGTCTGTGGCATTAACAGGAAGGGAGAAAAAGTACTTTCTACCCATTTTTAGGTTAAGCGGTAAAACTGAAGTTTCTATGGAACTGCAGCTCGGCTTGTGACTGTGGTTTTCCCGGTCACACAAAAATGCTGAAATTCGACTTATACAGTGTTTGTGCTTATTAAACTTGATGAATTCTCTCCTCTTGACGGTAGAATAGTGTGTAAAGCAAAGCACAATACATTGCTATGTGTAGAAGCAAAGATATACGCGATTTCAGAATGTGTTCCTAGAACAGCTGCGAGCAACTTTTTTACTCAACGTTAACAACACATCTGAAGCTCAATATTTCTGGGCTGAAGCGGGGAGGATTAGACAAAGTGTGCACTGTAAAGGGGAAGTCTGTGGCATTAACAGGAAGGGAGAAAAAGTACTTTCTACCCATTTTTAGGTTCAGCGGTAAAACTGAAGTTTCTATGGAACTGCAGCTCGGCTTGTGACTCTGGTTTTCCCGGTCACACAAAAATGCTGAAATTCGACTTATACAGTGTTTGTGCTTATTAAACTTGATGAATTTTCACCTCTTGACGGTAGAATAGTGTGTAAAGCAAAGCACAATACATTGCTATGTGTAGAAGCAAAGATATACGCGATTTCAGAATGTGTTCCTAGAACAGCTGCGAGCAACTTTTTTACTCAACGTTAACAACACATCTGAAGCTTAATATTTCTGGGCTGAAGCGGGGAGGATTAGACAAAGTGTGCACTGTAAAGGGGAAGTCTGTGGCATTAACAGGAAGGGAGAAAAAGTACTTTCTACCCATTTTTAGTTCAGCGGTAAAACTGAAATTTCTATGGAACTGCAGCTCGGCTTGTGACTGTGGTTTTCCCGGTCACACAAAAATGCTGAAATTCGACTTATACAGTGTTTGTGCTTATTAAACTTGATGAATTCTCTCCTCTTGACGGTAGAATAGTGTGTAAAGCAAAGCACAATACATTGCTATGTGTAGAAGCAAAGATATACGCGATTTCAGAATGTGTTCCTAGAACAGCTGCGAGCAACTTTTTTACTCAACGTTAACAACACATCTGAAGCTCAATATTTCTGGGCTGAAGCGGGGAAGATTAGACAAAGTGTGTACTGTAAAGGGGAAGTCTGTGGCATTAACAGGAAGGGAGAAAAAGTACTTTCTACCCATTTTTAGTTCAGCGGTAAAACTGAAATTTCTATGGAACTGCAGCTCGGCTTGTGACTCTGGTTTTCCCTGTCACACAAAAATGCTGAAATTCGACTTATACAGTGTTTGTGCTTATTAAACTTGATGAATTCTCTCCTCTTGACGGTAGAATAGTGTGTAAAGCAAAGCACAATACATTGCTATGTGTAGAAGCAAAGATATACGCGATTTCAGAATGTGTTCCTAGAACAGCTGCGAGCAACTTTTTTACTCAACGTTAACAACACATCTGAAGCTCAATATTTCTGGGCTGAAGCGGGGAGGATTAGACAAAGTGTGCACTGTAAAGGGGAAGTCTGTGGCATTAACAGGAAGGGAGAAAAAGTACTTTCTACCCATTTTTAGGTTAAGCGGTAAAACTGAAGTTTCTATGGAACTGCAGCTCGGCTTGTGACTCTGGTTTTCCCGGTCACACAAAAATGCTGAAATTCGACTTATACAGTGTTTGTGCTTATTAAACTTGATGAATTCTCTCCTCTTGACGGTAGAATAGTGTGTAAAGCAAAGCACAATACATTGCTATGTGTAGAAGCAAAGATATACGCGATTTCAGAATGTGTTCCTAGAACAGCTGCGAGCAACTTTTTTACTCAACGTTAACAACACATCTGAAGCTCAATATTTCTGGGCTGAAGCGGGGAGGATTAGACAAAGTGTGCACTGTAAAGGGGAAGTCTGTGGCATTAACAGGAAGGGAGAAAAAGTACTTTCTACCCATTTTTAGGTTCAGCGGTAAAACTGAAGTTTCTATGGAACTGCAGCTCGGCTTGTGACTCTGGTTTTCCCGGTCACACAAAAATGCTGAAATTCGACTTATACAGTGTTTGTGCTTATTAAACTTGATGAATTTTCACCTCTTGACGGTAGAATAGTGTGTAAAGCAAAGCACAATACATTGCTATGTGTAGAAGCAAAGATATACGCGATTTCAGAATGTGTTCCTAGAACAGCTGCGAGCAACTTTTTTACTCAACGTTAACAACACATCTGAAGCTTAATATTTCTGGGCTGAAGCGGGGAGGATTAGACAAAGTGTGCACTGTAAAGGGGAAGTCTGTGGCATTAACAGGAAGGGAGAAAAAGTACTTTCTACCCATTTTTAGTTCAGCGGTAAAACTGAAATTTCTATGGAACTGCAGCTCGGCTTGTGACTGTGGTTTTCCCGGTCACACAAAAATGCTGAAATTCGACTTATACAGTGTTTGTGCTTATTAAACTTGATGAATTCTCTCCTCTTGACGGTAGAATAGTGTGTAAAGCAAAGCACAATACATTGCTATGTGTAGAAGCAAAGATATACGCGATTTCAGAATGTGTTCCTAGAACAGCTGCGAGCAACTTTTTTACTCAACGTTAACAACACATCTGAAGCTCAATATTTCTGGGCTGAAGCGGGGAGGATTAGACAAAGTGTGCACTGTAAAGGGGAAGTCTGTGGCATTAACAGGAAGGGAGAAAAAGTACTTTCTACCCATTTTTAGGTTCAGCGGTAAAACTGAAGTTTCTATGGAACTGCAGCTCGATTTGTGACTGTGGTTTTCCCGGTCACACAAAAATGCTGAAATTCGACTTATACAGTGTTTGTGCTTATTAAACTTGATGAATTCTCTCCTCTTGACGGTAGAATAGTGTGTAAAGCAAAGCACAATACATTGCTATGTGTAGAAGCAAAGATATACGCGATTTCAGAATGTGTTCCTAGAACAGCTGCGAGCAACTTTTTTACTCAACGTTAACAACACATCTGAAGCTTAATATTTCTGGGCTGAAGCGGGGAGGATTAGACAAAGTGTGCACTGTAAAGGGGAAGTCTGTGGCATTAACAGGAAGGGAGAAAAAGTACTTTCTACCCATTTCTAGTTCAGCGGTAAAACTGAAATTTCTATGAAACTGCAGCTCGGCTTGTGACTGTGGTTTTCCCGGTCACACAAAAATGCTGAAATTCGACTTATACAGTGTTTGTGCTTATTAAACTTGATGAATTCTCTCCTCTTGACGGTAGAATAGTGTGTAAAGCAAAGCACAATACATTGCTATGTGTAGAAGCAAAGATATACGCGATTTCAGAATGTGTTCCTAGAACAGCTGCGAGCAACTTTTTTACTCAACGTTAACAACACATCTGAAGCTCAATATTTCTGGGCTGAAGCGGGGAGGATTAGACAAAGTGTGCACTGTAAAGGGGAAGTCTGTGGCATTAACAGGAAGGGAGAAAAAGTACTTTCTACCCATTTTTAGGTTCAGCGGTAAAACTGAAGTTTCTATGGAACTGCAGCTCGGCTTGTGACTCCGGTTTTCCCGGTCACACAAAAATGCTGAAATTCGACTTATACAGTGTTTGTGCTTATTAAACTTGATGAATTCTCTCCTCTTGACGGTAGAATAGTGTGTAAAGCAAAGCACAATACATTGCTATGTGTAGAAGCAAAGATATACGCGATTTCATAATGTGTTCCTAGAACAGCTGCGAGCAACTTTTTTACTCAACGTTAACAACACATCTGAAGCTCAATATTTCTGGGCTGAAGCGGGGAAGATTAGACAAAGTGTGTACTGTAAAGGGGAAGTCTGTGGCATTAACAGGAAGGGAGAAAAAGTACTTTCTACCCATTTTTAGTTCAGCGGTAAAACTGAAATTTCTATGGAACTGCAGCTCGGCTTGTGACTCTGGTTTTCCCTGTCACACAAAAATGCTGAAATTAGACTTATACAGTGTTTGTGCTTATTAAACTTGATGAATTCTCTCCTCTTGACGGTAGAATAGTGTGTAAAGCAAAGCACAATACATTGCTATGTGTAGAAGCAAAGATATACGCGATTTCAGAATGTGTTCCTAGAACAGCTGCGAGCAACTTTTTTACTCAACGTTAACAACACATCTGAAGCTCAATATTTCTGGGCTGAAGCGGGGAGGATTAGACAAAGTGTGCACTGTAAAGGGGAAGTCTGTGGCATTAACAGGAAGGGAGAAAAAGTACTTTCTACCCATTTTTAGGTTCAGCGGTAAAACTGAAGTTTCTATGGAACTGCAGCTCGGCTTGTGACTGTGGTTTTCCCGGTCACACAAAAATGCTGAAATTCGACTTATACAGTGTTTGTGCTTATTAAACTTGATGAATTTTCACCTCTTGACGGTAGAATAGTGTGTAAAGCAAAGCACAATACATTGCTATGTGTAGAAGCAAAGATATACGCGATTTCAGAATATGTTCCTAGAACAGCTGCGAGCAACTTTTTTACTCAACGTTAACAACACATCTGAAGCTCAATATTTCTGGGCTGAAGCGGGGAGGATTAGACAAAGTGTGCACTGTAAAGGGGAAGTCTGTGGCATTAACAGGAAGGGAGAAAAAGTACTTTCTACCCATTTCTAGTTCAGCGGTAAAACTGAAATTTCTATGGAACTGCAGCTCGGCTTGTGACTGTGGTTTTCCCGGTCACACAAAAATGCTGAAATTCGAGTTATACAGTGTTTGTGCTTATTAAACTTGATGAATTCTCTCCTCTTGACGGTAGAATAGTGTGTAAAGCAAAGCACAATACATTGCTATGTGTAGAAGCAAAGATATACGCGATTTCATAATGTGTTCCTAGAACAGCTGCGAGCAACTTTTTTACTCAACGTTAACAACACATCTGAAGCTCAATATTTCTGGGCTGAAGCGGGGAAGATTAGACAAAGTGTGTACTGTAAAGGGGAAGTCTGTGGCATTAACAGGAAGGGAGAAAAAGTACTTTCTACCCATTTTTAGTTCAGCGGTAAAACTGAAATTTCTATGGAACTGCAGCTCGGCTTGTGACTCTGGTTTTCCCTGTCACACAAAAATGCTGAAATTAGACTTATACAGTGTTTGTGCTTATTAAACTTGATGAATTCTCTCCTCTTGACGGTAGAATAGTGTGTAAAGCAAAGCACAATACATTGCTATGTGTAGAAGCAAAGATATACGCGATTTCAGAATGTGTTCCTAGAACAGCTGCGAGCAACTTTTTTACTCAACGTTAACAACACATCTGAAGCTCAATATTTCTGGGCTGAAGCGGGGAGGATTAGACAAAGTGTGCACTGTAAAGGGGAAGTCTGTGGCATTAACAGGAAGGGAGAAAAAGTACTTTCTACCCATTTTTAGGTTCAGCGGTAAAACTGAAGTTTCTATGGAACTGCAGCTCGGCTTGTGACTCTGGTTTTCCCGGTCACACAAAAATGCTGAAATTCGACTTATACAGTGTTTGTGCTTATTAAACTTGATGAATTTTCACCTCTTGACGGTAGAATAGTGTGTAAAGCAAAGCACAATACATTGCTATGTGTAGAAGCAAAGATATACGCGATTTCAGAATGTGTTCCTAGAACAGCTGCGAGCAACTTTTTTACTCAACGTTAACAACACATCTGAAGCTTAATATTTCTGGGCTGAAGCGGGGAGGATTAGACAAAGTGTGCACTGTAAAGGGGAAGTCTGTGGCATTAACAGGAAGGGAGAAAAAGTACTTTCTACCCATTTTTAGTTCAGCGGTAAAACTGAAATTTCTATGGAACTGCAGCTCGGCTTGTGACTGTGGTTTTCCCGGTCACACAAAAATGCTGAAATTCGACTTATACAGTGTTTGTGCTTATTAAACTTGATGAATTCTCTCCTCTTGACGGTAGAATAGTGTGTAAAGCAAAGCACAATACATTGCTATGTGTAGAAGCAAAGATATACGCGATTTCAGAATGTGTTCCTAGAACAGCTGCGAGCAACTTTTTTACTCAACGTTAACAACACATCTGAAGCTCAATATTTCTGGGCTGAAGCGGGGAAGATTAGACAAAGTGTGTACTGTAAAGGGGAAGTCTGTGGCATTAACAGGAAGGGAGAAAAAGTACTTTCTACCCATTTTTAGTTCAGCGGTAAAACTGAAATTTCTATGGAACTGCAGCTCGGCTTGTGACTCTGGTTTTCCCTGTCACACAAAAATGCTGAAATTCGACTTATACAGTGTTTGTGCTTATTAAACTTGATGAATTCTCTCCTCTTGACGGTAGAATAGTGTGTAAAGCAAAGCACAATACATTGCTATGTGTAGAAGCAAAGATATACGCGATTTCAGAATGTGTTCCTAGAACAGCTGCGAGCAACTTTTTTACTCAACGTTAACAACACATCTGAAGCTCAATATTTCTGGGCTGAAGCGGGGAGGATTAGACAAAGTGTGCACTGTAAAGGGGAAGTCTGTGGCATTAACAGGAAGGGAGAAAAAGTACTTTCTACCCATTTTTAGGTTAAGCGGTAAAACTGAAGTTTCTATGGAACTGCAGCTCGGCTTGTGACTCTGGTTTTCCCGGTCACACAAAAATGCTGAAATTCGACTTATACAGTGTTTGTGCTTATTAAACTTGATGAATTCTCTCCTCTTGACGGTAGAATAGTGTGTAAAGCAAAGCACAATACATTGCTATGTGTAGAAGCAAAGATATACGCGATTTCAGAATGTGTTCCTAGAACAGCTGCGAGCAACTTTTTTACTCAACGTTAACAACACATCTGAAGCTCAATATTTCTGGGCTGAAGCGGGGAGGATTAGACAAAGTGTGCACTGTAAAGGGGAAGTCTGTGGCATTAACAGGAAGGGAGAAAAAGTACTTTCTACCCATTTTTAGGTTCAGCGGTAAAACTGAAGTTTCTATGGAACTGCAGCTCGGCTTGTGACTCTGGTTTTCCCGGTCACACAAAAATGCTGAAATTCGACTTATACAGTGTTTGTGCTTATTAAACTTGATGAATTTTCACCTCTTGACGGTAGAATAGTGTGTAAAGCAAAGCACAATACATTGCTATGTGTAGAAGCAAAGATATACGCGATTTCAGAATGTGTTCCTAGAACAGCTGCGAGCAACTTTTTTACTCAACGTTAACAACACATCTGAAGCTTAATATTTCTGGGCTGAAGCGGGGAGGATTAGACAAAGTGTGCACTGTAAAGGGGAAGTCTGTGGCATTAACAGGAAGGGAGAAAAAGTACTTTCTACCCATTTTTAGTTCAGCGGTAAAACTGAAATTTCTATGGAACTGCAGCTCGGCTTGTGACTGTGGTTTTCCCGGTCACACAAAAATGCTGAAATTCGACTTATACAGTGTTTGTGCTTATTAAACTTGATGAATTCTCTCCTCTTGACGGTAGAATAGTGTGTAAAGCAAAGCACAATACATTGCTATGTGTAGAAGCAAAGATATACGCGATTTCAGAATGTGTTCCTAGAACAGCTGCGAGCAACTTTTTTACTCAACGTTAACAACACATCTGAAGCTCAATATTTCTGGGCTGAAGCGGGGAGGATTAGACAAAGTGTGCACTGTAAAGGGGAAGTCTGTGGCATTAACAGGAAGGGAGAAAAAGTACTTTCTACCCATTTTTAGTTCAGCGGTAAAACTGAAATTTCTATGGAACTGCAGCTCGGCTTGTGACTGTGGTTTTCCCGGTCACACAAAAATGCTGAAATTCGACTTATACAGTGTTTGTGCTTATTAAACTTGATGAATTCTCTCCTCTTGACGGTAGAATAGTGTGTAAAGCAAAGCACAATACATTGCTATGTGTAGAAGCAAAGATATACGCGATTTCAGAATGTGTTCCTAGAACAGCTGCGAGCAACTTTTTTACTCAACGTTAACAACACATCTGAAGCTCAATATTTCTGGGCTGAAGCGGGGAGGATTAGACAAAGTGTGCACTGTAAAGGGGAAGTCTGTGGCATTAACAGGAAGGGAGAAAAAGTACTTTCTACCCATTTTTAGTTCAGCGGTAAAACTGAAATTTCTATGGAACTGCAGCTCGGCTTGTGACTGTGGTTTTCCCGGTCACACAAAAATGCTGAAATTCGACTTATACAGTGTTTGTGCTTATTAAACTTGATGAATTCTCTCCTCTTGACGGTAGAATAGTGTGTAAAGCAAAGCACAATACATTGCTATGTGTAGAAGCAAAGATATACGCGATTTCATAATGTGTTCCTAGAACAGCTGCGAGCAACTTTTTTACTCAACGTTAACAACACATCTGAAGCTCAATATTTCTGGGCTGAAGCGGGGAGGATTAGACAAAGTGTGCACTGTAAAGGGGAAGTCTGTGGCATTAACAGGAAGGGAGAAAAAGTACTTTCTACCCATTTTTAGGTTCAGCGGTAAAACTGAAGTTTCTATGGAACTGCAGCTCGATTTGTGACTGTGGTTTTCCCGGTCACACAAAAATGCTGAAATTCGACTTATACAGTGTTTGTGCTTATTAAACTTGATGAATTCTCTCCTCTTGACGGTAGAATAGTGTGTAAAGCAAAGCACAATACATTGCTATGTGTAGAAGCAAAGATATACGCGATTTCAGAATATGTTCCTAGAACAGCTGCGAGCAACTTTTTTACTCAACGTTAACAACACATCTGAAGCTCAATATTTCTGGGCTGAAGCGGGGAGGATTAGACAAAGTGTGCACTGTAAAGGGGAAGTCTGTGGCATTAACAGGAAGGGAGAAAAAGTACTTTCTACCCATTTCTAGTTCAGCGGTAAAACTGAAATTTCTATGGAACTGCAGCTCGGCTTGTGACTGTGGTTTTCCCGGTCACACAAAAATGCTGAAATTCGAGTTATACAGTGTTTGTGCTTATTAAACTTGATGAATTCTCTCCTCTTGACGGTAGAATAGTGTGTAAAGCAAAGCACAATACATTGCTATGTGTAGAAGCAAAGATATACGCGATTTCATAATGTGTTCCTAGAACAGCTGCGAGCAACTTTTTTACTCAACGTTAACAACACATCTGAAGCTCAATATTTCTGGGCTGAAGCGGGGAAGATTAGACAAAGTGTGTACTGTAAAGGGGAAGTCTGTGGCATTAACAGGAAGGGAGAAAAAGTACTTTCTACCCATTTTTAGTTCAGCGGTAAAACTGAAATTTCTATGGAACTGCAGCTCGGCTTGTGACTCTGGTTTTCCCTGTCACACAAAAATGCTGAAATTAGACTTATACAGTGTTTGTGCTTATTAAACTTGATGAATTCTCTCCTCTTGACGGTAGAATAGTGTGTAAAGCAAAGCACAATACATTGCTATGTGTAGAAGCAAAGATATACGCGATTTCAGAATGTGTTCCTAGAACAGCTGCGAGCAACTTTTTTACTCAACGTTAACAACACATCTGAAGCTCAATATTTCTGGGCTGAAGCGGGGAGGATTAGACAAAGTGTGCACTGTAAAGGGGAAGTCTGTGGCATTAACAGGAAGGGAGAAAAAGTACTTTCTACCCATTTTTAGTTCAGCGGTAAAACTGAAATTTCTATGGAACTGCAGCTCGGCTTGTGACTGTGGTTTTCCCGGTCACACAAAAATGCTGAAATTCGACTTATACAGTGTTTGTGCTTATTAAACTTGATGAATTCTCTCCTCTTGACGGTAGAATAGTGTGTAAAGCAAAGCACAATACATTGCTATGTGTAGAAGCAAAGATATACGCGATTTCAGAATGTGTTCCTAGAACAGCTGCGAGCAACTTTTTTACTCAACGTTAACAACACATCTGAAGCTCAATATTTCTGGGCTGAAGCGGGGAGGATTAGACAAAGTGTGCACTGTAAAGGGGAAGTCTGTGGCATTAACAGGAAGGGAGAAAAAGTACTTTCTACCCATTTTTAGTTCAGCGGTAAAACTGAAATTTCTATGGAACTGCAGCTCGGCTTGTGACTGTGGTTTTCCCGGTCACACAAAAATGCTGAAATTCGACTTATACAGTGTTTGTGCTTATTAAACTTGATGAATTCTCTCCTCTTGACGGTAGAATAGTGTGTAAAGCAAAGCACAATACATTGCTATGTGTAGAAGCAAAGATATACGCGATTTCAGAATGTGTTCCTAGAACAGCTGCGAGCAACTTTTTTACTCAACGTTAACAACACATCTGAAGCTCAATATTTCTGGGCTGAAGCGGGGAGGATTAGACAAAGTGTGCACTGTAAAGGGGAAGTCTGTGGCATTAACAGGAAGGGAGAAAAAGTACTTTCTACCCATTTTTAGGTTCAGCGGTAAAACTGAAGTTTCTATGGAACTGCAGCTCGATTTGTGACTGTGGTTTTCCCGGTCACACAAAAATGCTGAAATTCGACTTATACAGTGTTTGTGCTTATTAAACTTGATGAATTCTCTCCTCTTGACGGTAGAATAGTGTGTAAAGCAAAGCACAATACATTGCTATGTGTAGAAGCAAAGATATACGCGATTTCAGAATGTGTTCCTAGAACAGCTGCGAGCAACTTTTTTACTCAACGTTAACAACACATCTGAAGCTTAATATTTCTGGGCTGAAGCGGGGAGGATTAGACAAAGTGTGCACTGTAAAGGGGAAGTCTGTGGCATTAACAGGAAGGGAGAAAAAGTACTTTCTACCCATTTCTAGTTCAGCGGTAAAACTGAAATTTCTATGAAACTGCAGCTCGGCTTGTGACTGTGGTTTTCCCGGTCACACAAAAATGCTGAAATTCGACTTATACAGTGTTTGTGCTTATTAAACTTGATGAATTCTCTCCTCTTGACGGTAGAATAGTGTGTAAAGCAAAGCACAATACATTGCTATGTGTAGAAGCAAAGATATACGCGATTTCATAATGTGTTCCTAGAACAGCTGCGAGCAACTTTTTTACTCAACGTTAACAACACATCTGAAGCTCAATATTTCTGGGCTGAAGCGGGGAGGATTAGACAAAGTGTGCACTGTAAAGGGGAAGTCTGTGGCATTAACAGGAAGGGAGAAAAAGTACTTTCTACCCATTTTTAGGTTCAGCGGTAAAACTGAAGTTTCTATGGAACTGCAGCTCGGCTTGTGACTCTGGTTTTCCCGGTCACACAAAAATGCTGAAATTCGACTTATACAGTGTTTGTGCTTATTAAACTTGATGAATTTTCACCTCTTGACGGTAGAATAGTGTGTAAAGCAAAGCACAATACATTGCTATGTGTAGAAGCAAAGATATACGCGATTTCAGAATATGTTCCTAGAACAGCTGCGAGCAACTTTTTTACTCAACGTTAACAACACATCTGAAGCTCAATATTTCTGGGCTGAAGCGGGGAGGATTAGACAAAGTGTGCACTGTAAAGGGGAAGTCTGTGGCATTAACAGGAAGGGAGAAAAAGTACTTTCTACCCATTTCTAGTTCAGCGGTAAAACTGAAATTTCTATGGAACTGCAGCTCGGCTTGTGACTGTGGTTTTCCCGGTCACACAAAAATGCTGAAATTCGAGTTATACAGTGTTTGTGCTTATTAAACTTGATGAATTCTCTCCTCTTGACGGTAGAATAGTGTGTAAAGCAAAGCACAATACATTGCTATGTGTAGAAGCAAAGATATACGCGATTTCAGAATGTGTTCCTAGAACAGCTGCGAGCAACTTTTTTACTCAACGTTAACAACACATCTGAAGCTCAATATTTCTGGGCTGAAGCGGGGAGGATTAGACAAAGTGTGCACTGTAAAGGGGAAGTCTGTGGCATTAACAGGAAGGGAGAAAAAGTACTTTCTACCCATTTTTAGTTCAGCGGTAAAACTGAAATTTCTATGGAACTGCAGCTCGGCTTGTGACTGTGGTTTTCCCGGTCACACAAAAATGCTGAAATTCGACTTATACAGTGTTTGTGCTTATTAAACTTGATGAATTCTCTCCTCTTGACGGTAGAATAGTGTGTAAAGCAAAGCACAATACATTGCTATGTGTAGAAGCAAAGATATACGCGATTTCAGAATGTGTTCCTAGAACAGCTGCGAGCAACTTTTTTACTCAACGTTAACAACACATCTGAAGCTCAATATTTCTGGGCTGAAGCGGGGAGGATTAGACAAAGTGTGCACTGTAAAGGGGAAGTCTGTGGCATTAACAGGAAGGGAGAAAAAGTACTTTCTACCCATTTTTAGTTCAGCGGTAAAACTGAAATTTCTATGGAACTGCAGCTCGGCTTGTGACTGTGGTTTTCCCGGTCACACAAAAATGCTGAAATTCGACTTATACAGTGTTTGTGCTTATTAAACTTGATGAATTCTCTCCTCTTGACGGTAGAATAGTGTGTAAAGCAAAGCACAATACATTGCTATGTGTAGAAGCAAAGATATACGCGATTTCAGAATGTGTTCCTAGAACAGCTGCGAGCAACTTTTTTACTCAACGTTAACAACACATCTGAAGCTCAATATTTCTGGGCTGAAGCGGGGAGGATTAGACAAAGTGTGCACTGTAAAGGGGAAGTCTGTGGCATTAACAGGAAGGGAGAAAAAGTACTTTCTACCCATTTTTAGGTTCAGCGGTAAAACTGAAGTTTCTATGGAACTGCAGCTCGATTTGTGACTGTGGTTTTCCCGGTCACACAAAAATGCTGAAATTCGACTTATACAGTGTTTGTGCTTATTAAACTTGATGAATTCTCTCCTCTTGACGGTAGAATAGTGTGTAAAGCAAAGCACAATACATTGCTATGTGTAGAAGCAAAGATATACGCGATTTCAGAATGTGTTCCTAGAACAGCTGCGAGCAACTTTTTTACTCAACGTTAACAACACATCTGAAGCTTAATATTTCTGGGCTGAAGCGGGGAGGATTAGACAAAGTGTGCACTGTAAAGGGGAAGTCTGTGGCATTAACAGGAAGGGAGAAAAAGTACTTTCTACCCATTTCTAGTTCAGCGGTAAAACTGAAATTTCTATGAAACTGCAGCTCGGCTTGTGACTGTGGTTTTCCCGGTCACACAAAAATGCTGAAATTCGACTTATACAGTGTTTGTGCTTATTAAACTTGATGAATTCTCTCCTCTTGACGGTAGAATAGTGTGTAAAGCAAAGCACAATACATTGCTATGTGTAGAAGCAAAGATATACGCGATTTCAGAATGTGTTCCTAGAACAGCTGCGAGCAACTTTTTTACTCAACGTTAACAACACATCTGAAGCTCAATATTTCTGGGCTGAAGCGGGGAGGATTAGACAAAGTGTGCACTGTAAAGGGGAAGTCTGTGGCATTAACAGGAAGGGAGAAAAAGTACTTTCTACCCATTTTTAGGTTCAGCGGTAAAACTGAAGTTTCTATGGAACTGCAGCTCGGCTTGTGACTCTGGTTTTCCCGGTCACACAAAAATGCTGAAATTCGACTTATACAGTGTTTGTGCTTATTAAACTTGATGAATTTTCACCTCTTGACGGTAGAATAGTGTGTAAAGCAAAGCACAATACATTGCTATGTGTAGAAGCAAAGATATACGCGATTTCAGAATATGTTCCTAGAACAGCTGCGAGCAACTTTTTTACTCAACGTTAACAACACATCTGAAGCTCAATATTTCTGGGCTGAAGCGGGGAGGATTAGACAAAGTGTGCACTGTAAAGGGGAAGTCTGTGGCATTAACAGGAAGGGAGAAAAAGTACTTTCTACCCATTTCTAGTTCAGCGGTAAAACTGAAATTTCTATGGAACTGCAGCTCGGCTTGTGACTGTGGTTTTCCCGGTCACACAAAAATGCTGAAATTCGAGTTATACAGTGTTTGTGCTTATTAAACTTGATGAATTCTCTCCTCTTGACGGTAGAATAGTGTGTAAAGCAAAGCACAATACATTGCTATGTGTAGAAGCAAAGATATACGCGATTTCATAATGTGTTCCTAGAACAGCTGCGAGCAACTTTTTTACTCAACGTTAACAACACATCTGAAGCTCAATATTTCTGGGCTGAAGCGGGGAAGATTAGACAAAGTGTGTACTGTAAAGGGGAAGTCTGTGGCATTAACAGGAAGGGAGAAAAAGTACTTTCTACCCATTTTTAGTTCAGCGGTAAAACTGAAATTTCTATGGAACTGCAGCTCGGCTTGTGACTCTGGTTTTCCCTGTCACACAAAAATGCTGAAATTAGACTTATACAGTGTTTGTGCTTATTAAACTTGATGAATTCTCTCCTCTTGACGGTAGAATAGTGTGTAAAGCAAAGCACAATACATTGCTATGTGTAGAAGCAAAGATATACGCGATTTCAGAATGTGTTCCTAGAACAGCTGCGAGCAACTTTTTTACTCAACGTTAACAACACATCTGAAGCTCAATATTTCTGGGCTGAAGCGGGGAGGATTAGACAAAGTGTGCACTGTAAAGGGGAAGTCTGTGGCATTAACAGGAAGGGAGAAAAAGTACTTTCTACCCATTTTTAGGTTCAGCGGTAAAACTGAAGTTTCTATGGAACTGCAGCTCGGCTTGTGACTCTGGTTTTCCCGGTCACACAAAAATGCTGAAATTCGACTTATACAGTGTTTGTGCTTATTAAACTTGATGAATTTTCACCTCTTGACGGTAGAATAGTGTGTAAAGCAAAGCACAATACATTGCTATGTGTAGAAGCAAAGATATACGCGATTTCAGAATGTGTTCCTAGAACAGCTGCGAGCAACTTTTTTACTCAACGTTAACAACACATCTGAAGCTTAATATTTCTGGGCTGAAGCGGGGAGGATTAGACAAAGTGTGCACTGTAAAGGGGAAGTCTGTGGCATTAACAAGAAGGGAGAAAAAGTACTTTCTACCCATTTTTAGTTCAGCGGTAAAACTGAAATTTCTATGGAACTGCAGCTCGGCTTGTGACTGTGGTTTTCCCGGTCACACAAAAATGCTGAAATTCGACTTATACAGTGTTTGTGCTTATTAAACTTGATGAATTCTCTCCTCTTGACGGTAGAATAGTGTGTAAAGCAAAGCACAATACATTGCTATGTGTAGAAGCAAAGATATACGCGATTTCAGAATGTGTTCCTAGAACAGCTGCGAGCAACTTTTTTACTCAACGTTAACAACACATCTGAAGCTTAATATTTCTGGGCTGAAGCGGGGAGGATTAGACAAAGTGTGCACTGTAAAGGGGAAGTCTGTGGCATTAACAGGAAGGGAGAAAAAGTACTTTCTACCCATTTTTAGTTCAGCGGTAAAACTGAAATTTCTATGGAACTGCAGCTCGGCTTGTGACTGTGGTTTTCCCGGTCACACAAAAATGCTGAAATTCAACTTATACAGTGTTTGTGCTTATTAAACTTGATGAATTCTCTCCTCTTGACGGTAGAATAGTATGTAAAGCAAAGCACAATACATTGCTATGTGTAGAAGCAAAGATATACGCGATTTCAGAATGTGTTCCTAGAACAGCTGCGAGCAACTTTTTTACTCAACGTTAACAACACATCTGAAGCTCAATATTTCTGGGCTGAAGCGGGGAGGATTAGACAAAGTGTGCACTGTAAAGGGGAAGTCTGTGGCATTAACAGGAAGGGAGAAAAAGTACTTTCTACCCATTTTTAGGTTCAGCGGTAAAACTGAAGTTTCTATGGAACTGCAGCTCGATTTGTGACTGTGGTTTTCCCGGTCACACAAAAATGCTGAAATTCGACTTATACAGTGTTTGTGCTTATTAAACTTGATGAATTTTCACCTCTTGACGGTAGAATAGTGTGTAAAGCAAAGCACAATACATTGCTATGTGTAGAAGCAAAGATATACGCGATTTCAGAATATGTTCCTAGAACAGCTGCGAGCAACTTTTTTACTCAACGTTAACAACACATCTGAAGCTCAATATTTCTGGGCTGAAGCGGGGAGGATTAGACAAAGTGTGCACTGTAAAGGGGAAGTCTGTGGCATTAACAGGAAGGGAGAAAAAGTACTTTCTACCCATTTCTAGTTCAGCGGTAAAACTGAAATTTCTATGGAACTGCAGCTCGGCTTGTGACTGTGGTTTTCCCGGTCACACAAAAATGCTGAAATTCGAGTTATACAGTGTTTGTGCTTATTAAACTTGATGAATTCTCTCCTCTTGACGGTAGAATAGTGTGTAAAGCAAAGCACAATACATTGCTATGTGTAGAAGCAAAGATATACGCGATTTCATAATGTGTTCCTAGAACAGCTGCGAGCAACTTTTTTACTCAACGTTAACAACACATCTGAAGCTCAATATTTCTGGGCTGAAGCGGGGAAGATTAGACAAAGTGTGTACTGTAAAGGGGAAGTCTGTGGCATTAACAGGAAGGGAGAAAAAGTACTTTCTACCCATTTTTAGTTCAGCGGTAAAACTGAAATTTCTATGGAACTGCAGCTCGGCTTGTGACTCTGGTTTTCCCTGTCACACAAAAATGCTGAAATTAGACTTATACAGTGTTTGTGCTTATTAAACTTGATGAATTCTCTCCTCTTGACGGTAGAATAGTGTGTAAAGCAAAGCACAATACATTGCTATGTGTAGAAGCAAAGATATACGCGATTTCAGAATGTGTTCCTAGAACAGCTGCGAGCAACTTTTTTACTCAACGTTAACAACACATCTGAAGCTCAATATTTCTGGGCTGAAGCGGGGAGGATTAGACAAAGTGTGCACTGTAAAGGGGAAGTCTGTGGCATTAACAGGAAGGGAGAAAAAGTACTTTCTACCCATTTTTAGGTTCAGCGGTAAAACTGAAGTTTCTATGGAACTGCAGCTCGGCTTGTGACTCTGGTTTTCCCGGTCACACAAAAATGCTGAAATTCGACTTATACAGTGTTTGTGCTTATTAAACTTGATGAATTTTCACCTCTTGACGGTAGAATAGTGTGTAAAGCAAAGCACAATACATTGCTATGTGTAGAAGCAAAGATATACGCGATTTCAGAATGTGTTCCTAGAACAGCTGCGAGCAACTTTTTTACTCAACGTTAACAACACATCTGAAGCTTAATATTTCTGGGCTGAAGCGGGGAGGATTAGACAAAGTGTGCACTGTAAAGGGGAAGTCTGTGGCATTAACAAGAAGGGAGAAAAAGTACTTTCTACCCATTTTTAGTTCAGCGGTAAAACTGAAATTTCTATGGAACTGCAGCTCGGCTTGTGACTGTGGTTTTCCCGGTCACACAAAAATGCTGAAATTCGACTTATACAGTGTTTGTGCTTATTAAACTTGATGAATTCTCTCCTCTTGACGGTAGAATAGTGTGTAAAGCAAAGCACAATACATTGCTATGTGTAGAAGCAAAGATATACGCGATTTCAGAATGTGTTCCTAGAACAGCTGCGAGCAACTTTTTTACTCAACGTTAACAACACATCTGAAGCTTAATATTTCTGGGCTGAAGCGGGGAGGATTAGACAAAGTGTGCACTGTAAAGGGGAAGTCTGTGGCATTAACAGGAAGGGAGAAAAAGTACTTTCTACCCATTTTTAGTTCAGCGGTAAAACTGAAATTTCTATGGAACTGCAGCTCGGCTTGTGACTGTGGTTTTCCCGGTCACACAAAAATGCTGAAATTCAACTTATACAGTGTTTGTGCTTATTAAACTTGATGAATTCTCTCCTCTTGACGGTAGAATAGTGTGTAAAGCAAAGCACAATACATTGCTATGTGTAGAAGCAAAGATATACGCGATTTCAGAATGTGTTCCTAGAACAGCTGCGAGCAACTTTTTTACTCAACGTTAACAACACATCTGAAGCTCAATATTTCTGGGCTGAAGCGGGGAGGATTAGACAAAGTGTGCACTGTAAAGGGGAAGTCTGTGGCATTAACAGGAAGGGAGAAAAAGTACTTTCTACCCATTTTTAGGTTCAGCGGTAAAACTGAAGTTTCTATGGAACTGCAGCTCGATTTGTGACTGTGGTTTTCCCGGTCACACAAAAATGCTGAAATTCGACTTATACAGTGTTTGTGCTTATTAAACTTGATGAATTCTCTCCTCTTGACGGTAGAATAGTGTGTAAAGCAAAGCACAATACATTGCTATGTGTAGAAGCAAAGATATACGCGATTTCAGAATGTGTTCCTAGAACAGCTGCGAGCAACTTTTTTACTCAACGTTAACAACACATCTGAAGCTTAATATTTCTGGGCTGAAGCGGGGAGGATTAGACAAAGTGTGCACTGTAAAGGGGAAGTCTGTGGCATTAACAGGAAGGGAGAAAAAGTACTTTCTACCCATTTCTAGTTCAGCGGTAAAACTGAAGTTTCTATGGAACTGCAGCTCGGCTTGTGACTCTGGTTTTCCCGGTCACACAAAAATGCTGAAATTCGACTTATACAGTGTTTGTGCTTATTAAACTTGATGAATTTTCACCTCTTGACGGTAGAATAGTGTGTAAAGCAAAGCACAATACATTGCTATGTGTAGAAGCAAAGATATACGCGATTTCAGAATGTGTTCCTAGAACAGCTGCGAGCAACTTTTTTACTCAACGTTAACAACACATCTGAAGCTTAATATTTCTGGGCTGAAGCGGGGAGGATTAGACAAAGTGTGCACTGTAAAGGGGAAGTCTGTGGCATTAACAAGAAGGGAGAAAAAGTACTTTCTACCCATTTTTAGTTCAGCGGTAAAACTGAAATTTCTATGGAACTGCAGCTCGGCTTGTGACTGTGGTTTTCCCGGTCACACAAAAATGCTGAAATTCGACTTATACAGTGTTTGTGCTTATTAAACTTGATGAATTCTCTCCTCTTGACGGTAGAATAGTGTGTAAAGCAAAGCACAATACATTGCTATGTGTAGAAGCAAAGATATACGCGATTTCAGAATGTGTTCCTAGAACAGCTGCGAGCAACTTTTTTACTCAACGTTAACAACACATCTGAAGCTCAATATTTCTGGGCTGAAGCGGGGAGGATTAGACAAAGTGTGCACTGTAAAGGGGAAGTCTGTGGCATTAACAGGAAGGGAGAAAAAGTACTTTCTACCCATTTTTAGGTTCAGCGGTAAAACTGAAGTTTCTATGGAACTGCAGCTCGATTTGTGACTGTGGTTTTCCCGGTCACACAAAAATGCTGAAATTCGACTTATACAGTGTTTGTGCTTATTAAACTTGATGAATTCTCTCCTCTTGACGGTAGAATAGTGTGTAAAGCAAAGCACAATACATTGCTATGTGTAGAAGCAAAGATATACGCGATTTCAGAATGTGTTCCTAGAACAGCTGCGAGCAACTTTTTTACTCAACGTTAACAACACATCTGAAGCTCAATATTTCTGGGCTGAAGCGGGGAGGATTAGACAAAGTGTGCACTGTAAAGGGGAAGTCTGTGGCATTAACAGGAAGGGAGAAAAAGTACTTTCTACCCATTTTTAGTTCAGCGGTAAAACTGAAATTTCTATGGAACTGCAGCTCGGCTTGTGACTGTGGTTTTCCCGGTCACACAAAAATGCTGAAATTCGACTTATACAGTGTTTGTGCTTATTAAACTTGATGAATTCTCTCCTCTTGACGGTAGAATAGTGTGTAAAGCAAAGCACAATACATTGCTATGTGTAGAAGCAAAGATATACGCGATTTCAGAATGTGTTCCTAGAACAGCTGCGAGCAACTTTTTTACTCAACGTTAACAACACATCTGAAGCTCAATATTTCTGGGCTGAAGCGGGGAGGATTAGACAAAGTGTGCACTGTAAAGGGGAAGTCTGTGGCATTAACAGGAAGGGAGAAAAAGTACTTTCTACCCATTTTTAGTTCAGCGGTAAAACTGAAATTTCTATGGAACTGCAGCTCGGCTTGTGACTGTGGTTTTCCCGGTCACACAAAAATGCTGAAATTCGACTTATACAGTGTTTGTGCTTATTAAACTTGATGAATTCTCTCCTCTTGACGGTAGAATAGTGTGTAAAGCAAAGCACAATACATTGCTATGTGTAGAAGCAAAGATATACGCGATTTCAGAATGTGTTCCTAGAACAGCTGCGAGCAACTTTTTTACTCAACGTTAACAACACATCTGAAGCTCAATATTTCTGGGCTGAAGCGGGGAGGATTAGACAAAGTGTGCACTGTAAAGGGGAAGTCTGTGGCATTAACAGGAAGGGAGAAAAAGTACTTTCTACCCATTTTTAGTTCAGCGGTAAAACTGAAATTTCTATGGAACTGCAGCTCGGCTTGTGACTGTGGTTTTCCCGGTCACACAAAAATGCTGAAATTCGACTTATACAGTGTTTGTGCTTATTAAACTTGATGAATTCTCTCCTCTTGACGGTAGAATAGTGTGTAAAGCAAAGCACAATACATTGCTATGTGTAGAAGCAAAGATATACGCGATTTCAGAATGTGTTCCTAGAACAGCTGCGAGCAACTTTTTTACTCAACGTTAACAACACATCTGAAGCTCAATATTTCTGGGCTGAAGCGGGGAGGATTAGACAAAGTGTGCACTGTAAAGGGGAAGTCTGTGGCATTAACAGGAAGGGAGAAAAAGTACTTTCTACCCATTTTTAGGTTCAGCGGTAAAACTGAAGTTTCTATGGAACTGCAGCTCGATTTGTGACTGTGGTTTTCCCGGTCACACAAAAATGCTGAAATTCGACTTATACAGTGTTTGTGCTTATTAAACTTGATGAATTCTCTCCTCTTGACGGTAGAATAGTGTGTAAAGCAAAGCACAATACATTGCTATGTGTAGAAGCAAAGATATACGCGATTTCATAATGTGTTCCTAGAACAGCTGCGAGCAACTTTTTTACTCAACGTTAACAACACATCTGAAGCTCAATATTTCTGGGCTGAAGCGGGGAGGATTAGACAAAGTGTGCACTGTAAAGGGGAAGTCTGTGGCATTAACAGGAAGGGAGAAAAAGTACTTTCTACCCATTTTTAGGTTCAGCGGTAAAACTGAAGTTTCTATGGAACTGCAGCTCGGCTTGTGACTGTGGTTTTCCCGGTCACACAAAAATGCTGAAATTCGACTTATACAGTGTTTGTGCTTATTAAACTTGATGAATTCTCTCCTCTTGACGGTAGAATAGTGTGTAAAGCAAAGCACAATACATTGCTATGTGTAGAAGCAAAGATATACGCGATTTCATAATGTGTTCCTAGAACAGCTGCGAGCAACTTTTTTACTCAACGTTAACAACACATCTGAAGCTCAATATTTCTGGGCTGAAGCGGGGAAGACTAGACAAAGTGTGTACTGTAAAGGGGAAGTCTGTGGCATTAACAGGAAGGGAGAAAAAGTACTTTCTACCCATTTTTAGTTCAGCGGTAAAACTGAAATTTCTATGGAACTGCAGCTCGGCTTGTGACTCTGGTTTTCCCTGTCACACAAAAATGCTGAAATTCGACTTATACAGTGTTTGTGCTTATTAAACTTGATGAATTCTCTCCTCTTGACGGTAGAATAGTGTGTAAAGCAAAGCACAATACATTGCTATGTGTAGAAGCAAAGATATACGCGATTTCAGAATGTGTTCCTAGAACAGCTGCGAGCAACTTTTTTACTCAACGTTAACAACACATCTGAAGCTCAATATTTCTGGGCTGAAGCGGGGAGGATTAGACAAAGTGTGCACTGTAAAGGGGAAGTCTGTGGCATTAACAGGAAGGGAGAAAAAGTACTTTCTACCCATTTTTAGGTTCAGCGGTAAAACTGAAGTTTCTATGGAACTGCAGCTCGGCTTGTGACTCTGGTTTTCCCGGTCACACAAAAATGCTGAAATTCGACTTATACAGTGTTTGTGCTTATTAAACTTGATGAATTTTCACCTCTTGACGGTAGAATAGTGTGTAAAGCAAAGCACAATACATTGCTATGTGTAGAAGCAAAGATATACGCGATTTCAGAATGTGTTCCTAGAACAGCTGCGAGCAACTTTTTTACTCAACGTTAACAACACATCTGAAGCTTAATATTTCTGGGTTGAAGCGGGGAGGATTAGACAAAGTGTGCACTGTAAAGGGGAAGTCTGTGGCATTAACAGGAAGGGAGAAAAAGTACTTTCTACCCATTTTTAGTTCAGCGGTAAAACTGAAATTTCTATGGAACTGCAGCTCGGCTTGTGACTGTGGTTTTCCCGGTCACACAAAAATGCTGAAATTCGACTTATACAGTGTTTGTGCTTATTAAACTTGATGAATTCTCTCCTCTTGACGGTAGAATAGTGTGTAAAGCAAAGCACAATACATTGCTATGTGTAGAAGCAAAGATATACGCGATTTCAGAATGTGTTCCTAGAACAGCTGCGAGCAACTTTTTTACTCAACGTTAACAACACATCTGAAGCTCAATATTTCTGGGCTGAAGCGGGGAGGATTAGACAAAGTGTGCACTGTAAAGGGGAAGTCTGTGGCATTAACAGGAAGGGAGAAAAAGTACTTTCTACCCATTTTTAGGTTCAGCGGTAAAACTGAAGTTTCTATGGAACTGCAGCTCGATTTGTGACTGTGGTTTTCCCATTCACACAAAAATGCTGAAATTCGACTTATACAGTGTTTGTGCTTATTAAACTTGATGAATTCTCTCCTCTTGACGGTAGAATAGTGTGTAAAGCAAAGCACAATACATTGCTATGTGTAGAAGCAAAGATATACGCGATTTCAGAATGTGTTCCTAGAACAGCTGCGAGCAACTTTTTTACTCAACGTTAACAACACATCTGAAGCTCAATATTTCTGGGCTGAAGCGGGGAGGATTAGACAAAGTGTGCACTGTAAAGGGGAAGTCTGTGGCATTAACAGGAAGGGAGAAAAAGTACTTTCTACCCATTTTTAGTTCAGCGGTAAAACTGAAATTTCTATGGAACTGCAGCTCGGCTTGTGACTGTGGTTTTCCCGGTCACACAAAAATGCTGAAATTCGACTTATACAGTGTTTGTGCTTATTAAACTTGATGAATTCTCTCCTCTTGACGGTAGAATAGTGTGTAAAGCAAAGCACAATACATTGCTATGTGTAGAAGCAAAGATATACGCGATTTCAGAATGTGTTCCTAGAACAGCTGCGAGCAACTTTTTTACTCAACGTTAACAACACATCTGAAGCTCAATATTTCTGGGCTGAAGCGGGGAGGATTAGACAAAGTGTGCACTGTAAAGGGGAAGTCTGTGGCATTAACAGGAAGGGAGAAAAAGTACTTTCTACCCATTTTTAGTTCAGCGGTAAAACTGAAATTTCTATGGAACTGCAGCTCGGCTTGTGACTGTGGTTTTCCCGGTCACACAAAAATGCTGAAATTCGACTTATACAGTGTTTGTGCTTATTAAACTTGATGAATTCTCTCCTCTTGACGGTAGAATAGTGTGTAAAGCAAAGCACAATACATTGCTATGTGTAGAAGCAAAGATATACGCGATTTCAGAATGTGTTCCTAGAACAGCTGCGAGCAACTTTTTTACTCAACGTTAACAACACATCTGAAGCTCAATATTTCTGGGCTGAAGCGGGGAGGATTAGACAAAGTGTGCACTGTAAAGGGGAAGTCTGTGGCATTAACAGGAAGGGAGAAAAAGTACTTTCTACCCATTTTTAGTTCAGCGGTAAAACTGAAATTTCTATGGAACTGCAGCTCGGCTTGTGACTGTGGTTTTCCCGGTCACACAAAAATGCTGAAATTCGACTTATACAGTGTTTGTGCTTATTAAACTTGATGAATTTTCACCTCTTGACGGTAGAATAGTGTGTAAAGCAAAGCACAATACATTGCTATGTGTAGAAGCAAAGATATACGCGATTTCAGAATGTGTTCCTAGAACAGCTGCGAGCAACTTTTTTACTCAACGTTAACAACACATCTGAAGCTCAATATTTCTGGGCTGAAGCGGGGAGGATTAGACAAAGTGTGCACTGTAAAGGGGAAGTCTGTGGCATTAACAGGAAGGGAGAAAAAGTACTTTCTACCCATTTTTAGTTCAGCGGTAAAACTGAAATTTCTATGGAACTGCAGCTCGGCTTGTGAGTCTGGTTTTCCCGGTCACACAAAAATGCTGAAATTCGACTTATACAGTGTTTGTGCTTATTAAACTTGATGAATTCTCTCCTCTTGACGGTAGAATAGTGTGTAAAGCAAAGCACAATACATTGCTATGTGTAGAAGCAAAGATATACGCGATTTCAGAATGTGTTCCTAGAACAGCTGCGAGCAACTTTTTTACTCAACGTTAACAACACATCTGAAGCTCAATATTTCTGGGCTGAAGCGGGGAAGACTAGACAAAGTGTGTACTGTAAAGGGGAAGTCTGTGGCATTAACAGGAAGGGAGAAAAAGTACTTTCTACCCATTTTTAGTTCAGCGGTAAAACTGAAATTTCTATGGAACTGCAGCTCGGCTTGTGACTCTGGTTTTCCCTGTCACACAAAAATGCTGAAATTCGACTTATACAGTGTTTGTGCTTATTAAACTTGATGAATTCTCTCCTCTTGACGGTAGAATAGTGTGTAAAGCAAAGCACAATACATTGCTATGTGTAGAAGCAAAGATATACGCGATTTCAGAATGTGTTCCTAGAACAGCTGCGAGCAACTTTTTTACTCAACGTTAACAACACATCTGAAGCTCAATATTTCTGGGCTGAAGCGGGGAGGATTAGACAAAGTGTGCACTGTAAAGGGGAAGTCTGTGGCATTAACAGGAAGGGAGAAAAAGTACTTTCTACCCATTTTTAGGTTCAGCGGTAAAACTGAAGTTTCTATGGAACTGCAGCTCGATTTGTGACTGTGGTTTTCCCATTCACACAAAAATGCTGAAATTCGACTTATACAGTGTTTGTGCTTATTAAACTTGATGAATTCTCTCCTCTTGACGGTAGAATAGTGTGTAAAGCAAAGCACAATACATTGCTATGTGTAGAAGCAAAGATATACGCGATTTCAGAATGTGTTCCTAGAACAGCTGCGAGCAACTTTTTTACTCAACGTTAACAACACATCTGAAGCTCAATATTTCTGGGCTGAAGCGGGGAGGATTAGACAAAGTGTGCACTGTAAAGGGGAAGTCTGTGGCATTAACAGGAAGGGAGAAAAAGTACTTTCTACCCATTTTTAGTTCAGCGGTAAAACTGAAATTTCTATGGAACTGCAGCTCGGCTTGTGACTGTGGTTTTCCCGGTCACACAAAAATGCTGAAATTCGACTTATACAGTGTTTGTGCTTATTAAACTTGATGAATTCTCTCCTCTTGACGGTAGAATAGTGTGTAAAGCAAAGCACAATACATTGCTATGTGTAGAAGCAAAGATATACGCGATTTCAGAATGTGTTCCTAGAACAGCTGCGAGCAACTTTTTTACTCAACGTTAACAACACATCTGAAGCTCAATATTTCTGGGCTGAAGCGGGGAGGATTAGACAAAGTGTGCACTGTAAAGGGGAAGTCTGTGGCATTAACAGGAAGGGAGAAAAAGTACTTTCTACCCATTTTTAGTTCAGCGGTAAAACTGAAATTTCTATGGAACTGCAGCTCGGCTTGTGACTGTGGTTTTCCCGGTCACACAAAAATGCTGAAATTCGACTTATACAGTGTTTGTGCTTATTAAACTTGATGAATTCTCTCCTCTTGACGGTAGAATAGTGTGTAAAGCAAAGCACAATACATTGCTATGTGTAGAAGCAAAGATATACGCGATTTCAGAATGTGTTCCTAGAACAGCTGCGAGCAACTTTTTTACTCAACGTTAACAACACATCTGAAGCTCAATATTTCTGGGCTGAAGCGGGGAGGATTAGACAAAGTGTGCACTGTAAAGGGGAAGTCTGTGGCATTAACAGGAAGGGAGAAAAAGTACTTTCTACCCATTTTTAGTTCAGCGGTAAAACTGAAATTTCTATGGAACTGCAGCTCGGCTTGTGACTGTGGTTTTCCCGGTCACACAAAAATGCTGAAATTCGACTTATACAGTGTTTGTGCTTATTAAACTTGATGAATTCTCTCCTCTTGACGGTAGAATAGTGTGTAAAGCAAAGCACAATACATTGCTATGTGTAGAAGCAAAGATATACGCGATTTCAGAATGTGTTCCTAGAACAGCTGCGAGCAACTTTTTTACTCAACGTTAACAACACATCTGAAGCTCAATATTTCTGGGCTGAAGCGGGGAGGATTAGACAAAGTGTGCACTGTAAAGGGGAAGTCTGTGGCATTAACAGGAAGGGAGAAAAAGTACTTTCTACCCATTTTTAGGTTCAGCGGTAAAACTGAAGTTTCTATGGAACTGCAGCTCGATTTGTGACTGTGGTTTTCCCGGTCACACAAAAATGCTGAAATTCGACTTATACAGTGTTTGTGCTTATTAAACTTGATGAATTCTCTCCTCTTGACGGTAGAATAGTGTGTAAAGCAAAGCACAATACATTGCTATGTGTAGAAGCAAAGATATACGCGATTTCAGAATGTGTTCCTAGAACAGCTGCGAGCAACTTTTTTACTCAACGTTAACAACACATCTGAAGCTCAATATTTCTGGGCTGAAGCGGGGAGGATTAGACAAAGTGTGCACTGTAAAGGGGAAGTCTGTGGCATTAACAGGAAGGGAGAAAAAGTACTTTCTACCCATTTTTAGGTTCAGCGGTAAAACTGAAGTTTCTATGGAACTGCAGCTCGGCTTGTGACTCTGGTTTTCCCGGTCACACAAAAATGCTGAAATTCGACTTATACAGTGTTTGTGCTTATTAAACTTGATGAATTTTCACCTCTTGACGGTAGAATAGTGTGTAAAGCAAAGCACAATACATTGCTATGTGTAGAAGCAAAGATATACGCGATTTCAGAATGTGTTCCTAGAACAGCTGCGAGCAACTTTTTTACTCAACGTTAACAACACATCTGAAGCTTAATATTTCTGGGTTGAAGCGGGGAGGATTAGACAAAGTGTGCACTGTAAAGGGGAAGTCTGTGGCATTAACAGGAAGGGAGAAAAAGTACTTTCTACCCATTTTTAGTTCAGCGGTAAAACTGAAATTTCTATGGAACTGCAGCTCGGCTTGTGACTGTGGTTTTCCCGGTCACACAAAAATGCTGAAATTCGACTTATACAGTGTTTGTGCTTATTAAACTTGATGAATTCTCTCCTCTTGACGGTAGAATAGTGTGTAAAGCAAAGCACAATACATTGCTATGTGTAGAAGCAAAGATATACGCGATTTCAGAATGTGTTCCTAGAACAGCTGCGAGCAACTTTTTTACTCAACGTTAACAACACATCTGAAGCTCAATATTTCTGGGCTGAAGCGGGGAGGATTAGACAAAGTGTGCACTGTAAAGGGGAAGTCTGTGGCATTAACAGGAAGGGAGAAAAAGTACTTTCTACCCATTTTTAGGTTCAGCGGTAAAACTGAAGTTTCTATGGAACTGCAGCTCGATTTGTGACTGTGGTTTTCCCATTCACACAAAAATGCTGAAATTCGACTTATACAGTGTTTGTGCTTATTAAACTTGATGAATTCTCTCCTCTTGACGGTAGAATAGTGTGTAAAGCAAAGCACAATACATTGCTATGTGTAGAAGCAAAGATATACGCGATTTCAGAATGTGTTCCTAGAACAGCTGCGAGCAACTTTTTTACTCAACGTTAACAACACATCTGAAGCTCAATATTTCTGGGCTGAAGCGGGGAGGATTAGACAAAGTGTGCACTGTAAAGGGGAAGTCTGTGGCATTAACAGGAAGGGAGAAAAAGTACTTTCTACCCATTTTTAGTTCAGCGGTAAAACTGAAATTTCTATGGAACTGCAGCTCGGCTTGTGACTGTGGTTTTCCCGGTCACACAAAAATGCTGAAATTCGACTTATACAGTGTTTGTGCTTATTAAACTTGATGAATTCTCTCCTCTTGACGGTAGAATAGTGTGTAAAGCAAAGCACAATACATTGCTATGTGTAGAAGCAAAGATATACGCGATTTCAGAATGTGTTCCTAGAACAGCTGCGAGCAACTTTTTTACTCAACGTTAACAACACATCTGAAGCTCAATATTTCTGGGCTGAAGCGGGGAGGATTAGACAAAGTGTGCACTGTAAAGGGGAAGTCTGTGGCATTAACAGGAAGGGAGAAAAAGTACTTTCTACCCATTTCTAGTTCAGCGGTAAAACTGAAATTTCTATGAAACTGCAGCTCGGCTTGTGACTGTGGTTTTCCCGGTCACACAAAAATGCTGAAATTCGACTTATACAGTGTTTGTGCTTATTAAACTTGATGAATTCTCTCCTCTTGACGGTAGAATAGTGTGTAAAGCAAAGCACAATACATTGCTATGTGTAGAAGCAAAGATATACGCGATTTCAGAATGTGTTCCTAGAACAGCTGCGAGCAACTTTTTTACTCAACGTTAACAACACATCTCAAGCTCAATATTTCTGGGCTGAAGCGGGGAGGATTAGACAAAGTGTGCACTGTAAAGGGGAAGTCTGTGGCATTAACAGGAAGGGAGAAAAAGTACTTTCTACCCATTTTTAGGTTCAGCGGTAAAACTGAAGTTTCTATGGAACTGCAGCTCGGCTTGTGACTCTGGTTTTCCCGGTCACACAAAAATGCTGAAATTCGACTTATACAGTGTTTGTGCTTATTAAACTTGATGAATTCTCTCCTCTTGACTGTAGAATAGTGTGTAAAGCAAAGCACAATACATTGCTATGTGTAGAAGCAAAGATATACGCGATTTCAGAATGTGTTCCTAGAACAGCTGCGAGCAACTTTTTTACTCAACGTTAACAACACATCTGAAGCTTAATATTTCTGGGCTGAAGCGGGGAGGATTAGACAAAGTGTGCACTGTAAAGGGGAAGTCTGTGGCATTAACAGGAATGGAGAAAAAGTACTTTCTACCCATTTTTAGGTTCAGCGGTAAAACTGAAGTTTCTATGGAACTGCAGCTCGGCTTGTGACTCTGGTTTTCCCGGTCACACAAAAATGCTGAAATTCGACTTATACAGTGTTTGTGCTTATTAAACTTGATGAATTCTCTCCTCTTGACTGTAGAATAGTGTGTAAAGCAAAGCACAATACATTGCTATGTGTAGAAGCAAAGATATACGCGATTTCAGAATGTGTTCCTAGAACAGCTGCGAGCAACTTTTTTACTCAACGTTAACAACACATCTGAAGCTTAATATTTCTGGGCTGAAGCGGGGAGGATTAGACAAAGTGTGCACTGTAAAGGGGAAGTCTGTGGCATTAACAGGAAGGGAGAAAAAGTACTTTCTACCCATTTCTAGTTCAGCGGTAAAACTGAAATTTCTATGAAACTGCAGCTCGGCTTGTGACTGTGGTTTTCCCGGTCACACAAAAATGCTGAAATTCGACTTATACAGTGTTTGTGCTTATTAAACTTGATGAATTCTCTCCTCTTGACGGTAGAATAGTGTGTAAAGCAAAGCACAATACATTGCTATGTGTAGAAGCAAAGATATACGCGATTTCAGAATGTGTTCCTAGAACAGCTGCGAGCAACTTTTTTACTCAACGTTAACAACACATCTGAAGCTTAATATTTCTGGGCTGAAGCGGGGAGGATTAGACAAAGTGTGCACTGTAAAGGGGAAGTCTGTGGCATTAACAGGAAGGGAGAAAAAGTACTTTCTACCCATTTCTAGTTCAGCGGTAAAACTGAAATTTCTATGAAACTGCAGCTCGGCTTGTGACTGTGGTTTTCCCGGTCACACAAAAATGCTGAAATTCGACTTATACAGTGTTTGTGCTTATTAAACTTGATGAATTCTCTCCTCTTGACGGTAGAATAGTGTGTAAAGCAAAGCACAATACATTGCTATGTGTAGAAGCAAAGATATACGCGATTTCAGAATGTGTTCCTAGAACAGCTGCGAGCAACTTTTTTACTCAACGTTAACAACACATCTGAAGCTCAATATTTCTGGGCTGAAGCGGGGAGGATTAGACAAAGTGTGCACTGTAAAGGGGAAGTCTGTGGCATTAACAGGAAGGGAGAAAAAGTACTTTCTACCCATTTCTAGTTCAGCGGTAAAACTGAAATTTCTATGGAACTGCAGCTCGGCTTGTGACTGTGGTTTTCCCGGTCACACAAAAATGCTGAAATTCGACTTATACAGTGTTTGTGCTTATTAAACTTGATGAATTCTCTCCTCTTGCCGGGAGAATAGTGTGTAAAGCAAAGCACAATACATTGCTATGTGTAGAAGCAAAGATATACGCGATTTCAGAATGTGTTCCTAGAACAGCTGCGAGCAACTTTTTTACTCAACGTTAACAACACATCTGAAGCTCAATATTTCTGGGCTGAAGCGGGGAGGATTAGACAAAGTGTGCACTGTAAAGGGGAAGTCTGTGGCATTAACAGGAAGGGAGAAAAAGTACTTTCTACCCATTTTTAGTTCAGCGGTAAAACTGAAATTTCTATGGAACTGCAGCTCGGCTTGTGACTGTGGTTTTCCCGGTCACACAAAAATGCTGAAATTCGACTTATACAGTGTTTGTGCTTATTAAACTTGATGAATTCTCTCCTCTTGACGGTAGAATAGTGTGTAAAGCAAAGCACAATACATTGCTATGTGTAGAAGCAAAGATATACGCGATTTCATAATGTGTTCCTAGAACAGCTGCGAGCAACTTTTTTACTCAACGTTAACAACACATCTGAAGCTCAATATTTCTGGGCTGAAGCGGGGAGGATTAGACAAAGTGTGCACTGTAAAGGGGAAGTCTGTGGCATTAACAGGAAGGGAGAAAAAGTACTTTCTACCCATTTTTAGGTTCAGCGGTAAAACTGAAGTTTCTATGGAACTGCAGCTCGATTTGTGACTGTGGTTTTCCCGGTCACACAAAAATGCTGAAATTCGACTTATACAGTGTTTGTGCTTATTAAACTTGATGAATTCTCTCCTCTTGACGGTAGAATAGTGTGTAAAGCAAAGCACAATACATTGCTATGTGTAGAAGCAAAGATATACGCGATTTCAGAATGTGTTCCTAGAACAGCTGCGAGCAACTTTTTTACTCAACGTTAACAACACATCTGAAGCTCAATATTTCTGGGCTGAAGCGGGGAGGATTAGACAAAGTGTGCACTGTAAAGGGGAAGTCTGTGGCATTAACAGGAAGGGAGAAAAAGTACTTTCTACCCATTTTTAGTTCAGCGGTAAAACTGAAATTTCTATGGAACTGCAGCTCGGCTTGTGACTGTGGTTTTCCCGGTCACACAAAAATGCTGAAATTCGACTTATACAGTGTTTGTGCTTATTAAACTTGATGAATTCTCTCCTCTTGACGGTAGAATAGTGTGTAAAGCAAAGCACAATACATTGCTATGTGTAGAAGCAAAGATATACGCGATTTCAGAATGTGTTCCTAGAACAGCTGCGAGCAACTTTTTTACTCAACGTTAACAACACATCTGAAGCTCAATATTTCTGGGCTGAAGCGGGGAGGATTAGACAAAGTGTGCACTGTAAAGGGGAAGTCTGTGGCATTAACAGGAAGGGAGAAAAAGTACTTTCTACCCATTTCTAGTTCAGCGGTAAAACTGAAATTTCTATGGAACTGCAGCTCGGCTTGTGACTGTGGTTTTCCCGGTCACACAAAAATGCTGAAATTCGACTTATACAGTGTTTGTGCTTATTAAACTTGATGAATTCTCTCCTCTTGCCGGGAGAATAGTGTGTAAAGCAAAGCACAATACATTGCTATGTGTAGAAGCAAAGATATACGCGATTTCAGAATGTGTTCCTAGAACAGCTGCGAGCAACTTTTTTACTCAACGTTAACAACACATCTGAAGCTCAATATTTCTGGGCTGAAGCGGGGAGGATTAGACAAAGTGTGCACTGTAAAGGGGAAGTCTGTGGCATTAACAGGAAGGGAGAAAAAGTACTTTCTACCCATTTTTAGTTCAGCGGTAAAACTGAAATTTCTATGGAACTGCAGCTCGGCTTGTGACTGTGGTTTTCCCGGTCACACAAAAATGCTGAAATTCGACTTATACAGTGTTTGTGCTTATTAAACTTGATGAATTCTCTCCTCTTGACGGTAGAATAGTGTGTAAAGCAAAGCACAATACATTGCTATGTGTAGAAGCAAAGATATACGCGATTTCAGAATGTGTTCCTAGAACAGCTGCGAGCAACTTTTTTACTCAACGTTAACAACACATCTGAAGCTCAATATTTCTGGGCTGAAGCGGGGAGGATTAGACAAAGTGTGCACTGTAAAGGGGAAGTCTGTGGCATTAACAGGAAGGGAGAAAAAGTACTTTCTACCCATTTTTAGTTCAGCGGTAAAACTGAAATTTCTATGGAACTGCAGCTCGGCTTGTGACTGTGGTTTTCCCGGTCACACAAAAATGCTGAAATTCGACTTATACAGTGTTTGTGCTTATTAAACTTGATGAATTCTCTCCTCTTGACGGTAGAATAGTGTGTAAAGCAAAGCACAATACATTGCTATGTGTAGAAGCAAAGATATACGCGATTTCAGAATGTGTTCCTAGAACAGCTGCGAGCAACTTTTTTACTCAACGTTAACAACACATCTGAAGCTCAATATTTCTGGGCTGAAGCGGGGAGGATTAGACAAAGTGTGCACTGTAAAGGGGAAGTCTGTGGCATTAACAGGAAGGGAGAAAAAGTACTTTCTACCCATTTTTAGGTTCAGCGGTAAAACTGAAGTTTCTATGGAACTGCAGCTCGATTTGTGACTGTGGTTTTCCCGGTCACACAAAAATGCTGAAATTCGACTTATACAGTGTTTGTGCTTATTAAACTTGATGAATTCTCTCCTCTTGACGGTAGAATAGTGTGTAAAGCAAAGCACAATACATTGCTATGTGTAGAAGCAAAGATATACGCGATTTCAGAATGTGTTCCTAGAACAGCTGCGAGCAACTTTTTTACTCAACGTTAACAACACATCTGAAGCTCAATATTTCTGGGCTGAAGCGGGGAGGATTAGACAAAGTGTGCACTGTAAAGGGGAAGTCTGTGGCATTAACAGGAAGGGAGAAAAAGTACTTTCTACCCATTTTTAGTTCAGCGGTAAAACTGAAATTTCTATGGAACTGCAGCTCGGCTTGTGACTGTGGTTTTCCCGGTCACACAAAAATGCTGAAATTCGACTTATACAGTGTTTGTGCTTATTAAACTTGATGAATTCTCTCCTCTTGACGGTAGAATAGTGTGTAAAGCAAAGCACAATACATTGCTATGTGTAGAAGCAAAGATATACGCGATTTCAGAATGTGTTCCTAGAACAGCTGCAAGCAACTTTTTTACTCAACGTTAACAACACATCTGAAGCTCAATATTTCTGGGCTGAAGCGGGGAGGATTAGACAAAGTGTGCACTGTAAAGGGGAAGTCTGTGGCATTAACAGGAAGGGAGAAAAAGTACTTTCTACCCATTTCTAGTTCAGCGGTAAAACTGAAATTTCTATGGAACTGCAGCTCGGCTTGTGACTGTGGTTTTCCCGGTCACACAAAAATGCTGAAATTCGACTTATACAGTGTTTGTGCTTATTAAACTTGATGAATTCTCTCCTCTTGCCGGGAGAATAGTGTGTAAAGCAAAGCACAATACATTGCTATGTGTAGAAGCAAAGATATACGCGATTTCAGAATGTGTTCCTAGAACAGCTGCGAGCAACTTTTTTACTCAACGTTAACAACACATCTGAAGCTCAATATTTCTGGGCTGAAGCGGGGAGGATTAGACAAAGTGTGCACTGTAAAGGGGAAGTCTGTGGCATTAACAGGAAGGGAGAAAAAGTACTTTCTACCCATTTTTAGTTCAGCGGTAAAACTGAAATTTCTATGGAACTGCAGCTCGGCTTGTGACTGTGGTTTTCCCGGTCACACAAAAATGCTGAAATTCGACTTATACAGTGTTTGTGCTTATTAAACTTGATGAATTCTCTCCTCTTGACGGTAGAATAGTGTGTAAAGCAAAGCACAATACATTGCTATGTGTAGAAGCAAAGATATACGCGATTTCAGAATGTGTTCCTAGAACAGCTGCGAGCAACTTTTTTACTCAACGTTAACAACACATCTGAAGCTCAATATTTCTGGGCTGAAGCGGGGAGGATTAGACAAAGTGTGCACTGTAAAGGGGAAGTCTGTGGCATTAACAGGAAGGGAGAAAAAGTACTTTCTACCCATTTTTAGTTCAGCGGTAAAACTGAAATTTCTATGGAACTGCAGCTCGGCTTGTGACTGTGGTTTTCCCGGTCACACAAAAATGCTGAAATTCGACTTATACAGTGTTTGTGCTTATTAAACTTGATGAATTCTCTCCTCTTGACGGTAGAATAGTGTGTAAAGCAAAGCACAATACATTGCTATGTGTAGAAGCAAAGATATACGCGATTTCAGAATGTGTTCCTAGAACAGCTGCGAGCAACTTTTTTACTCAACGTTAACAACACATCTGAAGCTCAATATTTCTGGGCTGAAGCGGGGAGGATTAGACAAAGTGTGCACTGTAAAGGGGAAGTCTGTGGCATTAACAGGAAGGGAGAAAAAGTACTTTCTACCCATTTTTAGGTTCAGCGGTAAAACTGAAGTTTCTATGGAACTGCAGCTCGATTTGTGACTGTGGTTTTCCCGGTCACACAAAAATGCTGAAATTCGACTTATACAGTGTTTGTGCTTATTAAACTTGATGAATTCTCTCCTCTTGACGGTAGAATAGTGTGTAAAGCAAAGCACAATACATTGCTATGCTATGTGTAGAAGCAAAGATATACGCGATTTCAGAATGTGTTCCTAGAACAGCTGCGAGCAACTTTTTTACTCAACGTTAACAACACATCTGAAGCTCAATATTTCTGGGCTGAAGCGGGGAGGATTAGACAAAGTGTGCACTGTAAAGGGGAAGTCTGTGGCATTAACAGGAAGGGAGAAAAAGTACTTTCTACCCATTTTTAGTTCAGCGGTAAAACTGAAATTTCTATGGAACTGCAGCTCGGCTTGTGACTGTGGTTTTCCCGGTCACACAAAAATGCTGAAATTCGACTTATACAGTGTTTGTGCTTATTAAACTTGATGAATTCTCTCCTCTTGACGGTAGAATAGTGTGTAAAGCAAAGCACAATACATTGCTATGTGTAGAAGCAAAGATATACGCGATTTCAGAATGTGTTCCTAGAACAGCTGCGAGCAACTTTTTTACTCAACGTTAACAACACATCTGAAGCTCAATATTTCTGGGCTGAAGCGGGGAGGATTAGACAAAGTGTGCACTGTAAAGGGGAAGTCTGTGGCATTAACAGGAAGGGAGAAAAAGTACTTTCTACCCATTTCTAGTTCAGCGGTAAAACTGAAATTTCTATGAAACTGCAGCTCGGCTTGTGACTGTGGTTTTCCCGGTCACACAAAAATGCTGAAATTCGACTTATACAGTGTTTGTGCTTATTAAACTTGATGAATTCTCTCCTCTTGACGGTAGAATAGTGTGTAAAGCAAAGCACAATACATTGCTATGTGTAGAAGCAAAGATATACGCGATTTCAGAATGTGTTCCTAGAACAGCTGCGAGCAACTTTTTTACTCAACGTTAACAACACATCTGAAGCTCAATATTTCTGGGCTGAAGCGGGGAGGATTAGACAAAGTGTGCACTGTAAAGGGGAAGTCTGTGGCATTAACAGGAAGGGAGAAAAAGTACTTTCTACCCATTTTTAGGTTCAGCAGTAAAACTGAAATTTCTATGGAACTGCAGCTCGGCTTGTGACTCTGGTTTTCCCGGTCACACAAAAATGCTGAAATTCGACTTATACAGTGTTTGTGCTTATTAAACTTGATTAATTCTCTCCTCTTGACGGTAGAATAGTGTGTAAAGCAAAGCACAATACATTGCTATGTGTAGAAGCAAAGATATACGCGATTTCATAATGTGTTCCTAGAACAGCTGCGAGCAACTTTTTTACTCAACGTTAACAACACATCTGAAGCTCAATATTTCTGGGCTGAAGCGGGGAGGATTAGACAAAGTGTGCACTTTAAAGGGGAAGTCTGTGGCATTAACAGGAAGGGAGAAAAAGTACTTTCTACCCATTTTTAGGTTCAGCGGTAAAACTGAAGTTTCTATGGAACTGCAGCTCGATTTGTGACTGTGGTTTTCCCGGTCACACAAAAATGCTGAAATTCGACTTATACAGTGTTTGTGCTTATTAAACTTGATGAATTCTCTCCTCTTGACGGTAGAATAGTGTGTAAAGCAAAGCACAATACATTGCTATGTGTAGAAGCAAAGATATACGCGATTTCAGAATGTGTTCCTAGAACAGCTGCGAGCAACTTTTTTACTCAACGTTAACAACACATCTGAAGCTCAATATTTCTGGGCTGAAGCGGGGAGGATTAGACAAAGTGTGCACTGTAAAGGGGAAGTCTGTGGCATTAACAGGAAGGGAGAAAAAGTACTTTCTACCCATTTTTAGGTTCAGCGGTAAAACTGAAATTTCTATGGAACTGCAGCTCGGCTTGTGACTCTGGTTTTCCCGGTCACACAAAAATGCTGAAATTCGACTTATACAGTGTTTGTGCTTATTAAACTTGATTAATTCTCTCCTCTTGACGGTAGAATAGTGTGTAAAGCAAAGCACAATACATTGCTATGTGTAGAAGCAAAGATATACGCGATTTCATAATGTGTTCCTAGAACAGCTGCGAGCAACTTTTTTACTCAACGTTAACAACACATCTGAAGCTCAATATTTCTGGGCTGAAGCGGGGAGGATTAGACAAAGTGTGCACTGTAAAGGGGAAGTCTGTGGCATTAACAGGAAGGGAGAAAAAGTACTTTCTACCCATTTTTAGGTTCAGCGGTAAAACTGAAGTTTCTATGGAACTGCAGCTCGATTTGTGACTGTGGTTTTCCCGGTCACACAAAAATGCTGAAATTCGACTTATACAGTGTTTGTGCTTATTAAACTTGATGAATTCTCTCCTCTTGACGGTAGAATAGTGTGTAAAGCAAAGCACAATACATTGCTATGTGTAGAAGCAAAGATATACGCGATTTCAGAATGTGTTCCTAGAACAGCTGCGAGCAACTTTTTTACTCAACGTTAACAACACATCTGAAGCTCAATATTTCTGGGCTGAAGCGGGGAGGATTAGACAAAGTGTGCACTGTAAAGGGGAAGTCTGTGGCATTAACAGGAAGGGAGAAAAAGTACTTTCTACCCATTTTTAGTTCAGCGGTAAAACTGAAATTTCTATGGAACTGCAGCTCGGCTTGTGACTGTGGTTTTCCCGGTCACACAAAAATGCTGAAATTCGACTTATACAGTGTTTGTGCTTATTAAACTTGATGAATTCTCTCCTCTTGACGGTAGAATAGTGTGTAAAGCAAAGCACAATACATTGCTATGTGTAGAAGCAAAGATATACGCGATTTCAGAATGTGTTCCTAGAACAGCTGCGAGCAACTTTTTTACTCAACGTTAACAACACATCTGAAGCTCAATATTTCTGGGCTGAAGCGGGGAGGATTAGACAAAGTGTGCACTGTAAAGGGGAAGTCTGTGGCATTAACAGGAAGGGAGAAAAAGTACTTTCTACCCATTTTTAGTTCAGCGGTAAAACTGAAATTTCTATGGAACTGCAGCTCGGCTTGTGACTGTGGTTTTCCCGGTCACACAAAAATGCTGAAATTCAACTTATACAGTGTTTGTGCTTATTAAACTTGATGAATTCTCTCCTCTTGACGGTAGAATAGTGTGTAAAGCAAAGCACAATACATTGCTATGTGTAGAAGCAAAGATACTGTATACGCGATTTCAGAATGTGTTCCTAGAACAGCTGCGAGCAACTTTTTTACTCAACGTTAACAACACATCTGAAGCTCAATATTTCTGGGCTGAAGCGGGGAGGATTAGACAAAGTGTGCACTGTAAAGGGGAAGTCTGTGGCATTAACAGGAAGGGAGAAAAAGTACTTTCTACCCATTTTTAGGTTCAGCGGTAAAACTGAAATTTCTATGGAACTGCAGCTCGGCTTGTGACTCTGGTTTTCCCGGTCACACAAAAATGCTGAAATTCGACTTATACAGTGTTTGTGCTTATTAAACTTGATTAATTCTCTCCTCTTGACGGTAGAATAGTGTGTAAAGCAAAGCACAATACATTGCTATGTGTAGAAGCAAAGATATACGCGATTTCATAATGTGTTCCTAGAACAGCTGCGAGCAACTTTTTTACTCAACGTTAACAACACATCTGAAGCTCAATATTTCTGGGCTGAAGCGGGGAGGATTAGACAAAGTGTGCACTGTAAAGGGGAAGTCTGTGGCATTAACAGGAAGGGAGAAAAAGTACTTTCTACCCATTTTTAGGTTCAGCGGTAAAACTGAAGTTTCTATGGAACTGCAGCTCGATTTGTGACTGTGGTTTTCCCGGTCACACAAAAATGCTGAAATTCGACTTATACAGTGTTTGTGCTTATTAAACTTGATGAATTCTCTCCTCTTGACGGTAGAATAGTGTGTAAAGCAAAGCACAATACATTGCTATGTGTAGAAGCAAAGATATACGCGATTTCAGAATGTGTTCCTAGAACAGCTGCGAGCAACTTTTTTACTCAACGTTAACAACACATCTGAAGCTCAATATTTCTGGGCTGAAGCGGGGAGGATTAGACAAAGTGTGCACTGTAAAGGGGAAGTCTGTGGCATTAACAGGAAGGGAGAAAAAGTACTTTCTACCCATTTTTAGTTCAGCGGTAAAACTGAAATTTCTATGGAACTGCAGCTCGGCTTGTGACTGTGGTTTTCCCGGTCACACAAAAATGCTGAAATTCGACTTATACAGTGTTTGTGCTTATTAAACTTGATGAATTCTCTCCTCTTGACGGTAGAATAGTGTGTAAAGCAAAGCACAATACATTGCTATGTGTAGAAGCAAAGATATACGCGATTTCAGAATGTGTTCCTAGAACAGCTGCGAGCAACTTTTTTACTCAACGTTAACAACACATCTGAAGCTCAATATTTCTGGGCTGAAGCGGGGAGGATTAGACAAAGTGTGCACTGTAAAGGGGAAGTCTGTGGCATTAACAGGAAGGGAGAAAAAGTACTTTCTACCCATTTTTAGTTCAGCGGTAAAACTGAAATTTCTATGGAACTGCAGCTCGGCTTGTGACTGTGGTTTTCCCGGTCACACAAAAATGCTGAAATTCAACTTATACAGTGTTTGTGCTTATTAAACTTGATGAATTCTCTCCTCTTGACGGTAGAATAGTGTGTAAAGCAAAGCACAATACATTGCTATGTGTAGAAGCAAAGATACTGTATACGCGATTTCAGAATGTGTTCCTAGAACAGCTGCGAGCAACTTTTTTACTCAACGTTAACAACACATCTGAAGCTCAATATTTCTGGGCTGAAGCGGGGAGGATTAGACAAAGTGTGCACTGTAAAGGGGAAGTCTGTGGCATTAACAGGAAGGGAGAAAAAGTACTTTCTACCCATTTCTAGTTCAGCGGTAAAACTGAAATTTCTATGAAACTGCAGCTCGGCTTGTGACTGTGGTTTTCCCGGTCACACAAAAATGCTGAAATTCGACTTATACAGTGTTTGTGCTTATTAAACTTGATGAATTCTCTCCTCTTGACGGTAGAATAGTGTGTAAAGCAAAGCACAATACATTGCTATGTGTAGAAGCAAAGATATACGCGATTTCAGAATGTGTTCCTAGAACAGCTGCGAGCAACTTTTTTACTCAACGTTAACAACACATCTGAAGCTCAATATTTCTGGGCTGAAGCGGGGAGGATTAGACAAAGTGTGCACTGTAAAGGGGAAGTCTGTGGCATTAACAGGAAGGGAGAAAAAGTACTTTCTACCCATTTTTAGGTTCAGCGGTAAAACTGAAATTTCTATGGAACTGCAGCTCGGCTTGTGACTCTGGTTTTCCCGGTCACACAAAAATGCTGAAATTCGACTTATACAGTGTTTGTGCTTATTAAACTTGATTAATTCTCTCCTCTTGACGGTAGAATAGTGTGTAAAGCAAAGCACAATACATTGCTATGTGTAGAAGCAAAGATATACGCGATTTCATAATGTGTTCCTAGAACAGCTGCGAGCAACTTTTTTACTCAACGTTAACAACACATCTGAAGCTCAATATTTCTGGGCTGAAGCGGGGAGGATTAGACAAAGTGTGCACTTTAAAGGGGAAGTCTGTGGCATTAACAGGAAGGGAGAAAAAGTACTTTCTACCCATTTTTAGGTTCAGCGGTAAAACTGAAGTTTCTATGGAACTGCAGCTCGATTTGTGACTGTGGTTTTCCCGGTCACACAAAAATGCTGAAATTCGACTTATACAGTGTTTGTGCTTATTAAACTTGATGAATTCTCTCCTCTTGACGGTAGAATAGTGTGTAAAGCAAAGCACAATACATTGCTATGTGTAGAAGCAAAGATATACGCGATTTCAGAATGTGTTCCTAGAACAGCTGCGAGCAACTTTTTTACTCAACGTTAACAACACATCTGAAGCTCAATATTTCTGGGCTGAAGCGGGGAGGATTAGACAAAGTGTGCACTGTAAAGGGGAAGTCTGTGGCATTAACAGGAAGGGAGAAAAAGTACTTTCTACCCATTTCTAGTTCAGCGGTAAAACTGAAATTTCTATGAAACTGCAGCTCGGCTTGTGACTGTGGTTTTCCCGGTCACACAAAAATGCTGAAATTCGACTTATACAGTGTTTGTGCTTATTAAACTTGATGAATTCTCTCCTCTTGACGGTAGAATAGTGTGTAAAGCAAAGCACAATACATTGCTATGTGTAGAAGCAAAGATATACGCGATTTCAGAATGTGTTCCTAGAACAGCTGCGAGCAACTTTTTTACTCAACGTTAACAACACATCTGAAGCTCAATATTTCTGGGCTGAAGCGGGGAGGATTAGACAAAGTGTGCACTGTAAAGGGGAAGTCTGTGGCATTAACAGGAAGGGAGAAAAAGTACTTTCTACCCATTTTTAGGTTCAGCGGTAAAACTGAAATTTCTATGGAACTGCAGCTCGGCTTGTGACTCTGGTTTTCCCGGTCACACAAAAATGCTGAAATTCGACTTATACAGTGTTTGTGCTTATTAAACTTGATTAATTCTCTCCTCTTGACGGTAGAATAGTGTGTAAAGCAAAGCACAATACATTGCTATGTGTAGAAGCAAAGATATACGCGATTTCATAATGTGTTCCTAGAACAGCTGCGAGCAACTTTTTTACTCAACGTTAACAACACATCTGAAGCTCAATATTTCTGGGCTGAAGCGGGGAGGATTAGACAAAGTGTGCACTTTAAAGGGGAAGTCTGTGGCATTAACAGGAAGGGAGAAAAAGTACTTTCTACCCATTTTTAGGTTCAGCGGTAAAACTGAAGTTTCTATGGAACTGCAGCTCGATTTGTGACTGTGGTTTTCCCGGTCACACAAAAATGCTGAAATTCGACTTATACAGTGTTTGTGCTTATTAAACTTGATGAATTCTCTCCTCTTGACGGTAGAATAGTGTGTAAAGCAAAGCACAATACATTGCTATGTGTAGAAGCAAAGATATACGCGATTTCAGAATGTGTTCCTAGAACAGCTGCGAGCAACTTTTTTACTCAACGTTAACAACACATCTGAAGCTCAATATTTCTGGGCTGAAGCGGGGAGGATTAGACAAAGTGTGCACTGTAAAGGGGAAGTCTGTGGCATTAACAGGAAGGGAGAAAAAGTACTTTCTACCCATTTTTAGGTTCAGCGGTAAAACTGAAATTTCTATGGAACTGCAGCTCGGCTTGTGACTCTGGTTTTCCCGGTCACACAAAAATGCTGAAATTCGACTTATACAGTGTTTGTGCTTATTAAACTTGATTAATTCTCTCCTCTTGACGGTAGAATAGTGTGTAAAGCAAAGCACAATACATTGCTATGTGTAGAAGCAAAGATATACGCGATTTCATAATGTGTTCCTAGAACAGCTGCGAGCAACTTTTTTACTCAACGTTAACAACACATCTGAAGCTCAATATTTCTGGGCTGAAGCGGGGAGGATTAGACAAAGTGTGCACTGTAAAGGGGAAGTCTGTGGCATTAACAGGAAGGGAGAAAAAGTACTTTCTACCCATTTTTAGGTTCAGCGGTAAAACTGAAGTTTCTATGGAACTGCAGCTCGATTTGTGACTGTGGTTTTCCCGGTCACACAAAAATGCTGAAATTCGACTTATACAGTGTTTGTGCTTATTAAACTTGATGAATTCTCTCCTCTTGACGGTAGAATAGTGTGTAAAGCAAAGCACAATACATTGCTATGTGTAGAAGCAAAGATATACGCGATTTCAGAATGTGTTCCTAGAACAGCTGCGAGCAACTTTTTTACTCAACGTTAACAACACATCTGAAGCTCAATATTTCTGGGCTGAAGCGGGGAGGATTAGACAAAGTGTGCACTGTAAAGGGGAAGTCTGTGGCATTAACAGGAAGGGAGAAAAAGTACTTTCTACCCATTTTTAGTTCAGCGGTAAAACTGAAATTTCTATGGAACTGCAGCTCGGCTTGTGACTGTGGTTTTCCCGGTCACACAAAAATGCTGAAATTCGACTTATACAGTGTTTGTGCTTATTAAACTTGATGAATTCTCTCCTCTTGACGGTAGAATAGTGTGTAAAGCAAAGCACAATACATTGCTATGTGTAGAAGCAAAGATATACGCGATTTCAGAATGTGTTCCTAGAACAGCTGCGAGCAACTTTTTTACTCAACGTTAACAACACATCTGAAGCTCAATATTTCTGGGCTGAAGCGGGGAGGATTAGACAAAGTGTGCACTGTAAAGGGGAAGTCTGTGGCATTAACAGGAAGGGAGAAAAAGTACTTTCTACCCATTTCTAGTTCAGCGGTAAAACTGAAATTTCTATGAAACTGCAGCTCGGCTTGTGACTGTGGTTTTCCCGGTCACACAAAAATGCTGAAATTCGACTTATACAGTGTTTGTGCTTATTAAACTTGATGAATTCTCTCCTCTTGACGGTAGAATAGTGTGTAAAGCAAAGCACAATACATTGCTATGTGTAGAAGCAAAGATATACGCGATTTCAGAATGTGTTCCTAGAACAGCTGCGAGCAACTTTTTTACTCAACGTTAACAACACATCTGAAGCTCAATATTTCTGGGCTGAAGCGGGGAGGATTAGACAAAGTGTGCACTGTAAAGGGGAAGTCTGTGGCATTAACAGGAAGGGAGAAAAAGTACTTTCTACCCATTTTTAGGTTCAGCGGTAAAACTGAAATTTCTATGGAACTGCAGCTCGGCTTGTGACTCTGGTTTTCCCGGTCACACAAAAATGCTGAAATTCGACTTATACAGTGTTTGTGCTTATTAAACTTGATTAATTCTCTCCTCTTGACGGTAGAATAGTGTGTAAAGCAAAGCACAATACATTGCTATGTGTAGAAGCAAAGATATACGCGATTTCATAATGTGTTCCTAGAACAGCTGCGAGCAACTTTTTTACTCAACGTTAACAACACATCTGAAGCTCAATATTTCTGGGCTGAAGCGGGGAGGATTAGACAAAGTGTGCACTTTAAAGGGGAAGTCTGTGGCATTAACAGGAAGGGAGAAAAAGTACTTTCTACCCATTTTTAGGTTCAGCGGTAAAACTGAAGTTTCTATGGAACTGCAGCTCGATTTGTGACTGTGGTTTTCCCGGTCACACAAAAATGCTGAAATTCGACTTATACAGTGTTTGTGCTTATTAAACTTGATGAATTCTCTCCTCTTGACGGTAGAATAGTGTGTAAAGCAAAGCACAATACATTGCTATGTGTAGAAGCAAAGATATACGCGATTTCAGAATGTGTTCCTAGAACAGCTGCGAGCAACTTTTTTACTCAACGTTAACAACACATCTGAAGCTCAATATTTCTGGGCTGAAGCGGGGAGGATTAGACAAAGTGTGCACTGTAAAGGGGAAGTCTGTGGCATTAACAGGAAGGGAGAAAAAGTACTTTCTACCCATTTTTAGGTTCAGCGGTAAAACTGAAATTTCTATGGAACTGCAGCTCGGCTTGTGACTCTGGTTTTCCCGGTCACACAAAAATGCTGAAATTCGACTTATACAGTGTTTGTGCTTATTAAACTTGATTAATTCTCTCCTCTTGACGGTAGAATAGTGTGTAAAGCAAAGCACAATACATTGCTATGTGTAGAAGCAAAGATATACGCGATTTCATAATGTGTTCCTAGAACAGCTGCGAGCAACTTTTTTACTCAACGTTAACAACACATCTGAAGCTCAATATTTCTGGGCTGAAGCGGGGAGGATTAGACAAAGTGTGCACTGTAAAGGGGAAGTCTGTGGCATTAACAGGAAGGGAGAAAAAGTACTTTCTACCCATTTTTAGGTTCAGCGGTAAAACTGAAGTTTCTATGGAACTGCAGCTCGATTTGTGACTGTGGTTTTCCCGGTCACACAAAAATGCTGAAATTCGACTTATACAGTGTTTGTGCTTATTAAACTTGATGAATTCTCTCCTCTTGACGGTAGAATAGTGTGTAAAGCAAAGCACAATACATTGCTATGTGTAGAAGCAAAGATATACGCGATTTCAGAATGTGTTCCTAGAACAGCTGCGAGCAACTTTTTTACTCAACGTTAACAACACATCTGAAGCTCAATATTTCTGGGCTGAAGCGGGGAGGATTAGACAAAGTGTGCACTGTAAAGGGGAAGTCTGTGGCATTAACAGGAAGGGAGAAAAAGTACTTTCTACCCATTTTTAGTTCAGCGGTAAAACTGAAATTTCTATGGAACTGCAGCTCGGCTTGTGACTGTGGTTTTCCCGGTCACACAAAAATGCTGAAATTCGACTTATACAGTGTTTGTGCTTATTAAACTTGATGAATTCTCTCCTCTTGACGGTAGAATAGTGTGTAAAGCAAAGCACAATACATTGCTATGTGTAGAAGCAAAGATATACGCGATTTCAGAATGTGTTCCTAGAACAGCTGCGAGCAACTTTTTTACTCAACGTTAACAACACATCTGAAGCTCAATATTTCTGGGCTGAAGCGGGGAGGATTAGACAAAGTGTGCACTGTAAAGGGGAAGTCTGTGGCATTAACAGGAAGGGAGAAAAAGTACTTTCTACCCATTTTTAGTTCAGCGGTAAAACTGAAATTTCTATGGAACTGCAGCTCGGCTTGTGACTGTGGTTTTCCCGGTCACACAAAAATGCTGAAATTCAACTTATACAGTGTTTGTGCTTATTAAACTTGATGAATTCTCTCCTCTTGACGGTAGAATAGTGTGTAAAGCAAAGCACAATACATTGCTATGTGTAGAAGCAAAGATACTGTATACGCGATTTCAGAATGTGTTCCTAGAACAGCTGCGAGCAACTTTTTTACTCAACGTTAACAACACATCTGAAGCTTAATATTTCTGGGCTGAAGCGGGGAGGATTAGACAAAGTGTGCACTGTAAAGGGGAAGTCTGTGGCATTAACAGGAAGGGAGAAAAAGTACTTTCTACCCATTTCTAGTTCAGCGGTAAAACTGAAATTTCTATGAAACTGCAGCTCGGCTTGTGACTGTGGTTTTCCCGGTCACACAAAAATGCTGAAATTCGACTTATACAGTGTTTGTGCTTATTAAACTTGATGAATTCTCTCCTCTTGACGGTAGAATAGTGTGTAAAGCAAAGCACAATACATTGCTATGTGTAGAAGCAAAGATATACAGTACGCGATTTCAGAATGTGTTCCTAGAACAGCTGCGAGCAACTTTTTTACTCAACGTTAACAACACATCTGAAGCTCAATATTTCTGGGCTGAAGCGGGGAGGATTAGACAAAGTGTGCACTGTAAAGGGGAAGTCTGTGGCATTAACAGGAAGGGAGAAAAAGTACTTTCTACCCATTTTTAGGTTCAGCGGTAAAACTGAAATTTCTATGGAACTGCAGCTCGGCTTGTGACTCTGGTTTTCCCGGTCACACAAAAATGCTGAAATTCGACTTATACAGTGTTTGTGCTTATTAAACTTGATTAATTCTCTCCTCTTGACGGTAGAATAGTGTGTAAAGCAAAGCACAATACATTGCTATGTGTAGAAGCAAAGATATACGCGATTTCATAATGTGTTCCTAGAACAGCTGCGAGCAACTTTTTTACTCAACGTTAACAACACATCTGAAGCTCAATATTTCTGGGCTGAAGCGGGGAGGATTAGACAAAGTGTGCACTGTAAAGGGGAAGTCTGTGGCATTAACAGGAAGGGAGAAAAAGTACTTTCTACCCATTTTTAGGTTCAGCGGTAAAACTGAAGTTTCTATGGAACTGCAGCTCGATTTGTGACTGTGGTTTTCCCGGTCACACAAAAATGCTGAAATTCGACTTATACAGTGTTTGTGCTTATTAAACTTGATGAATTCTCTCCTCTTGACGGTAGAATAGTGTGTAAAGCAAAGCACAATACATTGCTATGTGTAGAAGCAAAGATATACGCGATTTCAGAATGTGTTCCTAGAACAGCTGCGAGCAACTTTTTTACTCAACGTTAACAACACATCTGAAGCTCAATATTTCTGGGCTGAAGCGGGGAGGATTAGACAAAGTGTGCACTGTAAAGGGGAAGTCTGTGGCATTAACAGGAAGGGAGAAAAAGTACTTTCTACCCATTTTTAGTTCAGCGGTAAAACTGAAATTTCTATGGAACTGCAGCTCGGCTTGTGACTGTGGTTTTCCCGGTCACACAAAAATGCTGAAATTCGACTTATACAGTGTTTGTGCTTATTAAACTTGATGAATTCTCTCCTCTTGACGGTAGAATAGTGTGTAAAGCAAAGCACAATACATTGCTATGTGTAGAAGCAAAGATATACGCGATTTCAGAATGTGTTCCTAGAACAGCTGCGAGCAACTTTTTTACTCAACGTTAACAACACATCTGAAGCTTAATATTTCTGGGCTGAAGCGGGGAGGATTAGACAAAGTGTGCACTGTAAAGGGGAAGTCTGTGGCATTAACAGGAAGGGAGAAAAAGTACTTTCTACCCATTTCTAGTTCAGCGGTAAAACTGAAATTTCTATGAAACTGCAGCTCGGCTTGTGACTGTGGTTTTCCCGGTCACACAAAAATGCTGAAATTCGACTTATACAGTGTTTGTGCTTATTAAACTTGATGAATTCTCTCCTCTTGACGGTTGAATAGTGTGTAAAGCAAAGCACAATACATTGCTATGTGTAGAAGCAAAGATATACGCGATTTCAGAATGTGTTCCTAGAACAGCTGCGAGCAACTTTTTTACTCAACGTTAACAACACATCTGAAGCTCAATATTTCTGGGCTGAAGCGGGGAGGATTAGACAAAGTGTGCACTGTAAAGGCGAAGTCTGTGGCATTAACAGGAAGGGAGAAAAAGTACTTTCTACCCATTTCTAGTTCAGCGGTAAAACTGAAATTTCTATGGAACTGCAGCTCGGCTTCTTACTGTGGTTTTCCCGGTCACACAAAAATGCTGAAATTCGACTTATACAGTGTTTGTGCTTATTAAACTTGATGAATTCTCTCCTCTTGACGGTAGAATAGTGTGTAAAGCAAAGCACAATACATTGCTATGTGTAGAAGCAAAGATATACGCGATTTCATAATGTGTTCCTAGAACAGCTGCGAGCAACTTTTTTACTCAACGTTAACAACACATCTGAAGCTCAATATTTCTGGGCTGAAGCGGGGAGGATTAGACAAAGTGTGCACTGTAAAGGGGAAGTCTGTGGCATTAACAGGAAGGGAGAAAAAGTACTTTCTACCCATTTTTAGGTTCAGCGGTAAAACTGAAATTTCTATGGAACTGCAGCTCGGCTTGTGACTCTGGTTTTCCCGGTCACACAAAAATGCTGAAATTCGACTTATACAGTGTTTGTGCTTATTAAACTTGATGAATTCTCTCCTCTTGACGGTAGAATAGTGTGTAAAGCAAAGCACAATACATTGCTATGTGTAGAAGCAAAGATATACGCGATTTCATAATGTGTTCCTAGAACAGCTGCGAGCAACTTTTTTACTCAACGTTAACAACACATCTGAAGCTCAATATTTCTGGGCTGAAGCGGGGAGGATTAGACAAAGTGTGCACTGTAAAGGGGAAGTCTGTGGCATTAACAGGAAGGGAGAAAAAGTACTTTCTACCCATTTTTAGGTTCAGCGGTAAAACTGAAGTTTCTATGGAACTGCAGCTCGATTTGTGACTGTGGTTTTCCCGGTCACACAAAAATGCTGAAATTCGACTTATACAGTGTTTGTGCTTATTAAACTTGATGAATTCTCTCCTCTTGACGGTAGAATAGTGTGTAAAGCAAAGCACAATACATTGCTATGTGTAGAAGCAAAGATATACGCGATTTCAGAATGTGTTCCTAGAACAGCTGCGAGCAACTTTTTTACTCAACGTTAACAACACATCTGAAGCTCAATATTTCTGGGCTGAAGCGGGGAGGCTTAGACAAAGTGTGCACTGTAAAGGGGAAGTCTGTGGCATTAACAGGAAGGGAGAAAAAGTACTTTCTACCCATTTTTAGTTCAGCGGTAAAACTGAAATTTCTATGGAACTGCAGCTCGGCTTGTGACTGTGGTTTTCCCGGTCACACAAAAATGCTGAAATTCGACTTATACAGTGTTTGTGCTTATTAAACTTGATGAATTCTCTCCTCTTGACGGTAGAATAGTGTGTAAAGCAAAGCACAATACATTGCTATGTGTAGAAGCAAAGATATACGCGATTTCAGAATGTGTTCCTAGAACAGCTGCGAGCAACTTTTTTACTCAACGTTAACAACACATCTGAAGCTCAATATTTCTGGGCTGAAGCGGGGAGGATTAGACAAAGTGTGCACTGTAAAGGGGAAGTCTGTGGCATTAACAGGAAGGGAGAAAAAGTACTTTCTACCCATTTTTAGTTCAGCGGTAAAACTGAAATTTCTATGGAACTGCAGCTCGGCTTGTGACTGTGGTTTTCCCGGTCACACAAAAATGCTGAAATTCAACTTATACAGTGTTTGTGCTTATTAAACTTGATGAATTCTCTCCTCTTGACGGTAGAATAGTGTGTAAAGCAAAGCACAATACATTGCTATGTGTAGAAGCAAAGATATACGCGATTTCATAATGTGTTCCTAGAACAGCTGCGAGCAACTTTTTTACTCAACGTTAACAACACATCTGAAGCTCAATATTTCTGGGCTGAAGCGGGGAGGATTAGACAAAGTGTGCACTGTAAAGGGGAAGTCTGTGGCATTAACAGGAAGGGAGAAAAAGTACTTTCTACCCATTTTTAGGTTCAGCGGTAAAACTGAAATTTCTATGGAACTGCAGCTCGGCTTGTGACTCTGGTTTTCCCGGTCACACAAAAATGCTGAAATTCGACTTATACAGTGTTTGTGCTTATTAAACTTGATGAATTCTCTCCTCTTGACGGTAGAATAGTGTGTAAAGCAAAGCACAATACATTGCTATGTGTAGAAGCAAAGATATACGCGATTTCATAATGTGTTCCTAGAACAGCTGCGAGCAACTTTTTTACTCAACGTTAACAACACATCTGAAGCTCAATATTTCTGGGCTGAAGCGGGGAGGATTAGACAAAGTGTGCACTGTAAAGGGGAAGTCTGTGGCATTAACAGGAAGGGAGAAAAAGTACTTTCTACCCATTTTTAGGTTCAGCGGTAAAACTGAAGTTTCTATGGAACTGCAGCTCGATTTGTGACTGTGGTTTTCCCGGTCACACAAAAATGCTGAAATTCGACTTATACAGTGTTTGTGCTTATTAAACTTGATGAATTCTCTCCTCTTGACGGTAGAATAGTGTGTAAAGCAAAGCACAATACATTGCTATGTGTAGAAGCAAAGATATACGCGATTTCAGAATGTGTTCCTAGAACAGCTGCGAGCAACTTTTTTACTCAACGTTAACAACACATCTGAAGCTCAATATTTCTGGGCTGAAGCGGGGAGGCTTAGACAAAGTGTGCACTGTAAAGGGGAAGTCTGTGGCATTAACAGGAAGGGAGAAAAAGTACTTTCTACCCATTTTTAGTTCAGCGGTAAAACTGAAATTTCTATGGAACTGCAGCTCGGCTTGTGACTGTGGTTTTCCCGGTCACACAAAAATGCTGAAATTCGACTTATACAGTGTTTGTGCTTATTAAACTTGATGAATTCTCTCCTCTTGACGGTAGAATAGTGTGTAAAGCAAAGCACAATACATTGCTATGTGTAGAAGCAAAGATATACGCGATTTCAGAATGTGTTCCTAGAACAGCTGCGAGCAACTTTTTTACTCAACGTTAACAACACATCTGAAGCTCAATATTTCTGGGCTGAAGCGGGGAGGATTAGACAAAGTGTGCACTGTAAAGGGGAAGTCTGTGGCATTAACAGGAAGGGAGAAAAAGTACTTTCTACCCATTTTTAGTTCAGCGGTAAAACTGAAATTTCTATGGAACTGCAGCTCGGCTTGTGACTGTGGTTTTCCCGGTCACACAAAAATGCTGAAATTCAACTTATACAGTGTTTGTGCTTATTAAACTTGATGAATTCTCTCCTCTTGACGGTAGAATAGTGTGTAAAGCAAAGCACAATACATTGCTATGTGTAGAAGCAAAGATACTGTATACGCGATTTCAGAATGTGTTCCTAGAACAGCTGCGAGCAACTTTTTTACTCAACGTTAACAACACATCTGAAGCTTAATATTTCTGGGCTGAAGCGGGGAGGCTTAGACAAAGTGTGCACTGTAAAGGGGAAGTCTGTGGCATTAACAGGAAGGGAGAAAAAGTACTTTCTACCCATTTCTAGTTCAGCGGTAAAACTGAAATTTCTATGAAACTGCAGCTCGGCTTGTGACTGTGGTTTTCCCGGTCACACAAAAATGCTGAAATTCGACTTATACAGTGTTTGTGCTTATTAAACTTGATGAATTCTCTCCTCTTGACGGTAGAATAGTGTGTAAAGCAAAGCACAATACATTGCTATGTGTAGAAGCAAAGATATACAGTACGCGATTTCAGAATGTGTTCCTAGAACAGCTGCGAGCAACTTTTTTACTCAACGTTAACAACACATCTGAAGCTCAATATTTCTGGGCTGAAGCGGGGAGGATTAGACAAAGTGTGCACTGTAAAGGGGAAGTCTGTGGCATTAACAGGAAGGGAGAAAAAGTACTTTCTACCCATTTTTATTTCAGCGGTAAAACTGAAATTTCTATGGAACTGCAGCTCGGCTCGTGACTGTGGTTTTCCCGGTCACACAAAAATGCTGAAATTCGACTTATACAGTGTTTGTGCTTATTAAACTTGATGAATTCTCTCCTCTTGACGGTAGAATAGTGTGTAAAGCAAAGCACAATACATTGCTATGTGTAGAAGCAAAGATATACGCGATTTCAGAATGTGTTCCTAGAACAGCTGCGAGCAACTTTTTTACTCAACGTTAACAACACATCTGAAGCTCAATATTTCTGGGCTGAAGCGGGGAGGATTAGACAAAGTGTGCACTGTAAAGGGGAAGTCTGTGGCATTAACAGGAAGGGAGAAAAAGTACTTTCTACCCATTTTTAGTTCAGCGGTAAAACTGAAATTTCTATGGAACTGCAGCTCGGCTTGTGACAGTGGTTTTCCCGGTCACACAAAAATGCTGAAATTCGACTTATACAGTGTTTGTGCTTATTAAACTTGATGAATTCTCTCCTCTTGACGGTAGAATAGTGTGTAAAGCAAAGCACAATACATTGCTATGTGTAGAAGCAAAGATATACGCGATTTCAGAATGTGTTCCTAGAACAGCTGCGAGCAACTTTTTTACTCAACGTTAACAACACATCTGAAGCTTAATATTTCTGGGCTGAAGCGGGGAGGATTAGACAAAGTGTGCACTGTAAAGGGGAAGTCTGTGGCATTAACAGGAAGGGAGAAAAAGTACTTTCTACCCATTTCTAGTTCAGCGGTAAAACTGAAATTTCTATGAAACTGCAGCTCGGCTTGTGACTGTGGTTTTCCCGGTCACACAAAAATGCTGAAATTCGACTTATACAGTGTTTGTGCTTATTAAACTTGATGAATTCTCTCCTCTTGACGGTAGAATAGTGTGTAAAGCAAAGCACAATACATTGCTATGTGTAGAAGCAAAGATATACGCGATTTCAGAATGTGTTCCTAGAACAGCTGCGAGCAACTTTTTTACTCAACGTTAACAACACATCTGAAGCTCAATATTTCTGGGCTGAAGCGGGGAGGATTAGACAAAGTGTGCACTGTAAAGGCGAAGTCTGTGGCATTAACAGGAAGGGAGAAAAAGTACTTTCTACCCATTTTTAGTTCAGCGGTAAAACTGAAATTTCTATGGAACTGCAGCTCGGCTTGTGACTGTGGTTTTCCCGGTCACACAAAAATGCTGAAATTCGACTTATACAGTGTTTGTGCTTATTAAACTTGATGAATTCTCTCCTCTTGACGGTAGAATAGTGTGTAAAGCAAAGCACAATACATTGCTATGTGTAGAAGCAAAGATATACGCGATTTCATAATGTGTTCCTAGAACAGCTGCGAGCAACTTTTTTACTCAACGTTAACAACACATCTGAAGCTCAATATTTCTGGGCTGAAGCGGGGAGGATTAGACAAAGTGTGCACTGTAAAGGGGAAGTCTGTGGCATTAACAGGAAGGGAGAAAAAGTACTTTCTACCCATTTTTAGGTTCAGCGGTAAAACTGAAATTTCTATGGAACTGCAGCTCGGCTTGTGACTCTGGTTTTCCCGGTCACACAAAAATGCTGAAATTCGACTTATACAGTGTTTGTGCTTATTAAACTTGATGAATTCTCTCCTCTTGACGGTAGAATAGTGTGTAAAGCAAAGCACAATACATTGCTATGTGTAGAAGCAAAGATATACGCGATTTCATAATGTGTTCCTAGAACAGCTGCGAGCAACTTTTTTACTCAACGTTAACAACACATCTGAAGCTCAATATTTCTGGGCTGAAGCGGGGAGGATTAGACAAAGTGTGCACTGTAAAGGGGAAGTCTGTGGCATTAACAGGAAGGGAGAAAAAGTACTTTCTACCCATTTTTAGGTTCAGCGGTAAAACTGAAGTTTCTATGGAACTGCAGCTCGATTTGTGACTGTGGTTTTCCCGGTCACACAAAAATGCTGAAATTCGACTTATACAGTGTTTGTGCTTATTAAACTTGATGAATTCTCTCCTCTTGACGGTAGAATAGTGTGTAAAGCAAAGCACAATACATTGCTATGTGTAGAAGCAAAGATATACGCGATTTCAGAATGTGTTCCTAGAACAGCTGCGAGCAACTTTTTTACTCAACGTTAACAACACATCTGAAGCTCAATATTTCTGGGCTGAAGCGGGGAGGCTTAGACAAAGTGTGCACTGTAAAGGGGAAGTCTGTGGCATTAACAGGAAGGGAGAAAAAGTACTTTCTACCCATTTTTAGTTCAGCGGTAAAACTGAAATTTCTATGGAACTGCAGCTCGGCTTGTGACTGTGGTTTTCCCGGTCACACAAAAATGCTGAAATTCGACTTATACAGTGTTTGTGCTTATTAAACTTGATGAATTCTCTCCTCTTGACGGTAGAATAGTGTGTAAAGCAAAGCACAATACATTGCTATGTGTAGAAGCAAAGATATACGCGATTTCAGAATGTGTTCCTAGAACAGCTGCGAGCAACTTTTTTACTCAACGTTAACAACACATCTGAAGCTCAATATTTCTGGGCTGAAGCGGGGAGGATTAGACAAAGTGTGCACTGTAAAGGGGAAGTCTGTGGCATTAACAGGAAGGGAGAAAAAGTACTTTCTACCCATTTTTAGTTCAGCGGTAAAACTGAAATTTCTATGGAACTGCAGCTCGGCTTGTGACTGTGGTTTTCCCGGTCACACAAAAATGCTGAAATTCAACTTATACAGTGTTTGTGCTTATTAAACTTGATGAATTCTCTCCTCTTGACGGTAGAATAGTGTGTAAAGCAAAGCACAATACATTGCTATGTGTAGAAGCAAAGATACTGTATACGCGATTTCAGAATGTGTTCCTAGAACAGCTGCGAGCAACTTTTTTACTCAACGTTAACAACACATCTGAAGCTTAATATTTCTGGGCTGAAGCGGGGAGGCTTAGACAAAGTGTGCACTGTAAAGGGGAAGTCTGTGGCATTAACAGGAAGGGAGAAAAAGTACTTTCTACCCATTTCTAGTTCAGCGGTAAAACTGAAATTTCTATGAAACTGCAGCTCGGCTTGTGACTGTGGTTTTCCCGGTCACACAAAAATGCTGAAATTCGACTTATACAGTGTTTGTGCTTATTAAACTTGATGAATTCTCTCCTCTTGACGGTAGAATAGTGTGTAAAGCAAAGCACAATACATTGCTATGTGTAGAAGCAAAGATATACAGTACGCGATTTCAGAATGTGTTCCTAGAACAGCTGCGAGCAACTTTTTTACTCAACGTTAACAACACATCTGAAGCTCAATATTTCTGGGCTGAAGCGGGGAGGATTAGACAAAGTGTGCACTGTAAAGGGGAAGTCTGTGGCATTAACAGGAAGGGAGAAAAAGTACTTTCTACCCATTTTTATTTCAGCGGTAAAACTGAAATTTCTATGGAACTGCAGCTCGGCTCGTGACTGTGGTTTTCCCGGTCACACAAAAATGCTGAAATTCGACTTATACAGTGTTTGTGCTTATTAAACTTGATGAATTCTCTCCTCTTGACGGTAGAATAGTGTGTAAAGCAAAGCACAATACATTGCTATGTGTAGAAGCAAAGATATACGCGATTTCAGAATGTGTTCCTAGAACAGCTGCGAGCAACTTTTTTACTCAACGTTAACAACACATCTGAAGCTCAATATTTCTGGGCTGAAGCGGGGAGGATTAGACAAAGTGTGCACTGTAAAGGGGAAGTCTGTGGCATTAACAGGAAGGGAGAAAAAGTACTTTCTACCCATTTTTAGTTCAGCGGTAAAACTGAAATTTCTATGGAACTGCAGCTCGGCTTGTGACTGTGGTTTTCCCGGTCACACAAAAATGCTGAAATTCGACTTATACAGTGTTTGTGCTTATTAAACTTGATGAATTCTCTCCTCTTGACGGTAGAATAGTGTGTAAAGCAAAGCACAATACATTGCTATGTGTAGAAGCAAAGATATACGCGATTTCAGAATGTGTTCCTAGAACAGCTGCGAGCAACTTTTTTACTCAACGTTAACAACACATCTGAAGCTTAATATTTCTGGGCTGAAGCGGGGAGGATTAGACAAAGTGTGCACTGTAAAGGGGAAGTCTGTGGCATTAACAGGAAGGGAGAAAAAGTACTTTCTACCCATTTCTAGTTCAGCGGTAAAACTGAAATTTCTATGAAACTGCAGCTCGGCTTGTGACTGTGGTTTTCCCGGTCACACAAAAATGCTGAAATTCGACTTATACAGTGTTTGTGCTTATTAAACTTGATGAATTCTCTCCTCTTGACGGTAGAATAGTGTGTAAAGCAAAGCACAATACATTGCTATGTGTAGAAGCAAAGATATACGCGATTTCAGAATGTGTTCCTAGAACAGCTGCGAGCAACTTTTTTACTCAACGTTAACAACACATCTGAAGCTCAATATTTCTGGGCTGAAGCGGGGAGGATTAGACAAAGTGTGCACTGTAAAGGCGAAGTCTGTGGCATTAACAGGAAGGGAGAAAAAGTACTTTCTACCCATTTTTAGTTCAGCGGTAAAACTGAAATTTCTATGGAACTGCAGCTCGGCTTGTGACTGTGGTTTTCCCGGTCACACAAAAATGCTGAAATTCGACTTATACAGTGTTTGTGCTTATTAAACTTGATGAATTCTCTCCTCTTGACGGTAGAATAGTGTGTAAAGCAAAGCACAATACATTGCTATGTGTAGAAGCAAAGATATACGCGATTTCAGAATGTGTTCCTAGAACAGCTGCGAGCAACTTTTTTACTCAACGTTAACAACACATCTGAAGCTTAATATTTCTGGGCTGAAGCGGGGAGGATTAGACAAAGTGTGCACTGTAAAGGGGAAGTCTGTGGCATTAACAGGAAGGGAGAAAAAGTACTTTCTACCCATTTTTAGTTCAGCGATAAAACTGAAATTTCTATGGAACTGCAGCTCGGCTTGTGACTGTGGTTTTCCCGGTCACACAAAAATGCTGAAATTCGACTTATACAGTGTTTGTGCTTATTAAACTTGATGAATTCTCTCCTCTTGACGGTAGAATAGTGTGTAAAGCAAAGCACAATACATTGCTATGTGTAGAAGCAAAGATATACGCGATTTCAGAATGTGTTCCTAGAACAGCTACGAGCAACTTTTTTACTCAACGTTAACAACACATCTGAAGCTCAATATTTCTGGGCTGAAGCGGGGAGGATTAGACAAAGTGTGCACTGTAAAGGGGAAGTCTGTGGCATTAACAGGAAGGGAGAAAAAGTACTTTCTACCCATTTTTAGTTCAGCGGTAAAACTGAAATTTCTATGGAACTGCAGCTCGTCTTGTGACTGTGGTTTTCCCGGTCACACAAAAATGCTGAAATTCGACTTATACAGTGTTTGTGCTTATTAATCTTGATGAATTCTCTCCTCTTGACGGTAGAATAGTGTGTAAAGCAAAGCACAATACATTGCTATGTGTAGAAGCAAAGATATACGCGATTTCAGAATGTGTTCCTAGAACAGCTGCGAGCAACTTTTTTACTCAACGTTAACAACACATCTGAAGCTCAATATTTCTGGGCTGAAGCGGGGAGGATTAGACAAAGTGTGCACTGTAAAGGGGAAGTCTGTGGCATTAACAGGAAGGGAGAAAAAGTACTTTCTACCCATTTCTAGTTCAGCGGTAAAACTGAAATTTCTATGGAACTGCAGCTCGGCTTGTGACTGTGGTTTTCCCGGTCACACAAAAATGCTGAAATTCGACTTATACAGTGTTTGTGCTTATTAAACTTGATGAATTCTCTCCTCTTGACGGTAGAATAGTGTGTAAAGCAAAGCACAATACATTGCTATGTGTAGAAGCAAAGATATACGCGATTTCAGAATGTGTTCCTAGAACAGCTGCGAGCAACTTTTTTTACTCAACGTTAACAACACATCTGAAGCTCAATATTTCTGGGCTGAAGCGGGGAGGATTAGACAAAGTGTGCACTGTAAAGGGGAAGTCTGTGGCATTAACAGGAAGGGAGAAAAAGTACTTTCTACCCATTTCTAGTTCAGCGGTAAAACTGAAATTTCTATGGAACTGCAGCTCGACTTGTGACTGTGGTTTTCCCGGTCACACAAAAATGCTGAAATTCGACTTATACAGTGTTTGTGCTTATTAAACTTGATGAATTCTCTCCTCTTGACGGTAGAATAGTGTGTAAAGCAAAGCACAATACATTGCTATGTGTAGAAGCAAAGATATACGCGATTTCAGAATGTGTTCCTAGAACAGCTGCGAGCAACTTTTTTACTCAACGTTAACAACACATCTGAAGCTCAATATTTCTGGGCTGAAGCGGGGAGGATTAGACAAAGTGTGCACTGTAAAGGGGAAGTCTGTGGCATTAACAGGAAGGGAGAAAAAGTACTTTCTACCCATTTTTAGTTCAGCGGTAAAACTGAAATTTCTATGGAACTGCAGCTCGGCTTGTGACTGTGGTTTTCCCGGTCACACAAAAATGCTGAAATTCGACTTATACAGTGTTTGTGCTTATTAAACTTGATGAATTCTCTCCTCTTGACGGTAGAATAGTGTGTAAAGCAAAGCACAATACATTGCTATGTGTAGAAGCAAAGATATACGCGATTTCATAATGTGTTCCTAGAACAGCTGCGAGCAACTTTTTTACTCAACGTTAACAACACATCTGAAGCTCAATATTTCTGGGCTGAAGCGGGGAGGATTAGACAAAGTGTGCACTGTAAAGGGGAAGTCTGTGGCATTAACAGGAAGGGAGAAAAAGTACTTTCTACCCATTTTTAGTTCAGCGGTAAAACTGAAATTTCTATGGAACTGCAGCTCGGCTTGTGACTGTGGTTTTCCCGGTCACACAAAAATGCTGAAATTCGACTTATACAGTGTTTGTGCTTATTAAACTTGATGAATTCTCTCCTCTTGACGGTAGAATAGTGTGTAAAGCAAAGCACAATACATTGCTATGTGTAGAAGCAAAGATATACGCGATTTCAGAATGTGTTCCTAGAACAGCTGCGAGCAACTTTTTTACTCAACGTTAACAACACATCTGAAGCTCAATATTTCTGGGCTGAAGCGGGGAGGATTAGACAAAGTGTGCACTGTAAAGGGGAAGTCTGTGGCATTAACAGGAAGGGAGAAAAAGTACTTTCTACCCATTTTTAGTTCAGCGGTAAAACTGAAATTTCTATGGAACTGCAGCTCGGCTTGTGACTGTGGTTTTCCCGGTCACACAAAAATGCTGAAATTCGACTTATACAGTGTTTGTGCTTATTAAACTTGATGAATTCTCTCCTCTTGACGGTAGAATAGTGTGTAAAGCAAAGCACAATACATTGCTATGTGTAGAAGCAAAGATATACGCGATTTCAGAATGTGTACCTAGAACAGCTGCGAGCAACTTTTTTACTCAACGTTAACAACACATCTGAAGCTCAATATTTCTGGGCTGAAGCGGGGAGGATTAGACAAAGTGTGCACTGTAAAGGGGAAGTCTGTGGCATTAACAGGAAGGGAGAAAAAGTACTTTCTACCCATTTTTAGGTTCAGCGGTAAAACTGAAGTTTCTATGGAACTGCAGCTCGATTTGTGACTGTGGTTTTCCCGGTCACACAAAAATGCTGAAATTCTACTTATACAGTGTTTGTGCTTATTAAACTTGATGAATTCTCTCCTCTTGACGGTAGAATAGTGTGTAAAGCAAAGCACAATACATTGCTATGTGTAGAAGCAAAGATATACGCGATTTCAGAATGTGTTCCTAGAACAGCTGCGAGCAACTTTTTTACTCAACGTTAACAACACATCTGAAGCTCAATATTTCTGGGCTGAAGCGGGGAGGATTAGACAAAGTGTGCACTGTAAAGGCGAAGTCTGTGGCATTAACAGGAAGGGAGAAAAAGTACTTTCTACCCATTTCTAGTTCAGCGGTAAAACTGAAATTTCTATGGAACTGCAGCTCGGCTTGTGACTGTGGTTTTCCCGGTCACACAAAAATGCTGAAATTCGAGTTATACAGTGTTTGTGCTTATTAAACTTGATGAATTCTCTCCTCTTGACGGTAGAATAGTGTGTAAAGCAAAGCACAATACATTGCTATGTGTAGAAGCAAAGATATACGCGATTTCATAATGTGTTCCTAGAACAGCTGCGAGCAACTTTTTTACTCAACGTTAACAACACATCTGAAGCTCAATATTTCTGGGCTGAAGCGGGGAAGATTAGACAAAGTGTGCACTGTAAAGGGGAAGTCTGTGGCATTAACAGGAAGGGAGAAAAAGTACTTTCTACCCATTTTTAGTTCAGCGGTAAAACTGAAATTTCTATGGAACTGCAGCTCGGCTTGTGACTGTGGTTTTCCCGGTCACACAAAAATGCTGAAATTCGACTTATACAGTGTTTGTGCTTATTAAACTTGATGAATTATCTCCTCTTGACGGGAGAATAGTGTGTAAAGCAAAGCACAATAAATTGCTATGTGTAGAAGCAAAGATATACGCGATTTCAGAATGTGTTCCTAGAACAGCTACGAGCAACTTTTTTACTCAACGTTAACAACACATCTGAAGCTTAATATTTCTGGGCTGAAGCGGGGAGGATTAGACAAAGTGTGCACTGTAAAGGGGAAGTCTGTGGCATTAACAGGAAGGGAGAAAAAGTACTTTCTACCCATTTCTAGTTCAGCGGTAAAACTGAAATTTCTATGAAACTGCAGCTCGGCTTGTGACTGTGGTTTTCCCGGTCACACAAAAATGCTGAAATTCGACTTATACAGTGTTTGTGCTTATTAAACTTGATGAATTCTCTCCTCTTGACGGTAGAATAGTGTGTAAAGCAAAGCACAATACATTGCTATGTGTAGAAGCAAAGATATACGCGATTTCATAATGTGTTCCTAGAACAGCTGCGAGCAACTTTTTTACTCAACGTTAACAACACATCTGAAGCTCAATATTTCTGGGCTGAAGCGGGGAAGATTAGACAAAGTGTGCACTGTAAAGGGGAAGTCTGTGGCATTAACAGGAAGGGAGAAAAAGTACTTTCTACCCATTTTTAGTTCAGCGGTAAAACTGAAATTTCTATGGAACTGCAGCTCGGCTTGTGACTGTGGTTTTCCCGGTCACACAAAAATGCTGAAATTCGACTTATACAGTGTTTGTGCTTATTAAACTTGATGAATTCTCTCCTCTTGACGGGAGAATAGTGTGTAAAGCAAAGCACAATACATTGCTATGTGTAGAAGCAAAGATATACGCGATTTCAGAATGTGTTCCTAGAACAGCTGCGAGCAACTTTTTTACTCAACGTTAACAACACATCTGAAGCTTAATATTTCTGGGCTGAAGCGGGGAGGATTAGACAAAGTGTGCACTGTAAAGGGGAAGTCTGTGGCATTAACAGGAAGGGAGAAAAAGTACTTTCTACCCATTTTTAGTTCAGCGATAAAACTGAAATTTCTATGGAACTGCAGCTCGGCTTGTGACTGTGGTTTTCCCGGTCACACAAAAATGCTGAAATTCGACTTATACAGTGTTTGTGCTTATTAAACTTGATGAATTCTCTCCTCTTGACGGTAGAATAGTGTGTAAAGCAAAGCACAATACATTGCTATGTGTAGAAGCAAAGATATACGCGATTTCAGAATGTGTTCCTAGAACAGCTACGAGCAACTTTTTTACTCAACGTTAACAACACATCTGAAGCTCAATATTTCTGGGCTGAAGCGGGGAGGATTAGACAAAGTGTGCACTGTAAAGGGGAAGTCTGTGGCATTAACAGGAAGGGAGAAAAAGTACTTTCTACCCATTTTTAGTTCAGCGGTAAAACTGAAATTTCTATGGAACTGCAGCTCGTCTTGTGACTGTGGTTTTCCCGGTCACACAAAAATGCTGAAATTCGACTTATACAGTGTTTGTGCTTATTAAACTTGATGAATTCTCTCCTCTTGACGGTAGAATAGTGTGTAAAGCAAAGCACAATACATTGCTATGTGTAGAAGCAAAGATATACGCGATTTCAGAATGTGTTCCTAGAACAGCTGCGAGCAACTTTTTTACTCAACGTTAACAACACATCTGAAGCTTAATATTTCTGGGCTGAAGCGGGGAGGATTAGACAAAGTGTGCACTGTAAAGGGGAAGTCTGTGGCATTAACAGGAAGGGAGAAAAAGTACTTTCTACCCATTTCTAGTTCAGCGGTAAAACTGAAATTTCTATGGAACTGCAGCTCGGCTTGTGACTGTGGTTTTCCCGGTCACACAAAAATGCTGAAATTCGACTTATACAGTGTTTGTGCTTATTAAACTTGATGAATTCTCTCCTCTTGACGGGAGAATAGTGTGTAAAGCAAAGCACAATACATTGCTATGTGTAGAAGCAAAGATATACGCGATTTCAGAATGTGTTCCTAGAACAGCTGCGAGCAACTTTTTTACTCAACGTTAACAACACATCTGAAGCTCAATATTTCTGGGCTGAAGCGGGGAGGATTAGACAAAGTGTGCACTGTAAAGGGGAAGTCTGTGGCATTAACAGGAAGGGAGAAAAAGTACTTTCTACCCATTTTTAGTTCAGCGGTAAAACTGAAATTTCTATGGAACTGCAGCTCGGCTTGTGACTGTGGTTTTCCCGGTCACACAAAAATGCTGAAATTCGACTTATACAGTGTTTGTGCTTATTAAACTTGATGAATTCTCTCCTCTTGACGGTAGAATAGTGTGTAAAGCAAAGCACAATACATTGCTATGTGTAGAAGCAAAGATATACGCGATTTCAGAATGTGTTCCTAGAACAGCTGCGAGCAACTTTTTTACTCAACGTTAACAACACATCTGAAGCTCAATATTTCTGGGCTGAAGCGGGGAGGATTAGACAAAGTGTGCACTGTAAAGGGGAAGTCTGTGGCATTAACAGGAAGGGAGAAAAAGTACTTTCTACCCATTTTTAGTTCAGCGGTAAAACTTAAATTTCTATGGAACTGCAGCTCCGCTTGTGACTGTGGTTTTCCCGGTCACACAAAAATGCTGAAATTCGACTTATACAGTGTTTGTGCTTATTAAACTTGATGAATTCTCTCCTCTTGACGGTAGAATAGTGTGTAAAGCAAAGCACAATACATTGCTATGTGTAGAAGCAAAGATATATGCGATTTCAGAATGTGTTCCTAGAACAGCTGCGAGCAACTTTTTTACTCAACGTTAACAACACATCTGAAGCTCAATATTTCTGGGCTGAAGCGGGGAGGATTAGACAAAGTGTGCACTGTAAAGGGGAAGTCTGTGGCATTAACAGGAAGGGAGAAAAAGTACTTTCTACCCATTTTTAGGTTCAGCGGTAAAACTGAAGTTTCTATGGAACTGCAGCTCGATTTGTGACTGTGGTTTTCCCGGTCACACAAAAATGCTGAAATTCGACTTATACAGTGTTTGTGCTTATTAAACTTGATGAATTCTCTCCTCTTGACGGTAGAATAGTGTGTAAAGCAAAGCACAATACATTGCTATGTGTAGAAGCAAAGATATACGCGATTTCAGAATGTGTTCCTAGAACAGCTGCGAGCAACTTTTTTACTCAACGTTAACAACACATCTGAAGCTCAATATTTCTGGGCTGAAGCGGGGAGGATTAGACAAAGTGTGCACTGTAAAGGGGAAGTCTGTGGCATTAACAGGAAGGGAGAAAAAGTACTTTCTACCCATTTTTAGTTCAGCGGTAAAACTGAAATTTCTATGGAACTGCAGCTCGGCTTGTGACTGTGGTTTTCCCGGTCACACAAAAATGCTGAAATTCGACTTATACAGTGTTTGTGCTTATTAAACTTGATGAATTCTCTCCTCTTGACGGTAGAATAGTGTGTAAAGCAAAGCACAATACATTGCTATGTGTAGAAGCAAAGATATACGCGATTTCAGAATGTGTTCCTAGAACAGCTGCGAGCAACTTTTTTACTCAACGTTAACAACACATCTGAAGCTCAATATTTCTGGGCTGAAGCGGGGAGGATTAGACAAAGTGTGCACTGTAAAGGGGAAGTCTGTGGCATTAACAGGAAGGGAGAAAAAGTACTTTCTACCCATTTTTAGTTCAGCGGTAAAACTGAAATTTCTATGGAACTGCAGCTCGGCTTGTGACTGTGGTTTTCCCGGTCACACAAAAATGCTGAAATTCGACTTATACAGTGTTTGTGCTTATTAAACTTGATGAATTCTCTCCTCTTGACGGTAGAATAGTGTGTAAAGCAAAGCACAATACATTGCTATGTGTAGAAGCAAAGATATACGCGATTTCAGAATGTGTTCCTAGAACAGCTGCGAGCAACTTTTTTACTCAACGTTAACAACACATCTGAAGCTCAATATTTCTGGGCTGAAGCGGGGAGGATTAGACAAAGTGTGCACTGTAAAGGGGAAGTCTGTGGCATTAACAGGAAGGGAGAAAAAGTACTTTCTACCCATTTTTAGGTTCAGCGGTAAAACTGAAGTTTCTATGGAACTGCAGCTCGATTTGTGACTGTGGTTTTCCCGGTCACACAAAAATGCTGAAATTCGACTTATACAGTGTTTGTGCTTATTAAACTTGATGAATTCTCTCCTCTTGACGGGAGAATAGTGTGTAAAGCAAAGCACAATACATTGCTATGTGTAGAAGCAAAGATATACGCGATTTCAGAATGTGTTCCTAGAACAGCTGCGAGCAACTTTTTTACTCAACGTTAACAACACATCTGAAGCTCAATATTTCTGGGCTGAAGCGGGGAGGATTAGACAAAGTGTGCACTGTAAAGGGGAAGTCTGTGGCATTAACAGGAAGGGAGAAAAAGTACTTTCTACCCATTTTTAGTTCAGCGGTAAAACTGAAATTTCTATGGAACTGCAGCTCGGCTTGTGACTGTGGTTTTCCCGGTCACACAAAAATGCTGAAATTCGACTTATACAGTGTTTGTGCTTATTAAACTTGATGAATTCTCTCCTCTTGACGGTAGAATAGTGTGTAAAGCAAAGCACAATACATTGCTATGTGTAGAAGCAAAGATATACGCGATTTCAGAATGTGTTCCTAGAACAGCTGCGAGCAACTTTTTTACTCAACGTTAACAACACATCTGAAGCTTAATATTTCTGGGCTGAAGCGGGGAGGATTAGACAAAGTGTGCACTGTAAAGGGGAAGTCTGTGGCATTAACAGGAAGGGAGAAAAAGTACTTTCTACCCATTTTTAGTTCAGCGGTAAAACTGAAATTTCTATGGAACTGCAGCTCGGCTCGTGACTGTGGTTTTCCCGGTCACACAAAAATGCTGAAATTCGACTTATACAGTGTTTGTGCTTATTAAACTTGATGAATTCTCTCCTCTTGACGGTAGAATAGTGTGTAAAGCAAAGCACAATACATTGCTATGTGTAGAAGCAAAGATATACGCGATTTCAGAATGTGTTCCTAGAACAGCTGCGAGCAACTTTTTACTCAACGTTAACAACACATCTGAAGCTCAATATTTCTGGGCTGAAGCGGGGAGGATTAGACAAAGTGTGCACTGTAAAGGGGAAGTCTGTGGCATTAACAGGAAGGGAGAAAAAGTACTTTCTACCCATTTTTAGGTTCAGCGGTAAAACTGAAGTTTCTATGGAACTGCAGCTCGGCTTGTGACTCTGGTTTTCCCAGTCACACAAAAATGCTGAAATTCGACTTATACAGTGTTTGTGCTTATTAAACTTGATGAATTCTCTCCTCTTGACGGTATACTGGGGGGACGGGGACGACTCCCATTAACCCCTGACTATACCGGGGATACGCTTATCACAATGCCTTTCTGGTCTGTGCTGAAGCAGGGCATTCTGGCAGGCAAGTGGCTTGACCTTTATTAGTGAGCCTGGTTACCCCCTCTGGAACCACAGACTTAGAAATCGCCAGCTCATATACAGTGCATAAAATATATTTATATATATACCCTTATACACCATTTTAATAAAAAATATCACAAAATTCTTCTAAGTCTCTCGGGAAGAGTGAAAGACACGCACGTTCATTTTCAGAGCTCCTAGACCTTCCTATAAGAAGTTAGCCAAAAAGTAGCTTCGAAAAACGCTTAGGTTAAGTTTCAGAGTTGCTTCTAATGTACCAAAGCTGGACTTAGACATAATGTCACTCTCACAACATTATGGCTGGTTGGAGACAGTCCGAACCACAAGTACCGGGTCCATGGTTCTGGCCGTATACTGGGGGGACGGGGACGACTCCCATTAACCCCTGACTATACCGGGGATACGCTTATCACAATGACTTTCTGGTCTGTGCTGAAGCAGGGCATTCTGGCAGCCAAATGTCTTGACCTTTATTAGTGAGCCTGGTTACCCCCTCTCGGAACCACAGACTTAGAAATCGCCAGCTCATATACAGTGCATAAAATATATTTATATATATACCCTTATACACCATTTTAATATAAAAATATCACAAAATTCTTCTAAGTCTCTCGGGAAGAGTGAAAGACGCGCACGTTCATTTTCAGAGCTCCTAGACCTTCCTATAAGAAGTTAGCCAAAAAGTAGCTTCGAAAAACGCTTAGAGTTGCTTCTAATGTACCAAAGCTGGACTTAGACATAATTTCACTCTCACAACATTATGGCTGGTTGGAGACAGTCCGAACCACAAGTACCGGGTCCATGGTTCTGGCCGTATACTGGGGGGACGGGGACGACTCCCATTAACCCCTGACTATACCGGGGATACGCTTATCACAATGCCTTTCTGGTCTGTGCTGAAGCAGGGCATTCTGGCAGGCAAGTGGCTTGACCTTTATTAGTGAGCCTGGTTACCCCCTCTGGAACCACAGACTTAGAAATCGCCAGCTCATATACAGTGCATAAAATATATTTATATATATATACCCTTATACACCATTTTAATAAAAAATATCACAAAATTCTTCTAAGTCTCTCGGGAAGAGTGAAAGACGCGCACGTTCATTTTCAGAGCTCCTAGACCTTCCTATAAGAAGTTAGCCAAAAAGTAGCTTCGAAAAACGCTTAGGTTAAGTTTCAGAGTTGCTTCTAATGTACCAAAGCTGGACTTAGACATAATGTCACTCTCACAACATTATGGCTGGTTGGAGACAGTCCGAACCACAAGTACCGGGTCCATGGTTTTGGCCGTATACTGGGGGGATGGGGACGACTCCCATTAACCCCTGACTATACCGGGGATACGCTTATCACAATGCCTTTCTGGTCTGTGCTGAAGCAGGGCATTCTGGCAGCCAAGTGGCTTGACCTTTATTAGTGAGCCTGGTTACCCCCTCTCGGAACCACAGACTTAGAAATCGCCAGCTCATATACAGTGCATAAAATATATTTATATATATACCCTTATACACCATTTTAATAAAAAATATCACAAAATTCTTCTAAGTCTCTCGGGAAGAGTGAAAGACGCGCACGTTCATTTTCAGAGCTCCTAGACCTTCCTATAAGAAGTTAGCTAAAAAGTAGCTTCGAAAAACGCTTAGGTTAAGTTTCAGAGTTGCTTCTAATGTACCAAAGCTGGACTTAGACATAATTTCACTCTCACAACATTATGGCTGGTTGGAGAGGGTCCGAACCACAAGTACCGGGTCCATGGTTCTGGCCGTATACTGGGGGGACGGGGACGACTCCAATTAACCCCTGACTATACCGGGGATACGCTTATCACAATGCCTTTCTGGTCTGTGCTGAAGCAGGGCATTCTGGCAGCCAAGTGGCTTGACCTTTATTAGTGAGCCTGGTTACCCCCTCTCGGAACCACAGACTTAGAAATCGCCAGCTCATATACAGTGCATAAAATATATTTATATATATACCCTTATACACCATTTTAATAAAAAATATCACAAAATTCTTCTAAGTCCCTCGGAAAGAGTGAAAGACGCGCACGTTCATTTTCAGAGCTCCTAGACCTTCCTATTAGAAGTTAGCCAAAAAGTATCTTCGAAAAACGCTTAGGTTAAGTTTCAGAGTTGCTTCTAATGTACCAAAGCTGGACTTAGATATAATTTCACTCTCACAACATTATGGCTGGTTGGAGACAGTCCGAACCACAAGTACCGGGTCCATGGTTCTGGCCGTATACTGGGGGGACGGGGACGACTCCCATTAACCCCTGACTATACCGGGGATACGCTTATCACAATGACTTTCTGGTCTGTGCTGAAGCAGGGCATTCTGGCAGCCAAATGTCTTGACCTTTATTAGTGAGCCTGGTTACCCCCTCTCGGAACCACAGACTTAGAAATCGCCAGCTCATATACAGTGCATAAAATATATTTATATATATACCCTTATACACCATTTTAATATAAAAATATCACAAAATTCTTCTAAGTCTCTCGGGAAGAGTGAAAGACGCGCACGTTCATTTTCAGAGCTCCTAGACCTTCCTATAAGAAGTTAGCCAAAAAGTAGCTTCGAAAAACGCTTAGAGTTGCTTCTAATGTACCAAAGCTGGACTTAGACATAATTTCACTCTCACAACATTATGGCTGGTTGGAGACAGTCCGAACCACAAGTACCGGGTCCATGGTTCTGGCCGTATACTGGGGGGACGGGGACGACTCCCATTAACCCCTGACTATACCGGGGATACGCTTATCACAATGCCTTTCTGGTCTGTGCTGAAGCAGGGCATTCTGGCAGGCAAGTGGCTTGACCTTTATTAGTGAGCCTGGTTACCCCCTCTGGAACCACAGACTTAGAAATCGCCAGCTCATATACAGTGCATAAAATATATTTATATATATATACCCTTATACACCATTTTAATAAAAAATATCACAAAATTCTTCTAAGTCTCTCGGGAAGAGTGAAAGACGCGCACGTTCATTTTCAGAGCTCCTAGACCTTCCTATAAGAAGTTAGCCAAAAAGTAGCTTCGAAAAACGCTTAGGTTAAGTTTCAGAGTTGCTTCTAATGTACCAAAGCTGGACTTAGACATAATGTCACTCTCACAACATTATGGCTGGTTGGAGACAGTCCGAACCACAAGTACCGGGTCCATGGTTTTGGCCGTATACTGGGGGGATGGGGACGACTCCCATTAACCCCTGACTATACCGGGGATACGCTTATCACAATGCCTTTCTGGTCTGTGCTGAAGCAGGGCATTCTGGCAGCCAAGTGGCTTGACCTTTATTAGTGAGCCTGGTTACCCCCTCTCGGAACCACAGACTTAGAAATCGCCAGCTCATATACAGTGCATAAAATATATTTATATATATACCCTTATACACCATTTTAATAAAAAATATCACAAAATTCTTCTAAGTCTCTCGAGAAGAGTGAAAGACGCGCACGTTCATTTTCAGAGCTCCTAGACCTTCCTATAAGAAGTTAGCTAAAAAGTAGCTTCGAAAAACGCTTAGGTTAAGTTTCAGAGTTGCTTCTAATGTACCAAAGCTGGACTTAGACATAATTTCACTCTCACAACATTATGGCTGGTTGGAGAGGGTCCGAACCACAAGTACCGGGTCCATGGTTCTGGCCGTATACTGGGGGGACGGGGACGACTCCAATTAACCCCTGACTATACCGGGGATACGCTTATCACAATGCCTTTCTGGTCTGTGCTGAAGCAGGGCATTCTGGCAGCCAAGTGGCTTGACCTTTATTAGTGAGCCTGGTTACCCCCTCTCGGAACCACAGACTTAGAAATCGCCAGCTCATATACAGTGCATAAAATATATTTATATATATACCCTTATACACCATTTTAATAAAAAATATCACAAAATTCTTCTAAGTCCCTCGGAAAGAGTGAAAGACGCGCACGTTCATTTTCAGAGCTCCTAGACCTTCCTATTAGAAGTTAGCCAAAAAGTATCTTCGAAAAACGCTTAGGTTAAGTTTCAGAGTTGCTTCTAATGTACCAAAGCTGGACTTAGATATAATTTCACTCTCACAACATTATGGCTGGTTGGAGACAGTCCGAACCACAAGTACCGGGTCCATGGTTCTGGCCGTATACTGGGGGGACGGGGACGACTCCCATTAACCCCTGACTATACCGGGGATACGCTTATCACAATGCCTTTCTGGTCTGTGCTGAAGCAGGGCATTCTGGCAGCCAAGTGGCTTGACCTTTATTAGTGAGCCTGGTTACCCCCTCTCGGAACCACAGACTTAGAAATCGCCAGCTCATATACAGTGCAAAAAATATATTTATATATATACCCTTATACACCATTTTAATAATAAAAATATCACAAAATTCTTCTAAGTCTCTCGGGAAGAGTGAAAGACGCGCACGTTCATTTTCAGAGCTCCTAGACCTTCCTATAAGAAGTTAGCCAAAAAGTAGCTTCGAAAAACGCTTAGGTTAAGTTTCAGAGTTGCTTCTAATGTACCAAAGCTGGACTTAGACATAATGTCACTCTCACAACATTATGGCTGGTTGGAGACAGTCCGAACCACAAGTACCGGGTCCATGGTTCTGGCCGTATACTGGGGGGACGGGGACGACTCCCATTAACCCCTGACTATACCGGGGATACGCTTATCACAATGCCTTTCTGGTCTGTGCTGAAGCAGGACATTCTGGCAGCCAAGTGGCTTGACCTTTATTAGTGAGCCTGGTTACCCCCTCTCGGAACCACAGACTTAGAAATCGCCAGCTCATATACAGTGCATAAAATATATTTATATATATACCCTTATACACCATTTTAATAATAAAAATATCACAAAATTCTTCTAAGTCTCTCGGGAAGAGTGAAAGACGCGCACGTTCATTTTCAGAGCTCCTAGACCTTCCTATAAGAAGTTAGCCAAAAAGTAGCTTCGAAAAACGCTTAGGTTAAGTTTCAGAGTTGCTTCTAATGTACCAAAGCTGGACTTAGACATAATGTCACTCTCACAACATTATGGCTGGTTGGAGACAGTCCGAACCACAAGTACCGGGTCCATGGTTTTGGCCGTATACTGGGGGGACGGGGACGACTCCCATTAACCCCTGACTATACCGGGGATACGCTTATCACAATGCCTTTCTGGTCTGTGCTGAAGCAGGGCATTCTGGCAGCCAAGTGGCTTGACCTTTATTAGTGAGCCTGGTTACCCCCTCTCGGAACCACATACTTAGAAATCGCCAGCTCATATACAGTGCATAAAATATATTTATATATATACCCTTATACACCATTTTAATAAAAAATATCACAAAATTCTTCTAAGTCTCTCGGGAAGAGTGAAAGACGCGCACGTTCATTTTCAGACCTTCCTATAAGAAGTTAGCTAAAAAGTAGCTTCGAAAAAAGCTTAGGTTAAGTTTCAGAGTTGCTACTAATGTACCAAAGCTGGACTTAGACATAATTTCACTCTCACAACATTTTGGCTGGTTGGAGACAGTCCGAACCACAAGTACCGGGTCCATGGTTCTGGCCGTATACTGGGGAGACGGGGACGACTCCCATTAACCCCTGACTATACCGGGGATACGCTTATCACAATGCCTTTCTGGTCTGTGCTGAAGCAGGGCATTCTGGCAGCCAAGTGGCTTGACCTTTATTAGTGAGCCTGGTTACCCCCTCTCGGAACCACAGACTTAGAAATCGCCAGCTCATATACAGTGCATAAAATATATTTATATATATACCCTTATACACCATTTTAATAAAAAATATCACAAAATTCTTCTAAGTCCCTCGGAAAGAGTGAAAGACGCGCACGTTCATTTTCAGAGCTCCTAGACCTTCCTATTAGAAGTTAGCCAAAAAGTATCTTCGAAAAACGCTTAGGTTAAGTTTCAGAGTTGCTTCTAATGTACCAAAGCTGGACTTAGATATAATTTCAGTCTCACAACATTATGGCTGGTTGGAGACAGTCCGAACCACAAGTACCGGGTCCATGGTTCTGGCCGTATACTGGGGGGACGGGGACGACTCCCATTAACCCCTGACTATACCGGGGATACGCTTATCACAATGCCTTTCTGGTCTGTGCTGAAGCAGGGCATTCTGTCAGCCAAGTGGCTTGACCTTTATTAGTGAGCCTGGTTACCCCCTCTCGGAACCACAGACTTAGAAATCGCCAGCTCATATACAGTGCATAAAATATATTTATATATATACCCTTATACACCATTTTAATAAAAAAATATCACAAAATTCTTCTAAGTCTCTCGGGAAGAGTGAAAGACGCGCACGTTCATTTTCAGAGCTCCTAGACCTTCCTATAAGAAGTTAGCCAAAAAGTAGCTTCGAAAAACGCTTAGGTTAAGTTTCAGAGTTGCTTCTAATGTACCAAAGCTGGACTTAGACATAATGTCACTCTCACAACATTATGGCTGGTTGGAGACAGTCCGAACCACAAGTACCGGGTCCATGGTTTTGGCCGTATACTGGGGGGACGGGGACGACTCCCATTAACCCCTGACTATACCGGGGATACGCTTATCACAATGCCTTTCTGGTCTGTGCTGAAGCAGGGCATTCTGGCAGCCAAGTGGCTTGACCTTTATTAGTGAGCCTGGTTACCCCCTCTCGGAACCACAGACTTAGAAATCGCCAGCTCATATACAGTGCATAAAATATATTTATATATATACCCTTATACACCATTTTAATAAAAAATATCACAAAATTCTTCTAAGTCTCTCGGGAAGAGTGAAAGACGCGCACGTTCATTTTCAGAGCTCCTAGACCTTCCTATAAGAAGTTAGCTAAAAAGTAGCTTCGAAAAACGCTTAGGTTAAGTTTCAGAGTTGCTTCTAATGTACCAAAGCTGGACTTAGACATAATTTCACTCTCACAACATTATGGCTGGTTGGAGACAGTCCGAACCACAAGTACCGGGTCCATGGTTCTGGCCGTATACTGGGGAGACGGGGACGACTCCCATTAACCCCTGACTATACCGGGGATACGCTTATCACAATGCCTTTCTGGTCTGTGCTGAAGCATGGCATTCTGGCAGCCAAGTGGCTTGACCTTTATTAGTGAGCCTGGTTACCCCCTCTCGGAACCACAGACTTAGAAATCGCCAGCTCATATACAGTGCATAAAATATATTTATATATATACCCTTATACACCATTTTAATAAAAAAATATCACAAAATTCTTCTAAGTCTCTCGGGAAGAGTGAAAGACGCGCACGTTCATTTTCAGAGCTCCTAGACCTTCCTATAAGAAGTTAGCCAAAAAGTAGCTTCGAAAAACGCTTAGGTTAAGTTTCAGAGTTGCTTCTAATGTACCAAAGCTGGACTTAGACATAATTTCACTCTCACAACATTATGGCTGGTTGGAGACAGTCCGAACCACAAGTACCGGGTCCATGGTTCTGGCCGTATACTGGGGGGACGGGGACGACTCCCATTAACCCCTGACTATACCGGGGATACGCTTATCACAATGCCTTTCTGGTCTGTGCTGAAGCAGGGCATTCTGGCAGCCAAGTGGCTTGACCTTTATTAGTGAGCCTGGTTACCCCCTCTCGGAACCACAGACTTAGAAATCGCCAGCTCATATACAGTGCATAAAATATATTTATATATATACCCTTATACACCATTTTAATAAAAAAATATCACAAAATTCTTCTAAGTCTCTCGGGAAGAGTGAAAGACGCGCACGTTCATTTTCAGAGCTCCTAGACCTTCCTATAAGAAGTTAGCCAAAAAGTAGCTTCGAAAAACGCTTAGGTTAAGTTTCAGAGTTGCTTCTAATGTACCAAAGCTGGACTTAGACATAATGTCACTCTCACAACATTATGGCTAGTTGGAGACAGTCCGAACCACAAGTACCGGGTCCATGGTTTTGGCCGTATACTGGGGGGACGGGGACGACTCCCATTAACCCCTGACTATACCGGGGATACGCTTATCACAATGCCTTTCTGGTCTGTGCTGAAGCAGGGCATTCTGGCAGCCAAGTGGCTTGACCTTTATTAGTGAGCCTGGTTACCCCCTCTCGGAACCACAGACTTAGAAATCGCCAGCTCATATACAGTGCATAAAATATATTTATATATATACCCTTATACACCATTTTAATAAAAAATATCACAAAATTCTTCTAAGTCTCTCGGGAAGAGTGAAAGACGCGCACGTTCATTTTCAGAGCTCCTAGACCTTCCTATAAGAAGTTAGCTAAAAAGTAGCTTCGAAAAACGCTTAGGTTAAGTTTCAGAGTTGCTTCTAATGTACCAAAGCTGGACTTAGACATAATTTCACTCTCACAACATTATGGCTGGTTGGAGACAGTCCGAACCACAAGTACCGGGTCCATGGTTCTGGCCGTATACTGGGGAGACGGGGACGACTCCCATTAACCCCTGACTATACCGGGGATACGCTTATCACAATGCCTTTCTGGTCTGTGCTGAAGCAGGGCATTCTGGCAGCCAAGTGGCTTGACCTTTATTAGTGAGCCTGGTTACCCCCTCTCGGAACCACAGACTTAGAAATCGCCAGCTCATATACAGTGCATAAAATATATTTATATATATACCCTTATACACCATTTTAATAAAAAATATCACAAAATTCTTCTAAGTCCCTCGGAAAGAGTGAAAGACGCGCACGTTCATTTTCAGAGCTCCTAGACCTTCCTATTAGAAGTTAGCCAAAAAGTATCTTCGAAAAACGCTTAGGTTAAGTTTCAGAGTTGCTTCTAATGTACCAAAGCTGGACTTAGATATAATTTCACTCTCACAACATTATAGCTGGTTGGAGACAGTCCGAACCACAAGTACCGGGTCCATGGTTCTGGCCGTATACTGGGGGGACGGGGACGACTCCCATTAACCCCTGACTATACCGGGGATACGCTTATCACAATGCCTTTCTGGTCTGTGCTGAAGCAGGGCATTCTGGCAGCCAAGTGGCTTGACCTTTATTAGTGAGCCTGGTTACCCCCTCTCGGAACCACAGACTTAGAAATCGCCAGCTCATATACAGTGCATAAAATATATTTATATATATACCCTTATACACCATTTTAATAAAAAAATATCACAAAATTCTTCTAAGTCTCTCGGGAAGAGTGAAAGACGCGCACGTTCATTTTCAGAGCTCCTAGACCTTCCTATAAGAAGTTAGCCAAAAAGTAGCTTCGAAAAACGCTTAGGTTAAGTTTCAGAGTTGCTTCTAATGTACCAAAGCTGGACTTAGACATAATGTCACTCTCACAACATTATGGCTGGTTGGAGACAGTCCGAACCACAAGTACCGGGTCCATGGTTTTGGCCGTATACTGGGGGGACGGGGACGACTCCAATTAACCCCTGACTATACCGGGGATACGCTTATCACAATGCCTTTCTGGTCTGTGCTGAAGCAGGGCATTCTGGCAGCCAAGTGGCTTGACCTTTATTAGTGAGCCTGGTTACCCCCTCTCGGAACCACAGACTTAGAAATCGCCAGCTCATATACAGTGCATAAAATATATTTATATATATACCCTTATACACCATTTTAATAAAAAATATCACAAAATTCTTCTAAGTCCCTCGGAAAGAGTGAAAGACGCGCACGTTCATTTTCAGAGCTCCTAGACCTTCCTATTAGAAGTTAGCCAAAAAGTATCTTCGAAAAACGCTTAGGTTAAGTTTCAGAGTTGCTTCTAATGTACCAAAGCTGGACTTAGATATAATTTCAGTCTCACAACATTATGGCTGGTTGGAGACAGTCCGAACCACAAGTACCGGGTCCATGGTTCTGGCCGTATACTGGGGGGACGGGGACGACTCCCATTAACCCCTGACTATACCGGGGATACGCTTATCACAATGCCTTTCTGGTCTGTGCTGAAGCAGGGCATTCTGGCAGCCAAGTGGCTTGACCTTTATTAGTGAGCCTGGTTACCCCCTCTCGGAACCACAGACTTAGAAATCGCCAGCTCATATACAGTGCATAAAATATATTTATATATATACCCTTATACACCATTTTAATAAAAAAATATCACAAAATTCTTCTAAGTCTCTCGGGAAGAGTGAAAGACGCGCACGTTCATTTTCAGAGCTCCTAGACCTTCCTATAAGAAGTTAGCCAAAAAGTAGCTTCGAAAAACGCTTAGGTTAAGTTTCAGAGTTGCTTCTAATGTACCAAAGCTGGACTTAGACATAATGTCACTCTCACAACATTATGGCTGGTTGGAGACAGTCCGAACCACAAGTACCGGGTCCATGGTTTTGGCCGTATACTGGGGGGACTGGGTCGACTCCCATTAACCCCTGACTATACCGGGGATACGCTTATCACAATGCCTTTCTGGTCTGTGCTGAAGCAGGGCATTCTGGCAGCCAAGTGGCTTGACCTTTATTAGTGAGCCTGGTTACCCCCTCTCGGAACCACAGACTTAGAAATCGCCAGCTCATATACAGTGCATAAAATATATTTATATATATACCCTTATACACCATTTTAATAAAAAATATCACAAAATTCTTCTAAGTCTCTCGGGAAGAGTGAAAGACGCGCACGTTCATTTTCAGAGCTCCTAGACCTTCCTATAAGAAGTTAGCTAAAAAGTAGCTTCGAAAAACGCTTAGGTTAAGTTTCAGAGTTGCTTCTAATGTACCAAAGCTGGACTTAGACATAATTTCACTCTCACAACATTATGGCTGGTTGGAGACAGTCCGAACCACAAGTACCGGGTCCATGGTTCTGGCCGTATACTGGGGAGACGGGGACGACTCCCATTAACCCCTGACTATACCGGGGATACGCTTATCACAATGCCTTTCTGGTCTGTGCTGAAGCATGGCATTCTGGCAGCCAAGTGGCTTGACCTTTATTAGTGAGCCTGGTTACCCCCTCTCGGAACCACAGACTTAGAAATCGCCAGCTCATATACAGTGCATAAAATATATTTATATATATACCCTTATACACCATTTTAATAAAAAAATATCACAAAATTCTTCTAAGTCTCTCGGGAAGAGTGAAAGACGCGCACGTTCATTTTCAGAGCTCCTAGACCTTCCTATAAGAAGTTAGCCAAAAAGTAGCTTCGAAAAACGCTTAGGTTAAGTTTCAGAGTTGCTTCTAATGTACCAAAGCTGGACTTAGACATAATTTCACTCTCACAACATTATGGCTCGTTGGAGACAGTCCGAACCACAAGTACCGGGTCCATGGTTCTGGCCGTATACTGGGGGGACGGGGACGACTCCCATTAACCCCTGACTATACCGGGGATACGCTTATCACAATGCCTTTCTGGTCTGTGCTGAAGCAGGGCATTCTGGCAGCCAAGTGGCTTGACCTTTATTAGTGAGCCTGGTTACCCCCTCTCGGAACCACAGACTTAGAAATCGCCAGCTCATATACAGTGCATAAAATATATTTATATATATACCCTTATACACCATTTTAATAAAAAAATATCACAAAATTCTTCTAAGTCTCTCGGGAAGAGTGAAAGACGCGCACGTTCATTTTCAGAGCTCCTAGACCTTCCTATAAGAAGTTAGCCAAAAAGTAGCTTCGAAAAACGCTTAGGTTAAGTTTCAGAGTTGCTTCTAATGTACCAAAGCTGGACTTAGACATAATGTCACTCTCACAACATTATGGCTAGTTGGAGACAGTCCGAACCACAAGTACCGGGTCCATGGTTTTGGCCGTATACTGGGGGGACGGGGACGACTCCCATTAACCCCTGACTATACCGGGGATACGCTTATCACAATGCCTTTCTGGTCTGTGCTGAAGCAGGGCATTCTGGCAGCCAAGTGGCTTGACCTTTATTAGTGAGCCTGGTTACCCCCTCTCGGAACCACAGACTTAGAAATCGCCAGCTCATATACAGTGCATAAAATATATTTATATATATACCCTTATACACCATTTTAATAAAAAATATCACAAAATTCTTCTAAGTCCCTCGGAAAGAGTGAAAGACGCGCACGTTCATTTTCAGAGCTCCTAGACCTTCCTATTAGAAGTTAGCCAAAAAGTATCTTCGAAAAACGCTTAGGTTAAGTTTCAGAGTTGCTTCTAATGTACCAAAGCTGGACTTAGATATAATTTCACTCTCACAACATTATGGCTGGTTGGAGACAGTCCGAACCACAAGTACCGGGTCCATGGTTCTGGCCGTATACTGGGGGGACGGGGACGACTCCCATTAACCCCTGACTATACCGGGGATACGCTTATCACAATGCCTTTCTGGTCTGTGCTGAAGCAGGGCATTCTGGCAGCCAAGTGGCTTGACCTTTATTAGTGAGCCTGGTTACCCCCTCTCGGAACCACAGACTTAGAAATCGCCAGCTCATATACAGTGCATAAAATATATTTATATATATACCCTTATACACCATTTTAATAAAAAAATATCACAAAATTCTTCTAAGTCTCTCGGGAAGAGTGAAAGACGCGCACGTTCATTTTCAGAGCTCCTAGACCTTCCTATAAGAAGTTAGCCAAAAAGTAGCTTCGAAAAACGCTTAGGTTAAGTTTCAGAGTTGCTTCTAATGTACCAAAGCTGGACTTAGACATAATGTCACTCTCACAACATTATGGCTGGTTGGAGACAGTCCGAACCACAAGTACCGGGTCCATGGTTTTGGCCGTATACTGGGGGGACGGGGACGACTCCAATTAACCCCTGACTATACCGGGGATACGCTTATCACAATGCCTTTCTGGTCTGTGCTGAAGCAGGGCATTCTGGCAGCCAAGTGGCTTGACCTTTATTAGTGAGCCTGGTTACCCCCTCTCGGAACCACAGACTTAGAAATCGCCAGCTCATATACAGTGCATAAAATATATTTATATATATACCCTTATACACCATTTTAATAAAAAATATCACAAAATTCTTCTAAGTCCCTCGGAAAGAGTGAAAGACGCGCACGTTCATTTTCAGAGCTCCTAGACCTTCCTATTAGAAGTTAGCCAAAAAGTATCTTCGAAAAACGCTTAGGTTAAGTTTCAGAGTTGCTTCTAATGTACCAAAGCTGGACTTAGATATAATTTCACTCTCACAACATTATGGCTGGTTGGAGACAGTCCGAACCACAAGTACCGGGTCCATGGTTCTGGCCGTATACTGGGGGGACGGGGACGACTCCCATTAACCCCTGACTATACCGGGGATACGCTTATCACAATGCCTTTCTGGTCTGTGCTGAAGCAGGGCATTCTGGCAGCCAAGTGGCTTGACCTTTATTAGTGAGCCTGGTTACCCCCTCTCGGAACCACAGACTTAGAAATCGCCAGCTCATATACAGTGCATAAAATATATTTATATATATACCCTTATACACCATTTTAATAAAAAATATCACAAAATTCTTCTAAGTCTCTCGGGAAGAGTGAAAGACGCGCACGTTCATTTTCAGAGCTCCTAGACCTTCCTATAAGAAGTTAGCTAAAAAGTAGCTTCGAAAAACGCTTAGGTTAAGTTTCAGAGTTGCTTCTAATGTACCAAAGCTGGACTTAGACATAATTTCACTCTCACAACATTATGGCTGGTTGGAGACAGTCCGAACCACAAGTACCGGGTCCATGGTTCTGGCCGTATACTGGGGAGACGGGGACGACTCCCATTAACCCCTGACTATACCGGGGATACGCTTATCACAATGCCTTTCTGGTCTGTGCTGAAGCATGGCATTCTGGCAGCCAAGTGGCTTGACCTTTATTAGTGAGCCTGGTTACCCCCTCTCGGAACCACAGACTTAGAAATCGCCAGCTCATATACAGTGCATAAAATATATTTATATATATACCCTTATACACCATTTTAATAAAAAAATATCACAAAATTCTTCTTAATCTCTCGGGAAGAGTGAAAGACGCGCACGTTCATTTTCAGAGCTCCTAGACCTTCCTATAAGAAGTTAGCCAAAAAGTAGCTTCGAAAAACGCTTAGGTTAAGTTTCAGAGTTGCTTCTAATGTACCAAAGCTGGACTTAGACATAATTTCACTCTCACAACATTATGGCTGGTTGGAGACAGTCCGAACCACAAGTACCGGGTCCATGGTTCTGGCCGTATACTGGGGGGACGGGGACGACTCCCATTAACCCCTGACTATACCGGGGATACGCTTATCACAATGCCTTTCTGGTCTGTGCTGAAGCAGGGCATTCTGGCAGCCAAGTGGCTTGACCTTTATTAGTGAGCCTGGTTACCCCCTCTCGGAACCACAGACTTAGAAATCGCCAGCTCATATACAGTGCATAAAATATATTTATATATATATACCCTTATACACCATTTTAATAAAAAAATATCACAAAATTCTTCTAAGTCTCTCGGGAAGAGTGAAAGACGCGCACGTTCATTTTCAGAGCTCCTAGACCTTCCTATAAGAAGTTAGCCAAAAAGTAGCTTCGAAAAACGCTTAGGTTAAGTTTCAGAGTTGCTTCTAATGTACCAAAGCTGGACTTAGACATAATGTCACTCTCACAACATTATGGCTAGTTGGAGACAGTCCGAACCACAAGTACCGGGTCCATGGTTTTGGCCGTATACTGGGGGGACGGGGACGACTCCCATTAACCCCTGACTATACCGGGGATACGCTTATCACAATGCCTTTCTGGTCTGTGCTGAAGCAGGGCATTCTGGCAGCCAAGTGGCTTGACCTTTATTAGTGAGCCTGGTTACCCCCTCTCGGAACCACAGACTTAGAAATCGCCAGCTCATATACAGTGCATAAAATATATTTATATATATACCCTTATACACCATTTTAATAAAAAATATCACAAAATTCTTCTAAGTCTCTCGGGAAGAGTGAAAGACGCGCACGTTCATTTTCAGAGCTCCTAGACCTTCCTATAAGAAGTTAGCTAAAAAGTAGCTTCGAAAAACGCTTAGGTTAAGTTTCAGAGTTGCTTCTAATGTACCAAAGCTGGACTTAGACATAATTTCACTCTCACAACATTATGGCTGGTTGGAGACAGTCCGAACCACAAGTACCGGGTCCATGGTTCTGGCCGTATACTGGGGAGACGGGGACGACTCCCATTAACCCCTGACTATACCGGGGATACGCTTATCACAATGCCTTTCTGGTCTGTGCTGAAGCAGGGCATTCTGGCAGCCAAGTGGCTTGACCTTTATTAGTGAGCCTGGTTACCCCCTCTCGGAACCACAGACTTAGAAATCGCCAGCTCATATACAGTGCATAAAATATATTTATATATATACCCTTATACACCATTTTAATAAAAAATATCACAAAATTCTTCTAAGTCCCTCGGAAAGAGTGAAAGACGCGCACGTTCATTTTCAGAGCTCCTAGACCTTCCTATTAGAAGTTAGCCAAAAAGTATCTTCGAAAAACGCTTAGGTTAAGTTTCAGAGTTGCTTCTAATGTACCAAAGCTGGACTTAGATATAATTTCACTCTCACAACATTATGGCTGGTTGGAGACAGTCCGAACCACAAGTACCGGGTCCATGGTTCTGGCCGTATACTGGGGGGACGGGGACGACTCCCATTAACCCCTGACTATACCGGGGATACGCTTATCACAATGCCTTTCTGGTCTGTGCTGAAGCAGGGCATTCTGGCAGCCAAGTGGCTTGACCTTTATTAGTGAGCCTGGTTACCCCCTCTCGGAACCACAGACTTAGAAATCGCCAGCTCATATACAGTGCATAAAATATATTTATATATATACCCTTATACACCATTTTAATAAAAAAATATCACAAAATTCTTCTAAGTCTCTCGGGAAGAGTGAAAGACGCGCACGTTCATTTTCAGAGCTCCTAGACCTTCCTATAAGAAGTTAGCCAAAAAGTAGCTTCGAAAAACGCTTAGGTTAAGTTTCAGAGTTGCTTCTAATGTACCAAAGCTGGACTTAGACATAATGTCACTCTCACAACATTATGGCTGGTTGGAGACAGTCCGAACCACAAGTACCGGGTCCATGGTTTTGGCCGTATACTGGGGGGACGGGGACGACTCCAATTAACCCCTGACTATACCGGGGATACGCTTATCACAATGCCTTTCTGGTCTGTGCTGAAGCAGGGCATTCTGGCAGCCAAGTGGCTTGACCTTTATTAGTGAGCCTGGTTACCCCCTCTCGGAACCACAGACTTAGAAATCGCCAGCTCATATACAGTGCATAAAATATATTTATATATATACCCTTATACACCATTTTAATAAAAAATATCACAAAATTCTTCTAAGTCCCTCGGAAAGAGTGAAAGACGCGCACGTTCATTTTCAGAGCTCCTAGACCTTCCTATTAGAAGTTAGCCAAAAAGTATCTTCGAAAAACGCTTAGGTTAAGTTTCAGAGTTGCTTCTAATGTACCAAAGCTGGACTTAGATATAATTTCACTCTCACAACATTATGGCTGGTTGGAGACAGTCCGAACCACAAGTACCGGGTCCATGGTTCTGGCCGTATACTGGGGGGACGGGGACGACTCCCATTAACCCCTGACTATACCGGGGATACGCTTATCACAATGCCTTTCTGGTCTGTGCTGAAGCAGGGCATTCTGGCAGCCAAGTGGCTTGACCTTTATTAGTGAGCCTGGTTACCCCCTCTCGGAACCACAGACTTAGAAATCGCCAGCTCATATACAGTGCATAAAATATATTTATATATATACCCTTATACACCATTTTAATAAAAAAATATCACAAAATTCTTCTAAGTCTCTCGGGAAGAGTGAAAGACGCGCACGTTCATTTTCAGAGCTCCTAGACCTTCCTATAAGAAGTTAGCCAAAAAGTAGCTTCGAAAAACGCTTAGGTTAAGTTTCAGAGTTGCTTCTAATGTACCAAAGCTGGACTTAGACATAATGTCACTCTCACAACATTATGGCTGGTTGGAGACAGTCCGAACCACAAGTACCGGGTCCATGGTTTTGGCCGTATACTGGGGGGACGGGGACGACTCCCATTAACCCCTGACTATACCGGGGATACGCTTATCACAATGCCTTTCTGGTCTGTGCTGAAGCAGGGCATTCTGGCAGCCAAGTGGCTTGACCTTTATTAGTGAGCCTGGTTACCCCCTCTCGGAACCACAGACTTAGAAATCGCCAGCTCATATACAGTGCATAAAATATATTTATATATATACCCTTATACACCATTTTAATAAAAAATATCACAAAATTCTTCTAAGTCTCTCGGGAAGAGTGAAAGACGCGCACGTTCATTTTCAGAGCTCCTAGACCTTCCTAAAAGAAGTTAGCCAAAAAGTAGCTTCGAAAAACGCTTAGGTTAAGTTTCACAGTTGCTTCTAATGTACCAAAGCTGGACTTAGACATAATTTCACTCTCACAACATTATGGCTGGTTGGAGACAGTCCGAACCACAAGTACCGGGTCCATGGTTCTGGCCGTATACTGGGGGGACGGGGACGACTCCAATTAACCCCTGACTATACCGGGGATACGCTTATCACAATGCCTTTCTGGTCTGTGCTGAAGCAGGGCATTCTGGCAGCCAAGTGGCTTGACCTTTATTAGTGAGCCTGGTTACCCCCTCTCGGAACCACAGACTTAGAAATCGCCAGCTCATATACAGTGCATAAAATATATTTATATATATACCCTTATACACCATTTTAATAAAAAATATCACAAAATTCTTCTAAGTCCCTCGGAAAGAGTGAAAGACGCGCACGTTCATTTTCAGAGCTCCTAGACCTTCCTATTAGAGGTTAGCCAAAAAGTATCTTCGAAAAACGCTTAGGTTAAGTTTCAGAGTTGCTTCTAATGTACCAAAGCTGGACTTAGATATAATTTCACTCTCACAACATTATGGCTGGTTGGAGACAGTCCGAACCACAAGTACCGGGTCCATGGTTCTGGCCGTATACTGGGGGGACGGGGACGACTCCCATTAACCCCTGACTATACCGGGGATACGCTTATCACAATGCCTTTCTGGTCTGTGCTGAAGCAGGGCATTCTGGCAGCCAAGTGGCTTGACCTTTATTAGTGAGCCTGGTTACCCCCTCTCGGAACCACAGACTTAGAAATCGCCAGCTCATATACAGTGCATAAAATATATTTATATATATACCCTTATACACCATTTTAATAAAAAAATATCACAAAATTCTTCTAAGTCTCTCGGGAAGAGTGAAAGACGCGCACGTTCATTTTCAGAGCTCCTAGACCTTCCTATAAGAAGTTAGCCAAAAAGTAGCTTCGAAAAACGCTTAGGTTAAGTTTCAGAGTTGCTTCTAATGTACCAAAGCTGGACTTAGACATAATGTCACTCTCACAACATTATGGCTGGTTGGAGACAGTCCGAACCACAAGTACCGGGTCCATGGTTTTGGCCGTATACTGGGGGGACGGGGACGACTCCCATTAACCCCTGACTATACCGGGGATACGCTTATCACAATGCCTTTCTGGTCTGTGCTGAAGCAGGGCATTCTGGCAGCCAAGTGGCTTGACCTTTATTAGTGAGCCTGGTTACCCCCTCTCGGAACCACAGACTTAGAAATCGCCAGCTCATATACAGTGCATAAAATATATTTATATATATACCCTTATACACCATTTTAATAAAAAATATCACAAAATTCTTCTAAGTCCCTCGGAAAGAGTGAAAGACGCGCACGTTCATTTTCAGAGATCCTAGACCTTCCTATTAGAAGTTAGCCAAAAAGTATCTTCGAAAAACGCTTAGGTTAAGTTTCAGAGTTGCTTCTAATGTACCAAAGCTGGACTTAGATATAATTTCACTCTCACAACATTATGGCTGGTTGGAGACAGTCCGAACCACAAGTACCGGGTCCATGGTTCTGGCCGTATACTGGGGGGGACGGGGACGACTCCCATTAACCCCTGACTATACCGGGGATACGCTTATCACAATGCCTTTCTGGTCTGTGCTGAAGCAGGGCATTCTGGCAGCCAAGTGGCTTGACCTTTATTAGTGAGCCTGGTTACCCCCTCTCGGAACCACAGACTTAGAAATCGCCAGCTCATATACAGTGCATAAAATATATTTATATATATACCCTTATACACCATTTTAATAAAAAAATATCACAAAATTCTTCTAAGTCTCTCGGGAAGAGTGAAAGACGCGCACGTTCATTTTCAGAGCTCCTAGACCTTCCTATAAGAAGTTAGCCAAAAAGTAGCTTCGAAAAACGCTTAGGTTAAGTTTCAGAGTTGCTTCTAATGTACCAAAGCTGGACTTAGACATAATGTCACTCTCACAACATTATGGCTGGTTGGAGACAGTCCGAACCACAAGTACCGGGTCCATGGTTTTGGCCGTATACTGGGGGGACGGGGACGACTCCCATTAACCCCTGACTATACCGGGGATACGCTTATCACAATGCCTTTCTGGTCTGTGCTGAAGCAGGGCATTCTGGCAGCCAAGTGGCTTGACCTTTATTAGTGAGCCTGGTTACCCCCTCTCGGAACCACAGACTTAGAAATCGCCAGCTCATATACAGTGCATAAAATATATTTATATATATACCCTTATACACCATTTTAATAAAAAATATCACAAAATTCTTCTAAGTCCCTCGGAAAGAGTGAAAGACGCGCACGTTCATTTTCAGAGCTCCTAGACCTTCCTATTAGAGGTTAGCCAAAAAGTATCTTCGAAAAACGCTTAGGTTAAGTTTCAGAGTTGCTTCTAATGTACCAAAGCTGGACTTAGATATAATTTCACTCTCACAACATTATGGCTGGTTGGAGACAGTCCGAACCACAAGTACCGGGTCCATGGTTCTGGCCGTATACTGGGGGGACGGGGACGACTCCCATTAACCCCTGACTATACCGGGGATACGCTTATCACAATGCCTTTCTGGTCTGTGCTGAAGCAGGGCATTCTGGCAGCCAAGTGGCTTGACCTTTATTAGTGAGCCTGGTTACCCCCTCTCGGAACCACAGACTTAGAAATCGCCAGCTCATATACAGTGCATAAAATATATTTATATATATACCCTTATACACCATTTTAATAAAAAAATATCACAAAATTCTTCTAAGTCTCTCGGGAAGAGTGAAAGACGCGCACGTTCATTTTCAGAGCTCCTAGACCTTCCTATAAGAAGTTAGCCAAAAAGTAGCTTCGAAAAACGCTTAGGTTAAGTTTCAGAGTTGCTTCTAATGTACCAAAGCTGGACTTAGACATAATGTCACTCTCACAACATTATGGCTGGTTGGAGACAGTCCGAACCACAAGTACCGGGTCCATGGTTTTGGCCGTATACTGGGGGGACGGGGACGACTCCCATTAACCCCTGACTATACCGGGGATACGCTTATCACAATGCCTTTCTGGTCTGTGCTGAAGCAGGGCATTCTGGCAGCCAAGTGGCTTGACCTTTATTAGTGAGCCTGGTTACCCCCTCTCGGAACCACAGACTTAGAAATCGCCAGCTCATATACAGTGCATAAAATATATTTATATATATACCCTTATACACCATTTTAATAAAAAATATCACAAAATTCTTCTAAGTCTCTCGGGAAGAGTGAAAGACGCGCACGTTCATTTTCAGAGCTCCTAGACCTTCCTAAAAGAAGTTAGCCAAAAAGTAGCTTCGAAAAACGCTTAGGTTAAGTTTCAGAGTTGCTTCTAATGTACCAAAGCTGGACTTAGACATAATTTCACTCTCACAACATTATGGCTGGTTGGAGACAGTCCGAACCACAAGTACCGGGTCCATGGTTCTGGCCGTATACTGGGGGGACGGGGACGACTCCAATTAACCCCTGACTATACCGGGGATACGCTTATCACAATGCCTTTCTGGTCTGTGCTGAAGCAGGGCATTCTGGCAGCCAAGTGGCTTGACCTTTATTAGTGAGCCTGGTTACCCCCTCTCGGAACCACAGACTTAGAAATCGCCAGCTCATATACAGTGCATAAAATATATTTATATATATACCCTTATACACCATTTTAATAAAAAATATCACAAAATTCTTCTAAGTCCCTCGGAAAGAGTGAAAGACGCGCACGTTCATTTTCAGAGCTCCTAGACCTTCCTATTAGAGGTTAGCCAAAAAGTATCTTCGAAAAACGCTTAGGTTAAGTTTCAGAGTTGCTTCTAATGTACCAAAGCTGGACTTAGATATAATTTCACTCTCACAACATTATGGCTGGTTGGAGACAGTCCGAACCACAAGTACCGGGTCCATGGTTCTGGCCGTATACTGGGGGGACGGGGACGACTCCCATTAACCCCTGACTATACCGGGGATACGCTTATCACAATGCCTTTCTGGTCTGTGCTGAAGCAGGGCATTCTGGCAGCCAAGTGGCTTGACCTTTATTAGTGAGCCTGGTTACCCCCTCTCGGAACCACAGACTTAGAAATCGCCAGCTCATATACAGTGCATAAAATATATTTATATATATACCCTTATACACCATTTTAATAAAAAAATATCACAAAATTCTTCTAAGTCTCTCGGGAAGAGTGAAAGACGCGCACGTTCATTTTCAGAGCTCCTAGACCTTCCTATAAGAAGTTAGCCAAAAAGTAGCTTCGAAAAACGCTTAGGTTAAGTTTCAGAGTTGCTTCTAATGTACCAAAGCTGGACTTAGACATAATGTCACTCTCACAACATTATGGCTGGTTGGAGACAGTCCGAACCACAAGTACCGGGTCCATGGTTCTGGCCGTATACTGGGGAGACGGGGACGACTCCCATTAACCCCTGACTATACCGGGGATACGCTTATCACAATGCCTTTCTGGTCTGTGCTGAAGCAGGGCATTCTGGCAGCCAAGTGGCTTGACCTTTATTAGTGAGCCTGGTTACCCCCTCTCGGAACCACAGACTTAGAAATCGCCAGCTCATATACAGTGCATAAAATATATTTATATATATACCCTTATACACCATTTTAATAAAAAAATATCACAAAATTCTTCTAAGTCTCTCGGGAAGAGTGAAAAACGCGCACGTTCATTTTCAGAGCTCCTAGACCTTCCTATAAGAAGTTAGCTAAAAAGTAGCTTCGAAAAACGCTTAGGTTAAGTTTCAGAGTTGCTTCTAATGTACCAAAGCTGGACTTAGACATAATTTCACTCTCACAACATTATGGCTGGTTGGAGACAGTCCGAACCACAAGTACCGGGTCCATGGTTCTGGCCGTATACTGGGGAGACGGGGACGACTTCCATTAACCCCTGACTATACCGGGGATACGCTTATCACAATGCCTTTCTGGTCTGTGCTGAAGCAGGGCATTCTGGCAGCCAAGTGGCTTGACCTTTATTAGTGAGCCTGGTTACCCCCTCTCGGAACCACAGACTTAGAAATCGCCAGCTCATATACAGTGCATAAAATATATTTATATATATACCCTTATACACCATTTTAATAAAAAAATATCACAAAATTCTTCTAAGTCTCTCGGGAAGAGTGAAAGACGCGCACGTTCATTTTCAGAGCTCCTAGACCTTCCTAAAAGAAGTTAGCCAAAAAGTAGCTTCGAAAAACGCTTAGGTTAAGTTTCAGAGTTGCTTCTAATGTACCAAAGCTGGACTTAGACATAATTTCACTCTCACAACATTATGGCTGGTTGGAGACAGTCCGAACCACAAGTACCGGGTCCATGGTTCTGGCCGTATACTGGGGAGACGGGGACGACTCCCATTAACCCCTGACTATACCGGGGATACGCTTATCACAATGCCTTTCTGGTCTGTGCTGAAGCAGGGCATTCTGGCAGCCAAGTGGCTTGACCTTTATTAGTGAGCCTGGTTACCCCCTCTCGGAACCACAGACTTAGAAATCGCCAGCTCATATACAGTGCATAAAATATATTTATATATATACCCTTATACACCATTTTAATAAAAAATATCACAAAATTCTTCTAAGTCCCTCGGGAAGAGGGAAAGACGCGCACGTTCATTTTCAGAGCTCCTAGACCTTCCTATAAGAAGTTAGCTAAAAAGTAGCTTCGAAAAACGCTTAGGTTAAGTTTCAGAGTTGCTTCTAATGTACCAAAGCTGGACTTAGACATAATTTCACTCTCACAACATTATGGCTGGTTGGAGACAGTCCGAACCACAAGTACCGGGTCCATGGTTCTGGCCGTATACTGGGGGGACGGGGACGACTCCAATTAACCCCTGACTATACCGGGGATACGCTTATCACAATGCCTTTCTGGTCTGTGCTGAAGCAGGGCATTCTGGCAGCCAAGTGGCTTGACCTTTATTAGTGAGCCTGGTTACCCCCTCTCGGAACCACAGACTTAGAAATCGCCAGCTCATATACAGTGCATAAAATATATTTATATATATACCCTTATACACCATTTTAATAAAAAATATCACAAAATTCTTCTAAGTCCCTCGGAAAGAGTGAAAGACGCGCACGTTCATTTTCAGAGCTCCTAGACCTTCCTATTAGAAGTTAGCCAAAAAGTATCTTCGAAAAACGCTTAGGTTAAGTTTCAGAGTTGCTTCTAATGTACCAAAGCTGGACTTAGATATAATTTCACTCTCACAACATTATGGCTGGTTGGAGACAGTCCGAACCACAAGTACCGGGTCCATGGTTCTGGCCGTATACTGGGGGGACGGGGACGACTCCCATTAACCCCTGACTATACCGGGGATACGCTTATCACAATGCCTTTCTGGTCTGTGCTGAAGCAGGGCATTCTGGCAGCCAAGTGGCTTGACCTTTATTAGTGAGCCTGGTTACCCCCTCTCGGAACCACAGACTTAGAAATCGCCAGCTCATATACAGTGCATAAAATATATTTATATATATACCCTTATACACCATTTTAATAAAAAAATATCACAAAATTCTTCTAAGTCTCTCGGGAAGAGTGAAAGACGCGCACGTTCATTTTCAGAGCTCCTAGACCTTCCTATAAGAAGTTAGCCAAAAAGTAGCTTCGAAAAACGCTTAGGTTAAGTTTCAGAGTTGCTTCTAATGTACCAAAGCTGGACTTAGACATAATGTCACTCTCACAACATTATGGCTGGTTGGAGACAGTCCGAACCACAAGTACCGGGTCCATGGTTCTGGCCGTATACTGGGGAGACGGGGACGACTCCCATTAACCCCTGACTATACCGGGGATACGCTTATCACAATGCCTTTCTGGTCTGTGCTGAAGCAGGGCATTCTGGCAGCCAAGTGGCTTGACCTTTATTAGTGAGCCTGGTTACCCCCTCTCGGAACCACAGACTTAGAAATCGCCAGCTCATATACAGTGCATAAAATATATTTATATATATACCCTTATACACCATTTTAATAAAAAATATCACAAAATTCTTCTAAGTCCCTCGGGAAGAGGGAAAGACGCGCACGTTCATTTTCAGAGCTCCTAGACCTTCCTATAAGAAGTTAGCTAAAAAGTAGCTTCGAAAAACGCTTAGGTTAAGTTTCAGAGTTGCTTCTAATGTACCAAAGCTGGACTTAGACATAATGTCACTCTCACAACATTATGGCTGGTTGGAGACAGTCCGAACCACAAGTACCGGGTCCATGGTTCTGGCCGTATACTGGGGGGACGGGGACGACTCCCATTAACCCCTGACTATACCGGGGATACGCTTATCACAATGCCTTTCTGGTCTGTGCTGAAGCAGGGCATTCTGGCAGCCAAGTGGCTTGACCTTTATTAGTGAGCCTGGTTACCCCCTCTCGGAACCACAGACTTAGAAATCGCCAGCTCATATACAGTGCATAAAATATATTTATATATATACCCTTATACACCATTTTAATTAAAAATATCACAAAATTCTTCTAAGTCCCTCGGAAAGAGTGAAAGACGCGCACGTTCATTTTCAGAGCTCCTAGACCTTCCTATAAGAAGTTAGCCAAAAAGTAGCTTCGAAAAACGCTTAGGTTAAGTTTCAGAGTTGCTTCTAATGTACCAAAGCTGGACTTAGATATAATTTCACTCTCACAACATTATGGCTGGTTGGAGACAGTCCGAACCACAAGTACCGGGTCCATGGTTCTGGCCGTATACTGGGGGGACGGGGACGACTCCCATTAACCCCTGACTATACCGGGGATACGCTTATCACAATGCCTTTCTGGTCTGTGCTGAAGCAGGGCATTCTGGCAGCCAAGTGGCTTGACCTTTATTAGTGAGCCTGGTTACCCCCTCTCGGAACCACAGACTTAGAAATCGCCAGCTCATATACAGTGCATAAAATATATTTATATATATACCCTTATACACCATTTTAATAAAAAAATATCACAAAATTCTTCTAAGTCTCTCGGGAAGAGTGAAAGACGCGCACGTTCATTTTCAGAGCTCCTAGACATTCCTATAAGAAGTTAGCCAAAAAGTAGCTTCGAAAAACGCTTAGGTTAAGTTTCAGAGTTGCTTCTAATGTACCAAAGCTGGACTTAGACATAATGTCACTCTCACAACATTATGGCTGGTTGGAGACAGTCCGAACCACAAGTACCGGGTCCATGGTTTTGGCCGTATACTGGGGGGACGGGGACGACTCCCATTAACCCCTGACTATACCGGGGATACGCTTATCACAATGCCTTTCTGGTCTGTGCTGAAGCAGGGCATTCTGGCAGCCAAGTGGCTTGACCTTTATTAGTGAGCCTGGTTACCCCCTCTCGGAACCACAGACTTAGAAATCGCCAGCTCATATACAGTGCATAAAATATATTTATATATATACCCTTATACACCATTTTAATAAAAAATATCACAAAATTCTTCTAAGTCTCTCGGGAAGAGTGAAAGACGCGCACGTTCATTTTCAGAGCTCCTAGACCTTCCTAAAAGAAGTTAGCCAAAAAGTAGCTTCGAAAAACGCTTAGGTTAAGTTTCAGAGTTGCTTCTAATGTACCAAAGCTGGACTTAGACATAATTTCACTCTCACAACATTATGGCTGGTTGGAGACAGTCCGAACCACAAGTACCGGGTCCATGGTTCTGGCCGTATACTGGGGAGACGGGGACGACTCCCATTAACCCCTGACTATACCGGGGATACGCTTATCACAATGCCTTTCTGGTCTGTGCTGAAGCAGGGCATTCTGGCAGCCAAGTGGCTTGACCTTTATTAGTGAGCCTGGTTACCCCCTCTCGGAACCACAGACTTAGAAATCGCCAGCTCATATACAGTGCATAAAATATATTTATATATATACCCTTATACACCATTTTAATAAAAAATATCACAAAATTCTTCTAAGTCCCTCGGGAAGAGGGAAAGACGCGCACGTTCATTTTCAGAGCTCCTAGACCTTCCTATAAGAAGTTAGCCAAAAAGTAGCTTCGAAAAACGCTTAGGTTAAGTTTCAGAGTTGCTTCTAATGTACCAAAGCTGGACTTAGACATAATTTCACTCTCACAACATTATGGCTGGTTGGAGAGGGTCCGAACCACAAGTACCGGGTCCATGGTTTTGGCCGTATACTGGGGGGACGGGGACGACTCCAATTAACCCCTGACTATACCGGGGATACGCTTATCACAATGCCTTTCTGGTCTGTGCTGAAGCAGGGCATTCTGGCAGCCAAGTGGCTTGACCTTTATTAGTGAGCCTGGTTACCCCCTCTCGGAACCACAGACTTAGAAATCGCCAGCTCATATACAGTGCATAAAATATATTTATATATATACCCTTATACACCATTTTAATAAAAAAATATCACAAAATTCTTCTAAGTCTCTCGGGAAGAGTGAAAGACGCGCACGTTCATTTTCAGAGCTCCTAGACCTTCCTATAAGAAGTTAGCTAAAAAGTAGCTTCGAAAAACGCTTAGGTTAAGTTTCAGAGTTGCTTCTAATGTACCAAAGCTGGACTTAGACATAATTTCACTCTCACAACATTATGGCTGGTTGGAGACAGTCCGAACCACAAGTACCGGGTCCATGGTTCTTGCCGTATACTGGGGAGACGGGGACGACTCCCATTAACCCCTGACTATACCGGGGATACGCTTATCACAATGCCTTTCTGGTCTGTGCTGAAGCAGGGCATTCTGGCAGCCAAGTGGCTTGACCTTTATTAGTGAGCCTGGTTACCCCCTCTCGGAACCACAGACTTAGAAATCGCCAGCTCATATACAGTGCATAAAATATATTTATATATATACCCTTATACACCATTTTAATAAAAAAATATCACAAAATTCTTCTAAGTCTCTCGGGAAGAGTGAAAAACGCGCACGTTCATTTTCAGAGCTCCTAGACCTTCCTAAAAGAAGTTAGCCAAAAAGTAGCTTCGAAAAACGCTTAGGTTAAGTTTCAGAGTTGCTTCTAATGTACCAAAGCTGGACTTAGACATAATTTCACTCTCACAACATTATGGCTGGTTGGAGACAGTCCGAACCACAAGTACCGGGTCCATGGTTCTGGCCGTATACTGGGGAGACGGGGACGACTCCCATTAACCCCTGACTATACCGGGGATACGCTTATCACAATGCCTTTCTGGTCTGTGCTGAAGCAGGGCATTCTGGCAGCCAAGTGGCTTGACCTTTATTAGTGAGCCTGGTTACCCCCTCTCGGAACCACAGACTTAGAAATCGCCAGCTCATATACAGTGCATAAAATATATTTATATATATACCCTTATACACCATTTTAATAAAAAATATCACAAAATTCTTCTAAGTCCCTCGGGAAGAGGGAAAGACGCGCACGTTCATTTTCAGAGCTCCTAGACCTTCCTATAAGTAGTTAGCCAAAAAGTAGCTTCGAAAAACGCTTAGGTTAAGTTTCAGAGTTGCTTCTAATGTACCAAAGCTGGACTTAGACATAATTTCACTCTCACAACATTATGGCTGGTTGGAGACAGTCCGAACCACAAGTACCGGGTCCATGGTTCTGGCCGTATACTGGGGAGACGGGGACGACTCCCATTAACCCCTGACTATACCGGGGATACGCTTATCACAATGCCTTTCTGGTCTGTGCTGAAGCAGGGCATTCTGGCAGCCAAGTGGCTTGACCTTTATTAGTGAGCCTGGTTACCCCCTCTCGGAACCACAGACTTAGAAATCGCCAGCTCATATACAGTGCATAAAATATATTTATATATATACCCTTATACACCATTTTAATAAAAAATATCACAAAATTCTTCTAAGTCCCTCGGGAAGAGGGAAAGACGCGCACGTTCATTTTCAGAGCTCCTAGACCTTCCTATAAGAAGTTAGCCAAAAAGTAGCTTCGAAAAACGCTTAGGTTAAGTTTCAGAGTTGCTTCTAATGTACCAAAGCTGGACTTAGACATAATTTCACTCTCACAACATTATGGCTGGTTGGAGAGGGTCCGAACCACAAGTACCGGGTCCATGGTTCTGGCCGTATACTGGGGGGACGGGGACGACTCCCATTAACCCCTGACTATACCGGGGATACGCTTATCACAATGCCTTTCTGGTCTGTGCTGAAGCAGGGCATTCTGGCAGCCAAGTGGCTTGACCTTTATTAGTGAGCCTGGTTACCCCCTCTCGGAACCACAGACTTAGAAATCGCCAGCTCATATACAGTGCATAAAATATATTTATATATATACCCTTATACACCATTTTAATAAAAAATATCACAAAATTCTTCTAAGTCTCTCGGGAAGAGTGAAAGACGCGCACGTTCATTTTCAGAGCTCCTAGACCTTCCTATAAGAAGTTAGCTAAAAAGTAGCTTCGAAAAACGCTTAGGTTAAGTTTCAGAGTTGCTTCTAATGTACCAAAGCTGGACTTAGACATAATTTCACTCTCACAACATTATGGCTGGTTGGAGACAGTCCGAACCACAAGTACCGGGTCCATGGTTCTGGCCGTATACTGGGGAGACGGGGACGACATCCATTAACCCCTGACTATACCGGGGATACGCTTATCACAATGCCTTTCTGGTCTGTGCTGAAGCAGGGCATTCTGGCAGCCAAGTGGCTTGACCTTTATTAGTGAGCCTGGTTACCCCCTCTCGGAACCACAGACTTAGAAATCGCCAGCTCATATACAGTGCATAAAATATATTTATATATATACCCTTATACACCATTTTAATAAAAAAATATCACAAAATTCTTCTAAGTCTCTCGGGAAGAGTGAAAGACGCGCACGTTCATTTTCAGAGCTCCTAGACCTTCCTAAAAGAAGTTAGCCAAAAAGTAGCTTCGAAAAACGCTTAGGTTAAGTTTCAGAGTTGCTTCTAATGTACCAAAGCTGGACTTAGACATAATTTCACTCTCACAACATTATGGCTGGTTGGAGACAGTCCGAACCACAAGTACCGGGTCCATGGTTCTGGCCGTATACTGGGGAGACGGGGACGACTCCCATTAACCCCTGACTATACCGGGGATACGCTTATCACAATGCCTTTCTGGTCTGTGCTGAAGCAGGGCATTCTGGCAGCCAAGTGGCTTGACCTTTATTAGTGAGCCTGGTTACCCCCTCTCGGAACCACAGACTTAGAAATCGCCAGCTCATATACAGTGCATAAAATATATTTATATATATACCCTTATACACCATTTTAATAAAAAATATCACAAAATTCTTCTAAGTCCCTCGGGAAGAGGGAAAGACGCGCACGTTCATTTTCAGAGCTCCTAGACCTTCCTATAAGAAGTTAGCTAAAAAGTAGCTTCGAAAAACGCTTAGGTTAAGTTTCAGAGTTGCTTCTAATGTACCAAAGCTGGACTTAGACATAATGTCACTCTCACAACATTATGGCTGGTTGGAGACAGTCCGAACCACAAGTACCGGGTCCATGGTTCTGGCCGTATACTGGGGGGACGGGGACGACTCCCATTAACCCCTGACTATACCGGGGATACGCTTATCACAATGCCTTTCTGGTCTGTGCTGAAGCAGGGCATTCTGGCAGCCAAGTGGCTTGACCTTTATTAGTGAGCCTGGTTACCCCCTCTCGGAACCACAGACTTAGAAATCGCCAGCTCATATACAGTGCATAAAATATATTTATATATATACCCTTATACACCATTTTAATAAAAAATATCACAAAATTCTTCTAAGTCCCTCGGAAAGAGTGAAAGACGCGCACGTTCATTTTCAGAGCTCCTAGACCTTCCTATAAGAAGTTAGCCAAAAAGTATCTTCGAAAAACGCTTAGGTTAAGTTTCAGAGTTGCTTCTAATGTACCAAAGCTGGACTTAGATATAATTTCACTCTCACAACATTATGGCTGGTTGGAGACAGTCCGAACCACAAGTACCGGGTCCATGGTTCTGGCCGTATACTGGGGGGACGGGGACGACTCCCATTAACCCCTGACTATACCGGGGATACGCTTATCACAATGCCTTTCTGGTCTGTGCTGAAGCAGGGCATTCTGGCAGCCAAGTGGCTTGACCTTTATTAGTGAGCCTGGTTACCCCCTCTGGAACCACAGACTTAGAAATCGCCAGCTCATATACAGTGCATAAAATATATTTATATATATACCCTTATACACAATTTTAATAAAAAATATCACAAAATTCTTCTAAGTCTCTCGGGAAGAGTGAAAGACGCGCACGTTCATTTTCAGAGCTCCTAGACCTTCCTATAAGAAGTTAGCTAAAAAGTAGCTTCGAAAAACGCTTAGGTTAAGTTTCAGAGTTGCTTCTAATGTACCAAAGCTGGACTTAGACATAATTTCACTCTCACAACATTATGGCTGGTTGGAGAGGGTCCGAACCACAAGTACCGGGTCCATGGTTCTGGCCGTATACTGGGGGGACGGGGACGACTCCCATTAACCCCTGACTATACCGGGGATACGCTTATCACAATGCCTTTCTGGTCTGTGCTGAAGCAGGGCATTCTGGCAGCCAAGTGGCTTGACCTTTATTAGTGAGCCTGGTTACCCCCTCTCGGAACCACAGACTTAGAAATCGCCAGCTCATATACAGTGCATAAAATATATTTATATATATATACCCTTATACACCATTTTAATAAAAAATATCACAAAATTCTTCTAAGTCTCTCTGGAAGAGTGAAAGACGCGCACGTTCATTTTCAGAGCTCCTAGACCTTCCTATAAGAAGTTAGCTAAAAAGTAGCTTCGAAAAACGCTTAGGTTAAGTTTCAGAGTTGCTTCTAATGTACCAAAGCTGGACTTAGACATAATTTCACTCTCACAACATTATGGCTGGTTGGAGAGGGTCCGAACCACAAGTACCGGGTCCATGGTTCTGGCCGTATACTGGGGGGACGGGGACGACTCCAATTAACCCCTGACTATACCGGGGATACGCTTATCACAATGCCTTTCTGGTCTGTGCTGAAGCAGGGCATTCTGGCAGCCAAGTGGCTTGACCTTTATTAGTGAGCCTGGTTACCCCCTCTCGGAACCACAGACTTAGAAATCGCCAGCTCATATACAGTGCATAAAATATATTTATATATATATACCCTTATACACCATTTTAATAAAAAATATCACAAAATTCTTCTAAGTCTCTCGGGAAGAGTGAAAGACGCGCACGTTCATTTTCAGAGCTCCTAGACCTTCCTATAAGAAGTTAGCTAAAAAGTAGCTTCGAAAAACGCTTAGGTTAAGTTTCAGAGTTGCTTCTAATGTACCAAAGCTGGACTTAGACATAATGTCACTCTCACAACATTATGGCTGGTTGGAGACAGTCCGAACCATAAGTACCGGGTCCATGGTTTTGGCCGTATACTGGGGGGACGGGGACGACTCCCATTAACCCCTGACTATACCGGGGATACGCTTATCACAATGCCTTTCTGGTCTGTGCTGAAGCAGGGCATTCTGGCAGCCAAGTGGCTTGACCTTTATTAGTGAGCCTGGTTACCCCCTCTCGGAACCACAGACTTAGAAATCGCCAGCTCATATACAGTGCATAAAATATATTTATATATATACCCTTATACACCATTTTAATAAAAAATATCACAAAATTCTTCTAAGTCTCTCGGGAAGAGTGAAAGACGCGCACGTTCATTTTCAGAGCTCCTAGACCTTCCTATAAGAAGTTAGCTAAAAAGTAGCTTCGAAAAACGCTTAGGTTAAGTTTCAGAGTTGCTTCTAATGTACCAAAGCTGGACTTAGACATAATTTCACTCTCACAACATTATGGCTGGTTGGAGACAGTCCGAACCACAAGTACCGGGTCCATGGTTCTGGCCGTATACTGGGGAGACGGGGACGACATCCATTAACCCCTGACTATACCGGGGATACGCTTATCACAATGCCTTTCTGGTCTGTGCTGAAGCAGGGCATTCTGGCAGCCAAGTGGCTTGACCTTTATTAGTGAGCCTGGTTACCCCCTCTCGGAACCACAGACTTAGAAATCGCCAGCTCATATACAGTGCATAAAATATATTTATATATATACCCTTATACACCATTTTAATAAAAAAATATCACAAAATTCTTCTAAGTCTCTCGGGAAGAGTGAAAGACGCGCACGTTCATTTTCAGAGCTCCTAGACCTTCCTAAAAGAAGTTAGCCAAAAAGTAGCTTCGAAAAACGCTTAGGTTAAGTTTCAGAGTTGCTTCTAATGTACCAAAGCTGGACTTAGACATAATTTCACTCTCACAACATTATGGCTGGTTGGAGACAGTCCGAACCACAAGTACCGGGTCCATGGTTCTGGCCGTATACTGGGGAGACGGGGACGACTCCCATTAACCCCTGACTATACCGGGGATACGCTTATCACAATGCCTTTCTGGTCTGTGCTGAAGCAGGGCATTCTGGCAGCCAAGTGGCTTGACCTTTATTAGTGAGCCTGGTTACCCCCTCTCGGAACCACAGACTTAGAAATCGCCAGCTCATATACAGTGCATAAAATATATTTATATATATACCCTTATACACCATTTTAATAAAAAATATCACAAAATTCTTCTAAGTCCCTCGGGAAGAGGGAAAGACGCGCACGTTCATTTTCAGAGCTCCTAGACCTTCCTATAAGAAGTTAGCTAAAAAGTAGCTTCGAAAAACGCTTAGGTTAAGTTTCAGAGTTGCTTCTAATGTACCAAAGCTGGACTTAGACATAATGTCACTCTCACAACATTATGGCTGGTTGGAGACAGTCCGAACCACAAGTACCGGGTCCATGGTTCTGGCCGTATACTGGGGGGACGGGGACGACTCCCATTAACCCCTGACTATACCGGGGATACGCTTATCACAATGCCTTTCTGGTCTGTGCTGAAGCAGGGCATTCTGGCAGCCAAGTGGCTTGACCTTTATTAGTGAGCCTGGTTACCCCCTCTCGGAACCACAGACTTAGAAATCGCCAGCTCATATACAGTGCATAAAATATATTTATATATATACCCTTATACACCATTTTAATAAAAAATATCACAAAATTCTTCTAAGTCCCTCGGAAAGAGTGAAAGACGCGCACGTTCATTTTCAGAGCTCCTAGACCTTCCTATAAGAAGTTAGCCAAAAAGTATCTTCGAAAAACGCTTAGGTTAAGTTTCAGAGTTGCTTCTAATGTACCAAAGCTGGACTTAGATATAATTTCACTCTCACAACATTATGGCTGGTTGGAGACAGTCCGAACCACAAGTACCGGGTCCATGGTTCTGGCCGTATACTGGGGGGACGGGGACGACTCCCATTAACCCCTGACTATACCGGGGATACGCTTATCACAATGCCTTTCTGGTCTGTGCTGAAGCAGGGCATTCTGGCAGCCAAGTGGCTTGACCTTTATTAGTGAGCCTGGTTACCCCCTCTGGAACCACAGACTTAGAAATCGCCAGCTCATATACAGTGCATAAAATATATTTATATATATACCCTTATACACAATTTTAATAAAAAATATCACAAAATTCTTCTAAGTCTCTCGGGAAGAGTGAAAGACGCGCACGTTCATTTTCAGAGCTCCTAGACCTTCCTATAAGAAGTTAGCTAAAAAGTAGCTTCGAAAAACGCTTAGGTTAAGTTTCAGAGTTGCTTCTAATGTACCAAAGCTGGACTTAGACATAATTTCACTCTCACAACATTATGGCTGGTTGGAGAGGGTCCGAACCACAAGTACCGGGTCCATGGTTCTGGCCGTATACTGGGGGGACGGGGACGACTCCCATTAACCCCTGACTATACCGGGGATACGCTTATCACAATGCCTTTCTGGTCTGTGCTGAAGCAGGGCATTCTGGCAGCCAAGTGGCTTGACCTTTATTAGTGAGCCTGGTTACCCCCTCTCGGAACCACAGACTTAGAAATCGCCAGCTCATATACAGTGCATAAAATATATTTATATATATATACCCTTATACACCATTTTAATAAAAAATATCACAAAATTCTTCTAAGTCTCTCTGGAAGAGTGAAAGACGCGCACGTTCATTTTCAGAGCTCCTAGACCTTCCTATAAGAAGTTAGCTAAAAAGTAGCTTCGAAAAACGCTTAGGTTAAGTTTCAGAGTTGCTTCTAATGTACCAAAGCTGGACTTAGACATAATTTCACTCTCACAACATTATGGCTGGTTGGAGAGGGTCCGAACCACAAGTACCGGGTCCATGGTTCTGGCCGTATACTGGGGGACGGGGACGACTCCCATTAACCCCTGACTATACCGGGGATACACTTATCACAATGCCTTTCTGGTCTGTGCTGAAGCAGGGCATTCTGGCAGCCAAGTGCTTGACCTTTATTAGTGAGCCTGGTTACCCCCTCTCGGAACCACAGACTTAGAAATCGCCAGCTCATATACAGTGCATAAAATATATTTATATATATATACCCTTATACACCATTTTAATAAAAAATATCACAAAATTCTTCTAAGTCTCTCGGGAAGAGTGAAAGACGCGCACGTTCATTTTCAGAGCTCCGAGACCTTCCTATAAGAAGTTAGCTAAAAAGTAGCTTCGAAAAACGCTTAGGTTAAGTTTCAGAGTTGCTTCTAATGTACCAAAGCTGGACTTAGACATAATTTCACTCTCACAACATTATGGCTGGTTGGAGACAGTCCGAACCACAAGTACCGGGTCCATGGTTCTGGCCGTATACTGGGGGGACGGGGACGACTCCCATTAACCCCTGACTATACCGGGGATACGCTTATCACAATGCCTTTCTGGTCTGTGCTGAAGCAGGGCATTCTGGCAGCCAAGTGGCTTGACCTTTATTAGTGAGCCTGGTTACCCCCTCTCGGAACCACAGACTTAGAAATCGCCAGCTCATATACAGTGCATAAAATATATTTATATATATACCCTTATACACCATTTTAATAAAAAATATCACAAAATTCTTCTAAGTCTCTCTGGAAGAGAGAAAGACGCGCACGTTCATTTTCAGAGCTCCGAGACCTTCCTATAAGAAGTTAGCTAAAAAGTAGCTTCGAAAAACGCTTAGGTTAAGTTTCAGAGTTGCTTCTAATGTACCAAAGCTGGACTTAGACATAATTTCACTCTCACAACATTATGGCTGGTTGGAGAGGGTCCGAACCACAAGTACCGGGTCCATGGTTCTGGCCGTATACTGGGGGACGGGGACGACTCCCATTAACCCCTGACTATACCGGGGATACGCTTATCACAATGCCTTTCTGGTCTGTGCTGAAGCAGGGCATTCTGGCAGCCAAGTGGCTTGACCTTTATTAGTGAGCCTGGTTACCCCCTCTGGAACCACAGACTTAGAAATCGCCAGCTCATATACAGTGCATAAAATATATTTATATATATACCCTTATACACAATTTTAATAAAAAATATCACAAAATTCTTCTAAGTCTCTCGGGAAGAGTGAAAGACGCGCACGTTCATTTTCAGAGCTCCTAGACCTTCCTATAAGAAGTTAGCTAAAAAGTAGCTTCGAAAAACGCTTAGGTTAAGTTTCAGAGTTGCTTCTAATGTACCAAAGCTGGACTTAGACATAATTTCACTCTCACAACATTATGGCTGGTTGGAGAGGGTCTGAACCACAAGTACCGGGTCCATGGTTCTGGCCGTATACTGGGGGGACGGGGAAGACTCCCATTAACCCCTGACTATACCGGGGATACGCTTATCACAATGCCTTTCTGGTCTGTGCTGAAGCAGGGCATTCTGGCAGCCAAGTGGCTTGACCTTTATTAGTGAGCCTGGTTACCCCCTCTCGGAACCACAGACTTAGAAATCGCCAGCTCATATACAGTGCATAAAATATATTTATATATATATACCCTTATACACCATTTTAATAAAAAATATCACAAAATTCTTCTAAGTCTCTCTGGAAGAGTGAAAGACGCGCACGTTCATTTTCAGAGCTCCTAGACCTTCCTATAAGAAGTTAGCTAAAAAGTAGCTTCAAAAAACGCTTAGGTTAAGTTTCAGAGTTGCTTCTAATGTACCAAAGCTGGACTTAGACATAATTTCACTCTCACAACATTATGGCTGGTTGGAGAGGGTCCGAACCACAAGTACCGGGTCCATGGTTCTGGCCGTATACTGGGGGACGGGGACGACTCCCATTAACCCCTGACTATACCGGGGATACACTTATCACAATGCCTTTCTGGTCTGTGCTGAAGCAGGGCATTCTGGCAGCCAAGTGCTTGACCTTTATTAGTGAGCCTGGTTACCCCCTCTCGGAACCACAGACTTAGAAATCGCCAGCTCATATACAGTGCATAAAATATATTTATATATATACCCTTATACACCATTTTAATAAAAAATATCACAAAATTCTTCTAAGTCTCTCGGGAAGAGTGAAAGACGCGCACGTTCATTTTCAGAGCTCCGAGACCTTCCTATAAGAAGTTAGCTAAAAAGTAGCTTCGAAAAACGCTTAGGTTAAGTTTCAGAGTTGCTTCTAATGTACCAAAGCTGGACTTAGACATAATTTCACTCTCACAACATTATGGCTGGTTGGAGAGGGTCCGAACCACAAGTACCGGGTCCATGGTTCTGGCCGTATACTGGGGGGACGGGGACGACTCCCATTAACCCCTGACTATACCGGGGATACGCTTATCACAATGCCTTTCTGGTCTGTGCTGAAGCAGGGCATTCTGGCAGCCAAGTGGCTTGACCTTTATTAGTGAGCCTGGTTACCCCCTCTCGGAACCACAGACTTAGAAATCGCCAGCTCATATACAGTGCATAAAATATATTTATATATATATACCCTTATACACCATTTTAATAAAAAATATCACAAAATTCTTCTAAGTCTCTCTGGAAGAGTGAAAGACGCGCACGTTCATTTTCAGAGCTCCTAGACCTTCCTATAAGAAGTTAGCTAAAAAGTAGCTTCGAAAAACGCTTAGGTTAAGTTTCAGAGTTGCTTCTAATGTACCAAAGCTGGACTTAGACATAATTTCACTCTCACAACATTATGGCTGGTTGGAGAGGGTCCGAACCACAAGTACCGGGTCCATGGTTCTGGCCGTATACTGGGGGGACGGGGACGACTCCCATTAACCCCTGACTATACCGGGGATACGCTTATCACAATGCCTTTCTGGTCTGTGCTGAAGCAGGGCATTCTGGCAGCCAAGTGGCTTGACCTTTATTAGTGAGCCTGGTTACCCCCTCTCGGAACCACAGACTTAGAAATCGCCAGCTCATATACAGTGCATAAAATATATTTATATATATATACCCTTATACACCATTTTAATAAAAAATATCACAAAATTCTTCTAAGTCTCTCTGGAAGAGTGAAAGACGCGCACGTTCATTTTCAGAGCTCCTAGACCTTCCTATAAGAAGTTAGCTAAAAAGTAGCTTCGAAAAACGCTTAGGTTAAGTTTCAGAGTTGCTTCTAATGTACCAAAGCTGGACTTAGACATAATTTCACTCTCACAACATTATGGCTGGTTGGAGAGGGTCCGAACCACAAGTACCGGGTCCATGGTTCTGGCCGTATACTGGGGGACGGGGACGACTCCCATTAACCCCTGACTATACCGGGGATACGCTTATCACAATGCCTTTCTGGTCTGTGCTGAAGCAGGGCATTCTGGCAGCCAAGTGCTTGACCTTTATTAGTGAGCCTGGTTACCCCCTCTCGGAACCACAGACTTAGAAATCGCCAGCTCATATACAGTGCATAAAATATATTTATATATATATACCCTTATACACCATTTTAATAAAAAATATCACAAAATTCTTCTAAGTCTCTCGGGAAGAGTGAAAGACGCGCACGTTCATTTTCAGAGCTCCGAGACCTTCCTATAAGAAGTTAGCTAAAAAGTAGCTTCGAAAAACGCTTAGGTTAAGTTTCAGAGTTGCTTCTAATGTACCAAAGCTGGACTTAGACATAATTTCACTCTCACAACATTATGGCTGGTTGGAGAGGGTCCGAACCACAAGTACCGGGTCCATGGTTCTGGCCGTATACTGGGGGGACGGGGACGACTCCCATTAACCCCTGACTATACCGGGGATACGCTTATCACAATGCCTTTCTGGTCTGTGCTGAAGCAGGGCATTCTGGCAGCCAAGTGGCTTGACCTTTATTAGTGAGCCTGGTTACCCCCTCTCGGAACCACAGACTTAGAAATCGCCAGCTCATATACAGTGCATAAAATATATTTATATATATATACCCTTATACACCATTTTAATAAAAAATATCACAAAATTCTTCTAAGTCTCTCTGGAAGAGTGAAAGACGCGCACGTTCATTTTCAGAGCTCCTAGACCTTCCTATAAGAAGTTAGCTAAAAAGTAGCTTCGAAAAACGCTTAGGTTAAGTTTCAGAGTTGCTTCTAATGTACCAAAGCTGGACTTAGACATAATTTCACTCTCACAACATTATGGCTGGTTGGAGAGGGTCCGAACCACAAGTACCGGGTCCATGGTTTTGGCCGTATACTGGGGGGACGGGGACGACTCCCATTAACCCCTGACTATACCGGGGATACGCTTATCACAATGCCTTTCTGGTCTGTGCTGAAGCAGGGCATTCTGGCAGCCAAGTGCTTGACCTTTATTAGTGAGCCTGGTTACCCCCTCTCGGAACCACAGACTTAGAAATCGCCAGCTCATATACAGTGCATAAAATATATTTATATATATATACCCTTATACACCATTTTAATAAAAAATATCACAAAATTCTTCTAAGTCTCTCGGGAAGAGTGAAAGACGCGCACGTTCATTTTCAGAGCTCCGAGACCTTCCTATAAGAAGTTAGCTAAAAAGTAGCTTCGAAAAACGCTTAGGTTAAGTTTCAGAGTTGCTTCTAATGTACCAAAGCTGGACTTAGACATAATTTCACTCTCACAACATTATGGCTGGTTGGAGACAGTCCGAACCACAAGTACCGGGTCCATGGTTCTGGCCGTATACTGGGGGGACGGGGACGACTCCCATTAACCCCTGACTATACCGGGGATACGCTTATCACAATGCCTTTCTGGTTTGTGCTGAAGCAGGGCATTCTGGCAGGCAAGTGGCTTGACCTTTATTAGTGAGCCTGGTTACCCCCTCTCGGAACCACAGACTTAGAAATCGCCAGCTCATATACAGTGCATAAAATATATTTATATATATACCCTTATACACCATTTTAATAAAAAATATCACAAAATTCTTCTAAGTTCCTCGGGAAGAGTGAAAGACGCGCACGTTCATTTTCAGAGCTCCTAGACCTTCCTATAAGAAGTTAGCTAAAAAGTAGCTTCGAAAAACGCTTAGGTTAAGTTTCAGAGTTGCTTCTAATGTACCAAAGCTGGACTTAGACATAATTTCACTCTCACAACATTATGGCTGGTTGGAGAGGGTCCGAACCACAAGTACCGGGTCCATGGTTCTGGCCGTATACTGGGGGGACGGGGACGACTCCCATTAACCCCTGACTATACCGGGGATACGCTTATCACAATGCCTTTCTGGTCTGTGCTGAAGCAGGGCATTCTGGCAGCCAAGTGGCTTGACCTTTATTAGTGAGCCTGGTTACCCCCTCTCGGAACCACAGACTTAGAAATCGCCAGCTCATATACAGTGCATAAAATATATTTATATATATACCCTTATACACCATTTTAATAAAAAATATCACAAAATTCTTCTAAGTCTCTCGGGAAGAGTGAAAGACGCGCACGTTCATTTTCAGAGCTCCTAGACCTTCCTATAAGAAGTTAGCCAAAAAGTATCTTCGAAAAACGCTTAGGTTAAGTTTCAGAGTTGCTTCTAATGTACCAAAGCTGGACTTAGACATAATTTCACTCTCACAACATTATGACTGGTTGGAGACAGTCCGAACCACAAGTACCGGGTCCATGGTTCTGGCCGTATACTGGGGGGACGGGGACGACTCCCATTAACCCCTGACTATACCGGGGATACGCTTATCACAATGCCTTTCTGGTCTGTGCTGAAGCAGGGCATTCTAGCAGGCAAGTGGCTTGACCTTTATTAGTGAGCCTGGTTACCCCCTCTGGAACCACAGACTTAGAAATCGCCAGCTCATATACAGTGCATAAAATATATTTATATATATACCCTTATACACCATTTTAATAAAAAATATCACAAAATTCTTCTAAGTCCCTCGGGAAGAGTGAAAGACGCGCACGTTCATTTTCAGAGCTCCTAGACCTTCCTATAAGAAGTTAGGCAAAAAGTAGCTTCGAAAAACGCTTAGGTTAAGTTTCAGAGTTGCTTCTAATGTACCAAAGCTGGACTTAGACATAATGTCACTCTCACAACATTATGGCTGGTTGGAGACAGTCCGAACCACAAGTACCGGGTCCATGGTTCTGGCCGTATACTGGGGGGACGGGGACGACTCCCATTAACCCCTGACTATACCGGGGATACGCTTATCACAATGCCTTTCTGGTCTGTGCTGAAGCAGGGCATTCTGGCAGCCAAGTGGCTTGACCTTTATTAGTGAGCCTGGTTACCCCCTCTCGGAACCACAGACTTAGAAATCGCCAGCTCATATACAGTGCATAAAATATATTTATATATATACCCTTATACACCATTTTAATAAAAAATATCACAAAATTCTTCTAAGTCTCTCGGGAAGAGTGAAAGACGCGCACGTTCATTTTCAGAGCTCCTAGACCTTCCTATAAGAAGTTAGCTAAAAAGTAGCTTCGAAAAACGCTTAGGTTAAGTTTCAGAGTTGCTTCTAATGTACCAAAGCTGGACTTAGACATAATTTCACTCTCACAACATTATGGCTGGTTGGAGAGGGTCCGAACCACAAGTACCGGGTCCATGGTTCTGGCCGTATACTGGGGGGACGGGGACGACTCCCATTAACCCCTGACTATACCGGGGATACGCTTATCACAATGCCTTTCTGGTCTGTGCTGAAGCAGGGCATTCTGGCAGCCAAGTGGCTTGACCTTTATTAGTGAGCCTGGTTACCCCCTCTCGGAACCACAGACTTAGAAATCGCCAGCTCATATACAGTGCATAAAATATATTTATATATATACCCTTATACACCATTTTAATAAAAAAATATCACAAAATTCTTCTAAGTCTCTCGGGAAGAGTGAAAGACGCGCACGTTCATTTTCAGAGCTCCTAGACCTTCCTATAAGAAGTTAGCCAAAAAGTAGCTTCGAAAAACGCTTAGGTTAAGTTTCAGAGTTGCTTCTAATGTACCAAAGCTGGACTTAGACATAATTTCACTCTCACAACATTATGGCTGGTTGGAGAGGGTCCGAACCACAAGTACCGGGTCCATGGTTCTGGCCGTATACTGGGGGGACGGGGACGACTCCCATTAACCCCTGACTATACCGGGGATACGCTTATCACAATGCCTTTCTGGTCTGTGCTGAAGCAGGGCATTCTGGCAGCCAAGTGGCTTGACCTTTATTAGTGAGCCTGGTTACCCCCTCTCGGAACCACAGACTTAGAAATCGCCAGCTCATATACAGTGCATAAAATATATTTATATATATACCCTTATACACCATTTTAATAAAAAAATATCACAAAATTCTTCTAAGTCTCTCGGGAAGAGTGAAAGATGCGCACGTTCATTTTCAGAGCTCCTAGACCTTCCTATAAGAAGTTAGCCAAAAAGTAGCTTCGAAAAACGCTTAGGTTAAGTTTCAGAGTTGCTTCTAATGTACCAAAGCTGGACTTAGACATAATTTCACTATCACAACATTATGGCTGGTTGGAGACAGTCCGAACCACAAGTACCGGGTCCATGGTTCTGGCCGTATACTGGGGGGACGGGGACGACTCCCATTAACTCCTGACTATACCGGGGATACGCTTATCACAATGCCTTTCTGGTCTGTGCTGAAGCAGGGCATTCTGGCAGCCAAGTGGCTTGACCTTTATTAGTGAGCCTGGTTACCCCCTCTCGGAACCACAGACTTAGAAATCGCCAGCTCATATACAGTGCATAAAATATATTTATATATATACCCTTATACACCATTTTAATAAAAAATATCACAAAATTCTTCTAAGTCTCTCTGGAAGAGTGAAAGACGCGCACGTTCATTTTCAGAGCTCCTAGACCTTCCTATAAGAAGTTAGCTAAAAAGTAGCTTCGAAAAACGCTTAGGTTAAGTTTCAGAGTTGCTTCTAATGTACCAAAGCTGGACTTAGACATAATTTCACTCTCACAACATTATGGCTGGTTGGAGACAGTCCGAACCACAAGTACCGGGTCCATGGTTCTGGCCGTATACTGGGGGGACGGGGACGACTCCCATTAACCCCTGACTATACCGGGGATACGCTTATCACAATGCCTTTCTGGTCTGTGCTGAAGCAGGGCATTCTGGCAGCCAAGTGGCTTGACCTTTATTAGTGAGCCTGGTTACCCCCTCTCGGAACCACAGACTTAGAAATCGCCAGCTCATATACAGTGCATAAAATATATTTATATATATATACCCTTATACACCATTTTAATAAAAAATATCACAAAATTCTTCTAAGTCTCTCTGGAAGAGTGAAAGACGCGCACGTTCATTTTCAGAGCTCCTAGACCTTCCTATAAGAAGTTAGCTAAAAAGTAGCTTCGAAAAACGCTTAGGTTAAGTTTCAGAGTTGCTTCTAATGTACCAAAGCTGGACTTAGACATAATTTCACTCTCACAACATTATGGCTGGTTGGAGAGGGTCCGAACCACAAGTACCGGGTCCATGGTTTTGGCCGTATACTGGGGGGACGGGGACGACTCCCATTAACCCCTGACTATACCGGGGATACGCTTATCACAATGCCTTTCTGGTCTGTGCTGAAGCAGGGCATTCTGGCAGCCAAGTGCTTGACCTTTATTAGTGAGCCTGGTTACCCCCTCTCGGAACCACAGACTTAGAAATCGCCAGCTCATATACAGTGCATAAAATATATTTATATATATATACCCTTATACACCATTTTAATAAAAAATATCACAAAATTCTTCTAAGTCTCTCGGGAAGAGTGAAAGACGCGCACGTTCATTTTCAGAGCTCCGAGACCTTCCTATAAGAAGTTAGCTAAAAAGTAGCTTCGAAAAACGCTTAGGTTAAGTTTCAGAGTTGCTTCTAATGTACCAAAGCTGGACTTAGACATAATTTCACTCTCACAACATTATGGCTGGTTGGAGACAGTCCGAACCACAAGTACCGGGTCCATGGTTCTGGCCGTATACTGGGGGGACGGGGACGACTCCCATTAACCCCTGACTATACCGGGGATACGCTTATCACAATGCCTTTCTGGTTTGTGCTGAAGCAGGGCATTCTGGCAGGCAAGTGGCTTGACCTTTATTAGTGAGCCTGGTTACCCCCTCTCGGAACCACAGACTTAGAAATCGCCAGCTCATATACAGTGCATAAAATATATTTATATATATACCCTTATACACCATTTTAATAAAAAATATCACAAAATTCTTCTAAGTTCCTCGGGAAGAGTGAAAGACGCGCACGTTCATTTTCAGAGCTCCTAGACCTTCCTATAAGAAGTTAGCTAAAAAGTAGCTTCGAAAAACGCTTAGGTTAAGTTTCAGAGTTGCTTCTAATGTACCAAAGCTGGACTTAGACATAATTTCACTCTCACAACATTATGGCTGGTTGGAGAGGGTCCGAACCACAAGTACCGGGTCCATGGTTCTGGCCGTATACTGGGGGGACGGGGACGACTCCCATTAACCCCTGACTATACCGGGGATACGCTTATCACAATGCCTTTCTGGTCTGTGCTGAAGCAGGGCATTCTGGCAGCCAAGTGGCTTGACCTTTATTAGTGAGCCTGGTTACCCCCTCTCGGAACCACAGACTTAGAAATCGCCAGCTCATATACAGTGCATAAAATATATTTATATATATACCCTTATACACCATTTTAATAAAAAATATCACAAAATTCTTCTAAGTCTCTCGGGAAGAGTGAAAGACGCGCACGTTCATTTTCAGAGCTCCTAGACCTTCCTATAAGAAGTTAGCCAAAAAGTATCTTCGAAAAACGCTTAGGTTAAGTTTCAGAGTTGCTTCTAATGTACCAAAGCTGGACTTAGACATAATTTCACTCTCACAACATTATGACTGGTTGGAGACAGTCCGAACCACAAGTACCGGGTCCATGGTTCTGGCCGTATACTGGGGGGACGGGGACGACTCCCATTAACCCCTGACTATACCGGGGATACGCTTATCACAATGCCTTTCTGGTCTGTGCTGAAGCAGGGCATTCTAGCAGGCAAGTGGCTTGACCTTTATTAGTGAGCCTGGTTACCCCCTCTGGAACCACAGACTTAGAAATCGCCAGCTCATATACAGTGCATAAAATATATTTATATATATACCCTTATACACCATTTTAATAAAAAATATCACAAAATTCTTCTAAGTCCCTCGGGAAGAGTGAAAGACGCGCACGTTCATTTTCAGAGCTCCTAGACCTTCCTATAAGAAGTTAGGCAAAAAGTAGCTTCGAAAAACGCTTAGGTTAAGTTTCAGAGTTGCTTCTAATGTACCAAAGCTGGACTTAGACATAATGTCACTCTCACAACATTATGGCTGGTTGGAGACAGTCCGAACCACAAGTACCGGGTCCATGGTTCTGGCCGTATACTGGGGGGACGGGGACGACTCCCATTAACCCCTGACTATACCGGGGATACGCTTATCACAATGCCTTTCTGGTCTGTGCTGAAGCAGGGCATTCTGGCAGCCAAGTGGCTTGACCTTTATTAGTGAGCCTGGTTACCCCCTCTCGGAACCACAGACTTAGAAATCGCCAGCTCATATACAGTGCATAAAATATATTTATATATATACCCTTATACACCATTTTAATAAAAAATATCACAAAATTCTTCTAAGTCTCTCGGGAAGAGTGAAAGACGCGCACGTTCATTTTCAGAGCTCCTAGACCTTCCTATAAGAAGTTAGCTAAAAAGTAGCTTCGAAAAACGCTTAGGTTAAGTTTCAGAGTTGCTTCTAATGTACCAAAGCTGGACTTAGACATAATTTCACTCTCACAACATTATGGCTGGTTGGAGAGGGTCCGAACCACAAGTACCGGGTCCATGGTTCTGGCCGTATACTGGGGGGACGGGGACGACTCCCATTAACCCCTGACTATACCGGGGATACGCTTATCACAATGCCTTTCTGGTCTGTGCTGAAGCAGGGCATTCTGGCAGCCAAGTGGCTTGACCTTTATTAGTGAGCCTGGTTACCCCCTCTCGGAACCACAGACTTAGAAATCGCCAGCTCATATACAGTGCATAAAATATATTTATATATATACCCTTATACACCATTTTAATAAAAAAATATCACAAAATTCTTCTAAGTCTCTCGGGAAGAGTGAAAGACGCGCACGTTCATTTTCAGAGCTCCTAGACCTTCCTATAAGAAGTTAGCCAAAAAGTAGCTTCGAAAAACGCTTAGGTTAAGTTTCAGAGTTGCTTCTAATGTACCAAAGCTGGACTTAGACATAATTTCACTCTCACAACATTATGGCTGGTTGGAGAGGGTCCGAACCACAAGTACCGGGTCCATGGTTCTGGCCGTATACTGGGGGGACGGGGACGACTCCCATTAACCCCTGACTATACCGGGGATACGCTTATCACAATGCCTTTCTGGTCTGTGCTGAAGCAGGGCATTCTGGCAGCCAAGTGGCTTGACCTTTATTAGTGAGCCTGGTTACCCCCTCTCGGAACCACAGACTTAGAAATCGCCAGCTCATATACAGTGCATAAAATATATTTATATATATACCCTTATACACCATTTTAATAAAAAAATATCACAAAATTCTTCTAAGTCTCTCGGGAAGAGTGAAAGACGCGCACGTTCATTTTCAGAGCTCCTAGACCTTCCTATAAGAAGTTAGCCAAAAAGTAGCTTCGAAAAACGCTTAGGTTAAGTTTCAGAGTTGCTTCTAATGTACCAAAGCTGGACTTAGACATAATTTCACTATCACAACATTATGGCTGGTTGGAGACAGTCCGAACCACAAGTACCGGGTCCATGGTTCTGGCCGTATACTGGGGGGACGGGGACGACTCCCATTAACTCCTGACTATACCGGGGATACGCTTATCACAATGCCTTTCTGGTCTGTGCTGAAGCAGGGCATTCTGGCAGCCAAGTGGCTTGACCTTTATTAGTGAGCCTGGTTACCCCCTCTCGGAACCACAGACTTAGAAATCGCCAGCTCATATACAGTGCATAAAATATATTTATATATATACCCTTATACACCATTTTAATAAAAAATATCACAAAATTCTTCTAAGTCTCTCTGGAAGAGTGAAAGACGCGCACGTTCATTTTCAGAGCTCCTAGACCTTCCTATAAGAAGTTAGCTAAAAAGTAGCTTCGAAAAACGCTTAGGTTAAGTTTCAGAGTTGCTTCTAATGTACCAAAGCTGGACTTAGACATAATTTCACTCTCACAACATTATGGCTGGTTGGAGACAGTCCGAACCACAAGTACCGGGTCCATGGTTCTGGCCGTATACTGGGGGGACGGGGACGACTCCCATTAACCCCTGACTATACCGGGGATACGCTTATCACAATGCCTTTCTGGTCTGTGCTGAAGCAGGGCATTCTGGCAGCCAAGTGGCTTGACCTTTATTAGTGAGCCTGGTTACCCCCTCTCGGAACCACAGACTTAGAAATCGCCAGCTCATATACAGTGCATAAAATATATTTATATATATACCCTTATACACCATTTTAATAAAAAATATCACAAAATTCTTCTAAGTCTCTCGGGAAGAGTGAAAGACGCGCACGTTCATTTTCAGAGCTCCTAGACCTTCCTATAAGAAGTTAGCTAAAAAGTAGCTTCGAAAAACGCTTAGGTTAAGTTTCAGAGTTGCTTCTAATGTACCAAAGCTGGACTTAGACATAATTTCACTCTCACAACATTATGGCTGGTTGGAGACAGTCCGAACCACAAGTACCGGGTCCATGGTTCTGGCCGTATACTGGGGAGACGGGGACGACTTCCATTAACCCCTGACTATACCGGGGATACGCTTATCACAATGCCTTTCTGGTCTGTGCTGAAGCAGGGCATTCTGGCAGCCAAGTGGCTTGACCTTTATTAGTGAGCCTGGTTACCCCCTCTCGGAACCACAGACTTAGAAATCGCCAGCTCATATACAGTGCATAAAATATATTTATATATATACCCTTATACACCATTTTAATAAAAAAATATCACAAAATTCTTCTAAGTTTCTCGGGAAGAGTGAAAGACGCGCACGTTCATTTTCAGAGCTCCTAGACCTTCCTAAAAGAAGTTAGCCAAAAAGTAGCTTCGAAAAACGCTTAGGTTAAGTTTCAGAGTTGCTTCTAATGTACCAAAGCTGGACTTAGACATAATTTCACTCTCACAACATTATGGCTGGTTGGAGACAGTCCGAACCACAAGTACCGGGTCCATGGTTCTGGCCGTATACTGGGGAGACGGGGACGACTCCCATTAACCCCTGACTATACCGGGGATACGCTTATCACAATGCCTTTCTGGTCTGTGCTGAAGCAGGGCATTCTGGCAGCCAAGTGGCTTGACCTTTATTAGTGAGCCTGGTTACCCCCTCTCGGAACCACAGACTTAGAAATCGCCAGCTCATATACAGTGCATAAAATATATTTATATATATACCCTTATACACCATTTTAATAAAAAATATCACAAAATTCTTCTAAGTCTCTCGGGAAGAGTGAAAGACGCGCACGTTCATTTTCAGAGTTCCTAGACCTTCCTATAAGAAGTTAGCTAAAAAGTAGCTTCGAAAAACGCTTAGGTTAAGTTTCAGAGTTGCTTCTAATGTACCAAAGCTGGACTTAGACATAATTTCACTCTCACAACATTATGGCTGGTTGGAGAGGGTCCGAACCACAAGTACCGGGTCCATGGTTCTGGCCGTATACTGGGGGGACGGGGACGACTCCCATTAACCCCTGACTATACCGGGGATACGCTTATCACAATGCCTTTCTGGTCTGTGCTGAAGCAGGGCATTCTGGCAGCCAAGTGGCTTGACCTTTATTAGTGAGCCTGGTTACCCCCTCTCGGAACCACAGACTTAGAAATCGCCAGCTCATATACAGTGCATAAAATATATTTATATATATATACCCTTATACACCATTTTAATAAAAAATATCACAAAATTCTTCTAAGTCTCTCTGGAAGAGTGAAAGACGCGCACGTTCATTTTCAGAGCTCCTAGACCTTCCTATAAGAAGTTAGCTAAAAAGTAGCTTCGAAAAACGCTTAGGTTAAGTTTCAGAGTTGCTTCTAATGTACCAAAGCTGGACTTAGACATAATTTCACTCTCACAACATTATGGCTGGTTGGAGAGGGTCCGAACCACAAGTACCGGGTCCATGGTTCTGGCCGTATACTGGGGGACGGGGACGACTCCCATTAACCCCTGACTATACCGGGGATACACTTATCACAATGCCTTTCTGGTCTGTGCTGAAGCAGGGCATTCTGGCAGCCAAGTGCTTGACCTTTATTAGTGAGCCTGGTTACCCCCTCTCGGAACCACAGACTTAGAAATCGCCAGCTCATATACAGTGCATAAAATATATTTATATATATATACCCTTATACACCATTTTAATAAAAAATATCACAAAATTCTTCTAAGTCTCTCGGGAAGAGTGAAAGACGCGCACGTTCATTTTCAGAGCTCAGAGACCTTCCTACAGTATAAGAAGTTAGCTAAAAAGTAGCTTCGAAAAACGCTTAGGTTAAGTTTCAGAGTTGCTTCTAATGTACCAAAGCTGGACTTAGACATAATTTCACTCTCACAACATTATGGCTGGTTGGAGACAGTCCGAACCACAAGTACCGGGTCCATGGTTCTGGCCGTATACTGGGGGGACGGGGACGACTCCCATTAACCCCTGACTATACCGGGGATACGCTTATCACAATGCCTTTCTGGTCTGTGCTGAAGCAGGACATTCTGGCAGCCAAGTGGCTTGACCTTTATTAGTGAGCCTGGTTACCCCCTCTCGGAACCACAGACTTAGAAATCGCCAGCTCATATACAGTGCATAAAATATATTTATATATATACCCTTATACACCATTTTAATAAAAAATATCACAAAATTCTTCTAAGTCTCTCGGGAAGAGTGAAAGACGCGCACGTTCATTTTCAGAGCTCCGAGACCTTCCTATAAGAAGTTAGCTAAAAAGTAGCTTCGAAAAACGCTTAGGTTAAGTTTCAGAGTTGCTTCTAATGTACCAAAGCTGGACTTAGACATAATTTCACTCTCACAACATTATGGCTGGTTGGAGAGGGTCCGAACCACAAGTACCGGGTCCATGGTTCTGGCCGTATACTGGGGGACGGGGACGACTCCCATTAACCCCTGACTATACCGGGGATACGCTTATCACAATGCCTTTCTGGTCTGTGCTGAAGCAGGGCATTCTGGCAGCCAAGTGGCTTGACCTTTATTAGTGAGCCTGGTTACCCCCTCTCGGAACCACAGACTTAGAAATCGCCAGCTCATATACAGTGCATAAAATATATTTATATATATACCCTTATACACCATTTTAATAAAAAATATCACAAAATTCTTCTAAGTCTCTCTGGAAGAGTGAAAGACGCGCACGTTCATTTTCAGAGCTCCTAGACCTTCCTATAAGAAGTTAGCTAAAAAGTAGCTTCGAAAAACGCTTAGGTTAAGTTTCAGAGTTGCTTCTAATGTACCAAAGCTGGACTTAGACATAATTTCACTCTCACAACATTATGGCTGGTTGGAGAGGGTCCGAACCACAAGTACCGGGTCCATGGTTCTGGCCGTATACTGGGGGGACGGGGACGACTCCCATTAACCCCTGACTATACCGGGGATACGCTTATCACAATGCCTTTCTGGTCTGTGCTGAAGCAGGGCATTCTGGCAGCCAAGTGCTTGACCTTTATTAGTGAGCCTGGTTACCCCCTCTCGGAACCACAGACTTAGAAATCGCCAGCTCATATACAGTGCATAAAATATATTTATATATATATACCCTTATACACCATTTTAATAAAAAATATCACAAAATTCTTCTAAGTCTCTCGGGAAGAGTGAAAGACGCGCACGTTCATTTTCAGAGCTCCGAGACCTTCCTATAAGAAGTTAGCTAAAAAGTAGCTTCGAAAAACGCTTAGGTTAAGTTTCAGAGTTGCTTCTAATGTACCAAAGCTGGACTTAGACATAATTTCACTCTCACAACATTATGGCTGGTTGGAGACAGTCCGAACCACAAGTACCGGGTCCATGGTTCTGGCCGTATACTGGGGGGACGGGGACGACTCCCATTAACCCCTGACTATACCGGGGATACGCTTATCACAATGCCTTTCTGGTTTGTGCTGAAGCAGGGCATTCTGGCAGGCAAGTGGCTTGACCTTTATTAGTGAGCCTGGTTACCCCCTCTCGGAACCACAGACTTAGAAATCGCCAGCTCATATACAGTGCATAAAATATATTTATATATATACCCTTATACACCATTTTAATAAAAAATATCACAAAATTCTTCTAAGTTCCTCGGGAAGAGTGAAAGACGCGCACGTTCATTTCCAGAGCTCCTAGACCTTCCTATAAGAAGTTAGCTAAAAAGTAGCTTCGAAAAACGCTTAGGTTAAGTTTCAGAGTTGCTTCTAATGTACCAAAGCTGGACTTAGACATCATTTCACTCTCACAACATTATGGCTGGTTGGAGAGGGTCCGAACCACAAGTACTGGGTCCATGGTTCTGGCCGTATACTGGGGGGACGGGGACGACTCCCATTAACCCCTGACTATACCGGGGATACGCTTATCACAATGCCTTTCTGGTCTGTGCTGAAGCAGGGCATTCTGGCAGCCAAGTGGCTTGACCTTTATTAGTGAGCCTGGTTACCCCCTCTCGGAACCACAGACTTAGAAATCGCCAGCTCATATACAGTGCATAAAATATATTTATATATATACCCTTATACACCATTTTAATAAAAAATATCACAAAATTCTTCTAAGTCTCTCGGGAAGAGTGAAAGACGCGCACGTTCATTTTCAGAGCTCCGAGACCTTCCTATAAGAAGTTAGCTAAAAAGTAGCTTCGAAAAACGCTTAGGTTAAGTTTCAGAGTTGCTTCTAATGTACCAAAGCTGGACTTAGACATAATTTCACTCTCACAACATTATGGCTGTTTGGAGACAGTCCGAACCACAAGTACCGGGTCCATGGTTCTGGCCGTATACTGGGGGGACGGGGACGACTCCCATTAACCCCTGACTATACCGGGGATACGCTTATCACAATGCCTTTCTGGTTTGTGCTGAAGCAGGGCATTCTGGCAGCCAAGTGGCTTGACCTTTATTAGTGAGCCTGGTTACCCCCTCTCGGAACCACAGACTTAGAAATCGCCAGCTCATATACAGTGCATAAAATATATTTATATATATACCCTTATACACCATTTTAATAAAAAATATCACAAAATTCTTCTAAGTCTCTCTGGAAGAGTGAAAGACGCGCACGTTCATTTTCAGAGCTCCTAGACCTTCCTATAAGAAGTTAGCTAAAAAGTAGCTTCGAAAAACGCTTAGGTTAAGTTTCAGAGTTGCTTCTAATGTACCAAAGCTGGACTTAGACATAATTTCACTCTCACAACATTATGGCTGGTTGGAGACAGTCCGAACCACAAGTACCGGGTCCATGGTTCTGGCCGTATACTGGGGGGACGGGGACGACTCCCATTAACCCCTGACTATACCGGGGATACGCTTATCACAATGCCTTTCTGGTCTGTGCTGAAGCAGGGCATTCTGGCAGCCAAGTGGCTTGACCTTTATTAGTGAGCCTGGTTACCCCCTCTCGGAACCACAGACTTAGAAATCGCCAGCTCATATACAGTGCATAAAATATATTTATATATATACCCTTATACACCATTTTAATATAAAATATCACAAAATTCTTCTAAGTCCCTCGGAAAGAGTGAAAGACGCGCACGTTCATTTTCAGAGCTCCTAGACCTTCCTATAAGAAGTTAGCCAAAAAGTATCTTCGAAAAACGCTTAGGTTAAGTGTCAGAGTTGCTTCTAATGTACCAAAGCTGGACTTAGACATAATTTCACTCTCACAACATTATGACTGGTTGGAGACAGTCCGAACCACAAGTACCGGGTCCATGGTTCTGGCCGTATACTGGGGGGACGGGGACGACTCCCATTAACCCCTGACTATACCGGGGATACGCTTATCACAATGCCTTTCTGGTCTGTGCTGAAGCAGGGCATTCTAGCAGGCAAGTGGCTTGACCTTTATTAGTGAGCCTGGTTACCCCCTCTCGGAACCACAGACTTAGAAATCGCCAGCTCATATACAGTGCATAAAATATATTTATATATATACCCTTATACACCATTTTAATAAAAAATATCACAAAATTCTTCTAAGTCCCTCGGGAAGAGTGAAAGACGCGCACGTTCATTTTCAGAGATCCTAGACCTTCCTATAAGAAGTTAGCCAAAAAGTAGCTTCGAAAAACGCTTAGGTTAAGTTTCAGAGTTGCTTCTAATGTACCAAAGCTGGACTTAGACATAATGTCACTCTCACAACATTATAGCTGGTTGGAGACAGTCCGAACCACAAGTACCGGGTCCATGGTTCTGGCCGTATACTGGGGGGACGGGGACGACTCCCATTAACCCCTGACTATACCGGGGATACGCTTATCACAATGCCTTTCTGGTTTGTGCTGAAGCAGGGCATTCTGGCAGGCAAGTGGCTTGACCTTTATTAGTGAGCCTGGTTACCCCCTCTCGGAACCACAGACTTAGAAATCGCCAGCTCATATACAGTGCATAAAATATATTTATATATATACCCTTATACACCATTTTAATAAAAAATATCACAAAATTCTTCTAAGTTCCTCGGGAAGAGTGAAAGACGCGCACGTTCATTTCCAGAGCTCCTAGACCTTCCTATAAGAAGTTAGCTAAAAAGTAGCTTCGAAAAACGCTTAGGTTAAGTTTCAGAGTTGCTTCTAATGTACCAAAGCTGGACTTAGACATCATTTCACTCTCACAACATTATGGCTGGTTGGAGAGGGTCCGAACCACAAGTACTGGGTCCATGGTTCTGGCCGTATACTGGGGGGACGGGGACGACTCCCATTAACCCCTGACTATACCGGGGATACGCTTATCACAATGCCTTTCTGGTCTGTGCTGAAGCAGGGCATTCTGGCAGCCAAGTGGCTTGACCTTTATTAGTGAGCCTGGTTACCCCCTCTCGGAACCACAGACTTAGAAATCGCCAGCTCATATACAGTGCATAAAATATATTTATATATATACCCTTATACACCATTTTAATAAAAAATATCACAAAATTCTTCTAAGTCTCTCGGGAAGAGTGAAAGACGCGCACGTTCATTTTCAGAGCTCCGAGACCTTCCTATAAGAAGTTAGCTAAAAAGTAGCTTCGAAAAACGCTTAGGTTAAGTTTCAGAGTTGCTTCTAATGTACCAAAGCTGGACTTAGACATAATTTCACTCTCACAACATTATGGCTGGTTGGAGACAGTCCGAACCACAAGTACCGGGTCCATGGTTCTGGCCGTATACTGGGGGGACGGGGACGACTCCCATTAACCCCTGACTATACCGGGGATACGCTTATCACAATGCCTTTCTGGTTTGTGCTGAAGCAGGGCATTCTGGCAGCCAAGTGGCTTGACCTTTATTAGTGAGCCTGGTTACCCCCTCTCGGAACCACAGACTTAGAAATCGCCAGCTCATATACAGTGCATAAAATATATTTATATATATACCCTTATACACCATTTTAATAAAAAATATCACAAAATTCTTCTAAGTCTCTCTGGAAGAGTGAAAGACGCGCACGTTCATTTTCAGAGCTCCTAGACCTTCCTATAAGAAGTTAGCTAAAAAGTAGCTTCGAAAAACGCTTAGGTTAAGTTTCAGAGTTGCTTCTAATGTACCAAAGCTGGACTTAGACATAATTTCACTCTCACAACATTATGGCTGGTTGGAGACAGTCCGAACCACAAGTACCGGGTCCATGGTTCTGGCCGTATACTGGGGGGACGGGGACGACTCCCATTAACCCCTGACTATACCGGGGATACGCTTATCACAATGCCTTTCTGGTCTGTGCTGAAGCAGGGCATTCTGGCAGCCAAGTGGCTTGACCTTTATTAGTGAGCCTGGTTACCCCCTCTCGGAACCACAGACTTAGAAATCGCCAGCTCATATACAGTGCATAAAATATATTTATATATATACCCTTATACACCATTTTAATATAAAATATCACAAAATTCTTCTAAGTCCCTCGGAAAGAGTGAAAGACGCGCACGTTCATTTTCAGAGCTCCTAGACCTTCCTATAAGAAGTTAGCCAAAAAGTATCTTCGAAAAACGCTTAGGTTAAGTGTCAGAGTTGCTTCTAATGTACCAAAGCTGGACTTAGACATAATTTCACTCTCACAACATTATGACTGGTTGGAGACAGTCCGAACCACAAGTACCGGGTCCATGGTTCTGGCCGTATACTGGGGGGACGGGGACGACTCCCATTAACCCCTGACTATACCGGGGATACGCTTATCACAATGCCTTTCTGGTCTGTGCTGAAGCAGGGCATTCTAGCAGGCAAGTGGCTTGACCTTTATTAGTGAGCCTGGTTACCCCCTCTCGGAACCACAGACTTAGAAATCGCCAGCTCATATACAGTGCATAAAATATATTTATATATATACCCTTATACACCATTTTAATAAAAAATATCACAAAATTCTTCTAAGTCCCTCGGGAAGAGTGAAAGACGCGCACGTTCATTTTCAGAGATCCTAGACCTTCCTATAAGAAGTTAGCCAAAAAGTAGCTTCGAAAAACGCTTAGGTTAAGTTTCAGAGTTGCTTCTAATGTACCAAAGCTGGACTTAGACATAATGTCACTCTCACAACATTATAGCTGGTTGGAGACAGTCCGAACCACAAGTACCGGGTCCATGGTTCTGGCCGTATACTGGGGGGACGGGGACGACTCCCATTAACCCCTGACTATACCGGGGATACGCTTATCACAATGCCTTTCTGGTCTGTGCTGAAGCAGGGCATTCTGGCAGCCAAGTGGCTTGACCTTTATTAGTGAGCCTGGTTACCCCCTCTCGGAACCACAGACTTAGAAATCGCCAGCTCATATACAGTGCATAAAATATATTTATATATATACCCTTATACACCATTTTAATAAAAAATATCACAAAATTCTTCTAAGTCTCTCGGGAAGAGTGAAAGACGCGCACGTTCATTTTCAGAGCTCCTAGACCTTCCTATAAGAAGTTAGCTAAAAAGTAGCTTCGAAAAACGCATAGGTTAAGTTTCAGAGTTGCTTCTAATGTACCAAAGCTGGACTTAGACATAATTTCACTCTCACAACATTATGGCTGGTTGGAGAGGGTCCGAACCACAAGTACCGGGTCCATGGTTCTGGCCGTATACTGGGGGGACGGGGACGACTCCCATTAACCCCTGACTATACCGGGGATACGCTTATCACAATGCCTTTCTGGTCTGTGCTGAAGCAGGGCATTCTGGCAGCCAAGTGGCTTGACCTTTATTAGTGAGCCTGGTTACCCCCTCTCGGAACCACAGACTTAGAAATCGCCAGCTCATATACAGTGCATAAAATATATTTATATATATACCCTTATACACCATTTTAATATAAAATATCACAAAATTCTTCTAAGTCTCTCGGGAAGAGTGAAAGACGCGCACGTTCATTTTCAGAGCTCCTAGACCTTCCTATAAGAAGTTAGCTAAAAAGTAGCTTCGAAAAACGCTTAGGTTAAGTTTCAGAGTTGCTTCTAATGTACCAAAGCTGGACTTAGACATAATTTCACTCTCACAACATTATGGCTGTTGGAGAGGGTCCGAACCACAAGTACCGGGTCCATGGTTCTGGCCGTATACTTGGGGGACGGGGACGACTCCCATTAACCCCTGACTATACCGGGGATACGCTTATCACAATGCCTTTCTGGTCTGTGCTGAAGCAGGGCATTCTGGCAGCCAAGTGGCTTGACCTTTATTAGTGAGCCTGGTTACCCCCTCTCGGAACCACAGACTTAGAAATCGCCAGCTCATATACAGTGCATAAAATATATTTATATATATACCCTTATACACCATTTTAATAAAAAAATATCACAAAATTCTTCTAAGTCTCTCGGGAAGAGTGAAAGACGCGCACGTTCATTTTCAGAGCTCCTAGACCTTCCTATAAGAAGTTAGCCAAAAAGTAGCTTCGAAAAACGCTTAGGTTAAGTTTCAGAGTTGCTTCTAATGTACCAAAGCTGGACTTAGACATAATTTCACTCTCACAACATTATGGCTGGTTGGAGAGGGTCCGAACCACAAGTACCGGGTCCATGGTTCTGGCCGTATACTGGGGGGACGGGGACGACTCCCATTAACCCCTGACTATACCGGGGATACGCTTATCACAATGCCTTTCTGGTCTGTGCTGAAGCAGGGCATTCTGGCAGCCAAGTGGCTTGACCTTTATTAGTGAGCCTGGTTACCCCCTCTCGGAACCACAGACTTAGAAATCGCCAGCTCATATACAGTGCATAAAATATATTTATATATATACCCTTATACACCATTTTAATAAAAAAATATCACAAAATTCTTCTAAGTCTCTCGGGAAGAGTGAAAGACACGCACGTTCATTTTCAGAGCTCCTAGACCTTCCTATAAGAAGTTAGCCAAAAAGTAGCTTCGAAAAACGCTTAGGTTAAGTTTCAGAGTTGCTTCTAATGTACCAAAGCTGGACTTAGACATAATTTCACTCTCACAACATTATGGCTGGTTGGAGACAGTCCGAACCACAAGTACCGGGTCCATGGTTCTGGCCGTATACTGGGGGGACGGGGACGACTCCCATTAACTCCTGACTATACCGGGGATACGCTTATCACAATGCCTTTCTGGTCTGTGCTGAAGCAGGGCATTCTGGCAGCCAAGTGGCTTGACCTTTATTAGTGAGCCTGGTTACCCCCTCTCGGAACCACAGACTTAGAAATCGCCAGCTCATATACAGTGCATAAAATATATTTATATATATACCCTTATACACCATTTTAATAAAAAATATCACAAAATTCTTCTAAGTCTCTCTGGAAGAGTGAAAGACGCGCACGTTCATTTTCAGAGCTCCTAGACCTTCCTATAAGAAGTTAGCTAAAAAGTAGCTTCGAAAAACGCTTAGGTTAAGTTTCAGAGTTGCTTCTAATGTACCAAAGCTGGACTTAGACATAATTTCACTCTCACAACATTATGGCTGGTTGGAGACAGTCCGAACCACAAGTACCGGGTCCATGGTTCTGGCCGTATACTGGGGGGACGGGGACGACTCCCATTAACCCCTGACTATACCGGGGATACGCTTATCACAATGCCTTTCTGGTCTGTGCTGAAGCAGGGCATTCTGGCAGCCAAGTGGCTTGACCTTTATTAGTGAGCCTGGTTACCCCCTCTCGGAACCACAGACTTAGAAATCGCCAGCTCATATACAGTGCATAAAATATATTTATATATATACCCTTATACACCATTTTAATATAAAATATCACAAAATTCTTCTAAGTCCCTCGGAAAGAGTGAAAGACGCGCACGTTCATTTTCAGAGCTCCTAGACCTTCCTATAAGAAGTTAGCCAAAAAGTATCTTCGAAAAACGCTTAGGTTAAGTTTCAGAGTTGCTTCTAATGTACCAAAGCTGAATTTAGACATAATTTCACTCTCACAACATTATGACTGGTTGGAGACAGTCCGAACCACAAGTACCGGGTCCATGGTTCTGGCCGTATACTGGGGGGACGGGGACGACTCCCATTAACCCCTGACTATACCGGGGATACGCTTATCACAATGCCTTTCTGGTCTGTGCTGAAGCAGGGCATTCTAGCAGGCAAGTGGCTTGACCTTTATTAGTGAGCCTGGTTACCCCCTCTCGGAACCACAGACTTAGAAATCGCCAGCTCATATACAGTGCATAAAATATATTTATATATATACCCTTATACACCATTTTAATAAAAAATATCACAAAATTCTTCTAAGTCCCTCGGGAAGAGTGAAAGACGCGCACGTTCATTTTCAGAGATCCTAGACCTTCCTATAAGAAGTTAGCCAAAAAGTAGCTTCGAAAAACGCTTAGGTTAAGTTTCAGAGTTGCTTCTAATGTACCAAAGCTGGACTTAGACATAATTTCACTCTCACAACATTATGGCTGGTTGGAGAGGGTCCGAACCACAAGTACCGGGTCCATGTTTCTGGCCGTATACTGGGGGGACGGGGACGACTCCCATTAACCCCTGACTATACCGGGGATACGCTTATCACAATGCCTTTCTGGTCAGTGCTGAAGCAGGGCATTCTGGCAGCCAAGTGGCTTGACCTTTATTAGTGAGCCTGGTTACCCCCTCTCGGAACCACAGACTTAGAAATCGCCAGCTCATATACAGTGCATAAAATATATTTATATATATACCCTTATACACCATTTTAATAAAAAAATATCACAAAATTCTTCTAAGTCTCTCGGGAAGAGAGAAAGACGCGCACGTTCATTTTCAGAGCTCCTAGACCTTCCTATAAGAAGTTAGCCAAAAAGTAGCTTCGAAAAACGCTTAGGTTAAGTTTCAGAGTTGCTTCTAATGTACCAAAGCTGGACTTAGACATAATTTCACTCTCACAACATTATGGCTGGTTGGAGAGGGTCCGAACCACAAGTACCGGGTCCATGGTTCTGGCCGTATACTGGGGGGACGGGGACGACTCCCATTAACCCCTGACTATACCGGGGATACGCTTATCACAATGCCTTTCTGGTCTGTGCTGAAGCAGGGCATTCTGGCAGCCAAGTGGCTTGACCTTTATTAGTGAGCCTGGTTACCCCCTCTCGGAACCACAGACTTAGAAATCGCCAGCTCATATACAGTGCATAAAATATATTTATATATATACCCTTATACACCATTTTAATAAAAAATATCACAAAATTCTTCTAAGTCTCTCTGGAAGAGTGAAAGACGCGCACGTTCATTTTCAGAGCTCCTAGACCTTCCTATAAGAAGTTAGCTAAAAAGTAGCTTCGAAAAACGCTTAGGTTAAGTTTCAGAGTTGCTTCTAATGTACCAAAGCTGGACTGAGACATAATTTCACTCTCACAACATTATGGCTGGTTGGAGACAGTCCGAACCACAAGTACCGGGTCCATGGTTCTGGCCGTATACTGGGGGGACGGGGACGACTCCCATTAACCCCTGACTATACCGGGGATACGCTTATCACAATGCCTTTCTGGTCTGTGCTGAAGCAGGGCATTCTGGCAGCCAAGTGGCTTGACCTTTATTAGTGAGCCTGGTTACCCCCTCTCGGAACCACAGACTTAGAAATCGCCAGCTCATATACAGTGCATAAAATATATTTATATATATACCCTTATACACCATTTTAATAAAAAAATATCACAAAATTCTTCTAAGTCTCTCGGGAAGAGTGAAAGACACGCACGTTCATTTTCAGAGCTCCTAGACCTTCCTATAAGAAGTTAGCCAAAAAGTAGCTTCGAAAAACGCTTAGGTTAAGTTTCAGAGTTGCTTCTAATGTACCAAAGCTGGACTTAGACATAATTTCACTCTCACAACATTATGGCTGGTTGGAGACAGTCCGAACCACAAGTACCGGGTCCATGGTTCTGGCCGTATACTGGGGGGACGGGGACGACTCCCATTAACTCCTGACTATACCGGGGATACGCTTATCACAATGCCTTTCTGGTCTGTGCTGAAGCAGGGCATTCTGGCAGCCAAGTGGCTTGACCTTTATTAGTGAGCCTGGTTACCCCCTCTCGGAACCACAGACTTAGAAATCGCCAGCTCATATACAGTGCATAAAATATATTTATATATATACCCTTATACACCATTTTAATAAAAAATATCACAAAATTCTTCTAAGTCTCTCTGGAAGAGTGAAAGACGCGCACGTTCATTTTCAGAGCTCCTAGACCTTCCTATAAGAAGTTAGCTAAAAAGTAGCTTCGAAAAACGCTTAGGTTAAGTTTCAGAGTTGCTTCTAATGTACCAAAGCTGGACTTAGACATAATTTCACTCTCACAACATTATGGCTGGTTGGAGACAGTCCGAACCACAAGTACCGGGTCCATGGTTCTGGCCGTATACTGGGGGGACGGGGACGACTCCCATTAACCCCTGACTATACCGGGGATACGCTTATCACAATGCCTTTCTGGTCTGTGCTGAAGCAGGGCATTCTGGCAGCCAAGTGGCTTGACCTTTATTAGTGAGCCTGGTTACCCCCTCTCGGAACCACAGACTTAGAAATCGCCAGCTCATATACAGTGCATAAAATATATTTATATATATACCCTTATACACCATTTTAATATAAAATATCACAAAATTCTTCTAAGTCCCTCGGAAAGAGTGAAAGACGCGCACGTTCATTTTCAGAGCTCCTAGACCTTCCTATAAGAAGTTAGCCAAAAAGTATCTTCGAAAAACGCTTAGGTTAAGTTTCAGAGTTGCTTCTAATGTACCAAAGCTGGACTTAGACATAATTTCACTCTCACAACATTATGACTGGTTGGAGACAGTCCGAACCACAAGTACCGGGTCCATGGTTCTGGCCGTATACTGGGGGGACGGGGACGACTCCCATTAACCCCTGACTATACCGGGGATACGCTTATCACAATGCCTTTCTGGTCTGTGCTGAAGCAGGGCATTCTAGCAGGCAAGTGGCTTGACCTTTATTAGTGAGCCTGGTTACCCCCTCTCGGAACCACAGACTTAGAAATCGCCAGCTCATATACAGTGCATAAAATATATTTATATATATACCCTTATACACCATTTTAATAAAAAATATCACAAAATTCTTCTAAGTCCCTCGGGAAGAGTGAAAGACGCGCACGTTCATTTTCAGAGATCCTAGACCTTCCTATAAGAAGTTAGCCAAAAAGTAGCTTCGAAAAACGCTTAGGTTAAGTTTCAGAGTTGCTTCTAATGTACCAAAGCTGGACTTAGACATAATGTCACTCTCACAACATTATAGCTGGTTGGAGACAGTCCGAACCACAAGTACCGGGTCCATGGTTCTGGCCGTATACTGGGGGGACGGGGACGACTCCCATTAACCCCTGACTATACCGGGGATACGCTTATCACAATGCCTTTCTGGTCTGTGCTGAAGCAGGGCATTCTGGCAGCCAAGTGGCTTGACCTTTATTAGTGAGCCTGGTTACCCCCTCTCGGAACCACAGACTTAGAAATCGCCAGCTCATATACAGTGCATAAAATATATTTATATATATACCCTTATACACCATTTTAATAAAAAATATCACAAAATTCTTCTAAGTCTCTCGGGAAGAGTGAAAGACGCGCACGTTCATTTTCAGAGCTCCTAGACCTTCCTATAAGAAGTTAGCTAAAAAGTAGCTTCGAAAAACGCATAGGTTAAGTTTCAGAGTTGCTTCTAATGTACCAAAGCTGGACTTAGACATAATTTCACTCTCACAACATTATGGCTGGTTGGAGAGGGTCCGAACCACAAGTACCGGGTCCATGTTTCTGGCCGTATACTGGGGGGACGGGGACGACTCCCATTAACCCCTGACTATACCGGGGATACGCTTATCACAATGCCTTTCTGGTCAGTGCTGAAGCAGGGCATTCTGGCAGCCAAGTGGCTTGACCTTTATTAGTGAGCCTGGTTACCCCCTCTCGGAACCACAGACTTAGAAATCGCCAGCTCATATACAGTGCATAAAATATATTTATATATATACCCTTATACACCATTTTAATAAAAAAATATCACAAAATTCTTCTAAGTCTCTCGGGAAGAGAGAAAGACGCGCACGTTCATTTTCAGAGCTCCTAGACCTTCCTATAAGAAGTTAGCCAAAAAGTAGCTTCGAAAAACGCTTAGGTTAAGTTTCAGAGTTGCTTCTAATGTACCAAAGCTGGACTTAGACATAATTTCACTCTCACAACATTATGGCTGGTTGGAGAGGGTCCGAACCACAAGTACCGGGTCCATGGTTCTGGCCGTATACTGGGGGGACGGGGACGACTCCCATTAACCCCTGACTATACCGGGGATACGCTTATCACAATGCCTTTCTGGTCTGTGCTGAAGCAGGGCATTCTGGCAGCCAAGTGGCTTGACCTTTATTAGTGAGCCTGGTTACCCCCTCTCGGAACCACAGACTTAGAAATCGCCAGCTCATATACAGTGCATAAAATATATTTATATATATACCCTTATACACCATTTTAATAAAAAATATCACAAAATTCTTCTAAGTCTCTCTGGAAGAGTGAAAGACGCGCACGTTCATTTTCAGAGCTCCTAGACCTTCCTATAAGAAGTTAGCTAAAAAGTAGCTTCGAAAAACGCTTAGGTTAAGTTTCAGAGTTGCTTCTAATGTACCAAAGCTGGACTGAGACATAATTTCACTCTCACAACATTATGGCTGGTTGGAGACAGTCCGAACCACAAGTACCGGGTCCATGGTTCTGGCCGTATACTGGGGGGACGGGGACGACTCCCATTAACCCCTGACTATACCGGGGATACGCTTATCACAATGCCTTTCTGGTCAGTGCTGAAGCAGGGCATTCTGGCAGCCAAGTGGCTTGACCTTTATTAGTGAGCCTGGTTACCCCCTCTCGGAACCACAGACTTAGAAATCGCCAGCTCATATACAGTGCATAAAATATATTTATATATATACCCTTATACACCATTTTAATAAAAAAATATCACAAAATTCTTCTAAGTCTCTCGGGAAGAGAGAAAGACGCGCACGTTCATTTTCAGAGCTCCTAGACCTTCCTATAAGAAGTTAGCCAAAAAGTAGCTTCGAAAAACGCTTAGGTTAAGTTTCAGAGTTGCTTCTAATGTACCAAAGCTGGACTTAGACATAATTTCACTCTCACAACATTATGGCTGGTTGGAGAGGGTCCGAACCACAAGTACCGGGTCCATGGTTCTGGCCGTATACTGGGGGGACGGGGACGACTCCCATTAACCCCTGACTATACCGGGGATACGCTTATCACAATGCCTTTCTGGTCTGTGCTGAAGCAGGGCATTCTGGCAGCCAAGTGGCTTGACCTTTATTAGTGAGCCTGGTTACCCCCTCTCGGAACCACAGACTTAGAAATCGCCAGCTCATATACAGTGCATAAAATATATTTATATATATACCCTTATACACCATTTTAATAAAAAATATCACAAAATTCTTCTAAGTCTCTCTGGAAGAGTGAAAGACGCGCACGTTCATTTTCAGAGCTCCTAGACCTTCCTATAAGAAGTTAGCTAAAAAGTAGCTTCGAAAAACGCTTAGGTTAAGTTTCAGAGTTGCTTCTAATGTACCAAAGCTGGACTGAGACATAATTTCACTCTCACAACATTATGGCTGGTTGGAGACAGTCCGAACCACAAGTACCGGGTCCATGGTTCTGGCCGTATACTGGGGGGACGGGGACGACTCCCATTAACCCCTGACTATACCGGGGATACGCTTATCACAATGCCTTTCTGGTCTGTGCTGAAGCAGGGCATTCTGGCAGCCAAGTGGCTTGACCTTTATTAGTGAGCCTGGTTACCCCCTCTCGGAACCACAGACTTAGAAATCGCCAGCTCATATACAGTGCATAAAATATATTTATATATATACCCTTATACACCATTTTAATAAAAAAATATCACAAAATTCTTCTAAGTCTCTCGGGAAGAGTGAAAGACGCGCACGTTCATTTTCAGAGCTCCTAGACCTTCCTATAAGAAGTTAGCCAAAAAGTAGCTTCGAAAAACGCTTAGGTTAAGTTTCAGAGTTGCTTCTAATGTACCAAAGCTGGACTTAGACATAATTTCACTCTCACAACATTATGGCTGGTTGGAGAGGGTCCGAACCACAAGTACCGGGTCCATGGTTCTGGCCGTATACTGGGGGGACGGGGACGACTCCCATTAACCCCTGACTATACCGGGGATACGCTTATCACAATGCCTTTCTGGTCTGTGCTGAAGCAGGGCATTCTGGCAGCCAAGTGGCTTGACCTTTATTAGTGAGCCTGGTTACCCCCTCTCGGAACCACAGACTTAGAAATCGCCAGCTCATATACAGTGCATAAAATATATTTATATATATACCCTTATACACCATTTTAATAAAAAATATCACAAAATTCTTCTAAGTCTCTCTGGAAGAGTGAAAGACGCGCACGTTCATTTTCAGAGCTCCTAGACCTTCCTATAAGAAGTTAGCTAAAAAGTAGCTTCGAAAAACGCTTAGGTTAAGTTTTAGAGTTGCTTCTAATGTACCAAAGCTGGACTGAGACATAATTTCACTCTCACAACATTATGGCTGGTTGGAGACAGTCCGAACCACAAGTACCGGGTCCATGGTTCTGGCCGTATACTGGGGGGACGGGGACGACTCCCATTAACCCCTGACTATACCGGGGATACGCTTATCACAATGCCTTTCTGGTCTGTGCTGAAGCAGGGCATTCTGGCAGCCAAGTGGCTTGACCTTTATTAGTGAGCCTGGTTACCCCCTCTCGGAACCACAGACTTAGAAATCGCCAGCTCATATACAGTGCATAAAATATATTTATATATATACCCTTATACACCATTTTAATATAAAATATCACAAAATTCTTCTAAGTCCCTCGGAAAGAGTGAAAGACGCGCACGTTCATTTTCAGAGCTCCTAGACCTTCCTATAAGAAGTTAGCCAAAAAGTATCTTCGAAAAACGCTTAGGTTAAGTTTCAGAGTTGCTTCTAATGTACCAAAGCTGGACTTAGACATAATTTCACTCTCACAACATTATGACTGGTTGGAGACAGTCCGAACCACAAGTACCGGGTCCATGGTTCTGGCCGTATACTGGGGGGACGGGGACGACTCCCATTAACCCCTGACTATACCGGGGATACGCTTATCACAATGCCTTTCTGGTCTGTGCTGAAGCAGGGCATTCTAGCAGGCAAGTGGCTTGACCTTTATTAGTGAGCCTGGTTACCCCCTCTCGGAACCACAGACTTAGAAATCGCCAGCTCATATACAGTGCATAAAATATATTTATATATATACCCTTATACACCATTTTAATAAAAAATATCACAAAATTCTTCTAAGTCCCTCGGGAAGAGGGAAAGACGCGCACGTTCATTTTCAGAGCTCCTAGACCTTCCTATAAGAAGTTAGCTAAAAAGTAGCTTCGAAAAACGCTTAGGTTAAGTTTCAGAGTTGCTTCTAATGTACCAAAGCTGGACTGAGACATAATTTCACTCTCACAACATTATGGCTGGTTGGAGACAGTCCGAACCACAAGTACCGGGTCCATGGTTCTGGCCGTATACTGGGGGGACGGGGACGACTCCCATTAACCCCTGACTATACCGGGGATACGCTTATCACAATGCCTTTCTGGTCTGTGCTGAAGCAGGGCATTCTGGCAGCCAAGTGGCTTGACCTTTATTAGTGAGCCTGGTTACCCCCTCTCGGAACCACAGACTTAGAAATCGCCAGCTCATATACAGTGCATAAAATATATTTATATATATACCCTTATACACCATTTTAATAAAAAAATATCACAAAATTCTTCTAAGTCTCTCGGGAAGAGTGAAAGACGCGCACGTTCATTTTCAGAGCTCCTAGACCTTCCTATAAGAAGTTAGCCAAAAAGTAGCTTCGAAAAACGCTTAGGTTAAGTTTCAGAGTTGCTTCTAATGTACCAAAGCTGGACTGAGACATAATTTCACTCTCACAACATTATGGCTGGTTGGAGACAGTCCGAACCACAAGTACCGGGTCCATGGTTCTGGCCGTATACTGGGGGGACGGGGACGACTCCCATTAACCCCTGACTATACCGGGGATACGCTTATCACAATGCCTTTCTGGTCTGTGCTGAAGCAGGGCATTCTGGCAGCCAAGTGGCTTGACCTTTATTAGTGAGCCTGGTTACCCCCTCTCGGAACCACAGACTTAGAAATCGCCAGCTCATATACAGTGCATAAAATATATTTATATATATACCCTTATACACCATTTTAATATAAAATATCACAAAATTCTTCTAAGTCCCTCGGAAAGAGTGAAAGACGCGCACGTTCATTTTCAGAGCTCCTAGACCTTCCTATAAGAAGTTAGCCAAAAAGTATCTTCGAAAAACGCTTAGGTTAAGTTTCAGAGTTGCTTCTAATGTACCAAAGCTGGACTTAGACATAATTTCACTCTCACAACATTATGACTGGTTGGAGACAGTCCGAACCACAAGTACCGGGTCCATGGTTCTGGCCGTATACTGGGGGGACGGGGACGACTCCCATTAACCCCTGACTATACCGGGGATACGCTTATCACAATGCCTTTCTGGTCTGTGCTGAAGCAGGGCATTCTAGCAGGCAAGTGGCTTGACCTTTATTAGTGAGCCTGGTTACCCCCTCTCGGAACCACAGACTTAGAAATCGCCAGCTCATATACAGTGCATAAAATATATTTATATATATACCCTTATACACCATTTTAATAAAAAATATCACAAAATTCTTCTAAGTCCCTCGGGAAGAGTGAAAGACGCGCACGTTCATTTTCAGAGATCCTAGACCTTCCTATAAGAAGTTAGCCAAAAAGTAGCTTCGAAAAACGCTTAGGTTAAGTTTCAGAGTTGCTTCTAATGTACCAAAGCTGGACTGAGACATAATTTCACTCTCACAACATTATGGCTGGTTGGAGACAGTCCGAACCACAAGTACCGGGTCCATGGTTCTGGCCGTATACTGGGGGGACGGGGACGACTCCCATTAACCCCTGACTATACCGGGGATACGCTTATCACAATGCCTTTCTGGTCTGTGCTGAAGCAGGGCATTCTGGCAGCCAAGTGGCTTGACCTTTATTAGTGAGCCTGGTTACCCCCTCTCGGAACCACAGACTTAGAAATCGCCAGCTCATATACAGTGCATAAAATATATTTATATATATACCCTTATACACCATTTTAATATAAAATATCACAAAATTCTTCTAAGTCCCTCGGAAAGAGTGAAAGACGCGCACGTTCATTTTCAGAGCTCCTAGACCTTCCTATAAGAAGTTAGCCAAAAAGTATCTTCGAAAAACGCTTAGGTTAAGTTTCAGAGTTGCTTCTAATGTACCAAAGCTGGACTTAGACATAATTTCACTCTCACAACATTATGACTGGTTGGAGACAGTCCGAACCACAAGTACCGGGTCCATGGTTCTGGCCGTATACTGGGGGGACGGGGACGACTCCCATTAACCCCTGACTATACCGGGGATACGCTTATCACAATGCCTTTCTGGTCTGTGCTGAAGCAGGGCATTCTAGCAGGCAAGTGGCTTGACCTTTATTAGTGAGCCTGGTTACCCCCTCTCGGAACCACAGACTTAGAAATCGCCAGCTCATATACAGTGCATAAAATATATTTATATATATACCCTTATACACCATTTTAATAAAAAATATCACAAAATTCTTCTAAGTCCCTCGGGAAGAGTGAAAGACGCGCACGTTCATTTTCAGAGATCCTAGACCTTCCTATAAGAAGTTAGCCAAAAAGTAGCTTCGAAAAACGCTTAGGTTAAGTTTCAGAGTTGCTTCTAATGTACCAAAGCTGGACTTAGACATAATGTCACTCTCACAACATTATAGCTGGTTGGAGACAGTCCGAACCACAAGTACCGGGTCCATGGTTCTGGCCGTATACTGGGGGGACGGGGACGACTCCCATTAACCCCTGACTATACCGGGGATACGCTTATCACAATGCCTTTCTGGTCTGTGCTGAAGCAGGGCATTCTGGCAGCCAAGTGGCTTGACCTTTATTAGTGAGCCTGGTTACCCCCTCTCGGAACCACAGACTTAGAAATCGCCAGCTCATATACAGTGCATAAAATATATTTATATATATACCCTTATACACCATTTTAATAAAAAATATCACAAAATTCTTCTAAGTCTCTCGGGAAGAGTGAAAGACGCGCACGTTCATTTTCAGAGCTCCTAGACCTTCCTATAAGAAGTTAGCTAAAAAGTAGCTTCGAAAAACGCATAGGTTAAGTTTCAGAGTTGCTTCTAATGTACCAAAGCTGGACTTAGACATAATTTCACTCTCACAACATTATGGCTGGTTGGAGAGGGTCCGAACCACAAGTACCGGGTCCATGTTTCTGGCCGTATACTGGGGGGACGGGGACGACTCCCATTAACCCCTGACTATACCGGGGATACGCTTATCACAATGCCTTTCTGGTCAGTGCTGAAGCAGGGCATTCTGGCAGCCAAGTGGCTTGACCTTTATTAGTGAGCCTGGTTACCCCCTCTCGGAACCACAGACTTAGAAATCGCCAGCTCATATACAGTGCATAAAATATATTTATATATATACCCTTATACACCATTTTAATAAAAAAATATCACAAAATACTTCTAAGTCTCTCGGGAAGAGAGAAAGACGCGCACGTTCATTTTCAGAGCTCCTAGACCTTCCTATAAGAAGTTAGCCAAAAAGTAGCTTCGAAAAACGCTTAGGTTAAGTTTCAGAGTTGCTTCTAATGTACCAAAGCTGGACTTAGACATAATTTCACTCTCACAACATTATGGCTGGTTGGAGAGGGTCCGAACCACAAGTACCGGGTCCATGGTTCTGGCCGTATACTGGGGGGACGGGGACGACTCCCATTAACCCCTGACTATACCGGGGATACGCTTATCACAATGCCTTTCTGGTCTGTGCTGAAGCAGGGCATTCTGGCAGCCAAGTGGCTTGACCTTTATTAGTGAGCCTGGTTACCCCCTCTCGGAACCACAGACTTAGAAATCGCCAGCTCATATACAGTGCATAAAATATATTTATATATATACCCTTATACACCATTTTAATAAAAAATATCACAAAATTCTTCTAAGTCTCTCTGGAAGAGTGAAAGACGCGCACGTTCATTTTCAGAGCTCCTAGACCTTCCTATAAGAAGTTAGCTAAAAAGTAGCTTCGAAAAACGCTTAGGTTAAGTTTCAGAGTTGCTTCTAATGTACCAAAGCTGGACTGAGACATAATTTCACTCTCACAACATTATGGCTGGTTGGAGACAGTCCGAACCACAAGTACCGGGTCCATGGTTCTGGCCGTATACTGGGGGGACGGGGACGACTCCCATTAACCCCTGACTATACCGGGGATACGCTTATCACAATGCCTTTCTGGTCTGTGCTGAAGCAGGGCATTCTGGCAGCCAAGTGGCTTGACCTTTATTAGTGAGCCTGGTTACCCCCTCTCGGAACCACAGACTTAGAAATCGCCAGCTCATATACAGTGCATAAAATATATTTATATATATACCCTTATACACCATTTTAATAAAAAAATATCACAAAATTCTTCTAAGTCTCTCGGGAAGAGTGAAAGACGCGCACGTTCATTTTCAGAGCTCCTAGACCTTCCTATAAGAAGTTAGCCAAAAAGTAGCTTCGAAAAACGCTTAGGTTAAGTTTCAGAGTTGCTTCTAATGTACCAAAGCTGGACTTAGACATAATTTCACTCTCACAACATTATGGCTGGTTGGAGAGGGTCCGAACCACAAGTACCGGGTCCATGGTTCTGGCCGTATACTGGGGGGACGGGGACGACTCCCATTAACCCCTGACTATACCGGGGATACGCTTATCACAATGCCTTTCTGGTCTGTGCTGAAGCAGGGCATTCTGGCAGCCAAGTGGCTTGACCTTTATTAGTGAGCCTGGTTACCCCCTCTCGGAACCACAGACTTAGAAATCGCCAGCTCATATACAGTGCATAAAATATATTTATATATATACCCTTATACACCATTTTAATAAAAAATATCACAAAATTCTTCTAAGTCTCTCTGGAAGAGTGAAAGACGCGCACGTTCATTTTCAGAGCTCCTAGACCTTCCTATAAGAAGTTAGCTAAAAAGTAGCTTCGAAAAACGCTTAGGTTAAGTTTCAGAGTTGCTTCTAATGTACCAAAGCTGGACTGAGACATAATTTCACTCTCACAACATTATGGCTGGTTGGAGACAGTCCGAACCACAAGTACCGGGTCCATGGTTCTGGCCGTATACTGGGGGGACGGGGACGACTTACATTAACCCCTGACTATACCGGGGATACGCTTATCACAATGCCTTTCTGGTCTGTGCTGAAGCAGGGCATTCTGGCAGCCAAGTGGCTTGACCTTTATTAGTGAGCCTGGTTACCCCCTCTCGGAACCACAGACTTAGAAATCGCCAGCTCATATACAGTGCATAAAATATATTTATATATATACCCTTATACACCATTTTAATATAAAATATCACAAAATTCTTCTAAGTCCCTCAGGAAGAGTGAAAGACGCGCACGTTCATTTTCAGAGCTCCTAGACCTTCCTATAAGAAGTTAGCCAAAAAGTATCTTCGAAAAACGCTTAGGTTAAGTTTCAGAGTTGCTTCTAATGTACCAAAGCTGGACTTAGACATAATTTCACTCTCACAACATTATGACTGGTTGGAGACAGTCCGAACCACAAGTACCGGGTCCATGGTTCTGGCCGTATACTGGGGGGACGGGGACGACTCCCATTAACCCCTGACTATACCGGGGATACGCTTATCACAATGCCTTTCTGGTCTGTGCTGAAGCAGGGCATTCTAGCAGGCAAGTGGCTTGACCTTTATTAGTGAGCCTGGTTACCCCCTCTCGGAACCACAGACTTAGAAATCGCCAGCTCATATACAGTGCATAAAATATATTTATATATATACCCTTATACACCATTTTAATAAAAAATATCACAAAATTCTTCTAAGTCCCTCGGGAAGAGGGAAAGACGCGCACGTTCATTTTCAGAGCTCCTAGACCTTCCTATAAGAAGTTAGCTAAAAAGTAGCTTCGAAAAACGCTTAGGTTAAGTTTCAGAGTTGCTTCTAATGTACCAAAGCTGGACTGAGACATAATTTCACTCTCACAACATTATGGCTGGTTGGAGACAGTCCGAACCACAAGTACCGGGTCCATGGTTCTGGCCGTATACTGGGGGGACGGGGACGACTCCCATTAACCCCTGACTATACCGGGGATACGCTTATCACAATGCCTTTCTGGTCTGTGCTGAAGCAGGGCATTCTGGCAGCCAAGTGGCTTGACCTTTATTAGTGAGCCTGGTTACCCCCTCTCGGAACCACAGACTTAGAAATCGCCAGCTCATATACAGTGCATAAAATATATTTATATATATACCCTTATACACCATTTTAATAAAAAAATATCACAAAATTCTTCTAAGTCTCTCGGGAAGAGTGAAAGACGCGCACGTTCATTTTCAGAGCTCCTAGACCTTCCTATAAGAAGTTAGCCAAAAAGTAGCTTCGAAAAACGCTTAGGTTAAGTTTCAGAGTTGCTTCTAATGTACCAAAGCTGGACTGAGACATAATTTCACTCTCACAACATTATGGCTGGTTGGAGACAGTCCGAACCACAAGTACCGGGTCCATGGTTCTGGCCGTATACTGGGGGGACGGGGACGACTCCCATTAACCCCTGACTATACCGGGGATACGCTTATCACAATGCCTTTCTGGTCTGTGCTGAAGCAGGGCATTCTGGCAGCCAAGTGGCTTGACCTTTATTAGTGAGCCTGGTTACCCCCTCTCGGAACCACAGACTTAGAAATCGCCAGCTCATATACAGTGCATAAAATATATTTATATATATACCCTTATACACCATTTTAATATAAAATATCACAAAATTCTTCTAAGTCCCTCGGAAAGAGTGAAAGACGCGCACGTTCATTTTCAGAGCTCCTAGACCTTCCTATAAGAAGTTAGCCAAAAAGTATCTTCGAAAAACGCTTAGGTTAAGTTTCAGAGTTGCTTCTAATGTACCAAAGCTGGACTTAGACATAATTTCACTCTCACAACATTATGACTGGTTGGAGACAGTCCGAACCACAAGTACCGGGTCCATGGTTCTGGCCGTATACTGGGGGGACGGGGACGACTCCCATTAACCCCTGACTATACCGGGGATACGCTTATCACAATGCCTTTCTGGTCTGTGCTGAAGCAGGGCATTCTAGCAGGCAAGTGGCTTGACCTTTATTAGTGAGCCTGGTTACCCCCTCTCGGAACCACAGACTTAGAAATCGCCAGCTCATATACAGTGCATAAAATATATTTATATATATACCCTTATACACCATTTTAATAAAAAATATCACAAAATTCTTCTAAGTCCCTCGGGAAGAGTGAAAGACGCGCACGTTCATTTTCAGAGATCCTAGACCTTCCTATAAGAAGTTAGCCAAAAAGTAGCTTCGAAAAACGCTTAGGTTAAGTTTCAGAGTTGCTTCTAATGTACCAAAGCTGGACTTAGACATAATGTCACTCTCACAACATTATAGCTGGTTGGAGACAGTCCGAACCACAAGTACCGGGTCCATGGTTCTGGCCGTATACTGGGGGGACGGGGACGACTCCCATTAACCCCTGACTATACCGGGGATACGCTTATCACAATGCCTTTCTGGTCTGTGCTGAAGCAGGGCATTCTGGCAGCCAAGTGGCTTGACCTTTATTAGTGAGCCTGGTTACCCCCTCTCGGAACCACAGACTTAGAAATCGCCAGCTCATATACAGTGCATAAAATATATTTATATATATACCCTTATACACCATTTTAATAAAAAATATCACAAAATTCTTCTAAGTCTCTTGGGAAGAGTGAAAGACGCGCACGTTCATTTTCAGAGCTCCTAGACCTTCCTATAAGAAGTTAGCTAAAAAGTAGCTTCGAAAAACGCATAGGTTAAGTTTCAGAGTTGCTTCTAATGTACCAAAGCTGGACTTAGACATAATTTCACTCTCACAACATTATGGCTGGTTGGAGAGGGTCCGAACCACAAGTACCGGGTCCATGGTTCTGGCCGTATACTGGGGGGACGGGGACGACTCCCATTAACCCCTGACTATACCGGGGATACGCTTATCACAATGCCTTTCTGGTCAGTGCTGAAGCAGGGCATTCTGGCAGCCAAGTGGCTTGACCTTTATTAGTGAGCCTGGTTACCCCCTCTCGGAACCACAGACTTAGAAATCGCCAGCTCATATACAGTGCATAAAATATATTTATATATATACCCTTATACACCATTTTAATAAAAAAATATCTCAAAATTCTTCTAAGTCTCTCGGGAAGAGTGAAAGACGCGCACGTTCATTTTCAGAGCTCCTAGACCTTCCTATAAGAAGTTAGCCAAAAAGTAGCTTCGAAAAACGCTTAGGTTAAGTTTCAGAGTTGCTTCTAATGTACCAAAGCTGGACTTAGACATAATTTCACTCTCACAACATTATGGCTGGTTGGAGAGGGTCCGAACCACAAGTACCGGGTCCATGGTTCTGGCCGTATACTGGGGGGACGGGGACGACTCCCATTAACCCCTGACTATACCGGGGATACGCTTATCACAATGCCTTTCTGGTCTGTGCTGAAGCAGGGCATTCTGGCAGCCAAGTGGCTTGACCTTTATTAGTGAGCCTGGTTACCCCCTCTCGGAACCACAGACTTAGAAATCGCCAGCTCATATACAGTGCATAAAATATATTTATATATATACCCTTATACACCATTTTAATAAAAAAATATCACAAAATTCTTCTAAGTCTCTCGGGAAGAGTGAAAGACGCGCACGTTCATTTTCAGAGCTCCTAGACCTTCCTATAAGAAGTTAGCCAAAAAGTAGCTTCGAAAAACGCTTAGGTTAAGTTTCAGAGTTGCTTCTAATGTACCAAAGCTGGACTTAGACATAATTTCACTCTCACAACATTATGGCTGGTTGGAGAGGGTCCGAACCACAAGTACCGGGTCCATGGTTCTGGCCGTATACTGGGGGGACGGGGACGACTCCCATTAACCCCTGACTATACCGGGGATACGCTTATCACAATGCCTTTCTGGTCTGTGCTGAAGCAGGGCATTCTGGCAGCCAAGTGGCTTGACCTTTATTAGTGAGCCTGGTTACCCCCTCTCGGAACCACAGACTTAGAAATCGCCAGCTCATATACAGTGCATAAAATATATTTATATATATACCCTTATACACCATTTTAATAAAAAAATATCACAAAATTCTTCTAAGTCTCTCTGGAAGAGTGAAAGACGCGCACGTTCATTTTCAGAGCTCCTAGACCTTCCTATAAGAAGTTAGCTAAAAAGTAGCTTCGAAAAACGCTTAGGTTAAGTTTCAGAGTTGCTTCTAATGTACCAAAGCTGGACTGAGACATAATTTCACTCTCACAACATTATGACTGGTTGGAGACAGTCCGAACCACAAGTACCGGGTCCATGGTTCTGGCCGTATACTGGGGGGACGGGGACGACTCCCATTAACCCCTGACTATACCGGGGATACGCTTATCACAATGCCTTTCTGGTCTGTGCTGAAGCAGGGCATTCTAGCAGGCAAGTGGCTTGACCTTTATTAGTGAGCCTGGTTACCCCCTCTCGGAACCACAGACTTAGAAATCGCCAGCTCATATACAGTGCATAAAATATATTTATATATATACCCTTATACACCATTTTAATAAAAAATATCACAAAATTCTTCTAAGTCCCTCGGGAAGAGTGAAAGACGCGCACGTTCATTTTCAGAGATCCTAGACCTTCCTATAAGAAGTTAGCCAAAAAGTAGCTTCGAAAAACGCTTAGGTTAAGTTTCAGAGTTGCTTCTAATGTACCAAAGCTGGACTTAGACATAATGTCACTCTCACAACATTATAGCTGGTTGGAGACAGTCCGAACCACAAGTACCGGGTCCATGGTTCTGGCCGTATACTGGGGGGACGGGGACGACTCCCATTAACCCCTGACTATACCGGGGATACGCTTATCACAATGCCTTTCTGGTCTGTGCTGAAGCAGGGCATTCTGGCAGCCAAGTGGCTTGACCTTTATTAGTGAGCCTGGTTACCCCCTCTCGGAACCACAGACTTAGAAATCGCCAGCTCATATACAGTGCATAAAATATATTTATATATATACCCTTATACACCATTTTAATATAAAATATCACAAAATTCTTCTAAGTCCCTCGGAAAGAGTGAAAGACGCGCACGTTCATTTTCAGAGCTCCTAGACCTTCCTATAAGAAGTTAGCCAAAAAGTATCTTCGAAAAACGCTTAGGTTAAGTTTCAGAGTTGCTTCTAATGTACCAAAGCTGGACTTAGACATAATTTCACTCTCACAACATTATGACTGGTTGGAGACAGTCCGAACCACAAGTACCGGGTCCATGGTTCTGGCCGTATACTGGGGGGACGGGGACGACTCCCATTAACCCCTGACTATACCGGGGATACGCTTATCACAATGCCTTTCTGGTCTGTGCTGAAGCAGGGCATTCTAGCAGGCAAGTGGCTTGACCTTTATTAGTGAGCCTGGTTACCCCCTCTCGGAACCACAGACTTAGAAATCGCCAGCTCATATACAGTGCATAAAATATATTTATATATATACCCTTATACACCATTTTAATAAAAAATATCACAAAATTCTTCTAAGTCCCTCGGGAAGAGTGAAAGACGCGCACGTTCATTTTCAGAGATCCTAGACCTTCCTATAAGAAGTTAGCCAAAAAGTAGCTTCGAAAAACGCTTAGGTTAAGTTTCAGAGTTGCTTCTAATGTACCAAAGCTGGACTTAGACATAATGTCACTCTCACAACATTATAGCTGGTTGGAGACAGTCCGAACCACAAGTACCGGGTCCATGGTTCTGGCCGTATACTGGGGGGACGGGGACGACTCCCATTAACCCCTGACTATACCGGGGATACGCTTATCACAATGCCTTTCTGGTCTGTGCTGAAGCAGGGCATTCTGGCAGCCAAGTGGCTTGACCTTTATTAGTGAGCCTGGTTACCCCCTCTCGGAACCACAGACTTAGAAATCGCCAGCTCATATACAGTGCATAAAATATATTTATATATATACCCTTATACACCATTTTAATAAAAAATATCACAAAATTCTTCTAAGTCTCTTGGGAAGAGTGAAAGACGCGCACGTTCATTTTCAGAGCTCCTAGACCTTCCTATAAGAAGTTAGCTAAAAAGTAGCTTCGAAAAACGCATAGGTTAAGTTTCAGAGTTGCTTCTAATGTACCAAAGCTGGACTTAGACATAATTTCACTCTCACAACATTATGGCTGGTTGGAGAGGGTCCGAACCACAAGTACCGGGTCCATGGTTCTGGCCGTATACTGGGGGGACGGGGACGACTCCCATTAACCCCTGACTATACCGGGGATACGCTTATCACAATGCCTTTCTGGTCAGTGCTGAAGCAGGGCATTCTGGCAGCCAAGTGGCTTGACCTTTATTAGTGAGCCTGGTTACCCCCTCTCGGAACCACAGACTTAGAAATCGCCAGCTCATATACAGTGCATAAAATATATTTATATATATACCCTTATACACCATTTTAATAAAAAAATATCACAAAATTCTTCTAAGTCTCTCGGGAAGAGTGAAAGACGCGCACGTTCATTTTCAGAGCTCCTAGACCTTCCTATAAGAAGTTAGCCAAAAAGTAGCTTCGAAAAACGCTTAGGTTAAGTTTCAGAGTTGCTTCTAATGTACCAAAGCTGGACTTAGACATAATTTCACTCTCACAACATTATGGCTGGTTGGAGAGGGTCCGAACCACAAGTACCGGGTCCATGGTTCTGGCCGTATACTGGGGGGACGGGGACGACTCCCATTAACCCCTGACTATACCGGGGATACGCTTATCACAATGCCTTTCTGGTCTGTGCTGAAGCAGGGCATTCTGGCAGCCAAGTGGCTTGACCTTTATTAGTGAGCCTGGTTACCCCCTCTCGGAACCACAGACTTAGAAATCGCCAGCTCATATACAGTGCATAAAATATATTTATATATATACCCTTATACACCATTTTAATAAAAAAATATCACAAAATTCTTCTAAGTCTCTCGGGAAGAGTGAAAGACGTGCACGTTCATTTTCAGAGCTCCTAGACCTTCCTATAAGAAGTTAGCCAAAAAGTAGCTTCGAAAAACGCTTAGGTTAAGTTTCAGAGTTGCTTCTAATGTACCAAAGCTGGACTTAGACATAATTTCACTCTCACAACATTATGGCTGGTTGGAGAGGGTCCGAACCACAAGTACCGGGTCCATGGTTCTGGCCGTATACTGGGGGGACGGGGACGACTCCCATTAACCCCTGACTATACCGGGGATACGCTTATCACAATGCCTTTCTGGTCTGTGCTGAAGCAGGGCATTCTGGCAGCCAAGTGGCTTGACCTTTATTAGTGAGCCTGGTTACCCCCTCTCGGAACCACAGACTTAGAAATCGCCAGCTCATATACAGTGCATAAAATATATTTATATATATACCCTTATACACCATTTTAATAAAAAAATATCACAAAATTCTTCTAAGTCTCTCTGGAAGAGTGAAAGACGCGCACGTTCATTTTCAGAGCTCCTAGACCTTCCTATAAGAAGTTAGCTAAAAAGTAGCTTCGAAAAACGCTTAGGTTAAGTTTCAGAGTTGCTTCTAATGTACCAAAGCTGGACTGAGACATAATTTCACTCTCACAACATTATGGCTGGTTGGAGACAGTCCGAACCACAAGTACCGGGTCCATGGTTCTGGCCGTATACTGGGGGGACGGGGACGACTCCCATTAACCCCTGACTATACCGGGGATACGCTTATCACAATGCCTTTCTGGTCTGTGCTGAAGCAGGGCATTCTGGCAGCCAAGTGGCTTGACCTTTATTAGTGAGCCTGGTTACCCCCTCTCGGAACCACAGACTTAGAAATCGCCAGCTCATATACAGTGCATAAAATATATTTATATATATACCCTTATACACCATTTTAATATAAAATATCACAAAATTCTTCTAAGTCCCTCGGAAAGAGTGAAAGACGCGCACGTTCATTTTCAGAGCTCCTAGACCTTCCTATAAGAAGTTAGCCAAAAAGTATCTTCGAAAAACGCTTAGGTTAAGTTTCAGAGTTGCTTCTAATGTACCAAAGCTGGACTTAGACATAATTTCACTCTCACAACATTATGACTGGTTGGAGACAGTCCGAACCACAAGTACCGGGTCCATGGTTCTGGCCGTATACTGGGGGGACGGGGGGGACTCCCATTAACCCCTGACTATACCGGGGATACGCTTATCACAATGCCTTTCTGGTCTGTGCTGAAGCAGGGCATTCTAGCAGGCAAGTGGCTTGACCTTTATTAGTGAGCCTGGTTACCCCCTCTCGGAACCACAGACTTAGAAATCGCCAGCTCATATACAGTGCATAAAATATATTTATATATATACCCTTATACACCATTTTAATAAAAAATATCACAAAATTCTTCTAAGTCCCTCGGGAAGAGTGAAAGACGCGCACGTTCATTTTCAGAGATCCTAGACCTTCCTATAAGAAGTTAGCCAAAAAGTAGCTTCGAAAAACGCTTAGGTTAAGTTTCAGAGTTGCTTCTAATGTACCAAAGCTGGACTTAGACATAATGTCACTCTCACAACATTATAGCTGGTTGGAGACAGTCCGAACCACAAGTACCGGGTCCATGGTTCTGGCCGTATACTGGGGGGACGGGGACGACTCCCATTAACCCCTGACTATACCGGGGATACGCTTATCACAATGCCTTTCTGGTCTGTGCTGAAGCAGGGCATTCTGGCAGCCAAGTGGCTTGACCTTTATTAGTGAGCCTGGTTACCCCCTCTCGGAACCACAGACTTAGAAATCGCCAGCTCATATACAGTGCATAAAATATATTTATATATATACCCTTATACACCATTTTAATAAAAAATATCACAAAATTCTTCTAAGTCTCTCGGGAAGAGTGAAAGACGCGCACGTTCATTTTCAGAGCTCCTAGACCTTCCTATAAGAAGTTAGCTAAAAAGTAGCTTCGAAAAACGCATAGGTTAAGTTTCAGAGTTGCTTCTAATGTACCAAAGCTGGACTTAGACATAATTTCACTCTCACAACATTATGGCTGGTTGGAGAGGGTCCGAACCACAAGTACCGGGTCCATGGTTCTGGCCGTATACTGGGGGGACGGGGACGACTCCCATTAACCCCTGACTATACCGGGGATACGCTTATCACAATGCCTTTCTGGTCAGTGCTGAAGCAGGGCATTCTGGCAGCCAAGTGGCTTGACCTTTATTAGTGAGCCTGGTTACCCCCTCTCGGAACCACAGACTTAGAAATCGCCAGCTCATATACAGTGCATAAAATATATTTATATATATACCCTTATACACCATTTTAATAAAAAAATATCACAAAATTCTTCTAAGTCTCTCGGGAAGAGTGAAAGACGCGCACGTTCATTTTCAGAGCTCCTAGACCTTCCTATAAGAAGTTAGCCAAAAAGTAGCTTCGAAAAACGCTTAGGTTAAGTTTCAGAGTTGCTTCTAATGTACCAAAGCTGGACTTAGACATAATTTCACTCTCACAACATTATGGCTGGTTGGAGAGGGTCCGAACCACAAGTACCGGGTCCATGGTTCTGGCCGTATACTGGGGGGACGGGGACGACTCCCATTAACCCCTGACTATACCGGGGATACGCTTATCACAATGCCTTTCTGGTCTGTGCTGAAGCAGGGCATTCTAGCAGGCAAGTGGCTTGACCTTTATTAGTGAGCCTGGTTACCCCCTCTCGGAACCACAGACTTAGAAATCGCCAGCTCATATACAGTGCATAAAATATATTTATATATATACCCTTATACACCATTTTAATAAAAAATATCACAAAATTCTTCTAAGTCCCTCGGGAAGAGTGAAAGACGCGCACGTTCATTTTCAGAGATCCTAGACCTTCCTATAAGAAGTTAGCCAAAAAGTAGCTTCGAAAAACGCTTAGGTTAAGTTTCAGAGTTGCTTCTAATGTACCAAAGCTGGACTTAGACATAATGTCACTCTCACAACATTATAGCTGGTTGGAGACAGTCCGAACCACAAGTACCGGGTCCATGGTTCTGGCCGTATACTGGGGGGACGGGGACGACTCCCATTAACCCCTGACTATACCGGGGATACGCTTATCACAATGCCTTTCTGGTCAGTGCTGAAGCAGGGCATTCTGGCAGCCAAGTGGCTTGACCTTTATTAGTGAGCCTGGTTACCCCCTCTCGGAACCACAGACTTAGAAATCGCCAGCTCATATACAGTGCATAAAATATATTTATATATATACCCTTATACACCATTTTAATATAAAATATCACAAAATTCTTCTAAGTCCCTCGGAAAGAGTGAAAGACGCGCACGTTCATTTTCAGAGCTCCTAGACCTTCCTATAAGAAGTTAGCCAAAAAGTATCTTCGAAAAACGCTTAGGTTAAGTTTCAGAGTTGCTTCTAATGTACCAAAGCTGGACTTAGACATAATTTCACTCTCACAACATTATGACTGGTTGGAGACAGTCCGAACCACAAGTACCGGGTCCATGGTTCTGGCCGTATACTGGGGGGACGGGGACGACTCCCATTAACCCCTGACTATACCGGGGATACGCTTATCACAATGCCTTTCTGGTCTGTGCTGAAGCAGGGCATTCTAGCAGGCAAGTGGCTTGACCTTTATTAGTGAGCCTGGTTACCCCCTCTCGGAACCACAGACTTAGAAATCGCCAGCTCATATACAGTGCATAAAATATATTTATATATATACCCTTATACACCATTTTAATAAAAAATATCACAAAATTCTTCTAAGTCCCTCGGGAAGAGTGAAAGACGCGCACGTTCATTTTCAGAGATCCTAGACCTTCCTATAAGAAGTTAGCCAAAAAGTAGCTTCGAAAAACGCTTAGGTTAAGTTTCAGAGTTGCTTCTAATGTACCAAAGCTGGACTTAGACATAATGTCACTCTCACAACATTATAGCTGGTTGGAGACAGTCCGAACCACAAGTACCGGGTCCATGGTTCTGGCCGTATACTGGGGGGACGGGGACGACTCCCATTAACCCCTGACTATACCGGGGATACGCTTATCACAATGCCTTTCTGGTCTGTGCTGAAGCAGGGCATTCTGGCAGCCAAGTGGCTTGACCTTTATTAGTGAGCCTGGTTACCCCCTCTCGGAACCACAGACTTAGAAATCGCCAGCTCATATACAGTGCATAAAATATATTTATATATATACCCTTATACACCATTTTAATATAAAATATCACAAAATTCTTCTAAGTCCCTCGGAAAGAGTGAAAGACGCGCACGTTCATTTTCAGAGCTCCTAGACCTTCCTATAAGAAGTTAGCCAAAAAGTATCTTCGAAAAACGCTTAGGTTAAGTTTCAGAGTTGCTTCTAATGTACCAAAGCTGGACTTAGACATAATTTCACTCTCACAACATTATGACTGGTTGGAGACAGTCCGAACCACAAGTACCGGGTCCATGGTTCTGGCCGTATACTGGGGGGACGGGGACGACTCCCATTAACCCCTGACTATACCGGGGATACGCTTATCACAATGCCTTTCTGGTCTGTGCTGAAGCAGGGCATTCTAGCAGGCAAGTGGCTTGACCTTTATTAGTGAGCCTGGTTACCCCCTCTCGGAACCACAGACTTAGAAATCGCCAGCTCATATACAGTGCATAAAATATATTTATATATATACCCTTATACACCATTTTAATAAAAAATATCACAAAATTCTTCTAAGTCCCTCGGGAAGAGTGAAAGACGCGCACGTTCATTTTCAGAGATCCTAGACCTTCCTATAAGAAGTTAGCCAAAAAGTAGCTTCGAAAAACGCTTAGGTTAAGTTTCAGAGTTGCTTCTAATGTACCAAAGCTGGACTTAGACATAATGTCACTCTCACAACATTATAGCTGGTTGGAGACAGTCCGAACCACAAGTACCGGGTCCATGGTTCTGGCCGTATACTGGGGGGACGGGGACGACTCCCATTAACCCCTGACTATACCGGGGATACGCTTATCACAATGCCTTTCTGGTCTGTGCTGAAGCAGGGCATTCTGGCAGCCAAGTGGCTTGACCTTTATTAGTGAGCCTGGTTACCCCCTCTCGGAACCACAGACTTAGAAATCGCCAGCTCATATACAGTGCATAAAATATATTTATATATATACCCTTATACACCATTTTAATAAAAAATATCACAAAATTCTTCTAAGTCTCTTGGGAAGAGTGAAAGACGCGCACGTTCATTTTCAGAGCTCCTAGACCTTCCTATAAGAAGTTAGCTAAAAAGTAGCTTCGAAAAACGCATAGGTTAAGTTTCAGAGTTGCTTCTAATGTACCAAAGCTGGACTTAGACATAATTTCACTCTCACAACATTATGGCTGGTTGGAGAGGGTCCGAACCACAAGTACCGGGTCCATGGTTCTGGCCGTATACTGGGGGGACGGGGACGACTCCCATTAACCCCTGACTATACCGGGGATACGCTTATCACAATGCCTTTCTGGTCAGTGCTGAAGCAGGGCATTCTGGCAGCCAAGTGGCTTGACCTTTATTAGTGAGCCTGGTTACCCCCTCTCGGAACCACAGACTTAGAAATCGCCAGCTCATATACAGTGCATAAAATATATTTATATATATACAGTACCCTTATACACCATTTTAATAAAAAAATATCACAAAATTCTTCTAAGTCTCTCGGGAAGAGTGAAAGACGCGCACGTTCATTTTCAGAGCTCCTAGACCTTCCTATAAGAAGTTAGCCAAAAAGTAGCTTCGAAAAACGCTTAGGTTAAGTTTCAGAGTTGCTTCTAATGTACCAAAGCTGGACTTAGACATAATTTCACTCTCACAACATTATGGCTGGTTGGAGAGGGTCCGAACCACAAGTACCGGGTCCATGGTTCTGGCCGTATACTGGGGGGACGGGGACGACTCCCATTAACCCCTGACTATACCGGGGATACGCTTATCACAATGCCTTTCTGGTCTGTGCTGAAGCAGGGCATTCTAGCAGGCAAGTGGCTTGACCTTTATTAGTGAGCCTGGTTACCCCCTCTCGGAACCACAGACTTAGAAATCGCCAGCTCATATACAGTGCATAAAATATATTTATATATATACCCTTATACACCATTTTAATAAAAAATATCACAAAATTCTTCTAAGTCCCTCGGGAAGAGTGAAAGACGCGCACGTTCATTTTCAGAGATCCTAGACCTTCCTATAAGAAGTTAGCCAAAAAGTAGCTTCGAAAAACGCTTAGGTTAAGTTTCAGAGTTGCTTCTAATGTACCAAAGCTGGACTTAGACATAATGTCACTCTCACAACATTATAGCTGGTTGGAGACAGTCCGAACCACAAGTACCGGGTCCATGGTTCTGGCCGTATACTGGGGGGACGGGGACGACTCCCATTAACCCCTGACTATACCGGGGATACGCTTATCACAATGCCTTTCTGGTCAGTGCTGAAGCAGGGCATTCTGGCAGCCAAGTGGCTTGACCTTTATTAGTGAGCCTGGTTACCCCCTCTCGGAACCACAGACTTAGAAATCGCCAGCTCATATACAGTGCATAAAATATATTTATATATATACCCTTATACACCATTTTAATATAAAATATCACAAAATTCTTCTAAGTCCCTCGGAAAGAGTGAAAGACGCGCACGTTCATTTTCAGAGCTCCTAGACCTTCCTATAAGAAGTTAGCCAAAAAGTATCTTCGAAAAACGCTTAGGTTAAGTTTCAGAGTTGCTTCTAATGTACCAAAGCTGGACTTAGACATAATTTCACTCTCACAACATTATGACTGGTTGGAGACAGTCCGAACCACAAGTACCGGGTCCATGGTTCTGGCCGTATACTGGGGGGACGGGGACGACTCCCATTAACCCCTGACTATACCGGGGATACGCTTATCACAATGCCTTTCTGGTCTGTGCTGAAGCAGGGCATTCTAGCAGGCAAGTGGCTTGACCTTTATTAGTGAGCCTGGTTACCCCCTCTCGGAACCACAGACTTAGAAATCGCCAGCTCATATACAGTGCATAAAATATATTTATATATATACCCTTATACACCATTTTAATAAAAAATATCACAAAATTCTTCTAAGTCCCTCGGGAAGAGTGAAAGACGCGCACGTTCATTTTCAGAGATCCTAGACCTTCCTATAAGAAGTTAGCCAAAAAGTAGCTTCGAAAAACGCTTAGGTTAAGTTTCAGAGTTGCTTCTAATGTACCAAAGCTGGACTTAGACATAATGTCACTCTCACAACATTATAGCTGGTTGGAGACAGTCCGAACCACAAGTACCGGGTCCATGGTTCTGGCCGTATACTGGGGGGACGGGGACGACTCCCATTAACCCCTGACTATACCGGGGATACGCTTATCACAATGCCTTTCTGGTCTGTGCTGAAGCAGGGCATTCTGGCAGCCAAGTGGCTTGACCTTTATTAGTGAGCCTGGTTACCCCCTCTCGGAACCACAGACTTAGAAATCGCCAGCTCATATACAGTGCATAAAATATATTTATATATATACCCTTATACACCATTTTAATATAAAATATCACAAAATTCTTCTAAGTCCCTCGGAAAGAGTGAAAGACGCGCACGTTCATTTTCAGAGCTCCTAGACCTTCCTATAAGAAGTTAGCCAAAAAGTATCTTCGAAAAACGCTTAGGTTAAGTTTCAGAGTTGCTTCTAATGTACCAAAGCTGGACTTAGACATAATTTCACTCTCACAACATTATGACTGGTTGGAGACAGTCCGAACCACAAGTACCGGGTCCATGGTTCTGGCCGTATACTGGGGGGACGGGGACGACTCCCATTAACCCCTGACTATACCGGGGATACGCTTATCACAATGCCTTTCTGGTCTGTGCTGAAGCAGGGCATTCTAGCAGGCAAGTGGCTTGACCTTTATTAGTGAGCCTGGTTACCCCCTCTCGGAACCACAGACTTAGAAATCGCCAGCTCATATACAGTGCATAAAATATATTTATATATATACCCTTATACACCATTTTAATAAAAAATATCACAAAATTCTTCTAAGTCCCTCGGGAAGAGTGAAAGACGCGCACGTTCATTTTCAGAGATCCTAGACCTTCCTATAAGAAGTTAGCCAAAAAGTAGCTTCGAAAAACGCTTAGGTTAAGTTTCAGAGTTGCTTCTAATGTACCAAAGCTGGACTTAGACATAATGTCACTCTCACAACATTATAGCTGGTTGGAGACAGTCCGAACCACAAGTACCGGGTCCATGGTTCTGGCCGTATACTGGGGGGACGGGGACGACTCCCATTAACCCCTGACTATACCGGGGATACGCTTATCACAATGCCTTTCTGGTCTGTGCTGAAGCAGGGCATTCTGGCAGCCAAGTGGCTTGACCTTTATTAGTGAGCCTGGTTACCCCCTCTCGGAACCACAGACTTAGAAATCGCCAGCTCATATACAGTGCATAAAATATATTTATATATATACCCTTATACACCATTTTAATAAAAAATATCACAAAATTCTTCTAAGTCTCTTGGGAAGAGTGAAAGACGCGCACGTTCATTTTCAGAGCTCCTAGACCTTCCTATAAGAAGTTAGCTAAAAAGTAGCTTCGAAAAACGCATAGGTTAAGTTTCAGAGTTGCTTCTAATGTACCAAAGCTGGACTTAGACATAATTTCACTCTCACAACATTATGGCTGGTTGGAGAGGGTCCGAACCACAAGTACCGGGTCCATGGTTCTGGCCGTATACTGGGGGGACGGGGACGACTCCCATTAACCCCTGACTATACCGGGGATACGCTTATCACAATGCCTTTCTGGTCAGTGCTGAAGCAGGGCATTCTGGCAGCCAAGTGGCTTGACCTTTATTAGTGAGCCTGGTTACCCCCTCTCGGAACCACAGACTTAGAAATCGCCAGCTCATATACAGTGCATAAAATATATTTATATATATACCCTTATACACCATTTTAATAAAAAAATATCACAAAATTCTTCTAAGTCTCTCGGGAAGAGTGAAAGACGCGCACGTTCATTTTCAGAGCTCCTAGACCTTCCTATAAGAAGTTAGCCAAAAAGTAGCTTCGAAAAACGCTTAGGTTAAGTTTCAGAGTTGCTTCTAATGTACCAAAGCTGGACTTAGACATAATTTCACTCTCACAACATTATGGCTGGTTGGAGAGGGTCCGAACCACAAGTACCGGGTCCATGGTTCTGGCCGTATACTGGGGGGACGGGGACGACTCCCATTAACCCCTGACTATACCGGGGATACGCTTATCACAATGCCTTTCTGGTCTGTGCTGAAGCAGGGCATTCTGGCAGCCAAGTGGCTTGACCTTTATTAGTGAGCCTGGTTACCCCCTCTCGGAACCACAGACTTAGAAATCGCCAGCTCATATACAGTGCATAAAATATATTTATATATATACCCTTATACACCATTTTAATAAAAAAATATCACAAAATTCTTCTAAGTCTCTCGGGAAGAGTGAAAGACGTGCACGTTCATTTTCAGAGCTCCTAGACCTTCCTATAAGAAGTTAGCCAAAAAGTAGCTTCGAAAAACGCTTAGGTTAAGTTTCAGAGTTGCTTCTAATGTACCAAAGCTGGACTTAGACATAATTTCACTCTCACAACATTATGGCTGGTTGGAGAGGGTCCGAACCACAAGTACCGGGTCCATGGTTCTGGCCGTATACTGGGGGGACGGGGACGACTCCCATTAACCCCTGACTATACCGGGGATACGCTTATCACAATGCCTTTCTGGTCTGTGCTGAAGCAGGGCATTCTGGCAGCCAAGTGGCTTGACCTTTATTAGTGAGCCTGGTTACCCCCTCTCGGAACCACAGACTTAGAAATCGCCAGCTCATATACAGTGCATAAAATATATTTATATATATACCCTTATACACCATTTTAATAAAAAAATATCACAAAATTCTTCTAAGTCTCTCTGGAAGAGTGAAAGACGCGCACGTTCATTTTCAGAGCTCCTAGACCTTCCTATAAGAAGTTAGCTAAAAAGTAGCTTCGAAAAACGCTTAGGTTAAGTTTCAGAGTTGCTTCTAATGTACCAAAGCTGGACTGAGACATAATTTCACTCTCACAACATTATGGCTGGTTGGAGACAGTCCGAACCACAAGTACCGGGTCCATGGTTCTGGCCGTATACTGGGGGGACGGGGACGACTCCCATTAACCCCTGACTATACCGGGGATACGCTTATCACAATGCCTTTCTGGTCTGTGCTGAAGCAGGGCATTCTGGCAGCCAAGTGGCTTGACCTTTATTAGTGAGCCTGGTTACCCCCTCTCGGAACCACAGACTTAGAAATCGCCAGCTCATATACAGTGCATAAAATATATTTATATATATACCCTTATACACCATTTTAATATAAAATATCACAAAATTCTTCTAAGTCCCTCGGAAAGAGTGAAAGACGCGCACGTTCATTTTCAGAGCTCCTAGACCTTCCTATAAGAAGTTAGCCAAAAAGTATCTTCGAAAAACGCTTAGGTTAAGTTTCAGAGTTGCTTCTAATGTACCAAAGCTGGACTTAGACATAATTTCACTCTCACAACATTATGACTGGTTGGAGACAGTCCGAACCACAAGTACCGGGTCCATGGTTCTGGCCGTATACTGGGGGGACGGGGACGACTCCCATTAACCCCTGACTATACCGGGGATACGCTTATCACAATGCCTTTCTGGTCTGTGCTGAAGCAGGGCATTCTAGCAGGCAAGTGGCTTGACCTTTATTAGTGAGCCTGGTTACCCCCTCTCGGAACCACAGACTTAGAAATCGCCAGCTCATATACAGTGCATAAAATATATTTATATATATACCCTTATACACCATTTTAATAAAAAATATCACAAAATTCTTCTAAGTCCCTCGGGAAGAGTGAAAGACGCGCACGTTCATTTTCAGAGATCCTAGACCTTCCTATAAGAAGTTAGCCAAAAAGTAGCTTCGAAAAACGCTTAGGTTAAGTTTCAGAGTTGCTTCTAATGTACCAAAGCTGGACTTAGACATAATGTCACTCTCACAACATTATAGCTGGTTGGAGACAGTCCGAACCACAAGTACCGGGTCCATGGTTCTGGCCGTATACTGGGGGGACGGGGACGACTCCCATTAACCCCTGACTATACCGGGGATACGCTTATCACAATGCCTTTCTGGTCTGTGCTGAAGCAGGGCATTCTGGCAGCCAAGTGGCTTGACCTTTATTAGTGAGCCTGGTTACCCCCTCTCGGAACCACAGACTTAGAAATCGCCAGCTCATATACAGTGCATAAAATATATTTATATATATACCCTTATACACCATTTTAATAAAAAATATCACAAAATTCTTCTAAGTCTCTCGGGAAGAGTGAAAGACGCGCACGTTCATTTTCAGAGCTCCTAGACCTTCCTATAAGAAGTTAGCTAAAAAGTAGCTTCGAAAAACGCATAGGTTAAGTTTCAGAGTTGCTTCTAATGTACCAAAGCTGGACTTAGACATAATTTCACTCTCACAACATTATGGCTGGTTGGAGAGGGTCCGAACCACAAGTACCGGGTCCATGGTTCTGGCCGTATACTGGGGGGACGGGGACGACTCCCATTAACCCCTGACTATACCGGGGATACGCTTATCACAATGCCTTTCTGGTCAGTGCTGAAGCAGGGCATTCTGGCAGCCAAGTGGCTTGACCTTTATTAGTGAGCCTGGTTACCCCCTCTCGGAACCACAGACTTAGAAATCGCCAGCTCATATACAGTGCATAAAATATATTTATATATATACCCTTATACACCATTTTAATAAAAAAATATCACAAAATTCTTCTAAGTCTCTCGGGAAGAGTGAAAGACGCGCACGTTCATTTTCAGAGCTCCTAGACCTTCCTATAAGAAGTTAGCCAAAAAGTAGCTTCGAAAAACGCTTAGGTTAAGTTTCAGAGTTGCTTCTAATGTACCAAAGCTGGACTTAGACATAATTTCACTCTCACAACATTATGGCTGGTTGGAGAGGGTCCGAACCACAAGTACCGGGTCCATGGTTCTGGCCGTATACTGGGGGGACGGGGACGACTCCCATTAACCCCTGACTATACCGGGGATACGCTTATCACAATGCCTTTCTGGTCTGTGCTGAAGCAGGGCATTCTAGCAGGCAAGTGGCTTGACCTTTATTAGTGAGCCTGGTTACCCCCTCTCGGAACCACAGACTTAGAAATCGCCAGCTCATATACAGTGCATAAAATATATTTATATATATACCCTTATACACCATTTTAATAAAAAATATCACAAAATTCTTCTAAGTCCCTCGGGAAGAGTGAAAGACGCGCACGTTCATTTTCAGAGATCCTAGACCTTCCTATAAGAAGTTAGCCAAAAAGTAGCTTCGAAAAACGCTTAGGTTAAGTTTCAGAGTTGCTTCTAATGTACCAAAGCTGGACTTAGACATAATGTCACTCTCACAACATTATAGCTGGTTGGAGACAGTCCGAACCACAAGTACCGGGTCCATGGTTCTGGCCGTATACTGGGGGGACGGGGACGACTCCCATTAACCCCTGACTATACCGGGGATACGCTTATCACAATGCCTTTCTGGTCTGTGCTGAAGCAGGGCATTCTGGCAGCCAAGTGGCTTGACCTTTATTAGTGAGCCTGGTTACCCCCTCTCGGAACCACAGACTTAGAAATCGCCAGCTCATATACAGTGCATAAAATATATTTATATATATACCCTTATACACCATTTTAATAAAAAATATCACAAAATTCTTCTAAGTCTCTCGGGAAGAGTGAAAGACGCGCACGTTCATTTTCAGAGCTCCTAGACCTTCCTATAAGAAGTTAGCTAAAAAGTAGCTTCGAAAAACGCATAGGTTAAGTTTCAGAGTTGCTTCTAATGTACCAAAGCTGGACTTAGACATAATTTCACTCTCACAACATTATGGCTGGTTGGAGAGGGTCCGAACCACAAGTACCGGGTCCATGGTTCTGGCCGTATACTGGGGGGACGGGGACGACTCCCATTAACCCCTGACTATACCGGGGATACGCTTATCACAATGCCTTTCTGGTCAGTGCTGAAGCAGGGCATTCTGGCAGCCAAGTGGCTTGACCTTTATTAGTGAGCCTGGTTACCCCCTCTCGGAACCACAGACTTAGAAATCGCCAGCTCATATACAGTGCATAAAATATATTTATATATATACCCTTATACACCATTTTAATAAAAAAATATCACAAAATTCTTCTAAGTCTCTCGGGAAGAGTGAAAGACGCGCACGTTCATTTTCAGAGCTCCTAGACCTTCCTATAAGAAGTTAGCCAAAAAGTAGCTTCGAAAAACGCTTAGGTTAAGTTTCAGAGTTGCTTCTAATGTACCAAAGCTGGACTTAGACATAATTTCACTCTCACAACATTATGGCTGGTTGGAGAGGGTCCGAACCACAAGTACCGGGTCCATGGTTCTGGCCGTATACTGGGGGGACGGGGACGACTCCCATTAACCCCTGACTATACCGGGGATACGCTTATCACAATGCCTTTCTGGTCTGTGCTGAAGCAGGGCATTCTGGCAGCCAAGTGGCTTGACCTTTATTAGTGAGCCTGGTTACCCCCTCTCGGAACCACAGACTTAGAAATCGCCAGCTCATATACAGTGCATAAAATATATTTATATATATACCCTTATACACCATTTTAATAAAAAAATATCACAAAATTCTTCTAAGTCTCTCGGGAAGAGTGAAAGACGCGCACGTTCATTTTCAGAGCTCCTAGACCTTCCTATAAGAAGTTAGCCAAAAAGTAGCTTCGAAAAACGCTTAGGTTAAGTTTCAGAGTTGCTTCTAATGTACCAAAGCTGGACTTAGACATAATTTCACTCTCACAACATTATGGCTGGTTGGAGACAGTCCGAACCACAAGTACCGGGTCCATGGTTCTGGCCGTATACTGGGGGGACGGGGACGACTCCCATTAACCCCTGACTATACCGGGGATACGCTTATCACAATGCCTTTCTGGTCTGTGCTGAAGCAGGGCATTCTGGCAGCCAAGTGGCTTGACCTTTATTAGTGAGCCTGGTTACCCCCTCTCGGAACCACAGACTTAGAAATCGCCAGCTCATATACAGTGCATAAAATATATTTATATATATATACCCTTATACACCATTTTAATATAAAATATCACAAAATTCTTCTAAGTCCCTCGGAAAGAGTGAAAGACGCGCACGTTCATTTTCAGAGCTCCTAGACCTTCCTATAAGAAGTTAGCCAAAAAGTATCTTCGAAAAACGCTTAGGTTAAGTTTCAGAGTTGCTTCTAATGTACCAAAGCTGGACTTAGACATAATTTCACTCTCACAACATTATGACTGGTTGGAGACAGTCCGAACCACAAGTACCGGGTCCATGGTTCTGGCCGTATACTGGGGGGACGGGGACGACTCCCATTAACCCCTGACTATACCGGGGATACGCTTATCACAATGCCTTTCTGGTCTGTGCTGAAGCAGGGCATTCTAGCAGGCAAGTGGCTTGACCTTTATTAGTGAGCCTGGTTACCCCCTCTCGGAACCACAGACTTAGAAATCGCCAGCTCATATGCAGTGCATAAAATATATTTATATATATACCCTTATACACCATTTTAATAAAAAATATCACAAAATTCTTCTAAGTCCCTCGGGAAGAGTGAAAGACGCGCACGTTCATTTTCAGAGATCCTAGACCTTCCTATAAGAAGTTAGCCAAAAAGTAGCTTCGAAAAACGCTTAGGTTAAGTTTCAGAGTTGCTTCTAATGTACCAAAGCTGGACTTAGACATAATGTCACTCTCACAACATTATAGCTGGTTGGAGACAGTCCGAACCACAAGTACCGGGTCCATGGTTCTGGCCGTATACTGGGGGGACGGGGACGACTCCCATTAACCCCTGACTATACCGGGGATACGCTTATCACAATGCCTTTCTGGTCTGTGCTGAAGCAGGGCATTCTGGCAGCCAAGTGGCTTGACCTTTATTAGTGAGCCTGGTTACCCCCTCTCGGAACCACAGACTTAGAAATCGCCAGCTCATATACAGTGCATAAAATATATTTATATATATACCCTTATACACCATTTTAATAAAAAATATCACAAAATTCTTCTAAGTCTCTCGGGAAGAGTGAAAGACGCGCACGTTCATTTTCAGAGCTCCTAGACCTTCCTATAAGAAGTTAGCTAAAAAGTAGCTTCGAAAAACGCATAGGTTAAGTTTCAGAGTTGCTTCTAATGTACCAAAGCTGGACTTAGACATAATTTCACTCTCACAACATTATGGCTGGTTGGAGAGGGTCCGAACCACAAGTACCGGGTCCATGGTTCTGGCCGTATACTGGGGGGACGGGGACGACTCCCATTAACCCCTGACTATACCGGGGATACGCTTATCACAATGCCTTTCTGGTCTGTGCTGAAGCAGGGCATTCTGGCAGCCAAGTGGCTTGACCTTTATTAGTGAGCCTGGTTACCCCCTCTCGGAACCACAGACTTAGAAATCGCCAGCTCATATACAGTGCATAAAATATATTTATATATATACCCTTATACACCATTTTAATAAAAAAATATCACAAAATTCTTCTAAGTCTCTCGGGAAGAGTGAAAGACGCGCACGTTCATTTTCAGAGCTCCTAGACCTTCCTATAAGAAGTTAGCCAAAAAGTAGCTTCGAAAAACGCTTAGGTTAAGTTTCAGAGTTGCTTCTAATGTACCAAAGCTGGACTTAGACATAATTTCACTCTCACAACATTATGGCTGGTTGGAGAGGGTCCGAACCACAAGTACCGGGTCCATGGTTCTGGCCGTATACTGGGGGGACGGGGACGACTCCCATTAACCCCTGACTATACCGGGGATACGCTTATCACAATGCCTTTCTGGTCTGTGCTGAAGCAGGGCATTCTGGCAGCCAAGTGGCTTGACCTTTATTAGTGAGCCTGGTTACCCCCTCTCGGAACCACAGACTTAGAAATCGCCAGCTCATATACAGTGCATAAAATATATTTATATATATACCCTTATACACCATTTTAATAAAAAAATATCACAAAATTCTTCTAAGTCTCTCGGGAAGAGTGAAAGACGCGCACGTTCATTTTCAGAGCTCCTAGACCTTCCTATAAGAAGTTAGCCAAAAAGTAGCTTCGAAAAACGCTTAGGTTAAGTTTCAGAGTTGCTTCTACTTTACCAAAGCTGGACTTAGACATAATTTCACTCTCACAACATTATGGCTGGTTGGAGACAGTCCGAACCACAAGTACCGGGTCCATGGTTCTGGCCGTATACTGGGGGGACGGGGACGACTCCCATTAACCCCTGACTATACCGGGGATACGCTTATCACAATGCCTTTCTGGTCTGTGCTGAAGCAGGGCATTCTGGCAGCCAAGTGGCTTGACCTTTATTAGTGAGCCTGGTTACCCCCTCTCGGAACCACAGACTTAGAAATCGCCAGCTCATATACAGTGCATAAAATATATTTATATATATACCCTTATACACCATTTTAATAAAAAATATCACAAAATTCTTCTAAGTCTCTCGGGAAGAGTGAAAGACGCGCACGTTCATTTTCAGAGCTCCTAGACCTTCCTATAAGAAGTTAGCTAAAAAGTAGCTTCGAAAAACGCTTAGGTTAAGTTTCAGAGTTGCTTCTAATGTACCAAAGCTGGACTTAGACATAATTTCACTCTCACAACATTATGGCTGGTTGGAGAGGGTCCGAACCACAAGTACCGGGTCCATGGTTCTGGCCGTATACTGGGGGGACGGGGACGACTCCCATTAACCCCTGACTATACCGGGGATACGCTTATCACAATGCCTTTCTGGTCAGTGCTGAAGCAGGGCATTCTGGCAGCCAAGTGGCTTGACCTTTATTAGTGAGCCTGGTTACCCCCTCTCGGAACCACAGACTTAGAAATCGCCAGCTCATATACAGTGCATAAAATATATTTATATATATACCCTTATACACCATTTTAATAAAAAAATATCACAAAATTTTTCTAAGTCTCTCGGGAAGAGTGAAAGACGCGCACGTTCATTTTCAGAGCTCCTAGACCTTCCTATAAGAAGTTAGCCAAAAAGTAGCTTCGAAAAACGCTTAGGTTAAGTTTCAGAGTTGCTTCTAATGTACCAAAGCTGGACTTAGACATAATTTCACTCTCACAACATTATGGCTGGTTGGAGAGGGTCCGAACCACAAGTACCGGGTCCATGGTTCTGGCCGTATACTGGGGGGACGGGGACGACTCCCATTAACCCCTGACTATACCGGGGATACGCTTATCACAATGCCTTTCTGGTCTGTGCTGAAGCAGGGCATTCTGGCAGCCAAGTGGCTTGACCTTTATTAGTGAGCCTGGTTACCCCCTCTCGGAACCACAGACTTAGAAATCGCCAGCTCATATACAGTGCATAAAATATATTTATATATATACCCTTATACACCATTTTAATAAAAAAATATCACAAAATTCTTCTAAGTCTCTCGGGAAGAGTGAAAGACGCGCACGTTCATTTTCAGAGCTCCTAGACCTTCCTATAAGAAGTTAGCCAAAAAGTAGCTTCGAAAAACGCTTAGGTTAAGTTTCAGAGTTGCTTCTAATGTACCAAAGCTGGACTTAGACATAATTTCACTCTCACAACATTATGGCTGGTTGGAGACAGTCCGAACCACAAGTACCGGGTCCATGGTTCTGGCCGTATACTGGGGGGACGGGGACGACTCCCATTAACCCCTGACTATACCGGGGATACGCTTATCACAATGCCTTTCTGGTCTGTGCTGAAGCAGGGCATTCTGGCAGCCAAGTGGCTTGACCTTTATTAGTGAGCCTGGTTACCCCCTCTCGGAACCACAGACTTAGAAATCGCCAGCTCATATACAGTGCATAAAATATATTTATATATATATACCCTTATACACCATTTTAATATAAAATATCACAAAATTCTTCTAAGTCCCTCGGAAAGAGTGAAAGACGCGCACGTTCATTTTCAGAGCTCCTAGACCTTCCTATAAGAAGTTAGCCAAAAAGTATCTTCGAAAAACGCTTAGGTTAAGTTTCAGAGTTGCTTCTAATGTACCAAAGCTGGACTTAGACATAATTTCACTCTCACAACATTATGGCTGGTTGGAGAGGGTCCGAACCACAAGTACCGGGTCCATGGTTCTGGCCGTATACTGGGGGGACGGGGACGACTCCCATTAACCCCTGACTATACCGGGGATACGCTTATCACAATGCCTTTCTGGTCAGTGCTGAAGCAGGGCATTCTGGCAGCCAAGTGGCTTGACCTTTATTAGTGAGCCTGGTTACCCCCTCTCGGAACCACAGACTTAGAAATCGCCAGCTCATATACAGTGCATAAAATATATTTATATATATACCCTTATACACCATTTTAATAAAAAATATCACAAAATTCTTCTAAGTCTCTCGGGAAGAGTGAAAGACGCGCACGTTCATTTTCAGAGCTCCTAGACCTTCCTATAAGAAGTTAGCTAAAAAGTAGCTTCGAAAAACGCATAGGTTAAGTTTCAGAGTTGCTTCTAATGTACCAAAGCTGGACTTAGACATAATTTCACTCTCACAACATTATGGCTGGTTGGAGAGGGTCCGAACCACAAGTACCGGGTCCATGGTTCTGGCCGTATACTGGGGGGACGGGGACGACTCCCATTAACCCCTGACTATACCGGGGATACGCTTATCACAATGCCTTTCTGGTCAGTGCTGAAGCAGGGCATTCTGGCAGCCAAGTGGCTTGACCTTTATTAGTGAGCCTGGTTACCCCCTCTCGGAACCACAGACTTAGAAATCGCCAGCTCATATACAGTGCATAAAATATATTTATATATATACCCTTATACACCATTTTAATAAAAAAATATCACAAAATTCTTCTAAGTCTCTCGGGAAGAGTGAAAGACGCGCACGTTCATTTTCAGAGCTCCTAGACCTTCCTATAAGAAGTTAGCCAAAAAGTAGCTTCGAAAAACGCTTAGGTTAAGTTTCAGAGTTGCTTCTAATGTACCAAAGCTGGACTTAGACATAATTTCACTCTCACAACATTATGGCTGGTTGGAGAGGGTCCGAACCACAAGTACCGGGTCCATGGTTCTGGCCGTATACTGGGGGGACGGGGACGACTCCCATTAACCCCTGACTATACCGGGGATACGCTTATCACAATGCCTTTCTGGTCTGTGCTGAAGCAGGGCATTCTGGCAGCCAAGTGGCTTGACCTTTATTAGTGAGCCTGGTTACCCCCTCTCGGAACCACAGACTTAGAAATCGCCAGCTCATATACAGTGCATAAAATATATTTATATATATACCCTTATACACCATTTTAATAAAAAAATATCACAAAATTCTTCTAAGTCTCTCGGGAAGAGAGAAAGACGCGCACGTTCATTTTCAGAGCTCCTAGACCTTCCTATAAGAAGTTAGCCAAAAAGTAGCTTCGAAAAACGCTTAGGTTAAGTTTCAGAGTTGCTTCTAATGTACCAAAGCTGGACTTAGACATAATTTCACTCTCACAACATTATGGCTGGTTGGAGACAGTCCGAACCACAAGTACCGGGTCCATGGTTCTGGCCGTATACTGGGGGGACGGGGACGACTCCCATTAACCCCTGACTATACCGGGGATACGCTTATCACAATGCCTTTCTGGTCTGTGCTGAAGCAGGGCATTCTGGCAGCCAAGTGGCTTGACCTTTATTAGTGAGCCTGGTTACCCCCTCTCGGAACCACAGACTTAGAAATCGCCAGCTCATATACAGTGCATAAAATATATTTATATATATACCCTTATACACCATTTTAATAAAAAAATATCACAAAATTCTTCTAAGTCTCTCGGGAAGAGAGAAAGACGCGCACGTTCATTTTCAGAGCTCCTAGACCTTCCTATAAGAAGTTAGCCAAAAAGTAGCTTCGAAAAACGCTTAGGTTAAGTTTCAGAGTTGCTTCTAATGTACCAAAGCTGGACTTAGACATAATTTCACTCTCACAACATTATGGCTGGTTGGAGACAGTCCGAACCACAAGTACCGGGTCCATGGTTCTGGCCGTATACTGGGGGGACGGGGACGACTCCCATTAACCCCTGACTATACCGGGGATACGCTTATCACAATGCCTTTCTGGTCTGTGCTGAAGCAGGGCATTCTGGCAGCCAAGTGGCTTGACCTTTATTAGTGAGCCTGGTTACCCCCTCTCGGAACCACAGACTTAGAAATCGCCAGCTCATATACAGTGCATAAAATATATTTATATATATACCCTTATACACCATTTTAATAAAAAAATATCACAAAATTCTTCTAAGTCTCTCGGGAAGAGTGAAAGACGCGCACGTTCATTTTCAGAGCTCCTAGACCTTCCTATAAGAAGTTAGCCAAAAAGTAGCTTCGAAAAACGCTTAGGTTAAGTTTCAGAGTTGCTTCTAATGTACCAAAGCTGGACTTAGACATAATTTCACTCTCACAACATTATGGCTGGTTGGAGACAGTCCGAACCACAAGTACCGGGTCCATGGTTCTGGCCGTATACTGGGGGGACGGGGACGACTCCCATTAACCCCTGACTATACCGGGGATACGCTTATCACAATGCCTTTCTGGTCTGTGCTGAAGCAGGGCATTCTGGCAGCCAAGTGGCTTGACCTTTATTAGTGAGCCTGGTTACCCCCTCTCGGAACCACAGACTTAGAAATCGCCAGCTCATATACAGTGCATAAAATATATTTATATATATATACCCTTATACTGTACACCATTTTAATATAAAATATCACAAAATTCTTCTAAGTCCCTCGGAAAGAGTGAAAGACGCGCACGTTCATTTTCAGAGCTCCTAGACCTTCCTATAAGAAGTTAGCCAAAAAGTATCTTCGAAAAACGCTTAGGTTAAGTTTCAGAGTTGCTTCTAATGTACCAAAGCTGGACTTAGACATAATTTCACTCTCACAACATTATGACTGGTTGGAGACAGTCCGAACCACAAGTACCGGGTCCATGGTTCTGGCCGTATACTGGGGGGACGGGGACGACTCCCATTAACCCCTGACTATACCGGGGATACGCTTATCACAATGCCTTTCTGGTCTGTGCTGAAGCAGGGCATTCTAGCAGGCAAGTGGCTTGACCTTTATTAGTGAGCCTGGTTACCCCCTCTCGGAACCACAGACTTAGAAATCGCCAGCTCATATACAGTGCATAAAATATATTTATATATATACCCTTATACACCATTTTAATAAAAAATATCACAAAATTCTTCTAAGTCCCTCGGGAAGAGTGAAAGACGCGCACGTTCATTTTCAGAGATCCTAGACCTTCCTATAAGAAGTTAGCCAAAAAGTAGCTTCGAAAAACGCTTAGGTTAAGTTTCAGAGTTGCTTCTAATGTACCAAAGCTGGACTTAGACATAATGTCACTCTCACAACATTATAGCTGGTTGGAGACAGTCCGAACCACAAGTACCGGGTCCATGGTTCTGGCCGTATACTGGGGGGACGGGGACGACTCCCATTAACCCCTGACTATACCGGGGATACGCTTATCACAATGCCTTTCTGGTCTGTGCTGAAGCAGGGCATTCTGGCAGCCAAGTGGCTTGACCTTTATTAGTGAGCCTGGTTACCCCCTCTCGGAACCACAGACTTAGAAATCGCCAGCTCATATACAGTGCATAAAATATATTTATATATATACCCTTATACACCATTTTAATAAAAAATATCACAAAATTCTTCTAAGTCTCTCGGGAAGAGTGAAAGACGCGCACGTTCATTTTCAGAGCTCCTAGACCTTCCTATAAGAAGTTAGCTAAAAAGTAGCTTCGAAAAACGCTTAGGTTAAGTTTCAGAGTTGCTTCTAATGTACCAAAGCTGGACTTAGACATAATTTCACTCTCACAACATTATGGCTGGTTGGAGAGGGTCCGAACCACAAGTACCGGGTCCATGGTTCTGGCCGTATACTGGGGGGACGGGGACGACTCCCATTAACCCCTGACTATACCGGGGATACGCTTATCACAATGCCTTTCTGGTCTGTGCTGAAGCAGGGCATTCTGGCAGCCAAGTGGCTTGACCTTTATTAGTGAGCCTGGTTACCCCCTCTCGGAACCACAGACTTAGAAATCGCCAGCTCATATACAGTGCATAAAATATATTTATATATATACCCTTATACACCATTTTAATAAAAAAATATCACAAAATTCTTCTAAGTCTCTCGGGAAGAGTGAAAGACGCGCACGTTCATTTTTAGAGCTCCTGGACCTTCCTATAAGAAGTTAGCCAAAAAGTAGCTTCGAAAAACGCTTAGGTTAAGTTTCAGAGTTGCTTCTAATGTACCAAAGTTGGACTTAGACATAATGTCACTCTCACAACATTATGGCTGGTTGGAGACAGTCCGCACCACAAGTACCGGGTCCATGGTTCTGGCCGTATACTGGGGGGACGGGGACGACTCCCATTAACCCCTGACTATACCGGGGATACGCTTATCACAATGCCTTTCTGGTCTGTGCTGAAGCAGGGCATTCTGGCAGCCAAGTGGCTTGACCTTTATTAGTGAGCCTGGTTACCCCCTCTCGGAACCACAGACTTAGAAATCGCCAGCTCATATACAGTGCATAAAATATATTTATATATATACCCTTATACACCATTTTAATAAAAAATATCACAAAATTCTTCTAAGTCTCTCGGAAAGAGTGAAAGACGCGCACGTTCATTTTCAGAGCTCCTAGACCTTCCTATAAGAAGTTAGCCAAAAAGTATCTTCGAAAAACGCTTAGGTTAAGTTTCAGAGTTGCTTCTAATGTACCAAAGCTGGACTTAGACATAATGTCACTCTCACAACATTATGGCTTGTTGGAGACAGTCCGAACCACAAGTACCGGGTCCATGGTTCTGGCCGTATACTGGGGGGACGGGGACGACTCCCATTAACCCCTGACTATACCGGGGATACGCTTATCACAATGCCTTTCTGGTCTGTGCTGAAGCAGGGCATTCTGGCAGCCAAGTGGCTTGACCTTTATTAGTGAGCCTGGTTACCCCCTCTCGGAACCACAGACTTAGAAATCGCCAGCTCATATACAGTGCATATACGCGATTTCAGAATGTGTTCCTAGAACAGCTGCGAGCAACTTTTTTACTCAACGTTAACAACACATCTGAAGCTCAATATTTCTGGGCTGAAGCGGGGAGGATTAGACAAAGTGTGCACTGTAAAGGGGAAGTCTGTGGCATTAACAGGAAGGGAGAAAAAGTACTTTCTACCCATTTTTAGTTCAGCGGTAAAACTGAAATTTCTATGGAGCTGCAGCTCGGCTTGTGACTGTGGTTTTCCCGGTCACACAAAAATGCTGAAATTCGACTTATACAGTGTTTGTGCTTATTAAACTTGATGAATTCTCTCCTCTTGACGGTAGAATAGTGTGTAAAGCAAAGCACAATACATTGCTATGTGTAGAAGCAAAGATATACGCGATTTCAGAATGTGTTCCTAGAACAGCTGCGAGCAACTTTTTTACTCAACGTTAACAACACATCTGAAGCTCAATATTTCTGGGCTGAAGCGGGGAGGATTAGACAAAGTGTGCACTGTAAAGGGGAAGTCTGTGGCATTAACAGGAAGGGAGAAAAAGTACTTTCTACCCATTTTTAGTTCAGCGGTAAAACTGAAATTTCTATGGAACTGCAGCTCGTCTTGTGACTGTGGTTTTCCCGGTCACACAAAAATGCTGAAATTCGACTTATACAGTGTTTGTGCTTATTAAACTTGATGAATTCTCTCCTCTTGACGGTAGAATAGTGTGTAAAGCAAAGCACAATACATTGCTATGTGTAGAAGCAAAGATATACGCGATTTCAGAATGTGTTCCTAGAACAGCTGCGAGCAACTTTTTTACTCAAAGTTAACAACACATCTGAAGCTCAATATTTCTGGGCTGAAGCGGGGAAGATTAGACAAAGTGTGCACTGTAAAGGGGAAGTCTGTGGCATTAACAGGAAGGGAGAAAAAGTACTTTCTACCCATTTTTAGTTCAGCGGTAAAACTGAAATTTCTATGGAACTGCAGCTCGTCTTGTGAGTCTGGTTTTCCCGGTCACACAAAAATGCTGAAATTCGACTTATACAGTGTTTGTGCTTATTAAACTTGATGAATTCTCTCCTCTTGACGGTAGAATAGTGTGTAAAGCAAAGCACAATACATTGCTATGTGTAGAAGCAAAGATATACGCGATTTCAGAATGTGTTCCTAGAACAGCTGCGAGCAACTTTTTTACTCAACGTTAACAACACATCTGAAGCTCAATATTTCTGGGCTGAATCGGGGAGGATTAGACAAAGTATGCACTGTAAAGGGGAAGTCTGTGGCATTAACAGGAAGGGAGAAAAAGTACTTTCTACCCATTTTTAGTTCAGCGGTAAAACTGAAATTTCTATGGAACTGCAGCTCGGCTTGTGACTGTGGTTTTCCCGGTCACACAAAAATGCTGAAATTCGACTTATACAGTGTTTGTGCTTATTAAACTTGATGAATTCTCTCCTCTTGACGGTAGAATAGTGTGTAAAGCAAAGCACAATACATTGCTATGTGTAGAAGCAAAGATATACGCGATTTCATAATGTGTTCCTAGAACAGCTGCGAGCAACTTTTTTACTCAACGTTAACAACACATCTGAAGCTCAATATTTCTGGGCTGAAGCGGGGAGGATTAGACAAAGTGTGCACTGTAAAGGGGAAGTCTGTGGCATTAACAGGAAGGGAGAAAAAGTACTTTCTACCCATTTTTATGTTCAGCGGTAAAACTGAAGTTTCTATGGAACTGCAGCTCGGCTTGTGACTGTGGTTTTCCCGGTCACACAAAAATGCTGAAATTCGACTTATACAGTGTTTGTGCTTATTAAACTTGATGAATTCTCTCCTCTTGACGGTAGAATAGTGTGTAAAGCAAAGCACAATACATTGCTATGTGTAGAAGCAAAGATATACGCGATTTCATAATGTGTTCCTAGAACAGCTGCGAGCAACTTTTTTACTCAACGTTAACAACACATCTGAAGCTTAATATTTCTGGGCTGAAGCGGGGAGGATTAGACAAAGTGTGCACTGTAAAGGGGAAGTCTGTGGCATTAACAGGAAGGGAGAAAAAGTACTTTCTACCCATTTCTAGTTCAGCGGTAAAACTGAAATTTCTATGGAACTGCAGCTCGGCTTGTGACTCTGGTTTTCCCGGTCACACAAAAATGCTGAAATTCGACTTATACAGTGTTTGTGCTTATTAAACTTGATGAATTCTCTCCTCTTGACGGTAGAATAGTGTGTAAAGCAAAGCACAATACATTGCTATGTGTAGAAGCAAAGATATACGCGATTTCATAATGTGTTCCTAGAACAGCTGCGAGCAACTTTTTTACTCAACGTTAACAACACATCTGAAGCTCAATATTTCTGGGCTGAAGCGGGGAGGATTAGACAAAGTGTGCACTGTAAAGGGGAAGTCTGTGGCATTAACAGGAAGGGAGAAAAAGTACTTTCTACCCATTTTTAGTTCAGCGGTAAAACTGAAATTTCTATGGAACTGCAGCTCGGCTTGTGACTGTGGTTTTCCCGGTCACACAAAAATGCTGAAATTCGACTTATACAGTGTTTGTGCTTATTAAACTTGATGAATTCTCTCCTCTTGACGGTAGAATAGTGTGTAAAGCAAAGCACAATACATTGCTATGTGTAGAAGCAAAGATATACGCGATTTCAGAATGTGTTCCTAGAACAGCTGCGAGCAACTTTTTTACTCAACGTTAACAACACATCTGAAGCTCAATATTTCTGGGCTGAAGCGGGGAGGATTAGACAAAGTGTGCACTGTAAAGGGGAAGTCTGTGGCATTAACAGGAAGGGAGAAAAAGTACTTTCTACCCATTTTTATGTTCAGCGGTAAAACTGAAGTTTCTATGGAACTGCAGCTCGGCTTGTGACTGTGGTTTTCCCGGTCACACAAAAATGCTGAAATTCGACTTATACAGTGTTTGTGCTTATTAAACTTGATGAATTCTCTCCTCTTGACGGTAGAATAGTGTGTAAAGCAAAGCACAATACATTGCTATGTGTAGAAGCAAAGATATACGCGATTTCATAATGTGTTCCTAGAACAGCTGCGAGCAACTTTTTTACTCAACGTTAACAACACATCTGAAGCTTAATATTTCTGGGCTGAAGCGGGGAGGATTAGACAAAGTGTGCACTGTAAAGGGGAAGTCTGTGGCATTAACAGGAAGGGAGAAAAAGTACTTTCTACCCATTTCTAGTTCAGCGGTAAAACTGAAATTTCTATGGAACTGCAGCTCGGCTTGTGACTCTGGTTTTCCCGGTCACACAAAAATGCTGAAATTCGACTTATACAGTGTTTGTGCTTATTAAACTTGATGAATTCTCTCCTCTTGACGGTAGAATAGTGTGTAAAGCAAAGCACAATACATTGCTATGTGTAGAAGCAAAGATATACGCGATTTCATAATGTGTTCCTAGAACAGCTGCGAGCAACTTTTTTACTCAACGTTAACAACACATCTGAAGCTCAATATTTCTGGGCTGAAGCGGGGAGGATTAGACAAAGTGTGCACTGTAAAGGGGAAGTCTGTGGCATTAACAGGAAGGGAGAAAAAGTACTTTCTACCCATTTTTAGTTCAGCGGTAAAACTGAAATTTCTATGGAACTGCAGCTCGGCTTGTGACTGTGGTTTTCCCGGTCACACAAAAATGCTGAAATTCGACTTATACAGTGTTTGTGCTTATTAAACTTGATGAATTCTCTCCTCTTGACGGTAGAATAGTGTGTAAAGCAAAGCACAATACATTGCTATGTGTAGAAGCAAAGATATACGCGATTTCAGAATGTGTTCCTAGAACAGCTGCGAGCAACTTTTTTACTCAACGTTAACAACATATCTGAAGCTCAATATTTCTGGGCTGAAGCGGGGAGGATTAGACAAAGTGTGCACTGTAAAGGGGAAGTCTGTGGCATTAACAGGAAGGGAGAAAAAGTACTTTCTACCCATTTCTAGTTCAGCGGTAAAACTGAAATTTCTATGGAACTGCAGCTCGGCTTGTGACTCTAGTTTTCCCGGTCACACAAAAATGCTGAAATTCGACTTATACAGTGTTTGTGCTTATTAAACTTGATGAATTCTCTCCTCTTGACGGTAGAATAGTGTGTAAAGCAAAGCACAATACATTGCTATGTGTAGAAGCAAAGATATACGCGATTTCAGAATGTGTTCCTAGAACAGCTGCGAGCAACTTTTTTACTCAACGTTAACAACACATCTGAAGCTCAATATTTCTGGGCTGAAGCGGGGAGGATTAGACAAAGTGTGCACTGTAAAGGGGAAGTCTGTGGCATTAACAGGAAGGGAGAAAAAGTACTTTCTACCCATTTTTAGTTCAGCGGTAAAACTGAAATTTCTATGGAACTGCAGCTCGGCTTGTGACTGTGGTTTTCCCGGTCACACAAAAATGCTGAAATTCGACTTATACAGTGTTTGTGCTTATTAAACTTGATGAATTCTCTCCTCTTGACGGTAGAATAGTGTGTAAAGCAAAGCACAATACATTGCTATGTGTAGAAGCAAAGATATACGCGATTTCAGAATGTGTTCCTAGAACAGCTGCGAGCAACTTTTTTACTCAACGTTAACAACATATCTGAAGCTCAATATTTCTGGGCTGAAGCGGGGAGGATTAGACAAAGTGTGCACTGTAAAGGGAAAGTCTGTGGCATTAACAGGAAGGGAGAAAAAGTACTTTCTACCCATTTTTAGTTCAGCGGTAAAACTGAAATTTCTATGGAACTGCAGCTCGGCTTGTGACTGTGGTTTTCCCGGTCACACAAAAATGCTGAAATTCGACTTATACAGTGTTTGTGCTTATTAAACTTGATGAATTATCTCCTCTTGACGGTAGAATAGTGTGTAAAGCAAAGCACAATACATTGCTATGTGTAGAAGCAAAGATATACGCGATTTCAGAATGTGTTCCTAGAACAGCTGCGAGCAACTTTTTTACTCAACGTTAACAACACATCTGAAGCTCAATATTTCTGGGCTGAAGCGGGGAGGATTAGACAAAGTGTGCACTGTAAAGGGGAAGTCTGTGGCATTAACAGGAAGGGAGAAAAAGTACTTTCTACCCATTTTTAGGTTCAGCGGTAAAACTGAAGTTTCTATGGAACTGCAGCTCGGCTTGTGACTCTGGTTTTCCCGGTCACACAAAAATGCTGAAATTCGACTTATACAGTGTTTGTGCTTATTAAACTTGATGAATTCTCTCCTCTTGACGGTAGAATAGTGTGTAAAGCAAAGCACAATACATTGCTATGTGTAGAAGCAAAGATATACGCGATTTCATAATGTGTTCCTAGAACAGCTGCGAGCAACTTTTTTACTCAACGTTAACAACACATCTGAAGCTTAATATTTCTGGGCTGAAGCGGGGAGGATTAGACAAAGAGTGCACTGTAAAGGGGAAGTCTGTGGCATTAACAGGAAGGGAGAAAAAGTACTTTCTACCCATTTCTAGTTCAGCGGTAAAACTGAAATTTCTATGGAACTGCAGCTCGGCTTGTGACTGTGGTTTTCCCGGTCACACAAAAATGCTGAAATTCGACTTATACAGTGTTTGTGCTTATTAAACTTGATGAATTCTCTCCTCTTGACGGTAGAATAGTGTGTAAAGCAAAGCACAATACATTGCTATGTGTAGAAGCAAAGATATACGCGATTTCAGAATGTGTTCCTAGAACAGCTGCGAGCAACTTTTTTACTCAACGTTAACAACACATCTGAAGCTCAATATTTCTGGGCTGAAGCGGGGAGGATTAGACAAAGTGTGCACTGTAAAGGGGAAGTCTGTGGCATTAACAGGAAGGGAGAAAAAGTACTTTCTACCCATTTTTAGGTTCAGCGGTAAAACTGAAGTTTCTATGGAACTGCAGCTCGGCTTGTGACTGTGGTTTTCCCGGTCACACAAAAATGCTGAAATTCGACTTATACAGTGTTTGTGCTTATTAAACTTGATGAATTCTCTCCTCTTGACGGTAGAATAGTGTGTAAAGCAAAGCACAATACATTGCTATGTGTAGAAGCAAAGATATACGCGATTTCAGAATGTGTTCCTAGAACAGCTGCGAGCAACTTTTTTACTCAACGTTAACAACATATCTGAAGCTCAATATTTCTGGGCTGAAGCGGGGAGGATTAGACAAAGTGTGCACTGTAAAGGGAAAGTCTGTGGCATTAACAGGAAGGGAGAAAAAGTACTTTCTACCCATTTTTAGTTCAGCGGTAAAACTGAAATTTCTATGGAACTGCAGCTCGGCTTGTGACTGTGGTTTTCCCGGTCACACAAAAATGCTGAAATTCGACTTATACAGTGTTTGTGCTTATTAAACTTGATGAATTATCTCCTCTTGACGGTAGAATAGTGTGTAAAGCAAAGCACAATACATTGCTATGTGTAGAAGCAAAGATATACGCGATTTCAGAATGTGTTCCTAGAACAGCTGCGAGCAACTTTTTTACTCAACGTTAACAACACATCTGAAGCTCAATATTTCTGGGCTGAAGCGGGGAGGATTAGACAAAGTGTGCACTGTAAAGGGGAAGTCTGTGGCATTAACAGGAAGGGAGAAAAAGTACTTTCTACCCATTTTTAGGTTCAGCGGTAAAACTGAAGTTTCTATGGAACTGCAGCTCGGCTTGTGACTCTGGTTTTCCCGGTCACACAAAAATGCTGAAATTCGACTTATACAGTGTTTGTGCTTATTAAACTTGATGAATTCTCTCCTCTTGACGGTAGAATAGTGTGTAAAGCAAAGCACAATACATTGCTATGTGTAGAAGCAAAGATATACGCGATTTCATAATGTGTTCCTAGAACAGCTGCGAGCAACTTTTTTACTCAACGTTAACAACACATCTGAAGCTTAATATTTCTGGGCTGAAGCGGGGAGGATTAGACAAAGAGTGCACTGTAAAGGGGAAGTCTGTGGCATTAACAGGAAGGGAGAAAAAGTACTTTCTACCCATTTCTAGTTCAGCGGTAAAACTGAAATTTCTATGGAACTGCAGCTCGGCTTGTGACTGTGGTTTTCCCGGTCACACAAAAATGCTGAAATTCGACTTATACAGTGTTTGTGCTTATTAAACTTGATGAATTCTCTCCTCTTGACGGTAGAATAGTGTGTAAAGCAAAGCACAATACATTGCTATGTGTAGAAGCAAAGATATACGCGATTTCAGAATGTGTTCCTAGAACAGCTGCGAGCAACTTTTTTACTCAACGTTAACAACACATCTGAAGCTCAATATTTCTGGGCTGAAGCGGGGAGGATTAGACAAAGTGTGCACTGTAAAGGGGAAGTCTGTGGCATTAACAGGAAGGGAGAAAAAGTACTTTCTACCCATTTTTAGGTTCAGCGGTAAAACTGAAGTTTCTATGGAACTGCAGCTCGGCTTGTGACTCTGGTTTTCCCGGTCACACAAAAATGCTTAAATTCGACTTATACAGTGTTTGTGCTTATTAAACTTGATGAATTTTCACCTCTTGACGGTAGAATAGTGTGTAAAGCAAAGCACAATACATTGCTATGTGTAGAAGCAAAGATATACGCGATTTCAGAATATGTTCCTAGAACAGCTGCGAGCAACTTTTTTACTCAACGTTAACAACACATCTGAAGCTCAATATTTCTGGGCTGAAGCGGGGAGGATTAGACAAAGTGTGCACTGTAAAGGGGAAGTCTGTGGCATTAACAGGAAGGGAGAAAAAGTACTTTCTACCCATTTCTAGTTCAGCGGTAAAACTGAAATTTCTATGGAACTGCAGCTCGGCTTGTGACTGTGGTTTTCCCGGTCACACAAAAATGCTGAAATTCGAGTTATACAGTGTTTGTGCTTATTAAACTTGATGAATTCTCTCCTCTTGACGGTAGAATAGTGTGTAAAGCAAAGCACAATACATTGCTATGTGTAGAAGCAAAGATATACGCGATTTCATAATGTGTTCCTAGAACAGCTGCGAGCAACTTTTTTACTCAACGTTAACAACACATCTGAAGCTCAATATTTCTGGGCTGAAGCGGGGAAGATTAGACAAAGTGTGCACTGTAAAGGGGAAGTCTGTGGCATTAACAGGAAGGGAGAAAAAGTACTTTCTACCCATTTTTAGTTCAGCGGTAAAACTGAAATTTCTATGGAACTGCAGCTCGGCTTGTGACTGTGGTTTTCCCGGTCACACAAAAATGCTGAAATTCGACTTATACAGTGTTTGTGCTTATTAAACTTGATGAATTCTCTCCTCTTGACGGTAGAATAGTGTGTAAAGCAAAGCACAATACATTGCTATGTGTAGAAGCAAAGATATACGCGATTTCAGAATGTGTTCCTAGAACAGCTGCGAGCAACTTTTTTACTCAACGTTAACAACACATCTGAAGCTTAATATTTCTGGGCTGAAGCGGGGAGGATTAGACAAAGTGTGCACTGTAAAGGGGAAGTCTGTGGCATTAACAGGAAGGGAGAAAAAGTACTTTCTACCCATTTCTAGTTCAGCGGTAAAACTGAAATTTCTATGGAACTGCAGCTCGGCTTGTGACTCTAGTTTTCCCGGTCACACAAAAATGCTGAAATTCGACTTATACAGTGTTTGTGCTTATTAAACTTGATGAATTCTCTCCTCTTGACGGTAGAATAGTGTGTAAAGCAAAGCACAATACATTGCTATGTGTAGAAGCAAAGATATACGCGATTTCAGAATGTGTTCCTAGAACAGCTGCGAGCAACTTTTTTACTCAACGTTAACAACATATCTGAAGCTCAATATTTCTGGGCTGAAGCGGGGAGGATTAGACAAAGTGTGCACTGTAAAGGGAAAGTCTGTGGCATTAACAGGAAGGGAGAAAAAGTACTTTCTACCCATTTTTAGTTCAGCGGTAAAACTGAAATTTCTATGGAACTGCAGCTCGGCTTGTGACTGTGGTTTTCCCGGTCACACAAAAATGCTGAAATTCGACTTATACAGTGTTTGTGCTTATTAAACTTGATGAATTATCTCCTCTTGACGGTAGAATAGTGTGTAAAGCAAAGCACAATACATTGCTATGTGTAGAAGCAAAGATATACGCGATTTCAGAATGTGTTCCTAGAACAGCTGCGAGCAACTTTTTTACTCAACGTTAACAACACATCTGAAGCTCAATATTTCTGGGCTGAAGCGGGGAGGATTAGACAAAGTGTGCACTGTAAAGGGGAAGTCTGTGGCATTAACAGGAAGGGAGAAAAAGTACTTTCTACCCATTTTTAGGTTCAGCGGTAAAACTGAAGTTTCTATGGAACTGCAGCTCGGCTTGTGACTCTGGTTTTCCCGGTCACACAAAAATGCTGAAATTCGACTTATACAGTGTTTGTGCTTATTAAACTTGATGAATTCTCTCCTCTTGACGGTAGAATAGTGTGTAAAGCAAAGCACAATACATTGCTATGTGTAGAAGCAAAGATATACGCGATTTCATAATGTGTTCCTAGAACAGCTGCGAGCAACTTTTTTACTCAACGTTAACAACACATCTGAAGCTTAATATTTCTGGGCTGAAGCGGGGAGGATTAGACAAAGAGTGCACTGTAAAGGGGAAGTCTGTGGCATTAACAGGAAGGGAGAAAAAGTACTTTCTACCCATTTCTAGTTCAGCGGTAAAACTGAAATTTCTATGGAACTGCAGCTCGGCTTGTGACTGTGGTTTTCCCGGTCACACAAAAATGCTGAAATTCGACTTATACAGTGTTTGTGCTTATTAAACTTGATGAATTCTCTCCTCTTGACGGTAGAATAGTGTGTAAAGCAAAGCACAATACATTGCTATGTGTAGAAGCAAAGATATACGCGATTTCAGAATGTGTTCCTAGAACAGCTGCGAGCAACTTTTTTACTCAACGTTAACAACACATCTGAAGCTCAATATTTCTGGGCTGAAGCGGGGAGGATTAGACAAAGTGTGCACTGTAAAGGGGAAGTCTGTGGCATTAACAGGAAGGGAGAAAAAGTACTTTCTACCCATTTTTAGGTTCAGCGGTAAAACTGAAGTTTCTATGGAACTGCAGCTCGGCTTGTGACTCTGGTTTTCCCGGTCACACAAAAATGCTTAAATTCGACTTATACAGTGTTTGTGCTTATTAAACTTGATGAATTTTCACCTCTTGACGGTAGAATAGTGTGTAAAGCAAAGCACAATACATTGCTATGTGTAGAAGCAAAGATATACGCGATTTCAGAATATGTTCCTAGAACAGCTGCGAGCAACTTTTTTACTCAACGTTAACAACACATCTGAAGCTCAATATTTCTGGGCTGAAGCGGGGAGGATTAGACAAAGTGTGCACTGTAAAGGGGAAGTCTGTGGCATTAACAGGAAGGGAGAAAAAGTACTTTCTACCCATTTCTAGTTCAGCGGTAAAACTGAAATTTCTATGGAACTGCAGCTCGGCTTGTGACTGTGGTTTTCCCGGTCACACAAAAATGCTGAAATTCGAGTTATACAGTGTTTGTGCTTATTAAACTTGATGAATTCTCTCCTCTTGACGGTAGAATAGTGTGTAAAGCAAAGCACAATACATTGCTATGTGTAGAAGCAAAGATATACGCGATTTCATAATGTGTTCCTAGAACAGCTGCGAGCAACTTTTTTACTCAACGTTAACAACACATCTGAAGCTCAATATTTCTGGGCTGAAGCGGGGAAGATTAGACAAAGTGTGCACTGTAAAGGGGAAGTCTGTGGCATTAACAGGAAGGGAGAAAAAGTACTTTCTACCCATTTTTAGTTCAGCGGTAAAACTGAAATTTCTATGGAACTGCAGCTCGGCTTGTGACTGTGGTTTTCCCGGTCACACAAAAATGCTGAAATTCGACTTATACAGTGTTTGTGCTTATTAAACTTGATGAATTCTCTCCTCTTGACGGTAGAATAGTGTGTAAAGCAAAGCACAATACATTGCTATGTGTAGAAGCAAAGATATACGCGATTTCAGAATGTGTTCCTAGAACAGCTGCGAGCAACTTTTTTACTCAACGTTAACAACACATCTGAAGCTCAATATTTCTGGGCTGAAGCGGGGAGGATTAGACAAAGTGTGCACTGTAAAGGGGAAGTCTGTGGCATTAACAGGAAGGGAGAAAAAGTACTTTCTACCCATTTTTAGGTTCAGCGGTAAAACTGAAGTTTCTATGGAACTGCAGCTCGGCTTGTGACTCTGGTTTTCCCGGTCACACAAAAATGCTGAAATTCGACTTATACAGTGTTTGTGCTTATTAAACTTGATGAATTCTCTCCTCTTGACGGTAGAATAGTGTGTAAAGCAAAGCACAATACATTGCTATGTGTAGAAGCAAAGATATACGCGATTTCATAATGTGTTCCTAGAACAGCTGCGAGCAACTTTTTTACTCAACGTTAACAACACATCTGAAGCTTAATATTTCTGGGCTGAAGCGGGGAGGATTAGACAAAGAGTGCACTGTAAAGGGGAAGTCTGTGGCATTAACAGGAAGGGAGAAAAAGTACTTTCTACCCATTTCTAGTTCAGCGGTAAAACTGAAATTTCTATGGAACTGCAGCTCGGCTTGTGACTGTGGTTTTCCCGGTCACACAAAAATGCTGAAATTCGACTTATACAGTGTTTGTGCTTATTAAACTTGATGAATTCTCTCCTCTTGACGGTAGAATAGTGTGTAAAGCAAAGCACAATACATTGCTATGTGTAGAAGCAAAGATATACGCGATTTCAGAATGTGTTCCTAGAACAGCTGCGAGCAACTTTTTTACTCAACGTTAACAACACATCTGAAGCTCAATATTTCTGGGCTGAAGCGGGGAGGATTAGACAAAGTGTGCACTGTAAAGGGGAAGTCTGTGGCATTAACAGGAAGGGAGAAAAAGTACTTTCTACCCATTTCTAGTTCAGCGGTAAAACTGAAATTTCTATGGAACTGCAGCTCGGCTTGTGACTGTGGTTTTCCCGGTCACACAAAAATGCTGAAATTAAAATTATACAGTGTTTGTGCTTATTAAACTTGATGAATTCTCTCCTCTTGACGGTAGAATAGTGTGTAAAGCAAAGCACAATACATTGCTATGTGTAGAAGCAAAGATATACGCGATTTCATAATGTGTTCCTAGAACAGCTGCGAGCAACTTTTTTACTCAACGTTAACAACACATCTGAAGCTCAATATTTCTGGGCTGAAGCGGGGAAGATTAGACAAAGTGTGCACTGTAAAGGGGAAGTCTGTGGCATTAACAGGAAGGGAGAAAAAGTACTTTCTACCCATTTTTAGTTCAGCGGTAAAACTGAAATTTCTATGGAACTGCAGCTCGGCTTGTGACTGTGGTTTTCCCGGTCACACAAAAATGCTGAAATTCGACTTATACAGTGTTTGTGCTTATTAAACTTGATGAATTCTCTCCTCTTGACGGTAGAATAGTGTGTAAAGCAAAGCACAATACATTGCTATGTGTAGAAGCAAAGATATACGCGATTTCAGAATGTGTTCCTAGAACAGCTGCGAGCAACTTTTTTACTCAACGTTAACAACACATCTGAAGCTCAATATTTCTGGGCTGAAGCGGGGAGGATTAGACAAAGTGTGCACTGTAAAGGGGAAGTCTGTGGCATTAACAGGAAGGGAGAAAAAGTACTTTCTACCCATTTTTAGGTTCAGCGGTAAAACTGAAGTTTCTATGGAACTGCAGCTCGGCTTGTGACTCTGGTTTTCCCGGTCACACAAAAATGCTGAAATTCGACTTATACAGTGTTTGTGCTTATTAAACTTGATGAATTCTCTCCTCTTGACGGTAGAATAGTGTGTAAAGCAAAGCACAATACATTGCTATGTGTAGAAGCAAAGATATACTCGATTTCATAATGTGTTCCTAGAACAGCTGCGAGCAACTTTTTTACTCAACGTTAACAACACATCTGAAGCTTAATATTTCTGGGCTGAAGCGGGGAGGATTAGACAAAGAGTGCACTGTAAAGGGGAAGTCTGTGGCATTAACAGGAAGGGAGAAAAAGTACTTTCTACCCATTTCTAGTTCAGCGGTAAAACTGAAATTTCTATGGAACTGCAGCTCGGCTTGTGACTGTGGTTTTCCCGGTCACACAAAAATGCTGAAATTCGACTTATACAGTGTTTGTGCTTATTAAACTTGATGAATTCTCTCCTCTTGACGGTAGAATAGTGTGTAAAGCAAAGCACAATACATTGCTATGTGTAGAAGCAAAGATATACGCGATTTCAGAATGTGTTCCTAGAACAGCTGCGAGCAACTTTTTTACTCAACGTTAACAACACATCTGAAGCTCAATATTTCTGGGCTGAAGCGGGGAGGATTAGACAAAGTGTGCACTGTAAAGGGGAAGTCTGTGGCATTAACAGGAAGGGAGAAAAAGTACTTTCTACCCATTTCTAGTTCAGCGGTAAAACTGAAATTTCTATGGAACTGCAGCTCGGCTTGTGACTGTGGTTTTCCCGGTCACACAAAAATGCTGAAATTAAAATTATACAGTGTTTGTGCTTATTAAACTTGATGAATTCTCTCCTCTTGACGGTAGAATAGTGTGTAAAGCAAAGCACAATACATTGCTATGTGTAGAAGCAAAGATATACGCGATTTCATAATGTGTTCCTAGAACAGCTGCGAGCAACTTTTTTACTCAACGTTAACAACACATCTGAAGCTCAATATTTCTGGGCTGAAGCGGGGAAGATTAGACAAAGTGTGCACTGTAAAGGGGAAGTCTGTGGCATTAACAGGAAGGGAGAAAAAGTACTTTCTACCCATTTTTAGTTCAGCGGTAAAACTGAAATTTCTATGGAACTGCAGCTCGGCTTGTGACTGTGGTTTTCCCGGTCACACAAAAATGCTGAAATTCGACTTATACAGTGTTTGTGCTTATTAAACTTGATGAATTCTCTCCTCTTGACGGTAGAATAGTGTGTAAAGCAAAGCACAATACATTGCTATGTGTAGAAGCAAAGATATACGCGATTTCATAATGTGTTCCTAGAACAGCTGCGAGCAACTTTTTTACTCAACGTTAACAACACATCTGAAGCTTAATATTTCTGGGCTGAAGCGGGGAGGATTAGACAAAGAGTGCACTGTAAAGGGGAAGTCTGTGGCATTAACAGGAAGGGAGAAAAAGTACTTTCTACCCATTTCTAGTTCAGCGGTAAAACTGAAATTTCTATGGAACTGCAGCTCGGCTTGTGACTGTGGTTTTCCCGGTCACACAAAAATGCTGAAATTCGACTTATACAGTGTTTGTGCTTATTAAACTTGATGAATTCTCTCCTCTTGACGGTAGAATAGTGTGTAAAGCAAAGCACAATACATTGCTATGTGTAGAAGCAAAGATATACGCGATTTCAGAATGTGTTCCTAGAACAGCTGCGAGCAACTTTTTTACTCAACGTTAACAACACATCTGAAGCTCAATATTTCTGGGCTGAAGCGGGGAGGATTAGACAAAGTGTGCACTGTAAAGGGGAAGTCTGTGGCATTAACAGGAAGGGAGAAAAAGTACTTTCTACCCATTTCTAGTTCAGCGGTAAAACTGAAATTTCTATGGAACTGCAGCTCGGCTTGTGACTGTGGTTTTCCCGGTCACACAAAAATGCTGAAATTAAAATTATACAGTGTTTGTGCTTATTAAACTTGATGAATTCTCTCCTCTTGACGGTAGAATAGTGTGTAAAGCAAAGCACAATACATTGTTATGTGTAGAAGCAAAGATATACGCGATTTCATAATGTGTTCCTAGAACAGCTGCGAGCAACTTTTTTACTCAACGTTAACAACACATCTGAAGCTCAATATTTCTGGGCTGAAGCGGGGAAGATTAGACAAAGTGTGCACTGTAAAGGGGAAGTCTGTGGCATTAACAGGAAGGGAGAAAAAGTACTTTCTACCCATTTTTAGTTCAGCGGTAAAACTGAAATTTCTATGGAACTGCAGCTCGGCTTGTGACTCTGGTTTTCCCGGTCACACAAAAATGCTGAAATTCGACTTATACAGTGTTTGTGCTTATTAAACTTGATGAATTCTCTCCTCTTGACGGTAGAATAGTGTGTAAAGCAAAGCACAATACATTGCTATGTGTAGAAGCAAAGATATACGCGATTTCAGAATGTGTTCCTAGAACAGCTGCGAGCAACTTTTTTACTCAACGTTAACAACACATCTGAAGCTCAATATTTCTGGGCTGAAGCGGGGAGGATTAGACAAAGTGTGCACTGTAAAGGGGAAGTCTGTGGCATTAACAGGAAGGGAGAAAAAGTACTTTCTACCCATTTTTAGGTTCAGCGGTAAAACTGAAGTTTCTATGGAACTGCAGCTCGGCTTGTGACTCTGGTTTTCCCGGTCACACAAAAATGCTGAAATTCGACTTATACAGTGTTTGTGCTTATTAAACTTGATGAATTCTCTCCTCTTGACGGTAGAATAGTGTGTAAAGCAAAGCACAATACATTGCTATGTGTAGAAGCAAAGATATACGCGATTTCAGAATGTGTTCCTAGAACAGCTGCGAGCAACTTTTTTACTCAACGTTAACAACACATCTGAAGCTCAATATTTCTGGGCTGAAGCGGGGAGGATTAGACAAAGTGTGCACTGTAAAGGGGAAGTCTGTGGCATTAACAGGAAGGGAGAAAAAGTGCTTTCTACCCATTTTTAGTTCAGCGGTAAAACTGAAATTTCTATGGAACTGCAGCTCGGCTTGTGACTGTGGTTTTCCCGGTCACAAAAAAATGCTGAAATTCGACTTATACAGTGTTTGTGCTTATTAAACTTGATGAATTCTCTCCTCTTGACGGTAGAATAGTGTGTAAAGCAAAGCACAATACATTGCTATGTGTAGAAGCAAAGATATACGCGATTTCAGAATGTGTTCCTAGAACAGCTGCGAGCAACTTTTTTACTCAACGTTAACAACACATCTGAAGCTCAATATTTCTGGGCTGAAGCGGGGAGGATTAGACAAAGTGTGCACTGTAAAGGGGAAGTCTGTGGCATTAACAGGAAGGGAGAAAAAGTACTTTCTACCCATTTCTAGTTCAGCGGTAAAACTGAAATTTCTATGGAACTGCAGCTCGGCTTGTGACTGTGGTTTTCCCGGTCACACAAAAATGCTGAAATTAAAATTATACAGTGTTTGTGCTTATTAAACTTGATGAATTCTCTCCTCTTGACGGTAGAATAGTGTGTAAAGCAAAGCACAATACATTGCTATGTGTAGAAGCAAAGATATACGCGATTTCATAATGTGTTCCTAGAACAGCTGCGAGCAACTTTTTTACTCAACGTTAACAACACATCTGAAGCTCAATATTTCTGGGCTGAAGCGGGGAAGATTAGACAAAGTGTGCACTGTAAAGGGGAAGTCTGTGGCATTAACAGGAAGGGAGAAAAAGTACTTTCTACCCATTTTTAGTTCAGCGGTAAAACTGAAATTTCTATGGAACTGCAGCTCGGCTTGTGACTCTGGTTTTCCCGGTCACACAAAAATGCTGAAATTCGACTTATACAGTGTTTGTGCTTATTAAACTTGATGAATTCTCTCCTCTTGACGGTAGAATAGTGTGTAAAGCAAAGCACAATACATTGCTATGTGTAGAAGCAAAGATATACGCGATTTCAGAATGTGTTCCTAGAACAGCTGCGAGCAACTTTTTTACTCAACGTTAACAACACATCTGAAGCTCAATATTTCTGGGCTGAAGCGGGGAGGATTAGACAAAGTGTGCACTGTAAAGGGGAAGTCTGTGGCATTAACAGGAAGGGAGAAAAAGTACTTTCTACCCATTTTTAGTTCAGCGGTAAAACTGAAATTTCTATGGAACTGCAGCTCGTCTTGTGACTGTGGTTTTCCCGGTCACACAAAAATGCTGAAATTCGACTTATACAGTGTTTGTGCTTATTAAACTTGATGAATTCTCTCCTCTTGACGGTAGAATAGTGTGTAAAGCAAAGCACAATACATTGCTATGTGTAGAAGCAAAGATATACGCGATTTCAGAATGTGTTCCTAGAACAGCTGCGAGCAACTTTTTTACTCAACGTTAACAACACATCTGAAGCTCAATATTTCTGGGCTGAAGCGGGGAGGATTAGACAAAGTGTGCACTGTAAAGGGGAAGTCTGTGGCATTAACAGGAAGGGAGAAAAAGTACTTTCTACCCATTTTTAGTTCAGCGGTAAAACTGAAATTTCTATGGAACTGCAGCTCGTCTTGTGACTGTGGTTTTCCCGGTCACAAAAAAATGCTGAAATTCGACTTATACAGTGTTTGTGCTTATTAAACTTGATGAATTCTCTCCTCTTGACAGTAGAATAGTGTGTAAAGCAAAGCACAATACATTGCTATGTGTAGAAGCAAAGATATACGCGATTTCAGAATGTGTTCCTAAAACAGCTGCGAGCAACTTTTTTACTCAACGTTAACAACACATCTGAAGCTCAATATTTCTGGGCTGAAGCGGGGAGGATTAGACAAAGTGTGCACTGTAAAGGGGAAGTCTGTGGCATTAACAGGAAGGGAGAAAAAGTACTTTCTACCCATTTTTAGTTCAGCGGTAAAACTGAAATTTCTATGGAACTGCAGCTCGGCTTGTGACTGTGGTTTTCCCGGTCACACAAAAATGCTGAAATTCGACTTATACAGTGTTTGTGCTTATTAAACTTGATGAATTTTCACCTCTTGACGGTAGAATAGTGTGTAAAGCAAAGCACAATACATTGCTATGTGTAGAAGCAAAGATATACGCGATTTCAGAATATGTTCCTAGAACAGCTGCGAGCAACTTTTTTACTCAACGTTAACAACACATCTGAAGCTCAATATTTCTGGGCTGAAGCGGGGAGGATTAGACAAAGTGTGCACTGTAAAGGGGAAGTCTGTGGCATTAACAGGAAGGGAGAAAAAGTACTTTCTACCCATTTCTAGTTCAGCGGTAAAACTGAAATTTCTATGGAACTGCAGCTCGGCTTGTGACTGTGGTTTTCCCGGTCACACATAAATGCTGAAATTCGAGTTATACAGTGTTTGTGCTTATTAAACTTGATGAATTCTCTCCTCTTGACGGTAGAATAGTGTGTAAAGCAAAGCACAATACATTGCTATGTGTAGAAGCAAAGATATACGCGATTTCATAATGTGTTCCTAGAACAGCTGCGAGCAACTTTTTTACTCAACGTTAACAACACATCTGAAGCTCAATATTTCTGGGCTGAAGCGGGGAAGATTAGACAAAGTGTGCACTGTAAAGGGGAAGTCTGTGGCATTAACAGGAAGGGAGAAAAAGTACTTTCTACCCATTTTTAGTTCAGCGGTAAAACTGAAATTTCTATGGAACTGCAGCTCGGCTTGTGACTCTGGTTTTCCCGGTCACACAAAAATGCTGAAATTCGACTTATACAGTGTTTGTGCTTATTAAACTTGATGAATTCTCTCCTCTTGACGGTAGAATAGTGTGTAAAGCAAAGCACAATACATTGCTATGTGTAGAAGCAAAGATATACGCGATTTCAGAATGTGTTCCTAGAACAGCTGCGAGCAACTTTTTTACTAAACGTTAACAACACATCTGAAGCTCAATATTTCTGGGCTGAAGCGGGGAGGATTAGACAAAGTGTGCACTGTAAAGGGGAAGTCTGTGGCATTAACAGGAAGGGAGAAAATGTACTTTCTACCCATTTTTAGGTTCAGCGGTAAAACTGAAGTTTCTATGGAACTGCAGCTCGGCTTGTGACTCTGGTTTTCCCGGTCACACAAAAATGCTGAAATTCGACTTATACAGTGTTTGTGCTTATTAAACTTGATGAATTCTCTCCTCTTGACGGTAGAATAGTGTGTAAAGCAAAGCACAATACATTGCTATGTGTAGAAGCAAAGATATACGCGATTTCAGAATGTGTTCCTAGAACAGCTGCGAGCAACTTTTTTACTCAACGTTAACAACACATCTGAAGCTCAATATTTCTGGGCTGAAGCGGGGAGGATTAGACAAAGTGTGCACTGTAAAGGGGAAGTCTGTGGCATTAACAGGAAGGGAGAAAAAGTACTTTCTTCCCATTTTTAGGTTCAGCGGTAAAACTGAAGTTTCTATGGAACTGCAGCTCGGCTTGTGACTGTGGTTTTCCCGGTCACACAAAAATGCTGAAATTCGACTTATACAGTGTTTGTGCTTATTAAACTTGATGAATTCTCTCCTCTTGACGGTAGAATAGTGTGTAAAGCAAAGCACAATACATTGCTATGTGTAGAAGCAAAGATATACGCGATTTCAGAATGTGTTCCTAGAACAGCTGCGAGCAACTTTTTTACTCAACGTTAACAACACATCTGAAGCTTAATATTTCTGGGCTGAAGCGGGGAGGATTAGACAAAGTGTGCACTGTAAAGGGGAAGTCTGTGGCATTAACAGGAAGGGAGGAAAAGTACTTTCTACCCATTTTTAGGTTCAGCGGTAAAACTGAAGTTTCTATGGAACTGCAGCTCGGCTAGTGACTGTGGTTTTCCCGGTCACACAAAAATGCTGAAATTCGACTTATACAGTGTTTGTGCTTATTAAACTTGATGAATTCTCTCCTCTTGACGGGAGAATAGTGTGTAAAGCAAAGCACAATACATTGCTATGTGTAGAAGCAAAGATATACGCGATTTCAGAATGTGTTTCTAGAACAGCTGCGAGCAACTTTTTTACTCAACGTTAACAACACATCTGAAGCTTAATATTTCTGGGCTGAAGCGGGGAGGATTAGACAAAGTGTGCACTGTAAAAGGGAAGTCTGTGGCATTAACAGGAAGGGAGAAAAAGTACTTTCTACCCATTTCTAGTTCAGCGGTAAAACTGAAATTTCTATGGAACTTAAGCTCGGCTTGTGACTGTGGTTTTCCCGGTCACACAAAAATGCTGAAATTCGACTTATACAGTGTTTGTGCTTATTAAACTTGATGAATTCTCTCCTCTTGACGGGAGAATAGTGTGTAAAGCAAAGCACAATACATTGCTATGTGTAGAAGCAAAGATATACGCGATTTCAGAATGTGTTCCTAGAACAGCTGCGAGCAACTTTTTTACTCAACGTTAACAACACATCTGAAGCTTAATATTTCTGGGCTGAAGCGGGGAGTATTAGACAAAGTGTGCACTGTAAAGGGGAAGTCTGTGGCATTAACAGGAAGGGAGAAAAAGTACTTTCTACCCATTTTTAGTTCAGCGGTAAAACTGAAATTTCTATGGAACTGCAGCTCGTCTTGTGACTGTGGTTTTCCCGGTCACACAAAAATGCTGAAATTCGACTTATACAGTGTTTGTGCTTATTAAACTTGATGAATTCTCTCCTCTTGACGGTAGAATAGTGTGTAAAGCAAAGCACAATACATTGCTATGTGTAGAAGCAAAGATATACGCGATTTCAGAATGTGTTCCTAGAACAGCTGCGAGCAACTTTTTTACTCAACGTTAACAACACATCTGAAGCTCAATATTTCTGGGCTGAAGCGGGGAGGATTAGACAAAGTGTGCACTGTAAAGGGGAAGTCTGTGGCATTAACAGGAAGGGAGAAAAAGTACTTTCTACCCATTTTTAGTTCAGCGGTAAAACTGAAATTTCTATGGAACTGCAGCTCGGCTTGTGACTGTGGTTTTCCCGGTCACACAAAAATGCTGAAATTCGACTTATACAGTGTTTGTGCTTATTAAACTTGATGAATTCTCTCCTCTTGACGGTAGAATAGTGTGTAAAGCAAAGCACAATACATTGCTATGTGTAGAAGCAAAGATATACGCGATTTCAGAATGTGTTCCTAGAACAGCTGCGAGCAACTTTTTTACTCAACGTTAACAACACATCTGAAGCTCAATATTTCTGGGCTGAAGCGGGGAGGATTAGACAAAGTGTGCACTGTAAAGGGGAAGTCTGTGGCATTAACAGGAAGGGAGAAAAAGTACTTTCTACCCATTTTTAGTTCAGCGGTAAAACTGAAATTTCTATGGAACTGCAGCTCGGCTTGTGACTGTGGTTTTCCCGGTCACACAAAAATGCTGAAATTCAACTTATACAGTGTTTGTGCTTATTAAACTTGATGAATTCTCTCCTCTTGACGGTAGAATAGTGTGTAAAGCAAAGCACAATACATTGCTATGTGTAGAAGCAAAGATATACGCGATTTCATAATGTGTTCCTAGAACAGCTGCGAGCAACTTTTTTACTCAACGTTAACAACACATCTGAAGCTCAATATTTCTGGGCTGAAGCGGGGAGGATTAGACAAAGTGTGCACTGTAAAGGGGAAGTCTGTGGCATTAACAGGAAGGGAGAAAAAGTACTTTCTACCCATTTTTAGGTTCAGCGGTAAAACTGAAGTTTCTATGGAACTGCAGCTCGTTTTGTGACTGTGGTTTTCCCGGTCACACAAAAATGCTGAAATTCGACTTATACAGTGTTTGTGCTTATTAAACTTGATGAATTCTCTCCTCTTGACGGTAGAATAGTGTGTAAAGCAAAGCACAATACATTGCTATGTGTAGAAGCAAAGATATACGCGATTTCAGAATGTGTTCCTAGAACAGCTGCGAGCAACTTTTTACTCAACGTTAACAACACATCTGAAGCTCAATATTTCTGGGCTGAAGCGGGGAGGATTAGACAAAGTGTGCACTGTAAAGGGGAAGTCTGTGGCATTAACAGGAAGGGAGAAAAAGTACTTTCTACCCATTTTTAGGTTCAGCGGTAAAACTGAAGTTTCTATGGAACTGCAGCTCGGCTTGTGACTGTGGTTTTCCCGGTCACACAAAAATGCTGAAATTCGACTTATACAGTGTTTGTGCTTATTAAACTTGATGAATTCTCTCCTCTTGACGGTAGAATAGTGTGTAAAGCAAAGCACAATACATTGCTATGTGTAGAAGCAAAGATATACGCGATTTCAGAATGTGTTCCTAGAACAGCTGCGAGCAACTTTTTTACTCAACGTTAACAACACATCTGAAGCTCAATATTTCTGGGCTGAAGCGGGGAGGATTAGACAAAGTGTGCACTGTAAAGGGGAAGTCTGTGGCATTAACAGGAAGGGAGAAAAAGTACTTTCTACCCATTTTTAGGTTCAGCGGTAAAACTGAAGTTTCTATGGAACTGCAGCTCGGCTTGTGACTGTGGTTTTCCCGGTCACACAAAAATGCTGAAATTCGACTTATACAGTGTTTGTGCTTATTAAACTTGATGAATTCTCTCCTCTTGACGGTAGAATAGTGTGTAAAGCAAAGCACAATACATTGCTATGTGTAGAAGCAAAGATATACGCGATTTCAGAATGTGTTCCTAGAACAGCTGCGAGCAACTTTTTTACTCAACGTTAACAACACATCTGAAGCTCAATATTTCTGGGCTGAAGCGGGGAGGATTAGACAAAGTGTGCACTGTAAAGGGGAAGTCTGTGGCATTAACAGGAAGGGAAAAAATGTACTTTCTACCCATTTTTAGGTTCAGCGGTAAAACTGAAGTTTCTATGGAACTGCAGCTCGGCTTGTGACTCTGGTTTTCCCGGTCACACAAAAATGCTGAAATTCGACTTATACAGTGTTTGTGCTTATTAAACTTGATGAATTCTCTCCTCTTGACGGTAGAATAGTGTGTAAAGCAAAGCACAATACATTGCTATGTGTAGAAGCAAAGATATACGCGATTTCAGAATGTGTTCCTAGAACAGCTGCGAGCAACTTTTTTACTCAACGTTAACAACACATCTGAAGCTCAATATTTCTGGGCTGAAGCGGGGAGGATTAGACAAAGTGTGCACTGTAAAGGGGAAGTCTGTGGCATTAACAGGAAGGGAGGAAAAGTACTTTCTACCCATTTTTAGGTTCAGCGGTAAAACTGAAGTTTCTATGGAACTGCAGCTCGGCTAGTGACTGTGGTTTTCCCGGTCACACAAAAATGCTGAAATTCGACTTATACAGTGTTTGTGCTTATTAAACTTGATGAATTCTCTCCTCTTGACGGGAGAATAGTGTGTAAAGCAAAGCACAATACATTGCTATGTGTAGAAGCAAAGATATACGCGATTTCAGAATGTGTTTCTAGAACAGCTGCGAGCAACTTTTTTACTCAACGTTAACAACACATCTGAAGCTTAATATTTCTGGGCTGAAGCGGGGAGGATTAGACAAAGTGTGCACTGTAAAAGGGAAGTCTGTGGCATTAACAGGAAGGGAGAAAAAGTACTTTCTACCCATTTCTAGTTCAGCGGTAAAACTGAAATTTCTATGGAACTTAAGCTCGGCTTGTGACTGTGGTTTTCCCGGTCACACAAAAATGCTGAAATTCGACTTATACAGTGTTTGTGCTTATTAAACTTGATGAATTCTCTCCTCTTGACGGGAGAATAGTGTGTAAAGCAAAGCACAATACATTGCTATGTGTAGAAGCAAAGATATACGCGATTTCAGAATGTGTTCCTAGAACAGCTGCGAGCAACTTTTTTACTCAACGTTAACAACACATCTGAAGCTTAATATTTCTGGGCTGAAGCGGGGAGGATTAGACAAAGTGTGCACTGTAAAGGGGAAGTCTGTGGCATTAACAGGAAGGGAGAAAAAGTACTTTCTACCCATTTTTAGTTCAGCGGTAAAACTGAAATTTCTATGGAACTGCAGCTCGTCTTGTGACTGTGGTTTTCCCGGTCACACAAAAATGCTGAAATTCGACTTATACAGTGTTTGTGGTTATTAAACTTGATGAATTCTCTCCTCTTGACGGTAGAATAGTGTGTAAAGCAAAGCACAATACATTGCTATGTGTAGAAGCAAAGATATACGCGATTTCAGAATGTGTTCCTAGAACAGCTACGAGCAACTTTTTAACTCAACGTTAACAACACATCTGAAGCTCAATATTTCTGGGCTGAAGCGGGGAGGATTAGACAAAGTGTGCACTGTAAAAGGGAAGTCTGTGGCATTAACAGGAAGGGAGAAAAAGTACTTTCTACCCATTTCTAGTTCAGCGGTAAAACTGAAATTTCTATGGAACTGCAGCTCGGCTTGTGACTGTGGTTTTCCCGGTCACACAAAAATGCAGAAATTCGACTTATACAGTGTTTGTGCTTATTAAACTTGATGAATTCTCTCCTCTTGACGGTAGAATAGTGTGTAAAGCAAAGCACAATACATTGGTATGTGTAGAAGCAAAGATATACGCGATTTCAGAATGTGTTCCTAGAACAGCTGCGAGCAACTTTTTTACTCAACGTTAACAACACATCTGAAGCTCAATATTTCTGGGCTGAAGCGGGGAGGATTAGACAAAGTGTGCACTGTAAAGGGGAAGTCTGTGGCATTAACAGGAAGGGAGAAAAAGTACTTTCTACCCATTTTTAGTTCAGCGGTAAAACTGAAATTTCTATGGAACTGCAGCTCGGCTTGTGACTGTGGTTTTCCCGGTCACACAAAAATGCTGAAATTCGACTTATACAGTGTTTGTGCTTATTAAACTTGATGAATTCTCTCCTCTTGACGGTAGAATAGTGTGTAAAGCAAAGCACAATACATTGCTATGTGTAGAAGCAAAGATATACGCGATTTCAGAATGTGTTCCTAGAACAGCTGCGAGCAACTTTTTTACTCAACGTTAACAACACATCTGAAGCTCAATATTTCTGGGCTGAAGCGGGGAGGATTAGACAAAGTGTGCACTGTAAAGGGGAAGTCTGTGGCATTAACAGGAAGGGAGAAAAAGTACTTTCTACCCATTTTTAGTTCAGCGGTAAAACTGAAATTTCTATGGAACTGCAGCTCGGCTTGTGACTGTGGTTTTCCCGGTCACACAAAAATGCTGAAATTCAACTTATACAGTGTTTGTGCTTATTAAACTTGATGAATTCTCTCCTCTTGACGGTAGAATAGTGTGTAAAGCAAAGCACAATACATTGCTATGTGTAGAAGCAAAGATATACGCGATTTCAGAATGTGTTCCTAGAACAGCTGCGAGCAACTTTTTACTCAACGTTAACAACACATCTGAAGCTCAATATTTCTGGGCTGAAGCGGGGAGGATTAGACAAAGTGTGCACTGTAAAGGGGAAGTCTGTGGCATTAACAGGAAGGGAGAAAAAGTACTTTCTACCCATTTTTAGGTTCAGCGGTAAAACTGAAGTTTCTATGGAACTGCAGCTCGGCTTGTGACTGTGGTTTTCCCGGTCACACAAAAATGCTGAAATTCGACTTATACAGTGTTTGTGCTTATTAAACTTGATGAATTCTCTCCTCTTGACGGTAGAATAGTGTGTAAAGCAAAGCACAATACATTGCTATGTGTAGAAGCAAAGATATACGCGATTTCAGAATGTGTTCCTAGAACAGCTGCGAGCAACTTTTTTACTCAACGTTAACAACACATCTGAAGCTCAATATTTCTGGGCTGAAGCGGGGAGGATTAGACAAAGTGTGCACTGTAAAGGGGAAGTCTGTGGCATTAACAGGAAGGGAGAAAATGTACTTTCTACCCATTTTTAGGTTCAGCGGTAAAACTGAAGTTTCTATGGAACTGCAGCTCGGCTTGTGACTCTGGTTTTCCCGGTCACACAAAAATGCTGAAATTCGACTTATACCGTGTTTTGCTTATTAAACTTGATGAATTCTCTCCTCTTGACGGTAGAATAGTGTGTAAAGCAAAGCACAATACATTGCTATGTGTAGAAGCAAAGATATACGCGATTTCAGAATGTGTTCCTAGAACAGCTGCGAGCAACTTTTTTACTCAACGTTAACAACACATCTGAAGCTTAATATTTCTGGGCTGAAGCGGGGAGGATTAGACAAAGTGTGCACTGTAAAGGGGAAGTCTGTGGCATTAACAGGAAGGGAGAAAAAGTACTTTCTACCCATTTTTAGTTCAGCGGTAAAACTGAAATTTCTATGGAACTGCAGCTCGGCTTGTGACTGTGGTTTTCCCGGTCACACAAAAATGCTGAAATTCAACTTATACAGTGTTTGTGCTTATTAAACTTGATGAATTCTCTCCTCTTGACGGTAGAATAGTGTGTAAAGCAAAGCACAATACATTGCTATGTGTAGAAGCAAAGATATACGCGATTTCAGAATGTGTTCCTAGAACAGCTGCGAGCAACTTTTTTACTCAACGTTAACAACACATCTGAAGCTCAATATTTCTGGGCTGAAGCGGGGAGGATTAGACAAAGTGTGCACTGTAAAGGGGAAGTCTGTGGCATTAACAGGAAGGGAGAAAAAGTACTTTCTACCCATTTTTAGGTTCAGCGGTAAAACTGAAGTTTCTATGGAACTGCAGCTCGTTTTGTGACTGTGGTTTTCCCGGTCACACAAAAATGCTGAAATTCGACTTATACAGTGTTTGTGCTTATTAAACTTGATGAATTCTCTCCTCTTGACGGTAGAATAGTGTGTAAAGCAAAGCACAATACATTGCTATGTGTAGAAGCAAAGATATACGCGATTTCAGAATGTGTTCCTAGAACAGCTGCGAGCAACTTTTTTACTCAACGTTAACAACACATCTGAAGCTCAATATTTCTGGGCTGAAGCGGGGAGGATTAGACAAAGTGTGCACTGTAAAGGGGAAGTCTGTGGCATTAACAGGAAGGGAGAAAAAGTACTTTCTACCCATTTTTAGTTCAGCGGTAAAACTGAAATTTCTATGGAACTGCAGCTCGGCTCGTGACTGTGGTTTTCCCGGTCACACAAAAATGCTGAAATTCGACTTATACAGTGTTTGTGCTTATTAAACTTGATGAATTCTCTCCTCTTGACGGTAGAATAGTGTGTAAAGCAAAGCACAATACATTGCTATGTGTAGAAGCAAAGATATACGCGATTTCAGAATGTGTTCCTAGAACAGCTGCGAGCAACTTTTTACTCAACGTTAACAACACATCTGAAGCTCAATATTTCTGGGCTGAAGCGGGGAGGATTAGACAAAGTGTGCACTGTAAAGGGGAAGTCTGTGGCATTAACAGGAAGGGAGAAAAAGTACTTTCTACCCATTTTTAGGTTCAGCGGTAAAACTGAAGTTTCTATGGAACTGCAGCTCGGCTTGTGACTGTGGTTTTCCCGGTCACACAAAAATGCTGAAATTCGACTTATACAGTGTTTGTGCTTATTAAACTTGATGAATTCTCTCCTCTTGACGGTAGAATAGTGTGTAAAGCAAAGCACAATACATTGCTATGTGTAGAAGCAAAGATATACGCGATTTCAGAATGTGTTCCTAGAACAGCTGCGAGCAACTTTTTTACTCAACGTTAACAACACATCTGAAGCTCAATATTTCTGGGCTGAAGCGGGGAGGATTAGACAAAGTGTGCACTGTAAAGGGGAAGTCTGTGGCATTAACAGGAAGGGAGAAAATGTACTTTCTACCCATTTTTAGGTTCAGCGGTAAAACTGAAGTTTCTATGGAACTGCAGCTCGGCTTGTGACTCTGGTTTTCCCGGTCACACAAAAATGCTGAAATTCGACTTATACCGTGTTTTGCTTATTAAACTTGATGAATTCTCTCCTCTTGACGGTAGAATAGTGTGTAAAGCAAAGCACAATACATTGCTATGTGTAGAAGCAAAGATATACGCGATTTCAGAATGTGTTCCTAGAACAGCTGCGAGCAACTTTTTTACTCAACGTTAACAACACATCTGAAGCTTAATATTTCTGGGCTGAAGCGGGGAGGATTAGACAAAGTGTGCACTGTAAAGGGGAAGTCTGTGGCATTAACAGGAAGGGAGAAAAAGTACTTTCTACCCATTTTTAGTTCAGCGGTAAAACTGAAATTTCTATGGAACTGCAGCTCGTCTTGTGACTGTGGTTTTCCCGGTAACACAAAAATGATGAAATTCGACTTATACAGTGTTTGTGCTTATTAAACTTGATGAATTCTCTCCTCTTGACGGTAGAATAGTGTGTAAAGCAAAGCACAATACATTGCTATGTGTAGAAGCAAAGATATACGCGATTTCAGAATGTGTTCCTAGAACAGCTGCGAGCAACTTTTTTACTCAACGTTAACAACACATCTGAAGCTTAATATTTCTGGGCTGAAGCGGGGAGGATTAGACAAAGTGTGCACTGTAAAGGGGAAGTCTGTGGCATTAACAGGAAGGGAGAAAAAGTACTTTCTACCCATTTTTAGTTCAGCGGTAAAACTGAAATTTCTATGGAACTGCAGCTCGGCTCGTGACTGTGGTTTTCCCGGTCACACAAAAATGCTGAAATTCGACTTATACAGTGTTTTGTGCTTATTAAACTTGATGAATTCTCTCCTCTTGACGGTAGAATAGTGTGTAAAGCAAAGCACAATACATTGCTATGTGTAGAAGCAAAGATATACGCGATTTCAGAATGTGTTCCTAGAACAGCTGCGAGCAACTTTTTTACTCAACGTTAACAACACATCTGAAGCTCAATATTTCTGGGCTGAAGCGGGGAGGATTAGACAAAGTGTGCACTGTAAAGGGGAAGTCTGTGGCATTAACAGGAAGGGAGAAAAAGTACTTTCTACCCATTTTTAGTTCAGCGGTAAAACTGAAATTTCTATGGAACTGCAGCTCGGCTTGTGACTGTGGTTTTCCCGGTCACACAAAAATGCTGTAATTCGACTTATACAGTGTTTGTGCTTATTAAACTTGATGAATTCTCTCCTCTTGACGGTAGAATAGTGTGTAAAGCAAAGCACAATACATTGCTATGTGTAGAAGCAAAGATATACGCGATTTCAGAATGTGTTCCTAGAACAGCTGCGAGCAACTTTTTTACTCAACGTTAACAACACATCTGAAGCTCAATATTTCTGGGCTGAAGCGGGGAGGATTAGACAAAGTGTGCACTGTAAAGGGGAAGTCTGTGGCATTAACAGGAAGGGAGAAAAAGTACTTTCTACCCATTTTTAGTTCAGCGGTAAAACTGAAATTTCTATGGAACTGCAGCTCGTCTCGTGACTGTGGTTTTCCCGGTCACACAAAAATGCTGAAATTCGACTTATACAGTGTTTGTGCTTATTAAACTTGATGAATTCTCTCCTCTTGACGGTAGAATAGTGTGTAAAGCAAAGCACAATACATTGCTATGTGTAGAAGCAAAGATATACAGTACGCGATTTCAGAATGTGTTCCTAGAACAGCTGCGAGCAACTTTTTTACTCAACGTTAACAACACATCTGAAGCTCAATATTTCTGGGCTGAAGCGGGGAGGATTAGACAAAGTGTGCACTGTAAAGGGGAAGTCTGTGGCATTAACAGGAAGGGAGAAAAAGTACTTTCTACCCATTTTTAGGTTCAGCGGTAAAACTGAAGTTTCTATGGAACTGCAGCTCGTCTTGTGACTGTGGTTTTCCCGGTCACACAAAAATGCTGAAATTCGACTTATACAGTGTTTGTGCTTATTAAACTTGATGAATTCTCTCCTCTTGACGGTAGAATAGTGTGTAAAGCAAAGCACAATACATTGCTATGTGTAGAAGCAAAGATATACGCGATTTCAGAATGTGTTCCTAGAACAGCTGCGAGCAACTTTTTTACTCAACGTTAACAACACATCTGAAGCTCAATATTTCTGGGCTGAAGCGGGGAAGATTAGACAAAGTGTGCACTGTAAAGGGGAAGTCTGTGGCATTAACAGGAAGGGAGAAAAAGTACTTTCTACCCATTTTTAGTTCAGCGGTAAAACTGAAATTTCTATGGAACTGCAGCTCGGCTTGTGACTGTGGTTTTCCCGGTCACACAAAAATGCTGAAATTCGACTTATACAGTGTTTGTGCTTATTAAACTTGATGAATTCTCTCCTCTTGACGGTAGAATAGTGTGTAAAGCAAAGCACAATACATTGCTATGTGTAGAAGCAAAGATATACGCGATTTCAGAATGTGTTCCTAGAACAGCTGCGAGCAACTTTTTTACTCAACGTTAACAATACATCTGAAGCTCAATATTTCTGGGCTGAAGCGGGGAGGATTAGACAAAGTGTGCACTGTAAAGGGGAAGTCTGTGGCATTAACAGGAAGGGAGAAAAAGTACTTTCTACCCATTTTTAGTTCAGCGGTAAAACTGAAATTTCTATGGAACTGCAGCTCGTCTTGTGACTGTGGTTTTCCCGGTCACACAAAAATGCTGAAATTCGACTTATACAGTGTTTGTGCTTATTAAACTTGATGAATTCTCTCCTCTTGACGGTAGAATAGTGTGTAAAGCAAAGCACAATACATTGCTATGTGTAGAAGCAAAGATATACAGTACGCGATTTCAGAATGTGTTCCTAGAACAGCTGCGAGCAACTTTTTTACTCAACGTTAACAACACATCTGAAGCTCAATATTTCTGGGCTGAAGCGGGGAGGATTAGACAAAGTGTGCACTGTAAAGGGGAAGTCTGTGGCATTAACAGGAAGGGAGAAAAAGTACTTTCTACCCATTTTTAGGTTCAGCGGTAAAACTGAAGTTTCTATGGAACTGCAGCTCGTCTTGTGACTGTGGTTTTCCCGGTCACACAAAAATGCTGAAATTCGACTTATACAGTGTTTGTGCTTATTAAACTTGATGAATTCTCTCCTCTTGACGGTAGAATAGTGTGTAAAGCAAAGCACAATACATTGCTATGTGTAGAAGCAAAGATATACGCGATTTCAGAATGTGTTCCTAGAACAGCTGCGAGCAACTTTTTTACTCAACGTTAACAACACATCTGAAGCTCAATATTTCTGGGCTGAAGCGGGGAAGATTAGACAAAGTGTGCACTGTAAAGGGGAAGTCTGTGGCATTAACAGGAAGGGAGAAAAAGTACTTTCTACCCATTTTTAGTTCAGCGGTAAAACTGAAATTTCTATGGAACTGCAGCTCGGCTTGTGACTGTGGTTTTCCCGGTCACACAAAAATGCTGAAATTCGACTTATACAGTGTTTGTGCTTATTAAACTTGATGAATTCTCTCCTCTTGACGGTAGAATAGTGTGTAAAGCAAAGCACAATACATTGCTATGTGTAGAAGCAAAGATATACGCGATTTCAGAATGTGTTCCTAGAACAGCTGCGAGCAACTTTTTTACTCAACGTTAACAACACATCTGAAGCTCAATATTTCTGGGCTGAAGCGGGGAGGATTAGACAAAGTGTGCACTGTAAAGGGGAAGTCTGTGGCATTAACAGGAAGGGAGAAAAAGTACTTTCTACCCATTTTTAGTTCAGCGGTAAAACTGAAATTTCTATGGAACTGCAGCTCGTCTTGTGACTGTGGTTTTCCCGGTCACACAAAAATGCTGAAATTCGACTTATACAGTGTTTGTGCTTATTAAACTTGATGAATTCTCTCCTCTTGACGGTAGAATAGTGTGTAAAGCAAAGCACAATACATTGCTATGTGTAGAAGCAAAGAAATACGCGATTTCATAATGTGTTCCTAGAACAGCTGCGAGCAACTTTTTTACTCAACGTTAACAACACATCTGAAGCTCAATATTTCTGGGCTGAAGCGGGGAGGATTAGACAAAGTGTGCACTGTAATGGGGAAGTCTGTGGCATTAACAGGAAGGGAGAAAAAGTACTTTCTACCCATTTTTAGTTCAGCGGTAAAACTGAAATTTCTATGGAACTGCAGCTCGGCTCGTGACTGTGGTTTTCCCGGTCACACAAAAATGCTGAAATTCGACTTATACAGTGTTTGTGCTTATTAAACTTGATGAATTCTCTCCTCTTGACGGTAGAATAGTGTGTAAAGCAAAGCACAATACATTGCTATGTGTAGAAGCAAAGATATACGCGATTTCAGAATGTGTTCCTAGAACAGCTGCGAGCAACTTTTTTACTCAACGTTAACAACACATCTGAAGCTCAATATTTCTGGGCTGAAGCGGGGAGGATTAGACAAAGTGTGCACTGTAAAGGGGAAGTCTGTGGCATTAACAGGAAGGGAGAAAAAGTACTTTCTACCCATTTTTAGTTCAGCGGTAAAACTGAAATTTCTATGGAACTGCAGTTCGGCTTGTGACTGTGGTTTTCCCGGTCACACAAAAATGCTGAAATTCGACTTATACAGTGTTTGTGCTTATTAAACTTGACGAATTCTCTCCTCTTGACGGTAGAATAGTGTGTAAAGCAAAGCACAATACATTGCTATGTGTAGAAGCAAAGATATACGCGATTTCAGAATGTGTTCCTAGAACAGCTGCGAGCAACTTTTTTACTCAACGTTAACAACACATCTGAAGCTCAATATTTCTGGGCTGAAGCGGGGAGGATTAGACAAAGTGTGCACTGTAAAGGGGAAGTCTGTGGCATTAACAGGAAGGGAGAAAAGGTACTTTCTACCCATTTTTAGTTCAGCGGTAAAACTGAAATTTCTATGGAACTGCAGCTCGTCTCGTGACTGTGGTTTTCCCGGTCACACAAAAATGCTGAAATTCGACTTATACAGTGTTTGTGCTTATTAAACTTGATGAATTCTCTCCTCTTGACGGTAGAATAGTGTGTAAAGCAAAGCACAATACATTGCTATGTGTAGAAGCAAAGATATACAGTACGCGATTTCAGAATGTGTTCCTAGAACAGCTGCGAGCAACTTTTTTACTCAACGTTAACAACACATCTGAAGCTCAATATTTCTGGGCTGAAGCGGGGAGGATTAGACAAAGTGTGCACTGTAAAGGGGAAGTCTGTGGCATTAACAGGAAGGGAGAAAAAGTACTTTCTACCCATTTTTAGTTCAGCGGTAAAACTGAAATTTCTATGGAACTGCAGCTCGTCTTGTGACTGTGGTTTTCCCGGTCACACAAAAATGCTGAAATTCGACTTATACAGTGTTTGTGCTTATTAAACTTGATGAATTCTCTCCTCTTGACGGTAGAATAGTGTGTAAAGCAAAGCACAATACATTGCTATGTGTAGAAGCAAAGAAATACGCGATTTCATAATGTGTTCCTAGAACAGCTGCGAGCAACTTTTTTACTCAACGTTAACAACACATCTGAAGCTCAATATTTCTGGGCTGAAGCGGGGAGGATTAGACAAAGTGTGCACTGTAATGGGGAAGTCTGTGGCATTAACAGGAAGGGAGAAAAAGTACTTTCTACCCATTTTTAGTTCAGCGGTAAAACTGAAATTTCTATGGAACTGCAGCTCGGCTCGTGACTGTGGTTTTCCCGGTCACACAAAAATGCTGAAATTCGACTTATACAGTGTTTGTGCTTATTAAACTTGATGAATTCTCTCCTCTTGACGGTAGAATAGTGTGTAAAGCAAAGCACAATACATTGCTATGTGTAGAAGCAAAGATATACGCGATTTCAGAATGTGTTCCTAGAACAGCTGCGAGCAACTTTTTTACTCAACGTTAACAACACATCTGAAGCTCAATATTTCTGGGCTGAAGCGGGGAGGATTAGACAAAGTGTGCACTGTAAAGGGGAAGTCTGTGGCATTAACAGGAAGGGAGAAAAAGTACTTTCTACCCATTTTTAGTTCAGCGGTAAAACTGAAATTTCTATGGAACTGCAGTTCGGCTTGTGACTGTGGTTTTCCCGGTCACACAAAAATGCTGAAATTCGACTTATACAGTGTTTGTGCTTATTAAACTTGACGAATTCTCTCCTCTTGACGGTAGAATAGTGTGTAAAGCAAAGCACAATACATTGCTATGTGTAGAAGCAAAGATATACGCGATTTCAGAATGTGTTCCTAGAACAGCTGCGAGCAACTTTTTTACTCAACGTTAACAACACATCTGAAGCTCAATATTTCTGGGCTGAAGCGGGGAGGATTAGACAAAGTGTGCACTGTAAAGGGGAAGTCTGTGGCATTAACAGGAAGGGAGAAAAGGTACTTTCTACCCATTTTTAGTTCAGCGGTAAAACTGAAATTTCTATGGAACTGCAGCTCGTCTCGTGACTGTGGTTTTCCCGGTCACACAAAAATGCTGAAATTCGACTTATACAGTGTTTGTGCTTATTAAACTTGATGAATTCTCTCCTCTTGACGGTAGAATAGTGTGTAAAGCAAAGCACAATACATTGCTATGTGTAGAAGCAAAGATATACAGTACGCGATTTCAGAATGTGTTCCTAGAACAGCTGCGAGCAACTTTTTTACTCAACGTTAACAACACATCTGAAGCTCAATATTTCTGGGCTGAAGCGGGGAGGATTAGACAAAGTGTGCACTGTAAAGGGGAAGTCTGTGGCATTAACAGGAAGGGAGAAAAAGTACTTTCTACCCATTTTTAGGTTCAGCGGTAAAACTGAAGTTTCTATGGAACTGCAGCTCGTCTTGTGACTGTGGTTTTCCCGGTCACACAAAAATGCTGAAATTCGACTTATACAGTGTTTGTGCTTATTAAACTTGATGAATTCTCTCCTCTTGACGGTAGAATAGTGTGTAAAGCAAAGCACAATACATTGCTATGTGTAGAAGCAAAGATATACGCGATTTCAGAATGTGTTCCTAGAACAGCTGCGAGCAACTTTTTTACTCAACGTTAACAACACATCTGAAGCTCAATATTTCTGGGCTGAAGCGGGGAAGATTAGACAAAGTGTGCACTGTAAAGGGGAAGTCTGTGGCATTAACAGGAAGGGAGAAAAAGTACTTTCTACCCATTTTTAGTTCAGCGGTAAAACTGAAATTTCTATGGAACTGCAGCTCGGCTTGTGACTGTGGTTTTCCCGGTCACACAAAAATGCTGAAATTCGACTTATACAGTGTTTGTGCTTATTAAACTTGATGAATTCTCTCCTCTTGACGGTAGAATAGTGTGTAAAGCAAAGCACAATACATTGCTATGTGTAGAAGCAAAGATATACGCGATTTTAGAATGTGTTCCTAGAACAGCTGCGAGCAACATTTTTACTCAACGTTAACAACACATCTGAAGCTCAATATTTCTGGGCTGAAGCGGGGAGGATTAGACAAAGTGTGCACTGTAAAGGGAAAGTCTGTGGCATTAACAGGAAGGGAGAAAAAGTACTTTCTACCCATTTTTAGTTCAGCGGTAAAACTGAAATTTCTATGGAACTGCAGCTCTTCTCGTGACTGTGGTTTTCCCGGTCACACAAAAATGCTGAAATTCGACTTATACAGTGTTTGTGCTTATTAAACTTGATGAATTCTCTCCTCTTGACGGTAGAATAGTGTGTAAAGCAAAGCACAATACATTGCTATGTGTAGAAGCAAAGATATACGCGATTTCAGAATGTGTTCCTAGAACAGCTGCGAGCAACTTTTTTACTCAACGTTAACAACACATCTGAAGCTCAATATTTCTGGGCTGAAGCGGGGAGGATTAGACAAAGTGTGCACTGTAAAGGGGAAGTCTGTGGCATTAACAGGAAGGGAGAAAAAGTACTTTCTACCCATTTTTAGTTCAGCGGTAAAACTGAAATTTCTATGGAACTGCAGCTCGTCTTGTGACTGTGGTTTTCCCGGTCACACAAAAATGCTGAAATTCGACTTATACAGTGTTTGTGCTTATTAAACTTGATGAATTCTCTCCTCTTGACGGTAGAATAGTGTGTAAAGCAAAGCACAATACATTGCTATGTGTAGAAGCAAAGATATACGCGATTTCATAATGTGTTCCTAGAACAGCTGCGAGCAACTTTTTTACTCAACGTTAACAACACATCTGAAGCTCAATATTTCTGGGCTGAAGCGGGGAGGATTAGACAAAGTGTGCACTGTAATGGGGAAGTCTGTGGCATTAACAGGAAGGGAGAAAAAGTACTTTCTACCCATTTTTAGTTCAGCGGTAAAACTGAAATTTCTATGGAACTGCAGCTCGTCTCGTGACTGTGGTTTTCCCGGTCACACAAAAATGCTGAAATTCGACTTATACAGTGTTTGTGCTTATTAAACTTGATGAATTCTCTCCTCTTGACGGTAGAATAGTGTGTAAAGCAAAGCACAATACATTGCTATGTGTAGAAGCAAAGATATACGCGATTTCAGAATGTGTTCCTAGAACAGCTGCGAGCAACTTTTTTACTCAACGTTAACAACACATCTGAAGCTCAATATTTCTGGGCTGAAGCGGGGAGGATTAGACAAAGTGTGCACTGTAAAGGGGAAGTCTGTGGCATTAACAGGAAGGGAGAAAAAGTACTTTCTACCCATTTTTAGTTCAGCGGTAAAACTGAAATTTCTATGGAACTGCAGTTCGGCTTGTGACTGTGGTTTTCCCGGTCACACAAAAATGCTGAAATTCGACTTATACAGTGTTTGTGCTTATTAAACTTGACGAATTCTCTCCTCTTGACGGTAGAATAGTGTGTAAAGCAAAGCACAATACATTGCTATGTGTAGAAGCAAAGATATACGCGATTTCAGAATGTGTTCCTAGAACAGCTGCGAGCAACTTTTTTACTCAACGTTAACAACACATCTGAAGCTCAATATTTCTGGGCTGAAGCGGGGAGGATTAGACAAAGTGTGCACTGTAAAGGGGAAGTCTGTGGCATTAACAGGAAGGGAGAAAAGGTACTTTCTACCCATTTTTAGTTCAGCGGTAAAACTGAAATTTCTATGGAACTGCAGCTCGGCTTTTGACTGTGGTTTTCCCGGTCACACAAAAATGCTGAAATTCGACTTATACAGTGTTTGTGCTTATTAAACTTGATGAATTCTCTCCTCTTGACGGTAGAATAGTGTGTAAAGCAAAGCACAATACATTGCTATGTGTAGAAGCAAAGATATACGCGATTTCAGAATGTGTTCCTAGAACAGCTGCGAGCAACTTTTTTACTCAACGTTAACAACACATCTGAAGCTCAATATTTCTGGGCTGAAGCGGGGAGGATTAGACAAAGTGTGCACTGTAAAGGGGAAGTCTGTGGCATTAACAGGAAGGGAGAAAAAGTACTTTCTACCCATTTTTAGTTTCAGCGGTAAAACTGAAGTTTCTATGGAACTGCAGCTCGGCTTGTGACTGTGGTTTTCCCGGTCACACAAAAATGCTGAAATTCGACTTATACAGTGTTTGTGCTTATTAAACTTGATGAATTCTATCCTCTTGACGGTAGAATAGTGTGTAAAGCAAAGCACAATACATTGCTATGTGTAGAAGCAAAGATATACGCGATTTCAGAATGTGTTCCTAGAACAGCTGCGAGCAACTTTTTTACTCAACGTTAACAACACATCTGAAGCTCAATATTTCTGGGCTGAAGCGGGGAGGATTAGACAAAGTGTGCACTGTAAAGGGGAAGTCTGTGGCATTAACAGGAAGGGAGAAAAAGTACTTTCTACCCATTTTTAGTTCAGCGGTAAAACTGAAATTTCTATGGAACTGCAGCTCGTCTTGTGACTGTGGTTTTCCCGGTCACACAAAAATGCTGAAATTCGACTTATACAGTGTTTGTGCTTATTAAACTTGATGAATTCTCTCCTCTTGACGGTAGAATAGTGTGTAAAGCAAAGCACAATACATTGCTATGTGTAGAAGCAAAGATATACGCGATTTCAGAATGTGTTCCTAGAACAGCTGCGAGCAACTTTTTTACTCAACGTTAACAACACATCTGAAGCTCAATATTTCTGGGCTGAAGCGGGGAGGATTAGACAAAGTGTGCACTGTAATGGGGAAGTCTGTGGCATTAACAGGAAGGGAGAAAAAGTACTTTCTACCCATTTTTAGTTCAGCGGTAAAACTGAAATTTCTATGGAACTGCAGCTCGGCTCGTGACTGTGGTTTTCCCGGTCACACAAAAATGCTGAAATTCGACTTATACAGTGTTTGTGCTTAATAAACTTGATGAATTCTCTCCTCTTGACGGTAGAATAGTGTGTAAAGCAAAGCACAATACATTGCTATGTGTAGAAGCAAAGATATACGCGATTTCAGAATGTGTTCCTAGAACAGCTGCGAGCAACTTTTTTACTCAACGTTAACAACACATCTGAAGCTCAATATTTCTGGGCTGAAGCGGGGAGGATTAGACAAAGTGTGTACTGTAATGGGGAAGTCTGTGGCATTAACAGGAAGGGAGAAAAAGTACTTTCTACCCATTTTTAGTTCAGCGGTAAAACTGAAATTTCTATGGAACTGCAGCTCGGCTCGTGACTCTGGTTTTCCCGGTCACACAAAAATGCTGAAATTCGACTTATACAGTGTTTGTGCTTATTAAACTTGATGAATTCTCTCCTCTTGACGGTAGAATAGTGTGTAAAGCAAAGCACAATACATTGCTATGTGTAGAAGCAAAGATATACGCGATTTCAGAATGTGTTCCTAGAACAGCTGCGAGCAACTTTTTTACTCAACGTTAACAACACATCTGAAGCTCAATATTTCTGGGCTGAAGCGGGGAGGATTAGACAAAGTGTGCACTGTAAAGGGGAAGTCTGTGGCATTAACAGGAAGGGAGAAAAAGTACTTTCTACCCATTTTTATTTCAGCGGTAAAACTGAAATTTCTATGGAACTGCAGCTCGGCTCGTGACTGTGGTTTTCCCGGTCACACAAAAATGCTGAAATTCGACTTATACAGTGTTTGTGCTTATTAAACTTGATGAATTCTCTCCTCTTGACGGTAGAATAGTGTGTAAAGCAAAGCACAATACATAGCTATGTGTAGAAGCAAAGATATACAGTACGCGATTTCAGAATGTGTTCCTAGAACAGCTGCGAGCAACTTTTTTACTCAACGTTAACAACACATCTGAAGCTCAATATTTCTGGGCTGAAGCGGGGAGGATTAGACAAAGTGTGCACTGTAAAGGGGAAGTCTGTGGCATTAACAGGAAGGGAGAAAAAGTACTTTCTACCCATTTTTAGGTCCAGCGGTAAAACTGAAGTTTCTATGGAACTGCAGCTCGTCTTGTGACTGTGGTTTTCCCGGTCACACAAAAATGCTGAAATTCGACTTATACAGTGTTTGTGCTTATTAAACTTGATGAATTCTCTCCTCTTGACGGTAGAATAGTGTGTAAAGCAAAGCACAATACATTGCTATGTGTAGAAGCAAAGATATACGCGATTTCAGAATGTGTTCCTAGAACAGCTGCGAGCAACTTTTTTACTCAACGTTAACAACACATCTGAAGCTCAATATTTCTGGGCTGAAGCGGGGAGGATTAGACAAAGTGTGCACTGTAAAGGGGAAGTCTGTGGCATTAACAGGAAGGGAGAAAAAGTACTTTCTACCCATTTTTAGTTCAGCGGTAAAACTGAAATTTCTATGGAACTGCAGCTCGGCTTGTGACTGTGGTTTTCCCGGTCACACAAAAATGCTGAAATTCGACTTATACAGTGTTTGTGCTTATTAAACTTGATGAATTCTATCCTCTTGACGGTAGAATAGTGTGTAAAGCAAAGCACAATACATTGCTATGTGTAGAAGCAAAGATATACGCGATTTTAGAATGTGTTCCTAGAACAGCTGCGAGCAACATTTTTACTCAACGTTAACAACACATCTGAAGCTCAATATTTCTGGGCTGAAGCGGGGAGGATTAGACAAAGTGTGCACTGTAAAGGGAAAGTCTGTGGCATTAACAGGAAGGGAGAAAAAGTACTTTCTACCCATTTTTAGTTCAGCGGTAAAACTGAAATTTCTATGGAACTGCAGCTCGTCTTGTGACTGTGGTTTTCCCGGTCACACAAAAATGCTGAAAATCGACTTATACAGTGTTTGTGCTTATTAAACTTGATGAATTCTCTCCTCTTGACGGTAGAATAGTGTGTAAAGCAAAGCACAATACATTGCTATGTGTAGAAGCAAAGATATACGCGATTTCATAATGTGTTCCTAGAACAGCTGCGAGCAACTTTTTTACTCAACGTTAACAACACATCTGAAGCTCAATATTTCTGGGCTGAAGCGGGGAGGATTAGACAAAGTGTGCACTGTAATGGGGAAGTCTGTGGCATTAACAGGAAGGGAGAAAAAGTACTTTCTACCCATTTTTAGTTCAGCGGTAAAACTGAAATTTCTATGGAACTGCAGCTCGGCTCGTGACTGTGGTTTTCCCGGTCACACAAAAATGCTGATATTCGACTTATACAGTGTTTGTGCTTATTAAACTTGACGAATTCTCTCCTCTTGACGGTAGAATAGTGTGTAAAGCAAAGCACAATACATTGCTATGTGTAGAAGCAAAGATATACGCGATTTCAGAATGTGTTCCTAGAACAGCTGCGAGCAACTTTTTTACTCAACGTTAACAACACATCTGAAGCTCAATATTTCTGGGCTGAAGCGGGGAGGATTAGACAAAGTGTGCACTGTAAAGGGGAAGTCTGTGGCATTAACAGGAAGGGAGAAAAGGTACTTTCTACCCATTTTTAGTTCAGCGGTAAAACTGAAATTTCTATGGAACTGCAGCTCGGCTTGTGACTGTGGTTTTCCCGGTCACACAAAAATGCTGAAATTCGACTTATACAGTGTTTGTGCTTATTAAACTTGATGAATTCTATCCTCTTGACGGTAGAATAGTGTGTAAAGCAAAGCACAATACATTGCTATGTGTAGAAGCAAAGATATACGCGATTTCAGAATGTGTTCCTAGAACAGCTGCGAGCAACTTTTTTACTCAACGTTAACAACACATCTGAAGCTCAATATTTCTGGGCTGAAGCGGGGAGGATTAGACAAAGTGTGCACTGTAAAGGGGAAGTCTGTGGCATTAACAGGAAGGGAGAAAAAGTACTTTCTACCCATTTTTAGTTTCAGCGGTAAAACTGAAGTTTCTATGGAACTGCAGCTCGGCTTGTGACTGTGGTTTTCCCGGTCACACAAAAATGCTGAAATTCGACTTATACAGTGTTTGTGCTTATTAAACTTGATGAATTCTATCCTCTTGACGGTAGAATAGTGTGTAAAGCAAAGCACAATACATTGCTATGTGTAGAAGCAAAGATATACGCGATTTCAGAATGTGTTCCTAGAACAGCTGCGAGCAACTTTTTTACTCAACGTTAACAACACATCTGAAGCTCAATATTTCTGGGCTGAAGCGGGGAGGATTAGACAAAGTGTGCACTGTAAAGGGGAAGTCTGTGGCATTAACAGGAAGGGAGAAAAAGTACTTTCTACCCATTTTTAGTTCAGCGGTAAAACTGAAATTTCTATGGAACTGCAGCTCGTCTTGTGACTGTGGTTTTCCCGGTCACACAAAAATGCTGAAATTCGACTTATACAGTGTTTGTGCTTATTAAACTTGATGAATTCTCTCCTCTTGACGGTAGAATAGTGTGTAAAGCAAAGCACAATACATTGCTATGTGTAGAAGCAAAGATATACGCGATTTCATAATGTGTTCCTAGAACAGCTGCGAGCAACTTTTTTACTCAACGTTAACAACACATCTGAAGCTCAATATTTCTGGGCTGAAGCGGGGAGGATTAGACAAAGTGTGCACTGTAATGGGGAAGTCTGTGGCATTAACAGGAAGGGAGAAAAAGTACTTTCTACCCATTTTTAGTTCAGCGGTAAAACTGAAATTTCTATGGAACTGCAGCTCGGCTCGAGACTGTGGTTTTCCCGGTCACACAAAAATGCTGAAATTCGACTTATACAGTGTTTGTGCTTAATAAACTTGATGAATTCTCTCCTCTTGACGTTGGAATAGTGTGTAAAGCAAAGCACAATACATTGCTATGTGTAGAAGCAAAGATATACGCGATTTCAGAATGTGTTCCTAGAACAGCTGCGAGCAACTTTTTTACTCAACGTTAACAACACATCTGAAGCTCAATATTTCTGGGCTGAAGCGGGGAGGATTAGACAAAGTGTGCACTGTAATGGGGAAGTCTGTGGCATTAACAGGAAGGGAGAAAAAGTACTTTCTACCCATTTTTAGTTCAGCGGTAAAACTGAAATTTCTATGGAACTGCAGCTCGGCTCGTGACTCTGGTTTTCCCGGTCACACAAAAATGCTGAAATTCGACTTATACAGTGTTTGTGCTTATTAAACTTGATGAATTCTCTCCTCTTGACGGTAGAATAGTGTGTAAAGCAAAGCACAATACATTGCTATGTGTAGAAGCAAAGATATACGCGATTTCAGAATGTGTTCCTAGAACAGCTGCGAGCAACTTTTTTACTCAACGTTAACAACACATCTGAAGCTCAATATTTCTGGGCTGAAGCGGGGAGGATTAGACAAAGTGTGCACTGTAAAGGGGAAGTCTGTGGCATTAACAGGAAGGGAGAAAAAGTACTTTCTACCCATTTTTAGTTCAGCGGTAAAACTGAAATTTCTATGGAACTGCAGCTCGGCTTATGACTGTGGTTTTCCCGGTCACACAAAAATGCTGAAATTCGACTTATACAGTGTTTGTGCTTATTAAACTTGATGAATTCTCTCCTCTTGACGGTAGAATAGTGTGTAAAGCAAAGCACAATACATTGCTATGTGTAGAAGCAAAGATATACGCGATTTCAGAATGTGTTCCTAGAACAGCTGCGAGCAACTTTTTACTCAACGTTAACAACACATCTGAAGCTCAATATTTCTGGGCTGAAGCGGGGAGGATTAGACAAAGTGTGCACTGTAAAGGGGAAGTCTGTGGCATTAACAGGAAGGGAGAAAAAGTACTTTCTACCCATTTTTAGTTCAGCGGTAAAACTGAAATTTCTATGGAACTGCAGCTCGTCTCGTGACTGTGGTTTTCCCGGTCACACAAAAATGCTGAAATTCGACTTATACAGTGTTTGTGCTTATTAAACTTGATGAATTCTCTCCTCTTGACGGTAGAATAGTGTGTAAAGCAAAGCACAATACATTGCTATGTGTAGAAGCAAAGATATACGCGATTTCAGAATGTGTTCCTAGAACAGCTGCGAGCAACTTTTTTACTCAACGTTAACAACACATCTGAAGCTCAATATTTCTGGGCTGAAGCGGGGAGGATTAGACAAAATGTGCACTGTAAAGGGGAAGTCTGTGGCATTAACAGGAAGGGAGAAAATGTACTTTCTACCCATTTTTAGGTTCAGCGGTAAAACTGAAGTTTCTATGGAACTGCAGCTCGGCTTGTGACTCTGGTTTTCCCGGTCACACAAAAATGCTGAAATTCGACTTATACCGTGTTTTGCTTATTAAACTTGATGAATTCTCTCCTCTTGACGGTAGAATAGTGTGTAAAGCAAAGCACAATACATTGCTATGTGTAGAAGCAAAGATATACGCGATTTCAGAATGTGTTCCTAGAACAGCTGCGAGCAACTTTTTTACTCAACGTTAACAACACATCTGAAGCTTAATATTTCTGGGCTGAAGCGGGGAGGATTAGACAAAGTGTGCACTGTAAAGGGGAAGTCTGTGGCATTAACAGGAAGGGAGAAAAAGTACTTTCTACCCATTTTTAGTTCAGCGGTAAAACTGAAATTTCTATGGAACTGCAGCTCGTCTTGTGACTGTGGTTTTCCCGGTAACACAAAAATGCTGAAATTCGACTTATACAGTGTTTGTGCTTATTAAACTTGATGAATTCTCTCCTCTTGACGGTAGAATAGTGTGTAAAGCAAAGCACAATACATTGCTATGTGTAGAAGCAAAGATATACGCGATTTCAGAATGTGTTCCTAGAACAGCTGCGAGCAACTTTTTTACTCAACGTTAACAACACATCTGAAGCTTAATATTTCTGGGCTGAAGCGGGGAGGATTAGACAAAGTGTGCACTGTAAAGGGGAAGTCTGTGGCATTAACAGGAAGGGAGAAAAAGTACTTTCTACCCATTTTTAGTTCAGCGGTAAAACTGAAATTTCTATGGAACTGCAGCTCGGCTCGTGACTGTGGTTTTCCCGGTCACACAAAAATGCTGAAATTCGACTTATACAGTGTTTTGTGCTTATTAAACTTGATGAATTCTCTCCTCTTGACGGTAGAATAGTGTGTAAAGCAAAGCACAATACATTGCTATGTGTAGAAGCAAAGATATACGCGATTTCAGAATGTGTTCCTAGAACAGCTGCGAGCAACTTTTTTACTCAACGTTAACAACACATCTGAAGCTCAATATTTCTGGGCTGAAGCGGGGAGGATTAGACAAAGTGTGCACTGTAAAGGGGAAGTCTGTGGCATTAACAGGAAGGGAGAAAAAGTACTTTCTACCCATTTTTAGTTCAGCGGTAAAACTGAAATTTCTATGGAACTGCAGCTCGGCTTGTGACTGTGGTTTTCCCGGTCACACAAAAATGCTGAAATTCGACTTATACAGTGTTTGTGCTTATTAAACTTGATGAATTCTCTCCTCTTGACGGTAGAATAGTGTGTAAAGCAAAGCACAATACATTGCTATGTGTAGAAGCAAAGATATACGCGATTTCAGAATGTGTTCCTAGAACAGCTGCGAGCAACTTTTTTACTCAACGTTAACAACACATCTGAAGCTCAATATTTCTGGGCTGAAGTGGGGAGGATTAGACAAAGTGTGCACTGTAAAGGGGAAGTCTGTGGCATTAACAGGAAGGGAGAAAAAGTACTTTCTACCCATTTTTAGTTCAGCGGTAAAACTGAAATTTCTATGGAACTGCAGCTCGTCTCGTGACTGTGGTTTTCCCGGTCACACAAAAATGCTGAAATTCGACTTATACAGTGTTTGTGCTTATTAAACTTGATGAATTCTCTCCTCTTGACGGTAGAATAGTGTGTAAAGCAAAGCACAATACATTGCTATGTGTAGAAGCAAAGATATACAGTACGCGATTTCAGAATGTGTTCCTAGAACAGCTGCGAGCAACTTTTTTACTCAACGTTAACAACACATCTGAAGCTCAATATTTCTGGGCTGAAGCGGGGAGGATTAGACAAAGTGTGCACTGTAAAGGGGAAGTCTGTGGCATTAACAGGAAGGGAGAAAAAGTACTTTCTACCCATTTTTAGGTTCAGCGGTAAAACTGAAGTTTCTATGGAACTGCAGCTCGTCTTGTGACTGTGGTTTTCCCGGTCACACAAAAATGCTGAAATTCGACTTATACAGTGTTTGTGCTTATTAAACTTGATGAATTCTCTCCTCTTGACGGTAGAATAGTGTGTAAAGCAAAGCACAATACATTGCTATGTGTAGAAGCAAAGATATACGCGATTTCAGAATGTGTTCCTAGAACAGCTGCGAGCAACTTTTTTACTCAACGTTAACAACACATCTGAAGCTCAATATTTCTGGGCTGAAGCGGGGAAGATTAGACAAAGTGTGCACTGTAAAGGGGAAGTCTGTGGCATTAACAGGAAGGGAGAAAAAGTACTTTCTACCCATTTTTAGTTCAGCGGTAAAACTGAAATTTCTATGGAACTGCAGCTCGGCTTGTGACTGTGGTTTTCCCGGTCACACAAAAATGCTGAAATTCGACTTATACAGTGTTTGTGCTTATTAAACTTGATGAATTCTCTCCTCTTGACGGTAGAATAGTGTGTAAAGCAAAGCACAATACATTGCTATGTGTAGAAGCAAAGATATACGCGATTTTAGAATGTGTTCCTAGAACAGCTGCGAGCAACATTTTTACTCAACGTTAACAACACATCTGAAGCTCAATATTTCTGGGCTGAAGCGGGGAGGATTAGACAAAGTGTGCACTGTAAAGGGAAAGTCTGTGGCATTAACAGGAAGGGAGAAAAAGTACTTTCTACCCATTTTTAGTTCAGCGGTAAAACTGAAATTTCTATGGAACTGCAGCTCGTCTCGTGACTGTGGTTTTCCCGGTCACACAAAAATGCTGAAATTCGACTTATACAGTGTTTGTGCTTATTAAACTTGATGAATTCTCTCCTCTTGACGGTAGAATAGTGTGTAAAGCAAAGCACAATACATTGCTATGTGTAGAAGCAAAGATATACGCGATTTCAGAATGTGTTCCTAGAACAGCTGCGAGCAACTTTTTTACTCAACGTTAACAACACATCTGAAGCTCAATATTTCTGGGCTGAAGCGGGGAGGATTAGACAAAGTGTGCACTGTAAAGGGGAAGTCTGTGGCATTAACAGGAAGGGAGAAAAAGTACTTTCTACCCATTTTTAGTTCAGCGGTAAAACTGAAATTTCTATGGTACTGCAGCTCGTCTTGTGACTGTGGTTTTCCCGGTCACACAAAAATGCTGAAATTCGACTTATACAGTGTTTGTGCTTATTAAACTTGATGAATTCTCTCCTCTTGACGGTAGAATAGTGTGTAAAGCAAAGCACAATACATTGCTATGTGTAGAAGCAAAGAAATACGCGATTTCATAATGTGTTCCTAGAACAGCTGCGAGCAACTTTTTTACTCAACGTTAACAACACATCTGAAGCTCAATATTTCTGGGCTGAAGCGGGGAGGATTAGACAAAGTGTGCACTGTAATGGGGAAGTCTGTGGCATTAACAGGAAGGGAGAAAAAGTACTTTCTACCCATTTTTAGTTCAGCGGTCAAACTGAAATTTCTATGGAACTGCAGCTCGGCTCGTGACTGTGGTTTTCCCGGTCACACAAAAATGCTGAAATTCGACTTATACAGTGTTTGTGCTTATTAAACTTGATGAATTCTCTCCTCTTGACGGTAGAATAGTGTGTAAAGCAAAGCACAATACATTGCTATGTGTAGAAGCAAAGATATACGCGATTTCAGAATGTGTTCCTAGAACAGCTGCGAGCAACTTTTTTACTCAACGTTAACAACACATCTGAAGCTCAATATTTCTGGGCTGAAGCGGGGAGGATTAGACAAAGTGTGCACTGTAAAGGGGAAGTCTGTGGCATTAACAGGAAGGGAGAAAAAGTACTTTCTACCCATTTTTAGTTCAGCGGTAAAACTGAAATTTCTATGGAACTGCAGTTCGGCTTGTGACTGTGGTTTTCCCGGTCACACAAAAATGCTGAAATTCGACTTATACAGTGTTTGTGCTTATTAAACTTGACGAATTCTCTCCTCTTGACGGTAGAATAGTGTGTAAAGCAAAGCACAATACATTGCTATGTGTAGAAGCAAAGATATACGCGATTTCAGAATGTGTTCCTAGAACAGCTGCGAGCAACTTTTTTACTCAACGTTAACAACACATCTGAAGCTCAATATTTCTGGGCTGAAGCGGGGAGGATTAGACAAAGTGTGCACTGTAAAGGGGAAGTCTGTGGCATTAACAGGAAGGGAGAAAAGGTACTTTCTACCCATTTTTAGTTCAGCGGTAAAACTGAAATTTCTATGGAACTGCAGCTCGTCTCGTGACTGTGGTTTTCCCGGTCACACAAAAATGCTGAAATTCGACTTATACAGTGTTTGTGCTTATTAAACTTGATGAATTCTCTCCTCTTGACGGTAGAATAGTGTGTAAAGCAAAGCACAATACATTGCTATGTGTAGAAGCAAAGATATACAGTACGCGATTTCAGAATGTGTTCCTAGAACAGCTGCGAGCAACTTTTTTACTCAACGTTAACAACACATCTGAAGCTCAATATTTCTGGGCTGAAGCGGGGAGGATTAGACAAAGTGTGCACTGTAAAGGGGAAGTCTGTGGCATTAACAGGAAGGGAGAAAAAGTACTTTCTACCCATTTTTAGGTTCAGCGGTAAAACTGAAGTTTCTATGGAACTGCAGCTCGTCTTGTGACTGTGGTTTTCCCGGTCACACAAAAATGCTGAAATTCGACTTATACAGTGTTTGTGCTTATTAAACTTGATGAATTCTCTCCTCTTGACGGTAGAATAGTGTGTAAAGCAAAGCACAATACATTGCTATGTGTAGAAGCAAAGATATACGCGATTTCAGAATGTGTTCCTAGAACAGCTGCGAGCAACTTTTTTACTCAACGTTAACAACACATCTGAAGCTCAATATTTCTGGGCTGAAGCGGGGAGGATTAGACAAAGTGTGCACTGTAAAGGGGAAGTCTGTGGCATTAACAGGAAGGGAGAAAAAGTACTTTCTACCCATTTTTAGTTCAGCGGTAAAACTGAAATTTCTATGGAACTGCAGCTCGGCTTGTGACTGTGGTTTTCACGGTCACACAAAAATGCTGAAATTCGACTTATACAGTGTTTGTGCTTATTAAACTTGATGAATTCTCTCCTCTTGACGGTAGAATAGTGTGTAAAGCAAAGCACAATACATTGCTATGTGTAGAAGCAAAGATATACGCGATTTCAGAATGTGTTCCTAGAACAGCTGCGAGCAACTTTTTTACTCAACGTTAACAACACATCTGAAGCTCAATATTTCTGGGCTGAAGTGGGGAGGATTAGACAAAGTGTGCACTGTAAAGGGGAAGTCTGTGGCATTAACAGGAAGGGAGAAAAAGTACTTTCTACCCATTTTTAGTTCAGCGGTAAAACTGAAATTTCTATGGAACTGCAGCTCGTCTCGTGACTGTGGTTTTCCCGGTCACACAAAAATGCTGAAATTCGACTTATACAGTGTTTGTGCTTATTAAACTTGATGAATTCTCTCCTCTTGACGGTAGAATAGTGTGTAAAGCAAAGCACAATACATTGCTATGTGTAGAAGCAAAGATATACAGTACGCGATTTCAGAATGTGTTCCTAGAACAGCTGCGAGCAACTTTTTTACTCAACGTTAACAACACATCTGAAGCTCAATATTTCTGGGCTGAAGCGGGGAGGATTAGACAAAGTGTGCACTGTAAAGGGGAAGTCTGTGGCATTAACAGGAAGGGAGAAAAAGTACTTTCTACCCATTTTTAGGTTCAGCGGTAAAACTGAAGTTTCTATGGAACTGCAGCTCGTCTTGTGACTGTGGTTTTCCCGGTCACACAAAAATGCTGAAATTCGACTTATACAGTGTTTGTGCTTATTAAACTTGATGAATTCTCTCCTCTTGACGGTAGAATAGTGTGTAAAGCAAAGCACAATACATTGCTATGTGTAGAAGCAAAGATATACGCGATTTCAGAATGTGTTCCTAGAACAGCTGCGAGCAACTTTTTTACTCAACGTTAACAACACATCTGAAGCTCAATATTTCTGGGCTGAAGCGGGGAAGATTAGACAAAGTGTGCACTGTAAAGGGGAAGTCTGTGGCATTAACAGGAAGGGAGAAAAAGTACTTTCTACCCATTTTTAGTTCAGCGGTAAAACTGAAATTTCTATGGAACTGCAGCTCGGCTTGTGACTGTGGTTTTCCCGGTCACACAAAAATGCTGAAATTCGACTTATACAGTGTTTGTGCTTATTAAACTTGATGAATTCTCTCCTCTTGACGGTAGAATAGTGTGTAAAGCAAAGCACAATACATTGCTATGTGTAGAAGCAAAGATATACGCGATTTTAGAATGTGTTCCTAGAACAGCTGCGAGCAACATTTTTACTCAACGTTAACAACACATCTGAAGCTCAATATTTCTGGGCTGAAGCGGGGAGGATTAGACAAAGTGTGCACTGTAAAGGGAAAGTCTGTGGCATTAACAGGAAGGGAGAAAAAGTACTTTCTACCCATTTTTAGTTCAGCGGTAAAACTGAAATTTCTATGGAACTGCAGCTCGTCTCGTGACTGTGGTTTTCCCGGTCACACAAAAATGCTGAAATTCGACTTATACAGTGTTTGTGCTTATTAAACTTGATGAATTCTCTCCTCTTGACGGTAGAATAGTGTGTAAAGCAAAGCACAATACATTGCTATGTGTAGAAGCAAAGATATACGCGATTTCAGAATGTGTTCCTAGAACAGCTGCGAGCAACTTTTTTACTCAACGTTAACAACACATCTGAAGCTCAATATTTCTGGGCTGAAGCGGGGAGGATTAGACAAAGTGTGCACTGTAAAGGGGAAGTCTGTGGCATTAACAGGAAGGGAGAAAAAGTACTTTCTACCCATTTTTAGTTCAGCGGTAAAACTGAAATTTCTATGGAACTGCAGCTCGTCTTGTGACTGTGGTTTTCCCGGTCACACAAAAATGCTGAAATTCGACTTATACAGTGTTTGTGCTTATTAAACTTGATGAATTCTCTCCTCTTGACGGTAGAATAGTGTGTAAAGCAAAGCACAATACATTGCTATGTGTAGAAGCAAAGAAATACGCGATTTCATAATGTGTTCCTAGAACAGCTGCGAGCAACTTTTTTACTCAACGTTAACAACACATCTGAAGCTCAATATTTCTGGGCTGAAGCGGGGAGGATTAGACAAAGTGTGCACTGTAATGGGGAAGTCTGTGGCATTAACAGGAAGGGAGAAAAAGTACTTTCTACCCATTTTTAGTTCAGCGGTAAAACTGAAATTTCTATGGAACTGCAGCTCGGCTCGTGACTGTGGTTTTCCCGGTCACACAAAAATGCTGAAATTCGACTTATACAGTGTTTGTGCTTATTAAACTTGATGAATTCTCTCCTCTTGACGGTAGAATAGTGTGTAAAGCAAAGCACAATACATTGCTATGTGTAGAAGCAAAGATATACGCGATTTCAGAATGTGTTCCTAGAACAGCTGCGAGCAACTTTTTTACTCAACGTTAACAACACATCTGAAGCTCAATATTTCTGGGCTGAAGCGGGGAGGATTAGACAAAGTGTGCACTGTAAAGGGGAAGTCTGTGGCATTAACAGGAAGGGAGAAAAAGTACTTTCTACCCATTTTTAGTTCAGCGGTAAAACTGAAATTTCTATGGAACTGCAGTTCGGCTTGTGACTGTGGTTTTCCCGGTCACACAAAAATGCTGAAATTCGACTTATACAGTGTTTGTGCTTATTAAACTTGACGAATTCTCTCCTCTTGACGGTAGAATAGTGTGTAAAGCAAAGCACAATACATTGCTATGTGTAGAAGCAAAGATATACGCGATTTCAGAATGTGTTCCTAGAACAGCTGCGAGCAACTTTTTTACTCAACGTTAACAACACATCTGAAGCTCAATATTTCTGGGCTGAAGCGGGGAGGATTAGACAAAGTGTGCACTGTAAAGGGGAAGTCTGTGGCATTAACAGGAAGGGAGAAAAGGTACTTTCTACCCATTTTTAGTTCAGCGGTAAAACTGAAATTTCTATGGAACTGCAGCTCGTCTCGTGACTGTGGTTTTCCCGGTCACACAAAAATGCTGAAATTCGACTTATACAGTGTTTGTGCTTATTAAACTTGATGAATTCTCTCCTCTTGACGGTAGAATAGTGTGTAAAGCAAAGCACAATACATTGCTATGTGTAGAAGCAAAGATATACAGTACGCGATTTCAGAATGTGTTCCTAGAACAGCTGCGAGCAACTTTTTTACTCAACGTTAACAACACATCTGAAGCTCAATATTTCTGGGCTGAAGCGGGGAGGATTAGACAAAGTGTGCACTGTAAAGGGGAAGTCTGTGGCATTAACAGGAAGGGAGAAAAAGTACTTTCTACCCATTTTTAGGTTCAGCGGTAAAACTGAAGTTTCTATGGAACTGCAGCTCGTCTTGTGACTGTGGTTTTCCCGGTCACACAAAAATGCTGAAATTCGACTTATACAGTGTTTGTGCTTATTAAACTTGATGAATTCTCTCCTCTTGACGGTAGAATAGTGTGTAAAGCAAAGCACAATACATTGCTATGTGTAGAAGCAAAGATATACGCGATTTCAGAATGTGTTCCTAGAACAGCTGCGAGCAACTTTTTTACTCAACGTTAACAACACATCTGAAGCTCAATATTTCTGGGCTGAAGCGGGGAAGATTAGACAAAGTGTGCACTGTAAAGGGGAAGTCTGTGGCATTAACAGGAAGGGAGAAAAAGTACTTTCTACCCATTTTTAGTTCAGCGGTAAAACTGAAATTTCTATGGAACTGCAGCTCGGCTTGTGACTGTGGTTTTCCCGGTCACACAAAAATGCTGAAATTCGACTTATACAGTGTTTGTGCTTATTAAACTTGATGAATTCTCTCCTCTTGACGGTAGAATAGTGTGTAAAGCAAAGCACAATACATTGCTATGTGTAGAAGCAAAGATATACGCGATTTTAGAATGTGTTCCTAGAACAGCTGCGAGCAACATTTTTACTCAACGTTAACAACACATCTGAAGCTCAATATTTCTGGGCTGAAGCGGGGAGGATTAGACAAAGTGTGCACTGTAAAGGGAAAGTCTGTGGCATTAACAGGAAGGGAGAAAAAGTACTTTCTACCCATTTTTAGTTCAGCGGTAAAACTGAAATTTCTATGGAACTGCAGCTCGTCTCGTGACTGTGGTTTTCCCGGTCACACAAAAATGCTGAAATTCGACTTATACAGTGTTTGTGCTTATTAAACTTGATGAATTCTCTCCTCTTGACGGTAGAATAGTGTGTAAAGCAAAGCACAATACATTGCTATGTGTAGAAGCAAAGATATACGCGATTTCAGAATGTGTTCCTAGAACAGCTGCGAGCAACTTTTTTACTCAACGTTAACAACACATCTGAAGCTCAATATTTCTGGGCTGAAGCGGGGAGGATTAGACAAAGTGTGCACTGTAAAGGGGAAGTCTGTGGCATTAACAGGAAGGGAGAAAAAGTACTTTCTATCCATTTTTAGTTCAGCGGTAAAACTGAAATTTCTATGGAACTGCAGCTCGTCTTGTGACTGTGGTTTTCCCGGTCACACAAAAATGCTGAAATTCGACTTATACAGTGTTTGTGCTTATTAAACTTGATGAATTCTCTCCTCTTGACGGTAGAATAGTGTGTAAAGCAAAGCACAATACATTGCTATGTGTAGAAGCAAAGATATACGCGATTTCATAATGTGTTCCTAGAACAGCTGCGAGCAACTTTTTTACTCAACGTTAACAACACATCTGAAGCTCAATATTTCTGGGCTGAAGCGGGGAGGATTAGACAAAGTGTGCACTGTAATGGGGAAGTCTGTGGCATTAACAGGAAGGGAGAAAAAGTACTTTCTACCCATTTTTAGTTCAGCGGTAAAACTGAAATTTCTATGGAACTGCAGCTCGGCTCGTGACTGTGGTTTTCCCGGTCACACAAAAATGCTGAAATTCGACTTATACAGTGTTTGTGCTTATTAAACTTGATGAATTCTCTCCTCTTGACGGTAGAATAGTGTGTAAAGCAAAGCACAATACATTGCTATGTGTAGAAGCAAAGATATACGCGATTTCAGAATGTGTTCCTAGAACAGCTGCGAGCAACTTTTTTACTCAACGTTAACAACACATCTGAAGCTCAATATTTCTGGGCTGAAGCGGGGAGGATTAGACAAAGTGTGCACTGTAAAGGGGAAGTCTGTGGCATTAACAGGAAGGGAGAAAAAGTACTTTCTACCCATTTTTAGTTCAGCGGTAAAACTGAAATTTCTATGGAACTGCAGTTCGGCTTGTGACTGTGGTTTTCCCGGTCACACAAAAATGCTGAAATTCGACTTATACAGTGTTTGTGCTTATTAAACTTGACGAATTCTCTCCTCTTGACGGTAGAATAGTGTGTAAAGCAAAGCACAATACATTGCTATGTGTAGAAGCAAAGATATACGCGATTTCAGAATGTGTTCCTAGAACAGCTGCGAGCAACTTTTTTACTCAACGTTAACAACACATCTGAAGCTCAATATTTCTGGGCTGAAGCGGGGAGGATTAGACAAAGTGTGCACTGTAAAGGGGAAGTCTGTGGCATTAACAGGAAGGGAGAAAAGGTACTTTCTACCCATTTTTAGTTCAGCGGTAAAACTGAAATTTCTATGGAACTGCAGCTCGGCTTGTGACTGTGGTTTTCCCGGTCACACAAAAATGCTGAAATTCGACTTATACAGTGTTTGTGCTTATTAAACTTGATGAATTCTCTCCTCTTGACGGTAGAATAGTGTGTAAAGCAAAGCACAATACATTGCTATGTGTAGAAGCAAAGATATACGCGATTTCAGAATGTGTTCCTAGAACAGCTGCGAGCAACTTTTTTACTCAACGTTAACAACACATCTGAAGCTCAATATTTCTGGGCTGAAGCGGGGAGGATTAGACAAAGTGTGCACTGTAAAGGGGAAGTCTGTGGCATTAACAGGAAGGGAGAAAAAGTACTTTCTACCCATTTTTAGTTTCAGCGGTAAAACTGAAGTTTCTATGGAACTGCAGCTCGGCTTGTGACTGTGGTTTTCCCGGTCACACAAAAATGCTGAAATTCGACTTATACAGTGTTTGTGCTTATTAAACTTGATGAATTCTATCCTCTTGACGGTAGAATAGTGTGTAAAGCAAAGCACAATACATTGCTATGTGTAGAAGCAAAGATATACGCGATTTCAGAATGTGTTCCTAGAACAGCTGCGAGCAACTTTTTTACTCAACGTTAACAACACATCTGAAGCTCAATATTTCTGGGCTGAAGCGGGGAGGATTAGACAAAGTGTGCACTGTAAAGGGGAAGTCTGTGGCATTAACAGGAAGGGAGAAAAAGTACTTTCTACCCATTTTTAGTTCAGCGGTAAAACTGAAATTTCTATGGAACTGCAGCTCGTCTTGTGACTGTGGTTTTCCCGGTCACACAAAAATGCTGAAATTCGACTTATACAGTGTTTGTGCTTATTAAACTTGATGAATTCTCTCCTCTTGACGGTAGAATAGTGTGTAAAGCAAAGCACAATACATTGCTATGTGTAGAAGCAAAGATATACGCGATTTCATAATGTGTTCCTAGAACAGCTGCGAGCAACTTTTTTACTCAACGTTAACAACACATCTGAAGCTCAATATTTCTGGGCTGAAGCGGGAAGGATTAGACAAAGTGTGCACTGTAATGGGGAAGTCTGTGGCATTAACAGGAAGGGAGAAAAAGTACTTTCTACCCATTTTTAGTTCAGCGGTAAAACTGAAATTTCTATGGAACTGCAGCTCGGCTCGTGACTGTGGTTTTCCCGGTCACACAAAAATGCTGAAATTCGACTTATACAGTGTTTGTGCTTAATAAACTTGTTGAATTCTCTCCTCTTGACGGTAGAATAGTGTGTAAAGCAAAGCACAATACATTGCTATGTGTAGAAGCAAAGATATACGCGATTTCAGAATGTGTTCCTAGAACAGCTGCGAGCAACTTTTTTACTCAACGTTAACAACACATCTGAAGCTCAATATTTCTGGGCTGAAGCGGGGAGGATTAGACAAAGTGTGCACTGTAATGGGGAAGTCTGTGGCATTAACAGGAAGGGAGAAAAAGTACTTTCTACCCATTTTTAGTTCAGCGGTAAAACTGAAATTTCTATGGAACTGCAGCTCGGCTCGTGACTCTGGTTTTCCCGGTCACACAAAAATGCTGAAATTCGACTTATACAGTGTTTGTGCTTATTAAACTTGATGAATTCTCTCCTCTTGACGGTAGAATAGTGTGTAAAGCAAAGCACAATACATTGCTATGTGTAGAAGCAAAGATATACGCGATTTCAGAATGTGTTCCTAGAACAGCTGCGAGCAACTTTTTTACTCAACGTTAACAACACATCTGAAGCTCAATATTTCTGGGCTGAAGCGGGGAGGATTAGACAAAGTGTGCACTGTAAAGGGGAAGTCTGTGGCATTAACAGGAAGGGAGAAAAAGTACTTTCTACCCATTTTTAGTTCAGCGGTAAAACTGAAATTTCTATGGAACTGCAGCTCGGCTTATGACTGTGGTTTTCCCGGTCACACAAAAATGCTGAAATTCGACTTATACAGTGTTTGTGCTTATTAAACTTGATGAATTCTCTCCTCTTGACGGTAGAATAGTGTGTAAAGCAAAGCACAATACATTGCTATGTGTAGAAGCAAAGATATACGCGATTTCAGAATGTGTTCCTAGAACAGCTGCGAGCAACTTTTTTACTCAACGTTAACAACACATCTGAAGCTCAATATTTCTGGGCTGAAGCGGGGAGGATTAGACAAAGTGTGCACTGTAAAGGGGAAGTCTGTGGCATTAACAGGAAGGGAGAAAAAGTACTTTCTACCCATTTTTATTTCAGCGGTAAAACTGAAATTTCTATGGAACTGCAGCTCGGCTTGTGACTGTGGTTTTCCCGGTCACACAAAAATGCTGAAATTCGACTTATACAGTGTTTGTGCTTATTAAACTTGATGAATTCTCTCCTCTTGACGGTAGAATAGTGTGTAAAGCAAAGCACAATACATAGCTATGTGTAGAAGCAAAGATATACAGTACGCGATTTCAGAATGTGTTCCTAGAACAGCTGCGAGCAACTTTTTTACTCAACGTTAACAACACATCTGAAGCTCAATATTTCTGGGCTGAAGCGGGGAGGATTAGACAAAGTGTGCACTGTAAAGGGGAAGTCTGTGGCATTAACAGGAAGGGAGAAAAAGTACTTTCTACCCATTTTTAGGTCCAGCGGTAAAACTGAAGTTTCTATGGAACTGCAGCTCGTCTTGTGACTGTGGTTTTCCCGGTCACACAAAAATGCTGAAATTCGACTTATACAGTGTTTGTGCTTATTAAACTTGATGAATTCTCTCCTCTTGACGGTAGAATAGTGTGTAAAGCAAAGCACAATACATTGCTATGTGTAGAAGCAAAGATATACGCGATTTCAGAATGTGTTCCTAGAACAGCTGCGAGCAACTTTTTTACTCAACGTTAACAACACATCTGAAGCTCAATATTTCTGGGCTGAAGCGGGGAGGATTAGACAAAGTGTGCACTGTAAAGGGGAAGTCTGTGGCATTAACAGGAAGGGAGAAAAAGTACTTTCTACCCATTTTTAGTTCAGCGGTAAAACTGAAATTTCTATGGAACTGCAGCTCGTCTTGTGACTGTGGTTTTCCCGGTCACACAAAAATGCTGAAAATCGACTTATACAGTGTTTGTGCTTATTAAACTTGATGAATTCTCTCCTCTTGACGGTAGAATAGTGTGTAAAGCAAAGCACAATACATTGCTATGTGTAGAAGCAAAGATATACGCGATTTCATAATGTGTTCCTAGAACAGCTGCGAGCAACTTTTTTACTCAACGTTAACAACACATCTGAAGCTCAATATTTCTGGGCTGAAGCGGGAAGGATTAGACAAAGTGTGCACTGTAATGGGGAAGTCTGTGGCATTAACAGGAAGGGAGAAAAAGTACTTTCTACCCATTTTTAGTTCAGCGGTAAAACTGAAATTTCTATGGAACTGCAGCTCGGCTCGTGACTGTGGTTTTCCCGGTCACACAAAAATGCTGAAATTCGACTTATACAGTGTTTGTGCTTATTAAACTTGATGAATTCTCTCCTCTTGACGGTAGAATAGTGTGTAAAGCAAAGCACAATACATTGCTATGTGTAGAAGCAAAGATATACGCGATTTCAGAATGTGTTCCTAGAACAGCTGCGAGCAACTTTTTTACTCAACGTTAACAACACATCTGAAGCTCAATATTTCTGGGCTGAAGCGGGGAGGATTAGACAAAGTGTGCACTGTAAAGGGGAAGTCTGTGGCATTAACAGGAAGGGAGAAAAAGTACTTTCTACCCATTTTTAGTTCAGCGGTAAAACTGAAATTTCTATGGAACTGCAGTTCGGCTTGTGACTGTGGTTTTCCTGGTCACACAAAAATGCTGAAATTCGACTTATACAGTGTTTGTGCTTATTAAACTTGACGAATTCTCTCCTCTTGACGGTAGAATAGTGTGTAAAGCAAAGCACAATACATTGCTATGTGTAGAAGCAAAGATATACGCGATTTCAGAATGTGTTCCTAGAACAGCTGCGAGCAACTTTTTTACTCAACGTTAACAACACATCTGAAGCTCAATATTTCTGGGCTGAAGCGGGGAGGATTAGACAAAGTGTGCATTGTAAAGGGGAAGTCTGTGGCATTAACAGGAAGGGAGAAAAGGTACTTTCTACCCATTTTTAGTTCAGCGGTAAAACTGAAATTTCTATGGAACTGCAGCTCGGCTTGTGACTGTGGTTTTCCCGGTCACACAAAAATGCTGAAATTCGACTTATACAGTGTTTGTGCTTATTAAACTTGATGAATTCTCTCCTCTTGACGGTAGAATAGTGTGTAAAGCAAAGCACAATACATTGCTATGTGTAGAAGCAAAGATATACGCGATTTCAGAATGTGTTCCTAGAACAGCTGCGAGCAACTTTTTTACTCAACGTTAACAACACATCTGAAGCTCAATATTTCTGGGCTGAAGCGGGGAGGATTAGACAAAGTGTGCACTGTAAAGGGGAAGTCTGTGGCATTAACAGGAAGGGAGAAAAAGTACTTTCTACCCATTTTTAGTTTCAGCGGTAAAACTGAAGTTTCTATGGAACTGCAGCTCGGCTTGTGACTGTGGTTTTCCCGGTCACACAAAAATGCTGAAATTCGACTTATACAGTGTTTGTGCTTATTAAACTTGATGAATTCTATCCTCTTGACGGTAGAATAGTGAGTAAAGCAAAGCACAATACATTGCTATGTGTAGAAGCAAAGATATACGCGATTTCAGAATGTGTTCCTAGAACAGCTGCGAGCAACTTTTTTACTCAACGTTAACAACACATCTGAAGCTCAATATTTCTGGGCTGAAGCGGGGAGGATTAGACAAAGTGTGCACTGTAAAGGGGAAGTCTGTGGCATTAACAGGAAGGGAGAAAAAGTACTTTCTACCCATTTTTAGTTCAGCGGTAAAACTGAAATTTCTATGGAACTGCAGCTCGTCTTGTGACTGTGGTTTTCCCGGTCACACAAAAATGCTGAAATTCGACTTATACAGTGTTTGTGCTTATTAAACTTGATGAATTCTCTCCTCTTGACGGTAGAATAGTGTGTAAAGCAAAGCACAATACATTGCTATGTGTAGAAGCAAAGATATACGCGATTTCAGAATGTGTTCCTAGAACAGCTGCGAGCAACTTTTTTACTCAACGTTAACAACACATCTGAAGCTCAATATTTCTGGGCTGAAGCGGGGAGGATTAGACAAAGTGTGCACTGTAAAGGGGAAGTCTGTGGCATTAACAGGAAGGGAGAAAAAGTACTTTCTACCCATTTTTAGTTTCAGCGGTAAAACTGAAGTTTCTATGGAACTGCAGCTCGGCTTGTGACTGTGGTTTTCCCGGTCACACAAAAATGCTGAAATTCGACTTATACAGTGTTTGTGCTTATTAAACTTGATGAATTCTATCCTCTTGACGGTAGAATAGTGTGTAAAGCAAAGCACAATACATTGCTCTGTGTAGAAGCAAAGATATACGCGATTTCAGAATGTGTTCCTAGAACAGCTGCGAGCAACTTTTTTACTCAACGTTAACAACACATCTGAAGCTCAATATTTCTGGGCTGAAGCGGGGAGGATTAGACAAAGTGTGCACTGTAAAGGGGAAGTCTGTGGCATTAACAGGAAGGGAGAAAAAGTACTTTCTACCCATTTTTAGTTCAGCGGTAAAACTGAAATTTCTATGGAACTGCAGCTCGTCTTGTGACTGTGGTTTTCCCGGTCACACAAAAATGCTGAAATTCGACTTATACAGTGTTTGTGCTTATTAAACTTGATGAATTCTCTCCTCTTGACGGTAGAATAGTGTGTAAAGCAAAGCACAATACATTGCTATGTGTAGAAGCAAAGATATACGCGATTTCATAATGTGTTCCTAGAACAGCTGCGAGCAACTTTTTTACTCAACGTTAACAACACATCTGAAGCTCAATATTTCTGGGCTGAAGCGGGGAGGATTAGACAAAGTGTGCACTGTAATGGGGAAGTCTGTGGCATTAACAGGAAGGGAGAAAAAGTACTTTCTACCCATTTTTAGTTCAGCGGTAAAACTGAAATTTCTATGGAACTGCAGTTCGGCTTGTGACTGTGGTTTTCCCGGTCACACAAAAATGCTGAAATTCGACTTATACAGTGTTTGTGCTTATTAAACTTGACGAATTCTCTCCTCTTGACGGTAGAATAGTGTGTAAAGCAAAGCACAATACATTGCTATGTGTAGAAGCAAAGATATACGCGATTTCAGAATGTGTTCCTAGAACAGCTGCGAGCAACTTTTTTACTCAACGTTAACAACACATCTGAAGCTCAATATTTCTGGGCTGAAGTGGGGAGGATTAGACAAAGTGTGCACTGTAAAGGGGAAGTCTGTGGCATTAACAGGAAGGGAGAAAAGGTACTTTCTACCCATTTTTAGTTCAGCGGTAAAACTGAAATTTCTATGGAACTGCAGCTCGGCTTGTGACTGTGGTTTTCCCGGTCACACAAAAATGCTGAAATTCGACTTATACAGTGTTTGTGCTTATTAAACTTGATGAATTCTCTCCTCTTGACGGTAGAATAGTGTGTAAAGCAAAGCACAATACATTGCTATGTGTAGAAGCAAAGATATACGCGATTTCAGAATGTGTTCCTAGAACAGCTGCGAGCAACTTTTTTACTCAACGTTAACAACACATCTGAAGCTCAATATTTCTGGGCTGAAGCGGGGAGGATTAGACAAAGTGTGCACTGTAATGGGGAAGTCTGTGGCATTAACAGGAAGGGAGAAAAAGTACTTTCTACCCATTTTTAGTTCAGCGGTAAAACTGAAATTTCTATGGAACTGCAGCTCGTCTTGTGACTGTGGTTTTCCCGGTCACACAAAAATGCTGAAATTCGACTTATACAGTGTTTGTGCTTATTAAACTTGATGAATTCTCTCCTCTTGACGGTAGAATAGTGTGTAAAGCAAAGCACAATACATTGCTATGTGTAGAAGCAAAGATATACGCGATTTCATAATGTGTTCCTAGAACAGCTGCGAGCAACTTTTTTACTCAACGTTAACAACACATCTGAAGCTCAATATTTCTGGGCTGAAGCGGGGAGGATTAGACAAAGTGTGCACTGTAATGGGGAAGTCTGTGGCATTAACAGGAAGGGAGAAAAAGTACTTTCTACCCATTTTTAGTTCAGCGGTAAAACTGAAATTTCTATGGAACTGCAGCTCGGCTCGTGACTGTGGTTTTCCCGGTCACACAAAAATGCTGAAATTCGACTTATACAGTGTTTGTGCTTAATAAACTTGATGAATTCTCTCCTCTTGACGGTAGAATAGTGTGTAAAGCAAAGCACAATACATTGCTATGTGTAGAAGCAAAGATATACGCGATTTCAGAATGTGTTCCTAGAACAGCTGCGAGCAACTTTTTTACTCAACGTTAACAACACATCTGAAGCTCAATATTTCTGGGCTGAAGCGGGGAGGATTAGACAAAGTGTGCACTGTAATGGGGAAGTCTGTGGCATTAACAGGAAGGGAGAAAAAGTACTTTCTACCCATTTTTAGTTCAGCGGTAAAACTGAAATTTCTATGGAACTGCAGCTCGGCTCGTGACTCTGGTTTTCCCGGTCACACAAAAATGCTGAAATTCGACTTATACAGTGTTTGTGCTTATTAAACTTGATGAATTCTCTCCTCTTGACGGTAGAATAGTGTGTAAAGCAAAGCACAATACATTGCTATGTGTAGAAGCAAAGATATACGCGATTTCAGAATGTGTTCCTAGAACAGCTGCGAGCAACTTTTTTACTCAACGTTAACAACACATCTGAAGCTCAATATTTCTGGGCTGAAGCGGGGAGGATTAGACAAAGTGTGCACTGTAAAGGGGAAGTCTGTGGCATTAACAGGAAGGGAGAAAAAGTACTTTCTACCCATTTTTAGTTCAGCGGTAAAACTGAAATTTCTATGGAACTGCAGCTCGGCTTATGACTGTGGTTTTCCCGGTCACACAAAAATGCTGAAATTCGACTTATACAGTGTTTGTGCTTATTAAACTTGATGAATTCTCTCCTCTTGACGGTAGAATAGTGTGTAAAGCAAAGCACAATACATTGCTATGTGTAGAAGCAAAGATATACGCGATTTCAGAATGTGTTCCTAGAACAGCTGCGAGCAACTTTTTTACTCAACGTTAACAACACATCTGAAGCTCAATATTTCTGGGCTGAAGCGGGGAGGATTAGACAAAGTGTGCACTGTAAAGGGGAAGTCTGTGGCATTAACAGGAAGGGAGAAAAAGTACTTTCTACCCATTTTTATTTCAGCGGTAAAACTGAAATTTCTATGGAACTGCAGCTCGGCTCGTGACTGTGGTTTTCCCGGTCACACAAAAATGCTGAAATTCGACTTATACAGTGTTTGTGCTTATTAAACTTGATGAATTCTCTCCTCTTGACGGTAGAATAGTGTGTAAAGCAAAGCACAATACATAGCTATGTGTAGAAGCAAAGATATACAGTACGCGATTTCAGAATGTGTTCCTAGAACAGCTGCGAGCAACTTTTTTACTCAACGTTAACAACACATCTGAAGCTCAATATTTCTGGGCTGAAGCGGGGAGGATTAGACAAAGTGTGCACTGTAAAGGGGAAGTCTGTGGCATTAACAGGAAGGGAGAAAAAGTACTTTCTACCCATTTTTAGTTCAGCGGTAAAACTGAAATTTCTATGGAACTGCAGCTCGGCTTGTGACTGTGGTTTTCCCGGTCACACAAAAATGCTGAAATTCGACTTATACAGTGTTTGTGCTTATTAAACTTGATGAATTCTCTCCTCTTGACGGTAGAATAGTGTGTAAAGCAAAGCACAATACATTGCTATGTGTAGAAGCAAAGATATACGCGATTTCAGAATGTGTTCCTAGAACAGCTGCGAGCAACTTTTTTACTCAACGTTAACAACACATCTGAAGCTCAATATTTCTGGGCTGAAGCGGGGAGGATTAGACAAAGTGTGCACTGTAAAGGGGAAGTCTGTGGCATTAACAGGAAGGGAGAAAAAGTACTTTCTACCCATTTTTAGTTCAGCGGTAAAACTGAAATTTCTATGGAACTGCAGCTCGGCTTGTGACTGTGGTTTTCCCGGTCACACAAAAATGCTGAAATTCGACTTATACAGTGTTTGTGCTTATTAAACTTGATGAATTCTATCCTCTTGACGGTAGAATAGTGTGTAAAGCAAAGCACAATACATTGCTATGTGTAGAAGCAAAGATATACGCGATTTTAGAATGTGTTCCTAGAACAGCTGCGAGCAACATTTTTACTCAACGTTAACAACACATCTGAAGCTCAATATTTCTGGGCTGAAGCGGGGAGGATTAGACAAAGTGTGCACTGTAAAGGGAAAGTCTGTGGCATTAACAGGAAGGGAGAAAAAGTACTTTCTACCCATTTTTAGTTCAGCGGTAAAACTGAAATTTCTATGGAACTGCAGCTCGTCTCGTGACTGTGGTTTTCCCGGTCACACAAAAATGCTGAAATTCGACTTATACAGTGTTTGTGCTTATTAAACTTGATGAATTCTCTCCTCTTGACGGTAGAATAGTGTGTAAAGCAAAGCACAATACATTGCTATGTGTAGAAGCAAAGATATACGCGATTTCAGAATGTGTTCCTAGAACAGCTGCGAGCAACTTTTTTACTCAACGTTAACAACACATCTGAAGCTCAATATTTCTGGGCTGAAGCGGGGAGGATTAGACAAAGTGTGCACTGTAAAGGGGAAGTCTGTGGCATTAACAGGAAGGGAGAAAAAGTACTTTCTACCCATTTTTAGTTCAGCGGTAAAACTGAAATTTCTATGGAACTGCAGCTCGTCTTGTGACTGTGGTTTTCCGGGTCACACAAAAATGCTGAAAATCGACTTATACAGTGTTTGTGCTTATTAAACTTGATGAATTCTCTCCTCTTGACGGTAGAATAGTGTGTAAAGCAAAGCACAATACATTGCTATGTGTAGAAGCAAAGATATACGCGATTTCATAATGTGTTCCTAGAACAGCTGCGAGCAACTTTTTTACTCAACGTTAACAACACATCTGAAGCTCAATATTTCTGGGCTGAAGCGGGGAGGATTAGACAAAGTGTGCACTGTAATGGGGAAGTCTGTGGCATTAACAGGAAGGGAGAAAAAGTACTTTCTACCCATTTTTAGTTCAGCGGTAAAACTGAAATTTCTATGGAACTGCAGTTCGGCTTGTGACTGTGGTTTTCCCGGTCACACAAAAATGCTGAAATTCGACTTATACAGTGTTTGTGCTTATTAAACTTGACGAATTCTCTCCTCTTGACGGTAGAATAGTGTGTAAAGCAAAGCACAATACATTGCTATGTGTAGAAGCAAAGATATACGCGATTTCAGAATGTGTTCCTAGAACAGCTGCGAGCAACTTTTTTACTCAACGTTAACAACACATCTGAAGCTCAATATTTCTGGGCTGAAGCGGGGAGGATTAGACAAAGTGTGCACTGTAAAGGGGAAGTCTGTGGCATTAACAGGAAGGGAGAAAAAGTACTTTCTACCCATTTTTAGTTCAGCGGTAAAACTGAAATTTCTATGGAACTGCAGCTCGTCTTGTGACTGTGGTTTTCCCGGTCACACAAAAATGCTGAAATTCGACTTATACAGTGTTTGTGCTTATTAAACTTGATGAATTCTCTCCTCTTGACGGTAGAATAGTGTGTAAAGCAAAGCACAATACATTGCTATGTGTAGAAGCAAAGATATACGCGATTTCATAATGTGTTCCTAGAACAGCTGCGAGCAACTTTTTTACTCAACGTTAACAACACATCTGAAGCTCAATATTTCTGGGCTGAAGCGGGGAGGATTAGACAAAGTGTGCACTGTAATGGGGAAGTCTGTGGCATTAACAGGAAGGGAGAAAAAGTACTTTCTACCCATTTTTAGTTCAGCGGTAAAACTGAAATTTCTATGGAACTGCAGCTCGGCTCGAGACTGTGGTTTTCCCGGTCACACAAAAATGCTGAAATTCGACTTATACAGTGTTTGTGCTTAATAAACTTGATGAATTCTCTCCTCTTGACGGTAGAATAGTGTGTAAAGCAAAGCACAATACATTGCTATGTGTAGAAGCAAAGATATACGCGATTTCAGAATGTGTTCCTAGAACAGCTGCGAGCAACTTTTTTACTCAACGTTAACAACACATCTGAAGCTCAATATTTCTGGGCTGAAGCGGGGAGGATTAGACAAAGTGTGCACTGTAATGGGGAAGTCTGTGGCATTAACAGGAAGGGAGAAAAAGTACTTTCTACCCATTTTTAGTTCAGCGGTAAAACTGAAATTTCTATGGAACTGCAGCTCGGCTCGTGACTCTGGTTTTCCCGGTCACACAAAAATGCTGAAATTCGACTTATACAGTGTTTGTGCTTATTAAACTTGATGAATTCTCTCCTCTTGACGGTAGAATAGTGTGTAAAGCAAAGCACAATACATTGCTATGTGTAGAAGCAAAGATATACGCGATTTCAGAATGTGTTCCTAGAACAGCTGCGAGCAACTTTTTTACTCAACGTTAACAACACATCTGAAGCTCAATATTTCTGGGCTGAAGCGGGGAGGATTAGACAAAGTGTGCACTGTAAAGGGGAAGTCTGTGGCATTAACAGGAAGGGAGAAAAAGTACTTTCTACCCATTTTTAGTTCAGCGGTAAAACTGAAATTTCTATGGAACTGCAGCTCGGCTTATGACTGTGGTTTTCCCGGTCACACAAAAATGCTGAAATTCGACTTATACAGTGTTTGTGCTTATTAAACTTGATGAATTCTCTCCTCTTGACGGTAGAATAGTGTGTAAAGCAAAGCACAATACATTGCTATGTGTAGAAGCAAAGATATACGCGATTTCAGAATGTGTTCCTAGAACAGCTGCGAGCAACTTTTTACTCAACGTTAACAACACATCTGAAGCTCAATATTTCTGGGCTGAAGCGGGGAGGATTAGACAAAGTGTGCACTGTAAAGGGGAAGTCTGTGGCATTAACAGGAAGGGAGAAAAAGTACTTTCTACCCATTTTTAGTTCAGCGGTAAAACTGAAATTTCTATGGAACTGCAGCTCGTCTCGTGACTGTGGTTTTCCCGGTCACACAAAAATGCTGAAATTCGACTTATACAGTGTTTGTGCTTATTAAACTTGATGAATTCTCTCCTCTTGACGGTAGAATAGTGTGTAAAGCAAAGCACAATACATTGCTATGTGTAGAAGCAAAGATATACGCGATTTCAGAATGTGTTCCTAGAACAGCTGCGAGCAACTTTTTTACTCAACGTTAACAACACATCTGAAGCTCAATATTTCTGGGCTGAAGCGGGGAGGATTAGACAAAGTGTGCACTGTAAAGGGGAAGTCTGTGGCATTAACAGGAAGGGAGAAAAAGTACTTTCTACCCATTTTTAGTTCAGCGGTAAAACTGAAATTTCTATGGAACTGCAGCTCGGCTCGTGACTGTGGTTTTCCCGGTCACACAAAAATGCTGAAATTCGACTTATACAGTGTTTGTGCTTATTAAACTTGATGAATTCTCTCCTCTTGACGGTAGAATAGTGTGTAAAGCAAAGCACAATACATAGCTATGTGTAGAAGCAAAGATATACAGTACGCGATTTCAGAATGTGTTCCTAGAACAGCTGCGAGCAACTTTTTTACTCAACGTTAACAACACATCTGAAGCTCAATATTTCTGGGCTGAAGCGGGGAGGATTAGACAAAGTGTGCACTGTAAAGGGGAAGTCTGTGGCATTAACAGGAAGGGAGAAAAAGTACTTTCTACCCATTTTTAGGTTCAGCGGTAAAACTGAAGTTTCTATGGAACTGCAGCTCGTCTTGTGACTGTGGTTTTCCCGGTCACACAAAAATGCTGAAATTCGACTTATACAGTGTTTGTGCTTATTAAACTTGATGAATTCTCTCCTCTTGACGGTAGAATAGTGTGTAAAGCAAAGCACAATACATTGCTATGTGTAGAAGCAAAGATATACGCGATTTCAGAATGTGTTCCTAGAACAGCTGCGAGCAACTTTTTTACTCAACGTTAACAACACATCTGAAGCTCAATATTTCTGGGCTGAAGCGGGGAGGATTAGACAAAGTGTGCACTGTAAAGGGGAAGTCTGTGGCATTAACAGGAAGGGAGAAAAAGTACTTTCTACCCATTTTTAGTTCAGCGGTAAAACTGAAATTTCTATGGAACTGCAGCTCGGCTCGTGACTGTGGTTTTCCCGGTCACACAAAAATGCTGAAATTCGACTTATACAGTGTTTGTGCTTATTAAACTTGATGAATTCTCTCCTCTTGACGGTAGAATAGTGTGTAAAGCAAAGCACAATACATAGCTATGTGTAGAAGCAAAGATATACAGTACGCGATTTCAGAATGTGTTCCTAGAACAGCTGCGAGCAACTTTTTTACTCAACGTTAACAACACATCTGAAGCTCAATATTTCTGGGCTGAAGCGGGGAGGATTAGACAAAGTGTGCACTGTAAAGGGGAAGTCTGTGGCATTAACAGGAAGGGAGAAAAAGTACTTTCTACCCATTTTTAGGTTCAGCGGTAAAACTGAAGTTTCTATGGAACTGCAGCTCGTCTTGTGACTGTGGTTTTCCCGGTCACACAAAAATGCTGAAATTCGACTTATACAGTGTTTGTGCTTATTAAACTTGATGAATTCTCTCCTCTTGACGGTAGAATAGTGTGTAAAGCAAAGCACAATACATTGCTATGTGTAGAAGCAAAGATATACGCGATTTCAGAATGTGTTCCTAGAACAGCTGCGAGCAACTTTTTTACTCAACGTTAACAACACATCTGAAGCTCAATATTTCTGGGCTGAAGCGGGGAGGATTAGACAAAGTGTGCACTGTAAAGGGGAAGTCTGTGGCATTAACAGGAAGGGAGAAAAAGTACTTTCTACCCATTTTTAGTTCAGCGGTAAAACTGAAATTTCTATGGAACTGCAGCTCGGCATGTGACTGTGGTTTTCCCGGTCACACAAAAATGCTGAAATTCGACTTATACAGTGTTTGTGCTTATTAAACTTGATGAATTCTATCCTCTTGACGGTAGAATAGTGTGTAAAGCAAAGCACAATACATTGCTATGTGTAGAAGCAAAGATATACGCGATTTTAGAATGTGTTCCTAGAACAGCTGCGAGCAACATTTTTACTCAACGTTAACAACACATCTGAAGCTCAATATTTCTGGGCTGAAGCGGGGAGGATTAGACAAAGTGTGCACTGTAAAGGGAAAGTCTGTGGCATTAACAGGAAGGGAGAAAAAGTACTTTCTACCCATTTTTAGTTCAGCGGTAAAACTGAAATTTCTATGGAACTGCAGCTCGTCTCGTGACTGTGGTTTTCCCGGTCACACAAAAATGCTGAAATTCGACTTATACAGTGTTTGTGCTTATTAAACTTGATGAATTCTCTCCTCTTGACGGTAGAATAGTGTGTAAAGCAAAGCACAATACATTGCTATGTGTAGAAGCAAAGATATACGCGATTTCAGAATGTGTTCCTAGAACAGCTGCGAGCAACTTTTTTACTCAACGTTAACAACACATCTGAAGCTCAATATTTCTGGGCTGAAGCGGGGAGGATTAGACAAAGTGTGCACTGTAAAGGGGAAGTCTGTGGCATTAACAGGAAGGGAGAAAAAGTACTTTCTACCCATTTTTAGTTCAGCGGTAAAACTGAAATTTCTATGGAACTGCAGCTCGTCTTGTGACTGTGGTTTTCCCGGTCACACAAAAATGCTGAAATTCGACTTATACAGTGTTTGTGCTTATTAAACTTGATGAATTCTCTCCTCTTGACGGTAGAATAGTGTGTAAAGCAAAGCACAATACATTGCTATGTGTAGATGCAAAGATATACGCGATTTCATAATGTGTTCCTAGAACAGCTGCGAGCAACTTTTTTACTCAACGTTAACAACACATCTGAAGCTCAATATTTCTGGGCTGAAGCGGGGAGGATTAGACAAAGTGTGCACTGTAATGGGGAAGTCTGTGGCATTAACAGGAAGGGAGAAAAAGTACTTTCTACCCATTTTTAGTTCAGCGGTAAAACTGAAATTTCTATGGAACTGCAGCTCGGCTCGTGACTGTGGTTTTCCCGGTCACACAAAAATGCTGAAATTCGACTTATACAGTGTTTGTGCTTATTAAACTTGATGAATTCTCTCCTCTTGACGGTAGAATAGTGTGTAAAGCAAAGCACAATACATTGCTATGTGTAGAAGCAAAGATATACGCGATTTCAGAATGTGTTCCTAGAACAGCTGCGAGCAACTTTTTTACTCAACGTTAACAACACATCTGAAGCTCAATATTTCTGGGCTGAAGCGGGGAGGATTAGACAAAGTGTGCACTGTAAAGGGGAAGTCTGTGGCATTAACAGGAAGGGAGAAAAAGTACTTTCTACCCATTTTTAGTTCAGCGGTAAAACTGAAATTTCTATGGAACTGCAGCTCGGCTTGTGACTGTGGTTTTCCCGGTCACACAAAAATGCTGAAATTCGACTTATACAGTGTTTGTGCTTATTAAACTTGACGAATTCTCTCCTCTTGACGGTAGAATAGTGTGTAAAGCAAAGCACAATACATTGCTATGTGTAGAAGCAAAGATATACGCGATTTCAGAATGTGTTCCTAGAACAGCTGCGAGCAACTTTTTTACTCAACGTTAACAACACATCTGAAGCTCAATATTTCTGGGCTGAAGCGGGGAGGATTAGACAAAGTGTGCACTGTAAAGGGGAAGTCTGTGGCATTAACAGGAAGGGAGAAAAGGTACTTTCTACCCATTTTTAGTTCAGCGGTAAAACTGAAATTTCTATGGAACTGCAGCTCGGCTTGTGACTGTGCTTTTCCCGGTCACACAAAAATGCTGAAATTCGACTTATACAGTGTTTGTGCTTATTAAACTTGATGAATTCTCTCCTCTTGACGGTAGAATAGTGTGTAAAGCAAAGCACAATACATTGCTATGTGTAGAAGCAAAGATATACGCGATTTCAGAATGTGTTCCTAGAACAGCTGCGAGCAACTTTTTTACTCAACGTTAACAACACATCTGAAGCTCAATATTTCTGGGCTGAAGCGGGGAGGATTAGACAAAGTGTGCACTGTAAAGGGGAAGTCTGTGGCATTAACAGGAAGGGAGAAAAAGTACTTTCTACCCATTTTTAGTTTCAGCGGTAAAACTGAAGTTTCTATGGAACTGCAGCTCGGCTTGTGACTGTGGTTTTCCCGGTCACACAAAAATGCTGAAATTCGACTTATACAGTGTTTGTGCTTATTAAACTTGATGAATTCTATCCTCTTGACGGTAGAATAGTGTGTAAAGCAAAGCACAATACATTGCTATGTGTAGAAGCAAAGATATACGCGATTTCAGAATGTGTTCCTAGAACAGCTGCGAGCAACTTTTTTACTCAACGTTAACAACACATCTGAAGCTCAATATTTCTGGGCTGAAGCGGGGAGGATTAGACAAAGTGTGCACTGTAAAGGGGAAGTCTGTGGCATTAACAGGAAGGGAGAAAAAGTACTTTCTACCCATTTTTAGTTCAGCGGTAAAACTGAAATTTCTATGGAACTGCAGCTCGGCTCGTGACTGTGGTTTTCCCGGTCACACAAAAATGCTGAAATTCGACTTATACAGTGTTTGTGCTTAATAAACTTGATGAATTCTCTCCTCTTGACGGTAGAATAGTGTGTAAAGCAAAGCACAATACATTGCTATGTGTAGAAGCAAAGATATACGCGATTTCAGAATGTGTTCCTAGAACAGCTGCGAGCAACTTTTTTACTCAACGTTAACAACACATCTGAAGCTCAATATTTCTGGGCTGAAGCGGGGAGGATTAGACAAAGTGTGCACTGTAATGGGGAAGTCTGTGGCATTAACAGGAAGGGAGAAAAAGTACTTTCTACCCATTTTTAGTTCAGCGGTAAAACTGAAATTTCTATGGAACTGCAGCTCGGCTCGTGACTGTGGTTTTCCCGGTCACACAAAAATGCTGAAATTCGACTTATACAGTGTTTGTGCTTATTAAACTTGATGAATTCTCTCCTCTTGACGGTAGAATAGTGTGTAAAGCAAAGCACAATACATTGCTATGTGTAGAAGCAAAGATATACGCGATTTCAGAATGTGTTCCTAGAACAGCTGCGAGCAACTTTTTTACTCAACGTTAACAACACATCTGAAGCTCAATATTTCTGGGCTGAAGCGGGGAGGATTAGACAAAGTGTGCACTGTAAAGGGGAAGTCTGTGGCATTAACAGGAAGGGAGAAAAAGTACTTTCTACCCATTTTTAGTTCAGCGGTAAAACTGAAATTTCTATGGAACTGCAGCTCGGCTTGTGACTGTGGTTTTCCCGGTCACACAAAAATGCTGAAATTCGACTTATACAGTGTTTGTGCTTATTAAACTTGATGAATTCTATCCTCTTGACGGTAGAATAGTGTGTAAAGCAAAGCACAATACATTGCTATGTGTAGAAGCAAAGATATACGCGATTTTAGAATGTGTTCCTAGAACAGCTGCGAGCAACATTTTTACTCAACGTTAACAACACATCTGAAGCTCAATATTTCTGGGCTGAAGCGGGGAGGATTAGACAAAGTGTGCACTGTAAAGGGAAAGTCTGTGGCATTAACAGGAAGGGAGAAAAAGTACTTTCTACCCATTTTTAGTTCAGCGGTAAAACTGAAATTTCTATGGAACTGCAGCTCGTCTCGTGACTGTGGTTTTCCCGGTCACACAAAAATGCTGAAATTCGACTTATACAGTGTTTGTGCTTATTAAACTTGATGAATTCTCTCCTCTTGACGGTAGAATAGTGTGTAAAGCAAAGCACAATACATTGCTATGTGTAGAAGCAAAGATATACGCGATTTCAGAATGTGTTCCTAGAACAGCTGCGAGCAACTTTTTTACTCAACGTTAACAACACATCTGAAGCTCAATATTTCTGGGCTGAAGCGGGGAGGATTAGACAAAGTGTGCACTGTAAAGGGGAAGTCTGTGGCATTAACAGGAAGGGAGAAAAAGTACTTTCTACCCATTTTTAGTTCAGCGGTAAAACTGAAATTTCTATGGAACTGCAGTTCGGCTTGTGACTGTGGTTTTCCCGGTCACACAAAAATGCTGAAATTCGACTTATACAGTGTTTGTGCTTATTAAACTTGACGAATTCTCTCCTCTTGACGGTAGAATAGTGTGTAAAGCAAAGCACAATACATTGCTATGTGTAGAAGCAAAGATATACGCGATTTCAGAATGTGTTCCTAGAACAGCTGCGAGCAACTTTTTTACTCAACGTTAACAACACATCTGAAGCTCAATATTTCTGGGCTGAAGCGGGGAGGATTAGACAAAGTGTGCACTGTAATGGGGAAGTCTGTGGCATTAACAGGAAGGGAGAAAAAGTACTTTCTACCCATTTTTAGTTCAGCGGTAAAACTGAAATTTCTATGGAACTGCAGCTCGGCTCGTGACTGTGGTTTTCCCGGTCACACAAAAATGCTGAAATTCGACTTATACAGTGTTTGTGCTTATTAAACTTGATGAATTCTCTCCTCTTGACGGTAGAATAGTGTGTAAAGCAAAGCACAATACATTGCTATGTGTAGAAGCAAAGATATACGCGATTTCAGAATGTGTTCCTAGAACAGCTGCGAGCAACTTTTTTACTCAACGTTAACAACACATCTGAAGCTCAATATTTCTGGGCTGAAGCGGGGAGGATTAGACAAAGTGTGCACTGTAAAGGGGAAGTCTGTGGCATTAACAGGAAGGGAGAAAAAGTACTTTCTACCCATTTTTAGTTCAGCGGTAAAACTGAAATTTCTATGGAACTGCAGCTCGGCTTGTGACTGTGGTTTTCCCGGTCACACAAAAATGCTGAAATTCGACTTATACAGTGTTTGTGCTTATTAAACTTGATGAATTCTATCCTCTTGACGGTAGAATAGTGTGTAAAGCAAAGCACAATACATTGCTATGTGTAGAAGCAAAGATATACGCGATTTTAGAATGTGTTCCTAGAACAGCTGCGAGCAACATTTTTACTCAACGTTAACAACACATCTGAAGCTCAATATTTCTGGGCTGAAGCGGGGAGGATTAGACAAAGTGTGCACTGTAAAGGGAAAGTCTGTGGCATTAACAGGAAGGGAGAAAAAGTACTTTCTACCCATTTTTAGTTCAGCGGTAAAACTGAAATTTCTATGGAACTGCAGCTCGTCTCGTGACTGTGGTTTTCCCGGTCACACAAAAATGCTGAAATTCGACTTATACAGTGTTTGTGCTTATTAAACTTGATGAATTCTCTCCTCTTGACGGTAGAATAGTGTGTAAAGCAAAGCACAATACATTGCTATGTGTAGAAGCAAAGATATACGCGATTTCAGAATGTGTTCCTAGAACAGCTGCGAGCAACTTTTTTACTCAACGTTAACAACACATCTGAAGCTCAATATTTCTGGGCTGAAGCGGGGAGGATTAGACAAAGTGTGCACTGTAAAGGGGAAGTCTGTGGCATTAACAGGAAGGGAGAAAAAGTACTTTCTACCCATTTTTAGTTCAGCGGTAAAACTGAAATTTCTATGGAACTGCAGCTCGTCTTGTGACTGTGGTTTTCCCGGTCACACAAAAATGCTGAAATTCGACTTATACAGTGTTTGTGCTTATTAAACTTGATGAATTCTCTCCTCTTGACGGTAGAATAGTGTGTAAAGCAAAGCACAATACATTGCTATGTGTAGATGCAAAGATATACGCGATTTCATAATGTGTTCCTAGAACAGCTGCGAGCAACTTTTTTACTCAACGTTAACAACACATCTGAAGCTCAATATTTCTGGGCTGAAGCGGGGAGGATTAGACAAAGTGTGCACTGTAATGGGGAAGTCTGTGGCATTAACAGGAAGGGAGAAAAAGTACTTTCTACCCATTTTTAGTTCAGCGGTAAAACTGAAATTTCTATGGAACTGCAGCTCGGCTCGTGACTGTGGTTTTCCCGGTCACACAAAAATGCTGAAATTCGACTTATACAGTGTTTGTGCTTATTAAACTTGATGAATTCTCTCCTCTTGACGGTAGAATAGTGTGTAAAGCAAAGCACAATACATTGCTATGTGTAGAAGCAAAGATATACGCGATTTCAGAATGTGTTCCTAGAACAGCTGCGAGCAACTTTTTTACTCAACGTTAACAACACATCTGAAGCTCAATATTTCTGGGCTGAAGCGGGGAGGATTAGACAAAGTGTGCACTGTAAAGGGGAAGTCTGTGGCATTAACAGGAAGGGAGAAAAAGTACTTTCTACCCATTTTTAGTTCAGCGGTAAAACTGAAATTTCTATGGAACTGCAGTTCGGCTTGTGACTGTGGTTTTCCCGGTCACACAAAAATGCTGAAATTCGACTTATACAGTGTTTGTGCTTATTAAACTTGACGAATTCTCTCCTCTTGACGGTAGAATAGTGTGTAAAGCAAAGCACAATACATTGCTATGTGTAGAAGCAAAGATATACGCGATTTCAGAATGTGTTCCTAGAACAGCTGCGAGCAACTTTTTTACTCAACGTTAACAACACATCTGAAGCTCAATATTTCTGGGCTGAAGCGGGGAGGATTAGACAAAGTGTGCACTGTAAAGGGGAAGTCTGTGGCATTAACAGGAAGGGAGAAAAGGTACTTTCTACCCATTTTTAGTTCAGCGGTAAAACTGAAATTTCTATGGAACTGCAGCTCGGCTTGTGACTGTGGTTTTCCCGGTCACACAAAAATGCTGAAATTCGACTTATACAGTGTTTGTGCTTATTAAACTTGATGAATTCTCTCCTCTTGACGGTAGAATAGTGTGTAAAGCAAAGCACAATACATTGCTATGTGTAGAAGCAAAGATATACGCGATTTCAGAATGTGTTCCTAGAACAGCTGCGAGCAACTTTTTTACTCAACGTTAACAACACATCTGAAGCTCAATATTTCTGGGCTGAAGCGGGGAGGATTAGACAAAGTGTGCACTGTAAAGGGGAAGTCTGTGGCATTAACAGGAAGGGAGAAAAAGTACTTTCTACCCATTTTTAGTTCAGCGGTAAAACTGAAATTTCTATGGAACTGCAGCTCGTCTTGTGACTGTGGTTTTCCCGGTCACACAAAAATACTGAAATTCGACTTATACAGTGTTTGTGCTTATTAAACTTGATGAATTCTCTCCTCTTGACGGTAGAATAGTGTGTAAAGCAAAGCACAATACATTGCTATGTGTAGAAGCAAAGATATACGCGATTTCAGAATGTGTTCCTAGAACAGCTGCGAGCAACTTTTTTACTCAACGTTAACAACACATCTGAAGCTCAATATTTCTGGGCTGAAGCGGGGAGGATTAGACAAAGTGTGCACTGTAATGGGGAAGTCTGTGGCATTAACAGGAAGGGAGAAAAAGTACTTTCTACCCATTTTTAGTTCAGCGGTAAAACTGAAATTTCTATGGAACTGCAGCTCGGCTCGTGACTGTGGTTTTCCCGGTCACACAAAAATGCTGAAATTCGACTTATACAGTGTTTGTGCTTAATAAACTTGATGAATTCTCTCCTCTTGACGGTAGAATAGTGTGTAAAGCAAAGCACAATACATTGCTATGTGTAGAAGCAAAGATATACGCGATTTCAGAATGTGTTCCTAGAACAGCTGCGAGCAACTTTTTTACTCAACGTTAACAACACATCTGAAGCTCAATATTTCTGGGCTGAAGCGGGGAGGATTAGACAAAGTGTGCACTGTAATGGGGAAGTCTGTGGCATTAACAGGAAGGGAGAAAAAGTACTTTCTACCCATTTTTAGTTCAGCGGTAAAACTGAAATTTCTATGGAACTGCAGCTCGGCTCGTGACTGTGGTTTTCCCGGTCACACAAAAATGCTGAAATTCGACTTATACAGTGTTTGTGCTTATTAAACTTGATGAATTCTCTCCTCTTGACGGTAGAATAGTGTGTAAAGCAAAGCACAATACATTGCTATGTGTAGAAGCAAAGATATACGCGATTTCAGAATGTGTTCCTAGAACAGCTGCGAGCAACTTTTTTACTCAACGTTAACAACACATCTGAAGCTCAATATTTCTGGGCTGAAGCGGGGAGGATTAGACAAAGTGTGCACTGTAAAGGGGAAGTCTGTGGCATTAACAGGAAGGGAGAAAAAGTACTTTCTACCCATTTTTAGTTCAGCGGTAAAACTGAAATTTCTATGGAACTGCAGCTCGGCTTGTGACTGTGGTTTTCCCGGTCACACAAAAATGCTGAAATTCGACTTATACAGTGTTTGTGCTTATTAAACTTGATGAATTCTCTCCTCTTGACGGGAGAATAGTGTGTAAAGCAAAGCACAATACATTGCTATGTGTAGAAGCAAAGATATACGCGATTTCATAATGTGTTCCTAGAACAGCTGCGAGCAACTTTTTTACTCAACGTTAACAACACATCTGAAGCTCAATATTTCTGGGCTGAAGCGGGGAGGATTAGACAAAGTGTGCACTGTAAAGGGGAAGTCTGTGGCATTAACAGGAAGGGAGAAAAAGTACTTTCTACCCATTTTTAGTTCAGCGGTAAAACTGAAATTTCTATGGAACTGCAGCTCGTCTCGTGACTGTGGTTTTCCCGGTCACACAAAAATGCTGAAATTCGACTTATACAGTGTTTGTGCTTATTAAACTTGATGAATTCTCTCCTCTTGACGGTAGAATAGTGTGTAAAGCAAAGCACAATACATTGCTATGTGTAGAAGCAAAGATATACTGTACGCGATTTCAGAATGTGTTCCTAGAACAGCTGCGAGCAACTTTTTTACTCAACGTTAACAACACATCTGAAGCTCAATATTTCTGGGCTGAAGCGGGGAGGATTAGACAAAGTGTGCACTGTAATGGGGAAGTCTGTGGCATTAACAGGAAGGGAGAAAAAGTACTTTCTACCCATTTTTAGTTCAGCGGTAAAACTGAAATTTCTATGGAACTGCAGCTCGGCTCGTGACTGTGGTTTTCCCGGTCACACAAAAATGCTGAAATTCGACTTATAGAGTGTTTGTGCTTAATAAACTTGATGAATTCTCTCCTCTTGACGGTAGAATAGTGTGTAAAGCAAAGCACAATACATTGCTATGTGTAGAAGCAAAGATATACGCGATTTCAGAATGTGTTCCTAGAACAGCTGCGAGCAACTTTTTTACTCAACGTTAACAACACATCTGAAGCTCAATATTTCTGGGCTGAAGCGGGGAGGATTAGACAAAGTGTGCACTGTAAAGGGGAAGTCTGTGGCATTAACAGGAAGGGAGAAAAGGTACTTTCTACCCATTTTTAGTTCAGCGGTAAAACTGAAATTTCTATGGAACTGCAGCTCGGCTTGTGACTGTGGTTTTCCCGGCCACACAAAAATGCTGAAATTCGACTTATACAGTGTTTGTGCTTATTAAACTTGATGAATTCTATCCTCTTGACGGTAGAATAGTGTGTAAAGCAAAGCACAATACATTGCTATGTGTAGAAGCAAAGATATACGCGATTTCAGAATGTGTTCCTAGAACAGCTGAGAGCAACTTTTTTACTCAACGTTAACAACACATCTGAAGCTCAATATTTCTGGGCTGAAGCGGGGAGGATTAGACAAAGTGTGCACTGTAAAGGGGAAGTCTGTGGCATTAACAGGAAGGGAGAAAAAGTACTTTCTACCCATTTTTAGTTCAGCGGTAAAACTGAAATTTCTATGGAACTGCAGTTCGGCTTGTGACTGTGGTTTTCCCGGTCACACAAAAATGCTGAAATTCGACTTATACAGTGTTTGTGCTTATTAAACTTGATGAATTATCTCCTCTTGACGGTAGAATAGTGTGTAAAGCAAAGCACAATACATTGCTATGTGTAGAAGCAAAGATATACGCGATTTCAGAATGTGTTCCTAGAACAGCTGCGAGCAACTTTTTTACTCAACGTTAACAACACATCTGAAGCTCAATATTTCTGGGCTGAAGCGGGGAGGATTAGACAAAGTGTGCACTGTAAAGGGGAAGTCTGTGGCATTAACAGGAAGGGAGAAAAGGTACTTTCTACCCATTTTTAGTTCAGCGGTAAAACTGAAATTTCTATGGAACTGCAGCTCGGCTTGTGACTGTGGTTTTCCCGGTCACACAAAAATGCTGAAATTCGACTTATACAGTGTTTGTGCTTATTAAACTTGATGAATTCTATCCTCTTGACGGTAGAATAGTGTGTAAAGCAAAGCACAATACATTGCTATGTGTAGAAGCAAAGATATACGCGATTTCAGAATGTGTTCCTAGAACAGCTGCGAGCAACTTTTTTACTCAACGTTAACAACACATCTGAAGCTCAATATTTCTGGGCTGAAGCGGGGAGGATTAGACAAAGTGTGCACTGTAAAGGGGAAGTCTGTGGCATTAACAGGAAGGGAGAAAAAGTACTTTCTACCCATTTTTAGTTCAGCGGTAAAACTGAAATTTCTATGGAACTGCAGCTCGGCTTGTGACTGTGGTTTTCCCGGTCACACAAAAATGCTGAAATTCGACTTATACAGTGTTTGTGCTTATTAAACTTGATGAATTCTCTCCTCTTGACGGTAGAATAGTGTGTAAAGCAAAGCACAATACATTGCTATGTGTAGAAGCAAAGATATACGCGATTTCAGAATGTGTTCAGAGCGTAAAGAGAGATTTCAGAGCGCAGAGAGAAAGAAAGAGCGCAGAGAGAGAGAGAAAGAAAGAGCGCAGAGAGAGAGCGCAGAGAGAAAGAGAGAGCGCAGAGAGAGAGAAAGAAAGAGCGCAGAGAGAGAGAAAGAGCGTAGAGAATAAAAGAGCGCAGAGAGAGAGAGAGGAAGAAAGAGCGCAGACAGAGAAAGAAAGAGCGCAGACAGAGAAAGAAAGAGCGCAGACAGAGAAAGAAAGAGCGCAGAGAGAGAGAAAGAGCACAGAGAGAGAGAAAGAGCGCAGAGAGAGAAAGAGCGCAGAGAGAGAAAGAGCGCAGAGAGAGAGAAAGAGCGCAGAGAGAGAGAGAGCGCAGAGAGAGAAAGAAAGAGCGCAGAGAGAGAAAGAAAGAGCGCAGAGAGAGAAAGAAAGAGCGCAGAGAGAGAGAAAGAAAGAGCGCAGAGAGAGAGCGCAGAGAGAGAGAGCGCAGAGAGAGAGAGCGCAGAGAGAGAAAGAAAGAGCGCAGAGAGAGAAAGAAAGAGCGCAGAGAAAGAAAGAGCGCAGAGAGAGAGAAAGAAAGAGCGCAGAGAGAGAAAGAAAGAGCGCAAAGAGAGAAAAAAAAGTGCAAAGAGAGAAAAAAAGAGCGCAGAGAGAAAGAAAGAGTGCAGCGAGAAAGAAAGAGCGCAGAGAGAGAGAGCGCAGAGAGAGAAAGAGAAAGAAAGAGCGCAGAAAGAGAGAGAGAAAGAGCGCAGAGAGAGAGAAAGAAAGAGCGCAGAGAGAGAGAAAGAGCGCAGAGAGAGAAAGAAAGTGCGCAGAGAGAAAGAAAGAGCGCAGAGAGAGAAAGAGAAAGAAAGAGCGCAGAGAGAGAAAGAGAAAGAAAGAGCGCAGAGAGAGAGAAAGAGCGCAGAGAGAGAGAGAGAAAGAGCGCAGAGAGAGAGAGAGAAAGAGCGCAGAAAGAGAGAAAGAAAGAGCGCAGAGAGAGAGAGCGCAGAGAGAAAGAAAGAGCGCAGAGAGAGAGAAAGAGCGCAGAGAGAGAGAAAGAAAGTGCGCAGAGAGAAAGAGCGCAGAGAGAGAAAGAGAAAGAAAGAGCGCAGAGAGAGAGAGAGAAAGAGCGCAGAGAGAGAGAGAGAAAGAGTGCAGAGAGAGAGAAAGAGAAAGAAAGAGCGCAGAGAGAAAGAAAGAAAGAGCGCAGAGAGAGAGAAAGAAAGAGCGCAGAGAGAGAAAGAGCGCAGAGAGAGAAAGAGCGCAGAGAGAGAAAGAAAGAGCGCAGAGAGAGAAAGAAAGAGCGCAGAGAGAGAGAAAGAAAGAGCGCAGAGAGAGAGCGCAGAGAGAGAGCGCAGAGAGAGAGCGCAGAGAGAGAGAGCGCAGAGAGAGAAATAAAGAGCGCAGAGAGAGAAAGAAAGAGTGCGAAGAGAGAAAAAAAGAGCGCAAAGAGAGAAAAAAGAGCGCAGAGAGAAAGAAAGAGCGCAGAGAGAAAGAAAGAGCACAGAGAGAGAGAGCACAGAGAGAGAAAGAGAAAGAAAGAGCGCAGAGAGAGAGAAAGAAAGAGCGCAGAGAGAGAGCGCAGAGAGAGAGAGCGCAGAGAGAGAAATAAAGAGCGCAGAGAGAGAAAGAAAGAGCGCAGAGAAAGAAAGAGTGCAGAGAGAGAGAAAGAAAGAGCGCAGAGAGAGAAAGAAAGAGCGCAAAGAGAGAAAAAAAGAGCGCAAAGAGAGAAAAAAAGAGCGCAAAGAGAGAAAAAAAGAGCGCAGAGAGAAAGAAAGAGCGCAGAGAGAAAGAAAGAGAGCAGAGAGAAAGAGCGCAGAGAGAGAAAGAGAAAGAAAGAGCGCAGAGAGAGAAAGAGAAAGAAAGAGCGCAGAGAGAGAGAGAGAGAGAAAGAGCGCAGAGAGAGAGAGAGAAAGAGCGCAGAGAGAGAAAGAAAGAGCGCAGAGAGAGAAAGATAGAGCGCAGAGAGAGAGCGCAGAGAGAAAGAAAGAGCGCAGTGAGCGAGAAAGAGCGCAGAGAGAGAGAAAGAAAGTGCGCAGAGAGAAAGAAAGAGCGTAGAGAGAGAGAGAGAGAGAGAAAGAGCGCAGAGAGAGAGAAAGAAAGAGCACAGAGAGAGAAAGAAAGAGCGCAGAGAGAGAGCGCAGAGAGAGAAAGAGAAAGAAAGAGCACAGAGAGAGAGAGAGAAAGAGCGCAGAGAGAGAGAAAGAGCGCAGAGAGAGAGAAAGAAAGAGCGCAGAGAGAGAGAAAGAAAGAGCGCAGAGAGAGAGAAAGTAAGAATGCAGAGAGAAAGAAAGAGCGCAGAGAGAGAGAAAGAAAAAGCGCAGAGAAAGAAAGAGCGCAGAGAGAGGAAGAAAGAGCGCAGAGAGAGAGAGAAAGAAAGAGCGCAGAGAGAGAGAGAAAGAGCGCAGAGAGAGAGAAAGAGAGAGCGCAGAGAGAGAGAGCGCAGAGAGAGAGAGAGCGCAGAGAGAGAGCGCAGAGAGAGAGAAAGAGCGCAGAGAGAGAGAAAGAGCGCAGAGAGAGAGAGAGCGCAGAGAGAGAAAGAGCGCAGAGAGAGAGAGAGAGAGCGCAGAGAGAGAGAAAAAAAGAGCGCAGAGAGAGAGAAAAAAAGAGCGCAGAGAGAGAGAAAAAAAGAGCGCAGAGAGAGAGAAAGAAAAAGCGCAGAGAAAGAAAGAGCGCAGAGAGAGAGAGAGAAAGAGCGCAGAGAGTGAGAAAGAAAGAGCGCAGAGAGTGAGAAAGAAAGAGCGCAGAGAGAAAGAAAGAGCGCAGAGAGTGAGAAAGAAAGAGCGCAGAGAGAAAGAAAGAGCGCAGAGAGTGAGAAAGAAAGAGCGCAGAGAGAAAGAAAGAGCGCAGAGAGAGAGAGAAAGAAAGAGCGCAGAGAGAGAAAGAAAGAGCGCAGAGAGAGAGAAAAAGAGCGCAAAGAGAGAAAAAAAGAGCGCAGAGAGAAAGAAAGAAAAAGCGCAGAGAGAAAGAAAGAGCGCAGAGAGAGTGCAGAGAGAGAGAAAGAAAGAGCGCAGAGAGAGAGAGAAAGAAAGAGCGCAGAGAGAGAGGAATAAAGAGCGCAGAGAGAAAGAAAGAGCACATAGAGAGAGAAAGAGCGCAGAGAGAGAGAGAAAGAGCACAGAGAGAGAGAGCGCAGACAGAGAGAGAGCGCAGAGAGAGAGAGCGCAGAGAGAAAGAGAGAGAGAGCGCAGAGAGAAAGAGAGAGAGAGCGCAGAGAGAGAGAAAGAAAGAGCGCAGAGAGAGAGAAAAAGCGTAGAGAATAAAAGAGCGCAGAGAGAGAGAGAGGAAGAAAGAGCGCAGATAGAGAAAGAAAGAGCGCAGACAGAGAAAGAAAGAGCGCAGACAGAGAAAGAAAGAGCGCAGAGAGAGAGAGCGCAGAGAGAGAGAGAGCGCAGAGAGAGAGAGAGCGCAGAGAGAGAGAGAGCGCAGAGAGAGAGAGAGAGCGCAGAGAGAGAGAAAGAGCGCAGAGAGAGAGAAAGAGCGCAGAGAGAGAGAAAGAGCGCAGAGAGAGAGAAAGAGCGCAGAGAGAGAGAAAGAGCGCAGAGAGAGAGAAAGAGCGCAGAGAGAGAAAGAGCACAGAGAGAGAGAAAGAGCGCAGAGAGAGAGAAAGAGCGCAGAGAGAGAAAGAAAGAGCGCAGAGAGAGAAAGAAAGAGCGCAGAGAGAGAAAGAAAGAGCGCAGAGAGAGAGAGCGCAGAGAGAAAGAAAGAGCGCAGAGAGAGAGAAAGAAAGAGCGCAGAGAAAGAAAGAGCGCAGAGAGAGAAAGAGCGCAGAGAGAGAAAGAGCGCAGAGAGAGAAAGAAAGAGCGCAGAGAGAGAAAGAAAGAGCGCAGAGAGAGAGAAAGAAAGAGCGCAGAGAGAGAGCGCAGAGAGAGAGAGCGCAGAGAGAGAAATAAAGAGCGCAGAGAGAGAAAGAAAGAGCGCAGAGAAAGAAAGAGCGCAGAGAGAGAGAAAGAAAGAGCGCAGAGAGAGAAAGAAAGAGCGCAAAGAGAGAAAAAAGAGCGCAGAGAGAAAAAAAGAGCGCAAAGAGAGAAAAAAAGAGCGCAGAGAGAAAGAAAGAGCGCAGAGAGAAAGAAAGAGAGCAGAGAGAAAGAGCGCAGAGAGAGAAAGAGAAAGAAAGAGCGCAGAGAGAGAAAGAAAGAGCGCAGAGAGAGAGAGAGAGAGAAAGAGCGCAGAGAGAGAGAGAGAAAGAGCGCAGAGAGAGAAAGAAAGAGCGCAGAGAGAGAAAGATAGAGCGCAGAGAGAGAGCGCAGAGAGAAAGAAAGAGCGCAGAGAGAGAGAAAGAGCGCAGAGAGAGAGAAAGAAAGTGCGCAGAGAGAAAGAAAGAGCATAGAGAGAGAGAGAGAGAGAAAGAGCGCAGAGAGAGAGAAAGAAAGAGCACAGAGAGAGAGAAAGAGCGAAGAGAGAGAGAAAGAAAGAGCGCAGAGAGAGAGAAAGAAAGAGCGCAGAGAGAGAGAAAGTAAGAGTGCAGAGAGAAAGAAAGAGCGCAGAGAGAGAGAAAGAAAAAGCGCAGAGAAAGAAAGAGCGCAGAGAGAGGAAGAAAGAGCGCAGAGAGAGAGAGAAAGAAAGAGCGCAGAGAGAGAGAGAAAGAGCGCAGAGAGAGAGAAAGAGAGAGCGCAGAGAGAGAGAGCGCAGAGAGAGAGAGAGCGCAGAGAGAGAGAGAGTGCAGAGAGAGAGCGCAGAGAGAGAGAAAGAGCGCAGAGAGAGAGCGCAGAGAGAGAAAGAGAAAGAAAGAGCACAGAGAGAGAGAGAGAAAGAGCGCAGAGAGAGAGAAAGAGCGCAGAGAGAGAGAAAGAAAGAGCGCAGAGAGAGAGAAAGAAAGAGCGCAGAGAGAGAGAAAGTAAGAGTGCAGAGAGAAAGAAAGAGCGCTGAGAGAGAGAAAGAAAAAGCGCAGAGAAAGAAAGAGCGCAGAGAGAGGAAGAAAGAGCGCAGAGAGAGAGAGAAAGAAAGAGCGCAGAGAGAGAGAGAAAGAGCGCAGAGAGAGAGAAAGAGAGAGCGCAGAGAGAGAGAGCGCAGAGAGAGAGAGAGCGCAGAGAGAGAGAGAGTGCAGAGAGAGAGCGCAGAGAGAGAGAAAGAGCGCAGAGAGAGAGAAAGAGCGCAGAGAGAGAGAGAGCGCAGAGAGAGAAAGAGCGCAGAGAGAGAGAGCGCAGAGAGAGAGAAAAAAAGAGCGCAGAGAGAGAGAAAAAAAGAGCGCAGAGAGAGAGAAAAAAAGAGCGCAGAGAGAGAGAAAGAAAAAGCGCAGAGAAAGAAAGAGCGCAGAGAGAGAGAGAGAAAGAGCGCAGAGAGTGAGAAAGAAAGAGCGCAGAGAGTGAGAAAGAAAGAGCGCAGAGAGTGAGAAAGAAAGAGCGCAGAGAGAAAGAAAGAGCGCAGAGAGAGAGAGAAAGAAAGAGCGCAGAGAGAGAAAGAAAGAGCGCAGAGAGAGAGAAAAAGAGCGCAAAGAGAGAAAAAAAGAGCGCAGAGAGAAAGAAAGAAAAAGCGCAGAGAGAAAGAAAGAGCACAGAGAGAGTGCAGAGAGAGAGAAAGAAAGAGTGCAGAGAGAGAGAAAGAAAGAGCGCAGAGAGAGAGAGGAAGAAAGAGCGCAGAGAGAAAGAAAGAGCACATAGAGAGAGAAACAGCGCAGAGAGAGAGAGAAAGAGCACAGAGAGAGAGAGCGCAGACAGAGAGAGAGCGCAGAGAGAGAGAGCGCAGAGAGAAAGAGAGAGAGAGCGTAGAGAGAGAGAAAGAAAGAGCACAGAGAGAGAAAGAAAGAGCGTAGAGAATAAAAGAGCGCAGAGAGAGAGAGAGGAAGAAAGAGCGCAGATAGAGAAAGAAAGAGCGCAGACAGAGAAAGAAAGAGCGCAGACAGAGAAAGAAAGAGCGCAGAGAGAGAGAGAGCGCAGAGAGAGAGAGAGCGCAGAGAGAGAGAGAGCGCAGAGAGAGAGAAAGAGCGCAGAGAGAGAGAAAGAGCGCAGAGAGAGAGAAAGAGCGCAGAGAGAGAGAAAGAGCGCAGAGAGAGAGAAAGAGCGCAGAGAGAGAAAGAGCACAGAGAGAGAGAAAGAGCGCAGAGAGAGAAAGAGCGCAGAGAGAGAAAGAAAGAGCGCAGAGAGAGAAAGAAAGAGCGCAGAGAGAGAAAGAAAGAGCGCAGAGAGAGAGAGCGCAGAGAGAAAGAAAGAGCGCAGAGAGAGAGAAAGAGCGCAGAGAATGAGAAAGAAAGTGCGCAGAGAGAAAGAAAGAGCGCAGAGAGAAAGAGCGCAGAGAGAGAAAGAGAAAGAAAGAGCGCAGAGAGAGAAAGAGAAAGAAAGAGCGCAGAGAGATAAAGAGAAAGAAAGAGCGCAGAGAGAGAGAGAGAAAGAGCGCAGAGAGAGAGAGAGAAAGAGCGCAGAGAGAGAGAAAGAAAGAGCGCAGAGAGAGAGCGCAGAGAGAAAGAAAGAGCGCAGAGAGAGAGAAAGAAAGAGCGCAGAGAGAGAGCGCATAGAGAGAGAGAGAGCGCAGAGAGAGAAATAAAGAGCGCAGAGAGAGAAAGAAAGAGCGCAGAGAAAGAAAGAGCGCAGAGAGAGCGAAAGAAAGAGCGCAGAGAGAGAAAGAAAGAGCGCAAAGAGAGAAAAAAAGAGTGCAAAGAGAGAAAAAAAGAGCGCAGCGAGAAAGAAAGAGCGCAGAGAGAGAGAGCGCAGAGAGAGAAAGAGAAAGAAAGAGCGCAGAAAGAGAGAGAGAAAGAGCGCAGAGAGAGAGAAAGAAAGAGCGCAGAGAGAGAAAGAGAGAGCGCAGAGAGAGAGAGCGCAGAGAGAAAGAAAGAGCGCAGAGAGAAAGAAAGTGCGCAGAGAGAAAGAAAGAGCGCAGAGAGAAAGAGCGCAGAGAGAGAAAGAGAAAGAAAGAGCACAGAGAGAGAAAGAGAAAGAAAGAGCGCAGAGAGAGAAAGAGAAAGAAAGAGCGCAGAGAGAGAGAGAGAAAGAGCGCAGAGAGAGAGAGAGAAAGAGCGCAGAGAGAGAGAGAAAGAGCGCAGAAAGAGAGAAAGAAAGAGCGCAGAAAGAGAGAAAGAAAGAGCGCAGAGAGAGAGAGCGCAGACAGAGAGAGAGCGCAGAGAGAGAGAGCGCAGAGAGAAAGAGAGAGAGAGCGCAGAGAGAGAAAGAGAGAGCGCAGAGAGAAAGAAAGAGCGCAGAGAGAGAGAGAAAGAGCGCAGAGAGAGAGAGAGAAAGAGCGCAGAGAGAGAGAGAGAAAGAGCACAGAGAAAGAGAAAGAAAGAGCACAGAGAGAGAGAAAGAGCGCAGAGAGAGAGAGAGAAAGAGCGCAGAGAGAGAGAGCGCAGACAGAGAGAGAGCGCAGAGAGAGAGAGCGCAGAGAGAAAGAGAGAGAGAGCGCAGAGAGTGAAAGAGAGAGCGCAGAGAGAAAGAAAGAGCGCAGAGAATTAAAGAGCGCAGAGAGAGAGAGAGGAAGAAAGAGCGCAGACAGAGAAAGAAAGAGTGCAGACAGAGAAAGAAAGAGCGCAGAGAGAGAGAGAGCACAGAGAGAGAAAGAGCGCAGAGAGAGAAAAAGAGCGCAGAGAGAGAAAGAGCGCAGAGAGAGAAAGAGCGCAGAGAGAGAAAGAGCGCAGAGAGAGAAAGAGCGCAGAGAGAGAGAAAGAGCGCAGAGAGAGAGAAAGAAAGAGCGCAAAGAGAGAAAAAAAGAGTGCAAAGAGAGAAAAAAAGAGCGCAGCGAGAAAGAAAGAGTGCAGCGAGAAAGAAAGAGTGCAGAGAGAAAGAAAGAGCGCAGAGAGAGAGATCGCAGAGAGAGAAAGAGAAAGAAAGAGCACAGAAAGAGAGAGAGAAAGAGCACAGAGAGAGAGAAAGAAAGAGCGCAGAGAGAGAAAGAGAGAGCGCAGAGAGAAAGAAAGAGCGCAGAGAGAAAGAGCGCAGAGAGAGAGAAAGAAAGTGCGCAGAGAGAAAGAAAGAGCGCAGAGAGAAAGAGCGCAGAGAGAGAAAGAGAAAGAAAGAGCGCAGAGAGAGAAAGAGAAAGAAAGAGCACAGAGAGAGAAAGAGAAAGAAAGAGCGCTGAGAGAGAGAGAGAAAGAGCGCAGAGAGAGAGAGAGAAAGAGCGCAGAGAGAGAGAGAGAAAGAGCGCAGAAAGAGAGAAAGAAAGAGCGCAGAAAGAGAGAAAGAAAGAGCGCAGAGAGAGAGAGCGCAGAGAGAAAGAAAGAGCGCAGAGAGAGAGAAAGAGCGCAGAGAGAGAGAAAGAAAGTGCGCAGAGAGAAAGAAAGAGCGCAGAGAGAAAGAGCGCAGAGAGAGAAAGAGAAAGAAAGAGCGCAGAGAGAGAGAGAGAAAGAGCGCAGAGAGAGAGAAAGAGAAAGAAAGAGCGCAGAGAGAGAGAAAGAGCGCAGAGAGAGAGAAAGTAAGAGTGCAGAGAGAAAGAAAGAGCGCAGAGAGAGAGAAAGAAAGAGCGCAGATAGAGAAAGAGCGCAGAGAGAGAAAGAGCGCAGAGAGAGAGAAAGAGCGCAGAGAGAGAAAGATAGAGCGCAGAGAGAGAGAAAGAAAGAGCGCAGAGAGAGAGCGCAGAGAGAGAGAGAGAGCGCAGAGAGAGAAAGAAAGAGCGCAGAGAGAGAAAGAAAGAGCGCAGAGAAAGAAAGAGCGCAGAGAGAGAGAAAGAAAGAGCGCAGAGAGAGAAAGAAAGAGCGCAAAGAGAGAAAAAAAGAGCGCAAAGAGAGAAAAAAAGAGCGCAAAGAGAAAGAAAGAGCATAGAGAGAGAGAGCGCAGAGAGAGAAAGAGAAAGAAAGAGCGCAGAGAGAGAAAGAGAAAGAAAGAGCGCAGAGAGAGAGAGAGAGCGCAGAGAGAGAGAAAGAAAGTGCGCAGAGAGAAAGAAAGAGCGCAGAGAGAAAGAGCGCAGAGAGAGAAAGAGAAAGAAAGAGCGCAGAGAGAGAGAGAAAGAGCGCAGAGAGAGAGAGAGAGAAAGAGCGCAGAGAAAGAGAAAGAAAGAGCGCAGAGAGAGAGCGCAGAGAGAGAGAAAGAAAGAGCGCAGAGAGAGAGAGCGCAGAGAGAAAGAAAGAGCGCAGAGAGAGAGAAAGAAAGAGCGCAGAGAGAGAGCGCATAGAGAGAGAGAGAGCGCAGAGAGAGAAATAAAGAGCGCAGAGAGAGAAAGAAAGAGCGCAGAGAGAGAAAGAAAGAGCGCAAAGAGAGAAAAAAAGAGTGCAAAGAGAGAAAAAAAGAGCGCAGCGAGAAAGAAAGAGCGCAGAGAGAGAGAGCGCAGAGAGAGAAAGAGAAAGAAAGAGCGCAGAAAGAGAGAGAGAAAGAGCGCAGAGAGAGAGAAAGAAAGAGCGCAGAGAGAGAAAGAGAGAGCGCAGAGAGAGAGAGCGCAGAGAGAAAGAAAGAGCGCAGAGAGAAAGAAAGTGCGCAGAGAGAAAGAAAGAGCGCAGAGAGAAAGAGCGCAGAGAGAGAAAGAGAAAGAAAGAGCGCAGAGAGAGAAAGAGAAAGAAAGAGCGCAGAGAGAGAAAGAGAAAGAAAGAGCGCAGAGAGAGAGAGAGAAAGAGCGCAGAGAGAGAGAGAGAAAGAGCGCAGAGAGAGAGAGAAAGAGCGCAGAAAGAGAGAAAGAAAGAGCGCAGAAAGAGAGAAAGAAAGAGCGCAGAGAGAGAGAGCGCAGACAGAGAGAGAGCGCAGAGAGAGAGAGCGCAGAGAGAAAGAGAGAGAGAGCGCAGAGAGAGAAAGAGAGAGCGCAGAGAGAAAGAAAGAGCGCAGAGAGAGAGAGAAAGAGCGCAGAGAGAGAGAGAGAAAGAGCGCAGAGAGAGAGAGAGAAAGAGCACAGAGAAAGAGAAAGAAAGAGCACAGAGAGAGAGAAAGAGCGCAGAGAGAGAGAGAAAGAGCGCAGAGAGAGAGAGCGCAGACAGAGAGAGAGCGCAGAGAGAGAGAGCGCAGAGAGAAAGAGAGAGAGAGCGCAGAGAGAGAAAGAGAGAGCGCAGAGAGAAAGAAAGAGCGCAGAGAATAAAAGAGAGCAGAGAGAGAGAGAGGAAGAAAGAGCGCAGACAGAGAAAGAAAGAGCGCAGACAGAGAAAGAAAGAGCGCAGAGAGAGAGAGAGCACAGAGAGAGAAAGAGCGCAGAGAGAGAAAAAGAGCGCAGAGAGATAAAGAGCGCAGAGAGAGAAAGAGCGCAGAGAGAGAAAGAGCGCAGAGAGAGAAAGAGCGCAGAGAGAGAGAAAGAGCGCAGAGAGAGAGAAAGAAAGAGCGCAAAGAGAGAAAAAAAGAGTGCAAAGAGAGAAAAAAAGAGCGCAGCGAGAAAGAAAGAGTGCAGCGAGAAAGAAAGAGTGCAGAGAGAAAGAAAGAGCGCAGAGAGAGAGATCGCAGAGAGAGAAAGAGAAAGAAAGAGCACAGAAAGAGAGAGAGAAAGAGCACAGAGAGAGAGAAAGAAAGAGCGCAGAGAGAGAAAGAGAGAGCGCAGAGAGAAAGAAAGAGCGCAGAGAGAAAGAGCGCAGAGAGAGAGAAAGAAAGTGCGCAGAGAGAAAGAAAGAGCGCAGAGAGAAAGAGCGCAGAGAGAGAAAGAGAAAGAAAGAGCGCAGAGAGAGAAAGAGAAAGAAAGAGCACAGAGAGAGAAAGAGAAAGAAAGAGCGCTGAGAGAGAGAGAGAAAGAGCGCAGAGAGAGAGAGAGAAAGAGCGCAGAGAGAGAGAGAGAAAGAGCGCAGAAAGAGAGAAAGAAAGAGCGCAGAAAGAGAGAAAGAAAGAGCGCAGAGAGAGAGAGCGCAGAGAGAAAGAAAGAGCGCAGAGAGAGAGAAAGAGCGCAGAGAGAGAGAAAGAAAGTGCGCAGAGAGAAAGAAAGAGCGCAGAGAGAAAGAGCGCAGAGAGAGAAAGAGAAAGAAAGAGCGCAGAGAGAGAGAGAGAAAGAGCGCAGAGAGAGAGAAAGAGAAAGAAAGAGCGCAGAGAGAGAGAAAGAGCGCAGAGAGAGAGAAAGTAAGAGTGCAGAGAGAAAGAAAGAGCGCAGAGAGAGAGAAAGAAAGAGCGCAGATAGAGAAAGAGCGCAGAGAGAGAAAGAGCGCAGAGAGAGAGAAAGAGCGCAGAGAGAGAAAGAAAGAGCGCAGAGAGAGAAAGATAGAGCGCAGAGAGAGAGAAAGAAAGAGCGCAGAGAGAGAGCGCAGAGAGAGAGAGAGAGCGCAGAGAGAGAAAGAAAGAGCGCAGAGAGAGAAAGAAAGAGCGCAGAGAAAGAAAGAGCGCAGAGAGAGAGAAAGAAAGAGCGCAGAGAGAGAAAGAAAGAGCGCAAAGAGAGAAAAAAAGAGCGCAAAGAGAGAAAAAAAGAGCGCAAAGAGAAAGAAAGAGCATAGAGAGAGAGAGCGCAGAGAGAGAAAGAGAAAGAAAGAGCGCAGAGAGAGAAAGAGAAAGAAAGAGCGCAGAGAGAGAGAGAGAGAGCGCAGAGAGAGAGAGAGAAAGAGCGCAGAGAGAGAGAAAGAAAGAGCGCAGAGAGAGAAAGAAAGAGCGCAGAGAGAGAGAGCGCAGAGAGAAAGAAAGAGCGCAGAGAGAGAGAAAGAGCGCAGAGAGAGAGAAAGAAAGTGCGCAGAGAGAAAGAAAGAGCGCAGAGAGAAAGAGCGCAGAGAGAGAAAGAGAAAGAAAGAGCGCAGAGAGAGAGAGAAAGAGCGCAGAGAGAGAGAGAGAGAAAGAGCGCAGAGAAAGAGAAAGAAAGAGCGCAGAGAGAGAGCGCAGAGAGAGAGAAAGAAAGAGCGCAGAGAGAGAGAGCGCAGAGAGAAAGAAAGAGCGCAGAGAGAGAGAAAGAAAGAGCGCAGAGAGAGAGCGCATAGAGAGAGAGAGAGCGCAGAGAGACAAAGAAAGAGCGCAGAGAAAGAAAGAGCGCAGAGAGAGCGAAAGAAAGAGCGCAGAGAGAGAAAGAAAGAGCGCAAAGAGAGAAAAAAAGAGTGCAAAGAGAGAAAAAAAGAGCGCATCGAGAAAGAAAGAGCGCAGAGAGAGAGAGCGCAGAGAGAGAAAGAGAAAGAAAGAGCGCAGAAAGAGAGAGAGAAAGAGCGCAGAGAGAGAGAAAGAAAGAGCGCAGAGAGAGAAAGAGAGAGCGCAGAGAGAGAGAGCGCAGAGAGAAAGAAAGAGCGCAGAGAGAAAGAAAGTGCGCAGAGAGAAAGAAAGAGCGCAGAGAGAAAGAGCGCAGAGAGAGAAAGAGAAAGAAAGAGCGCAGAGAGAGAAAGAGAAAGAAAGAGCGCAGAGAGAGAAAGAGAAAGAAAGAGCGCAGAGAGAGAGAGAGAAAGAGCGCAGAGAGAGAGAAAGAGAAAGAAAGAGCGCAGAGAGAGAGAAAGAGCGCAGAGAGAGAGAAAGTAAGAGTGCAGAGAGAAAGAAAGAGCGCAGAGAGAGAGAAAGAAAGAGCGCAGATAGAGAAAGAGCGCAGAGAGAGAAAGAGCGCAGAGAGAGAGAAAGAGCGCAGAGAGAGAAAGAAAGAGCGCAGAGAGAGAAAGATAGAGCGCAGAGAGAGAGAAAGAAAGAGCGCAGAGAGAGAGCGCAGAGAGAGAGAGAGAGCGCAGAGAGAGAAAGAAAGAGCGCAGAGAGAGAAAGAAAGAGCGCAGAGAAAGAAAGAGCGCAGAGAGAGAGAAAGAAAGAGCGCAGAGAGAGAAAGAAAGAGCGCAAAGAGAGAAAAAAAGAGCGCAAAGAGAGAAAAAAAGAGCGCAAAGAGAAAGAAAGAGCATAGAGAGAGAGAGCGCAGAGAGAGAAAGAGAAAGAAAGAGCGCAGAGAGAGAAAGAGAAAGAAAGAGCGCAGAGAGAGAGAGCGCAGAGAGAGAGAAAGAAAGTGCGCAGAGAGAAAGAAAGAGCGCAGAGAGAAAGAGCGCAGAGAGAGAAAGAGAAAGAAAGAGCGCAGAGAGAGAGAGAAAGAGCGCAGAGAGAGAGAGAGAGAAAGAGCGCAGAGAAAGAGAAAGAAAGAGCGCAGAGAGAGAGCGCAGAGAGAGAGAAAGAAAGAGCGCAGAGAGAGAGAGCGCAGAGAGAAAGAAAGAGCGCAGAGAGAGAGAAAGAAAGAGCGCAGAGAGAGAGCGCATAGAGAGAGAGCGCAGAGAGAGAAATAAAGAGCGCAGAGAGAGAAAGAAAGAGCGCAGAGAAAGAAAGAGCGCAGAGAGAGCGAAAGAAAGAGCGCAGAGAGAGAAAGAAAGAGCGCAAAGAGAGAAAAAAAGAGTGCAAAGAGAGAAAAAAAGAGCGCAGCGAGAAAGAAAGAGCGCAGAGAGAGAGAGCGCAGAGAGAGAAAGAGAAAGAAAGAGCGCAGAAAGAGAGAGAGAAAGAGCGCAGAGAGAGAGAAAGAAAGAGCGCAGAGAGAGAAAGAGAGAGCGCAGAGAGAGAGAGCGCAGAGAGAAAGAAAGAGCGCAGAGAGAAAGAAAGTGCGCAGAGAGAAAGAAAGAGCGCAGAGAGAAAGAGCGCAGAGAGAGAAAGAGAAAGAAAGAGCGCAGAGAGAGAAAGAGAAAGAAAGAGCGCAGAGAGAGAGAGAGAGAGCGCAGAGAGAGAGAGAGAAAGAGCGCAGAGAGAGAGAAAGAAAGAGCACAGAGAGAGAAATAAAGAGCGCAGAGAGAGAGAGCGCAGAGAGAAAGAAAGAGCGCAGAGAGAGAGAAAGAGCGCAGAGAGAGAGAAAGAAAGTGCGCAGAGAGAAAGAAAGAGCGCAGAGAGAAAGAGCGCAGAGAGAGAAAGAGAAAGAAAGAGCGCAGAGAGAGAGAGAAAGAGCGCAGAGAGAGAGAGAGAGAAAGAGCGCAGAGAAAGAGAAAGAAAGAGCGCAGAGAGAGAGCGCAGAGAGAGAGAAAGAAAGAGCGCAGAGAGAGAGAGCGCAGAGAGAAAGAAAGAGCGCAGAGAGAGAGAAAGAAAGAGCGCAGAGAGTGAGCGCATAGAGAGAGAGCGCAGAGAGAGAAATAAAGAGCGCAGAGAGAGAAAGAAAGAGCGCAGAGAAAGAAAGAGCGCAGAGAGAGCGAAAGAAAGAGCGCAGAGAGAGAAAGAAAGAGCGCAAAGAGAGAAAAAAAGAGTGCAAAGAGAGAAAAAAAGAGCGCAGCGAGAAAGAAAGAGCGCAGAGAGAGAGAGCGCAGAGAGAGAAAGAGAAAGAAAGAGCGCAGAAAGAGAGAGAGAAAGAGCGCAGAGAGAGAGAAAGAAAGAGCGCAGAGAGAGAAAGAGAGAGCGCAGAGAGAGAGAGCGCAGAGAGAAAGAAAGAGCGCAGAGAGAAAGAAAGTGCGCAGAGAGAAAGAAAGAGCGCAGAGAGAAAGAGCGCAGAGAGAGAAAGAGAAAGAAAGAGCGCAGAGAGAGAAAGAGAAAGAAAGAGCGCAGAGAGAGAAAGAGAAAGAAAGAGCGCAGAGAGAGAGAGAAAGAGCGCAGAGAGAGAGAGAAAGAGCGCAGAGAAAGAGAAAGAAAGAGCGCAGAGAGAGAGCGCAGAGAGAGAGAAAGAAAGAGCGCAGAGAGAGAGAGCGCAGAGAGAAAGAAAGAGCGCAGAGAGAGAGAAAGAAAGAGCGCAGAGAGTGAGCGCATAGAGAGAGAGCGCAGAGAGAGAAATAAAGAGCGCAGAGAGAGAAAGAAAGAGCGCAGAGAAAGAAAGAGCGCAGAGAGAGAGAAAGAAAGAGCGCAAAGAGAGAAAAAAAGAGTGCAAAGAGAGAAAAAAAGAGCGCAGCGAGAAAGAAAGAGTGCAGCGAGAAAGAAAGAGTGCAGAGAGAAAGAAAGAGCGCAGAGAGAGAGATCGCAGAGAGAGAAAGAGAAAGAAAGAGCACAGAAAGAGAGAGAGAAAGAGCACAGAGAGAGAGAAAGAAAGAGCGCAGAGAGAGAAAGAGAGAGCGCAGAGAGAAAGAAAGAGCGCAGAGAGAAAGAGCGCAGAGAGAGAGAAAGAAAGTGCGCAGAGAGAAAGAAAGAGCGCAGAGAGAAAGAGCGCAGAGAGAGAAAGAGAAAGAAAGAGCGCAGAGAGAGAAAGAGAAAGAAAGAGCACAGAGAGAGAAAGAGAAAGAAAGAGCGCTGAGAGAGAGAGAGAAAGAGCGCAGAGAGAGAGAGAGAAAGAGCGCAGAGAGAGAGAGAGAAAGAGCGCAGAAAGAGAGAAAGAAAGAGCGCAGAAAGAGAGAAAGAAAGAGCGCAGAGAGAGAGAGCGCAGAGAGAAAGAAAGAGCGCAGAGAGAGAGAAAGAGCGCAGAGAGAGAGAAAGAAAGTGCGCAGAGAGAAAGAAAGAGCGCAGAGAGAAAGAGCGCAGAGAGAGAAAGAGAAAGAAAGAGCGCAGAGAGAGAGAGAGAAAGAGCGCAGAGAGAGAGAAAGAGAAAGAAAGAGCGCAGAGAGAGAGAAAGAGCGCAGAGAGAGAGAGAAAGTAAGAGTGCAGAGAGAAAGAAAGAGCGCAGAGAGAGAGAAAGAAAGAGCGCAGATAGAGAAAGAGCGCAGAGAGAGAAAGAGCGCAGAGAGAGAGAAAGAGCGCAGAGAGAGAAAGAAAGAGCGCAGAGAGAGAAAGATAGAGCGCAGAGAGAGAGAAAGAAAGAGCGCAGAGAGAGAGCGCAGAGAGAGAGAGAGAGCGCAGAGAGAGAAAGAAAGAGCGCAGAGAGAGAAAGAAAGAGCGCAGAGAAAGAAAGAGCGCAGAGAGAGAGAAAGAAAGAGCGCAGAGAGAGAAAGAAAGAGCGCAAAGAGAGAAAAAAAGAGCGCAAAGAGAGAAAAAAAGAGCGCAAAGAGAAAGAAAGAGCATAGAGAGAGAGAGCGCAGAGAGAGAAAGAGAAAGAAAGAGCGCAGAGAGAGAAAGAGAAAGAAAGAGCGCAGAGAGAGAGAGAGAGAGCGCAGAGAGAGAGAGAGAAAGAGCGCAGAGAGAGAGAAAGAAAGAGCGCAGAGAGAGAAAGAAAGAGCGCAGAGAGAGAGAGCGCAGAGAGAAAGAAAGAGCGCAGAGAGAGAGAAAGAGCGCAGAGAGAGAGAAAGAAAGTGCGCAGAGCGAAAGAAAGAGCGCAGAGAGAAAGAGCGCAGAGAGAGAAAGAGAAAGAAAGAGCGCAGAGAGAGAGAGAAAGAGCGCAGAGAGAGAGAGAGAGAGAAAGAGCGCAGAGAAAGAGAAAGAAAGAGCGCAGAGAGAGAGCGCAGAGAGAGAGAAAGAAAGAGTGCAGAGAGAAAAAAAGAGCGCAGAGAGAAAGAAAGAAAGAGCGCAGAGAGAGAGAAAGAAAGAGCGCAGAGAGAGAAAGAGCGCAGAAAGAGAAAGAGCGCAGAGAGAGAAAGAAAGAGCGCAGAGAGAGAAAGAAAGAGCGCAGAGAGAGAAAGAAAGAGCGCAGAGAGAGAGCGCAGAGAGAGAGCGCAGAGAGAGAAATAAAGAGCGCAGAGAGAGAAAGAAAGAGCGCAGAGAGAGAAAGAAAGAGCGCAAAAAGAGAAAAAAAGAGCGCAAAGAGAGAAAAAAAGAGCGCAGAGAGAAAGAAAGAGCGCAGAGAGAAAGAAAGAGCGCAGAGAGAAAGAAAGAGAGCAGAGAGAAAGAGCGCAGAGAGAGAAAGAGAAAGAAAGAGCGCAGAGAGAGAAAGAGAAAGAAAGAGCACAGAGAGAGAGAAAGAGCGCAGAGAGAGAGAAAGAAAGTGCGCAGAGAGAAAGAAAGAGCGCAGAGAGAGAGAAAGAAAGTGCGCAGAGAGAAAGAAAGAACGCAGAGAGAAAGAGCGCAGAGAGAGAAAGAGAAAGAAAGAGCGCATAGAGAGAAAGAGAAAGAAAGAGCGCAGAGAGAGAGAGAGAGAGAGAGAGAGCGCAGAGAGAGAGAAAGAAAGAGCACAGAGAGAGAAAGAAAGAGCGCAGAGAGAGAGAGCGCAGAGAGAAAGAAAGAGCGCAGAGAGAGAGAAAGAAAGTGCGCAGAGAGAAAGAAAGAGCGCAGAGAGAGCGCAGAGAGAGAAAGAGAAAGAAAGAGCGCAGAGAGAGAGAAAGAGCGCAGAGAGATTAAACTTGATGAATTCTCTCCTCTTGACGGTAGAATAGTGTGTAAAGCAAAGCACAATACATTGCTATGTGTAGAAGCAAAGATATACGCGATTTCAGAATGTGTTCCTAGAACAGCTGCGAGCAACTTTTTTACTCAACGTTAACAACACATCTGAAGCTCAATATTTCTGGGCTGAAGCGGGGAGGATTAGACAAAGTGTGCACTGTAAAGGGGAAGTCTATGGCATTAACAGGAAGGGAGAAAAAGTACTTTCTACCCATTTTTAGTTCAGCGGTAAAACTGAAATTTCTATGGAACTGCAGCTCGGCTTGTGACTGTGGTTTTCCCGGTCACACAAAAATGCTGAAATTCGACTTATACAGTGTTTGTGCTTATTAAACTTGATGAATTCTCTCCTCTTGACGGTAGAATAGTGTGTAAAGCAAAGCACAATACATTGCTATGTGTAGAAGTAAAGATATACGCGATTTCATAATGTGTTCCTAGAACAGCTGCGAGCAACTTTTTTACTCAACGTTAACAACACATCTGAAGCTCAATATTTCTGGGCTGAAGCGGGGAGGATTAGACAAAGTGTGCACTGTAAAGGGGAAGTCTGTGGCATTAACAGGAAGGGAGAAAAAGTACTTTCTACCCATTTTTAGTTCAGCGGTAAAACTGAAATTTCTATGGAACTGCAGCTCGGCTTGTGACTGTGGTTTTCCCGGTCACACAAAAATGCTGAAATTCGACTTATACAGTGTTTGTGCTTATTAAACTTGATGAATTCTCTCCTCTTGACGGTAGAATAGTGTGTAAAGCAAAGCACAATACATTGCTATGTGTAGAAGCAAAGATATACGCGATTTCAGAATGTGTTCCTAGAACAGCTGCGAGCAACTTTTTTACTCAACGTTAACAACACATCTGAAGCTCAATATTTCTGGGCTGAAGCGGGGAGGATTAGACAAAGTGTGCACTGTAAAGGGGAAGTCTGTGGCATTAACAGGAAGGGAGAAAAAGTACTTTCTACCCATTTTTTGGTTCAGCGGTAAAACTGAAGTTTCTATGGAACTGCAGCTCGGTTTGTGACTGTGGTTTTCCCGGTCACACAAAAATGCTGAAATTCGACTTATACAGTGTTTGTGCTTATTAAACTTGATGAATTCTCTCCTCTTGACGGTAGAATAGTGTGTAAAGCAAAGCACAATACATTGCTATGTGTAGAAGCAAAGATATACGCGATTTCAGAATGTGTTCCTAGAACAGCTGCGAGCAACTTTTTTACTCAACGTTAACAACACATCTGAAGCTCAATATTTCTGGGCTGAAGCGGGGAGGATTAGACAAAGTGTGCACTGTAAAGGGGAAGTCTATGGCATTAACAGGAAGGGAGAAAAAGTACTTTCTACCCATTTTTAGTTCAGCGGTAAAACTGAAATTTCTATGGAACTGCAGCTCGGCTTGTGACTGTGGTTTTCCCGGTCACACAAAAATGCTGAAATTCGACTTATACAGTGTTTGTGCTTATTAAACTTGATGAATTCTCTCCTCTTGACGGTAGAATAGTGTGTAAAGCAAAGCACAATACATTGCTATGTGTAGAAGTAAAGATATACGCGATTTCATAATGTGTTCCTAGAACAGCTGCGAGCAACTTTTTTACTCAACGTTAACAACACATCTGAAGCTCAATATTTCTGGGCTGAAGCGGGGAGGATTAGACAAAGTGTGCACTGTAAAGGGGAAGTCTGTGGCATTAACAGGAAGGGAGAAAAAGTACTTTCTACCCATTTTTAGTTCAGCGGTAAAACTGAAATTTCTATGGAACTGCAGCTCGGCTTGTGACTGTGGTTTTCCCGGTCACACAAAAATGCTGAAATTCGACTTATACAGTGTTTGTGCTTATTAAACTTGATGAATTCTCTCCTCTTGACGGTAGAATAGTGTGTAAAGCAAAGCACAATACATTGCTATGTGTAGAAGCAAAGATATACGCGATTTCAGAATGTGTTCCTAGAACAGCTGCGAGCAACTTTTTTACTCAACGTTAACAACACATCTGAAGCTCAATATTTCTGGGCTGAAGCGGGGAGGATTAGACAAAGTGTGCACTGTAAAGGGGAAGTCTGTGGCATTAACAGGAAGGGAGAAAAAGTACTTTCTACCCATTTTTTGGTTCAGCGGTAAAACTGAAGTTTCTATGGAACTGCAGCTCGGTTTGTGACTGTGGTTTTCCCGGTCACACAAAAATGCTGAAATTCGACTTATACAGTGTTTGTGCTTATTAAACTTGATGAATTTTCACCTCTTGACGGTAGAATAGTGTGTAAAGCAAAGCACAATACATTGCTATGTGTAGAAGCAAAGATATACGCGATTTCAGAATGTGTTCCTAGAACAGCTGCGAGCAACTTTTTTACTCAACGTTAACAACACATCTGATGCTCAATATTTCTGGGCTGAAGCGGGGAGGATTAGACAAAGTGTGCACTGTAAAGGGGAAGTCTGTGGCATTAACAGGAAGGGAGAAAAAGTACTTTTTAACCATTTTTAGTTCAGCGGTAAAACTGAAATTTCTATGGAACTGCAGCTCGGCTTGTGACTGTGGTTTTCCCGGTCACACAAAAATGCTGAAATTCGACTTATACAGTGTTTGTGCTTATTAAACTTGATGAATTCTCTCCTCTTGACGGTAGAATAGTGTGTAAAGCAAAGCACAATACATTGCTATGTGTAGAAGCAAAGATATACGCGATTTCATAATGTGTTCCTAGAACAGCTGCAAGCAACTTTTTTACTCAACGTTAACAACACATCTGAAGCTCAATATTTCTGGGCTGAAGCGGGGAGGATTAGACAAAGTGTGCACTGTAAAGGGGAAGTCTGTGGCATTAACAGGAAGGGAGAAAAAGTACTTTCTACCCATTTTTAGTTCAGCGGTAAAACTGAAATTTCTATGGAACTGCAGCTCGGCTTGTGACTGTGGTTTTCCCGGTCACACAAAAATGCTGAAATTCGACTTATACAGTGTTTGTGCTTATTAAACTTGATGAATTCTCTCCTCTTGACGGTAGAATAGTGTGTAAAGCAAAGCACAATACATTGCTATGTGTAGAAGCAAAGATATACGCGATTTCAGAATGTGTTCCTAAAACAGCTGCGAGCAACTTTTTTACTCAACGTTAACAACACATCTGAAGCTCAATATTTCTGGGCTGAAGCGGGGAGGATTAGACAAAGTGTGCACTGTAAAGGGGAAGTCTGTGGCATTAACAGGAAGGGAGAAAAAGTACTTTCTACCCATTTTTAGTTCAGCGGTAAAACTGAAATTTCTATGGAACTGCAGCTCGGCTTGTGACTGTGGTTTTCCCGGTCACACAAAAATGCTGAAATTCGACTTATACAGTGTTTGTGCTTATTAAACTTGATGAATTCTCTCCTCTTGACGGTAGAATAGTGTGTAAAGCAAAGCACAATACATTGCTATGTGTAGAAGTAAAGATAAACGCGATTTCATAATGTGTTCCTAGAACAGCTGCGAGCAACTTTTTTACTCAACGTTAACAACACATCTGAAGCTCAATATTTCTGGGCTGAAGCGGGGAGGATTAGACAAAGTGTGCACTGTAAAGGGGAAGTGTGTGGCATTAACAGGAAGGGAGAAAAAGTACTTTCTACCCATTTTTAGTTCAGCGGTAAAACTGAAATTTCTATGGAACTGCAGCTCGGCTTGTGACTGTGGTTTTCCCGGTCACACAAAAATGCTGAAATTCGACTTATACAGTGTTTGTGCTTATTAAACTTGATGAATTCTCTCCTCTTGACGGTAGAATAGTGTGTAAAGCAAAGCACAATACATTGCTATGTGTAGAAGCAAAGATATACGCGATTTCAGAATGTGTTCCTAGAACAGCTGCGAGCAACTTTTTTACTCAACGTTAACAACACATCTGAAGCTCAATATTTCTGGGCTGAAGCGGGGAGGATTAGACAAAGTGTGCACTGTAAAGGGGAAGTCTGTGGCATTAACAGGAAGGGAGAAAAAGTACTTTCTACCCATTTTTTGGTTCAGCGGTAAAACTGAAGTTTCTATGGAACTGCAGCTCGTCTTGTGACTGTGGTTTTCCCGGTCACACAAAAATGCTGAAATTCAACTTATACAGTGTTTGTGCTTATTAAACTTGATGAATTTTCTCCTCTTGACGGTAGAATAGTGTGTAAAGCAAAGCACAGTACATTGCTATGTGTAGAAGCAAAGATATACGCGATTTCATAATGTGTTCCTAGAACAGCTGCGAGCAACTTTTTTACTCAACGTTAACAACACATCTGAAGCTCAATATTTCTGGGCTGAAGCGGGGAGGATTAGACAAAGTGTGCACTGTAAAGGGGAAGTCTGTGGCATTAACAGGAAGGGAGAAAAAGTACTTTCTACCCATTTTTAGTTCAGCGGTAAAACTGAAATTTCTATGGAACTGCAGCTCGGCTTGTGACTGTGGTTTTCCCGTTCACACAAAAATGCTGAAATTCGACTTATACAGTGTTTGTGCTTATTAAACTTGATGAATTCTCTCCTCTTGACGGTAGAATAGTGTGTAAAGCAAAGCACAATACATTGCTATGTGTAGAAGCAAAGATATACGCGATTTCAGAATGTGTTCCTAGAGCAGCTGCGAGCAACTTTTTTACTCAACGTTAACAACACATCTGATGCTCAATATTTCTGGGCTGAAGCGGGGAGGATTAGACAAAGTGTGCACTGTAAAGGGGAAGTCTGTGGCATTAACAGGAAGGGAGAAAAAGTACTTTCTACCCATTTTTAGTTCAGCGGTAAAACTGAAATTTCTATGGAACTGCAGCTCGTCTTGTGACTGTGGTTTTCCCGGTCACACAAAAATGCTGAAATTCGACTTATACAGTGTTTGTGCTTATTAAACTTGATGAATTATCTCCTCTTGACGGTAGAATAGTGTGTAAAGCAAAGCACAATACATTGCTATGTGTAGAAGCAAAGATATACGCGATTTCATAATGTGTTCCTAGAACAGCTGCGAGCAACTTTTTTACTCAACGTTAATAACATATCTGAAGCTCAATATTTCTGGGCTGAAGCGGGGAGGATTAGACAAAGTGTGCACTGTAAAGGGGAAGTCTGTGGCATTAACAGGAAGGGAGAAAAAGTACTTTCTACCCATTTTTAGTTCAGCGGTAAAACTGAAATTTCTATGGAACTGCAGCTCGGCTTGTGACTGTGGTTTTCCCGGTCACACAAAAATGCTGAAATTCGACTTATACAGTGTTTGTGCTTATTAAACTTGATGAATTCTCTCCTCTTGACGGTAGAATAGTGTGTAAAGCAAAGCACAATACATTGCTATGTGTAGAAGCAAAGATATACGCGATTTCAGAATGTGTTCCTAGAACAGCTGCGAGCAACTTTTTTACTCAACGTTAACAACACATCTGAAGCTTAATATTTCTGGGCTGAAGCGGGGAGGATTAGACAAAGTGTGCACTGTAAAGGGGACGTCTGTGGCATTAACAGGAAGGGAGAAAAAGTACTTTCTACCCAATTCTAGTTCAGCGGTAAAACTGAAATTTCTATGGAACTGCAGCTCGGCTTGTGACTGTGGTTTTCTCGGTCACACAAAAATGCTGAAATTCGACTTATACAGTGTTTGTGCTTATTAAACTTGATGAATTCTCTCCTCTTGACGGTAGAATAGTGTGTAAAGCAAAGCACAATACATTGCTATGTGTAGAAGCAAAGATATACGCGATTTCAGAATGTGTTCCTAGAACAGCTGCGAGCAACTTTTTTACTCAACGTTAACAACACATCTGAAGCTTAATATTTCTGGGCTGAAGTGGGGAGGATTAGACAAAGTGTGCACTGTAAAGGGGAAGTCTGTGGCATTAACAGGAAGGGAGAAAAAGTACTTTCTACCCATTTCTAGTTCAGCGGTAAAACTGAAATTTCTATGGAACTGCAGCTCGGCTTCTGACTGTGGTTTTCCCGGTCACACAAAAATGCTGAAATTCGACTTATACAGTGTTTGTGCTTATTAAACTTGATGAATTCTCTCCTCTTGACGGTAGAATAGTGTGTAAAGCAAAGCACAATACATTGCTATGTGTAGAAGCAAAGATATACGCGATTTCAGAATGTGTTCCTAGAACAGCTGCGAGCAACTTTTTTACTCAACGTTAACAACACATCTGAAGCTTAATATTTCTGTGCTGAAGCGGGGAGGATTAGACAAAGTGTGCACTGTAAAGGGGACGTCTGTGGCATTAACAGGAAGGGAGAAAAAGTACTTTCTACCCATTTTTAGTTCAGCGGTAAAACTGAAATTTCTATGGAACTGCAGCTCGGCTTGTGACTGTGGTTTTCCCGGTCACACAAAAATGCTGAAATTCGACTTATACAGTGTTTGTGCTTATTAAACTTGATGAATTCTCTCCTCTTGACGGTAGAATAGTGTGTAAAGCAAAGCACAATACATTGCTATGTGTAGAAGCAAAGATATACGCGATTTCAGAATGTGTTCCTAGAACAGCTGCGAGCAACTTTTTTACTCAACGTTAACAACACATCTGAAGCTCAATATTTCTGGGCTGAAGCGGGGAGGATTAGACAAAGTGTGCACTGTAAAGGGGAAGTCTGTGGCATTAACAGGAAGGGAGAAAAAGTACTTTCTACCCATTTCTAGTTCAGCGGTAAAACTGAAATTTCTATGGAACTGCAGCTCGGCTTCTGACTGTGGTTTTCCCGGTCACACAAAAATGCTGAAATTCGACTTATACAGTGTTTGTGCTTATTAAACTTGATGAATTATCTCCTCTTGACGGTAGAATAGTGTGTAAAGCAAAGCACAATACATTGCTATGTGTAGAAGCAAAGATATACGCGATTTCAGAATGTGTTCCTAGAACAGCTGCGAGCAACTTTTTTACTCAACGTTAACAACACATCTGAAGCTCAATATTTCTGGGCTGAAGCGGGGAGGATTAGACAAAGTGTGCACTGTAAAGGGGAAGTCTGTGGCATTAACAGGAAGGGAGAAAAAGTACTTTCTACCCATTTTTAGTTCAGCGGTAAAACTGAAATTTCTATGGAACTGCAGCTCGGCTTGTGACTGTGGTTTTCCCGGTCACACAAAAATGCTGAAATTCGACTTATACAGTGTTTGTGCTTATTAAACTTGATGAATTCTCTCCTCTTGACGGTAGAATAGTGTGTAAAGCAAAGCACAATACATTGCTATGTGTAGAAGCAAAGATATACGCGATTTCAGAATGTGTTCCTAGAACAGCTGCGAGCAACTTTTTTACTCAACGTTAACAACACATCTGAAGCTCAATATTTCTGGGCTGAAGCGGGGAGGATTAGACAAAGTGTGCACTGTAAAGGGGAAGTCTGTGGCATTAACAGGAAGGGAGAAAAAGTACTTTCTACCCATTTCTAGTTCAGCGGTAAAACTGAAATTTCTATGGAACTGCAGCTCGGCTTCTGACTGTGGTTTTCCCGGTCACACAAAAATGCTGAAATTCGACTTATACAGTGTTTGTGCTTATTAAACTTGATGAATTATCTCCTCTTGACGGTAGAATAGTGTGTAAAGCAAAGCACAATACATTGCTATGTGTAGAAGCAAAGATATACGCGATTTCAGAATGTGTTCCTAGAACAGCTGCGAGCAACTTTTTTACTCAACGTTAACAACACATCTGAAGCTCAATATTTCTGGGCTGAAGCGGGGAGGATTAGACAAAGTGTGCACTGTAAAGGGGAAGTCTGTGGCATTAACAGGAAGGGAGAAAAAGTACTTTCTACCCATTTTTAGTTCAGCGGTAAAACTGAAATTTCTATGGAACTGCAGCTCGGCTTGTGACTGTGGTTTTCCCGGTCACACAAAAATGCTGAAATTCGACTTATACAGTGTTTGTGCTTATTAAACTTGATGAATTCTCTCCTCTTGACGGTAGAATAGTGTGTAAAGCAAAGCACAATACATTGCTATGTGTAGAAGCAAAGATATACGCGATTTCAGAATGTGTTCCTAGAACAGCTGCGAGCAACTTTTTTACTCAACGTTAACAACACATCTGAAGCTTAATATTTCTGGGCTGAAGCAGGGAGGATTAGACAAAGTGTGCACTGTAAAGGGGACGTCTGTGGCATTAACAGGAAGGGAGAAAAAGTACTTTCTACCCATTTTTAGTTCAGCGGTAAAACTGAAATTTCTATGGAACTGCAGCTCGGCTTGTGACTGTGGTTTTCCCGGTCACACAAAAATGCTGAAATTCGACTTATACAGTGTTTGTGCTTATTAAACTTGATGAATTCTCTCCTCTTGACGGTAGAATAGTGTGTAAAGCAAAGCACAATACATTGCTATGTGTAGAAGCAAAGATATACGCGATTTCAGAATGTGTTCCTAGAACAGCTGCGAGCAACTTTTTTACTCAACGTTAACAACACATCTGAAGCTTAATATTTCTGGGCTGAAGTGGGGAGGATTAGACAAAGTGTGCACTGTAAAGGGGAAGTCTGTGGCATTAACAGGAAGGGAGAAAAAGTACTTTCTACCCATTTCTAGTTCAGCGGTAAAACTGAAATTTCTATGGAACTGCAGCTCGGCTTCTGACTGTGGTTTTCCCGGTCACACAAAAATGCTTAAATTCGACTTATACAGTGTTTGTGCTTATTAAACTTGATGAATTCTCTCCTCTTGACGGTAGAATAGTGTGTAAAGCAAAGCACAATACATTGCTATGTGTAGAAGCAAAGATATACGCGATTTCAGAATGTGTTCCTAGAACAGCTGCGAGCAACTTTTTTACTCAACGTTAACAACACATCTGAAGCTTAATATTTCTGGGCTGAAGCGGGGAGGATTAGACAAAGTGTGCACTGTAAAGGGGACGTCTGTGGCATTAACAGGAAGGGAGAAAAAGTACTTTCTACCCATTTTTAGTTCAGCGGTAAAACTGAAATTTCTATGGAACTGCAGCTCGGCTTGTGACTGTGGTTTTCCCGGTCACACAAAAATGCTGAAATTCGACTTATACAGTGTTTGTGCTTATTAAACTTGATGAATTCTCTCCTCTTGACGGTAGAATAGTGTGTAAAGCAAAGCACAATACATTGCTATGTGTAGAAGCAAAGATATACGCGATTTCAGAATGTGTTCCTAGAACAGCTGCGAGCAACTTTTTTACTCAACGTTAACAACACATCTGAAGCTCAATATTTCTGGGCTGAAGCGGGGAGGATTAGACAAAGTGTGCACTGTAAAGGGGAAGTCTGTGGCATTAACAGGAAGGGAGAAAAAGTACTTTCTACCCATTTTTAGTTCAGCGGTAAAACTGACATTTCTATGGAACTGCAGCTCGGCTTGTGACTGTGGTTTTCCCGGTCACACAAAAATGCTGAAATTCGACTTATACAGTGTTTGTGCTTATTAAACTTGATGAATTCTCTCCTCTTGACGGTAGAATAGTGTGTAAAGCAAAGCACAATACATTGCTATGTGTAGAAGCAAAGATATACGCGATTTCAGAATGTGTTCCTAGAACAGCTGCGAGCAACTTTTTTACTCAACGTTAACAACACATCTGAAGCTTAATATTTCTGGGCTGAAGCAGGGAGGATTAGACAAAGTGTGCACTGTAAAGGGGACGTCTGTGGCATTAACAGGAAGGGAGAAAAAGTACTTTCTACCCAATTCTAGTTCAGCGGTAAAACTGAAATTTCTATGGAACTGCAGCTCGGCTTGTGACTGTGGTTTTCCCGGTCACACAAAAATGCTGAAATTCGGCTTATACAGTGTTTGTGCTTATTAAACTTGATGAATTCTCTCCTCTTGACGGTAGAATAGTGTGTAAAGCAAAGCACAATACATTGCTATGTGTAGAAGCAAAGATATACGCGATTTCAGAATGTGTTCCTAGAACAGCTGCGAGCAACTTTTTTACTCAACGTTAACAACACATCTGAAGCTTAATATTTCTGGGCTGAAGTGGGGAGGATTAGACAAAGTGTGCACTGTAAAGGGGAAGTCTGTGGCATTAACAGGAAGGGAGAAAAAGTACTTTCTACCCATTTCTAGTTCAGCGGTAAAACTGAAATTTCTATGGAACTGCAGCTCGGCTTCTGACTGTGGTTTTCCCGGTCACACAAAAATGCTGAAATTCGACTTATACAGTGTTTGTGCTTATTAAACTTGATGAATTCTCTCCTCTTGACGGTAGAATAGTGTGTAAAGCAAAGCACAATACATTGCTATGTGTAGAAGCAAAGATATACGCGATTTCAGAATGTGTTCCTAGAACAGCTGCGAGCAACTTTTTTACTCAACGTTAACAACACATCTGAAGCTTAATATTTCTGGGCTGAAGCGGGGAGGATTAGACAAAGTGTGCACTGTAAAGGGGACGTCTGTGGCATTAACAGGAAGGGAGAAAAAGTACTTTCTACCCATTTTTAGTTCAGCGGTAAAACTGAAATTTCTATGGAACTGCAGCTCGGCTTGTGACTGTGGTTTTCCCGGTCACACAAAAATGCTGAAATTCGACTTATACAGTGTTTGTGCTTATTAAACTTGATGAATTCTCTCCTCTTGACGGTAGAATAGTGTGTAAAGCAAAGCACAATACATTGCTATGTGTAGAAGCAAAGATATACGCGATTTCAGAATGTGTTCCTAGAACAGCTGCGAGCAACTTTTTTACTCAACGTTAACAACACATCTGAAGCTTAATATTTCTGGGCTGAAGTGGGGAGGATTAGACAAAGTGTGCACTGTAAAGGGGAAGTCTGTGGCATTAACAGGAAGGGAGAAAAAGTACTTTCTACCCATTTCTAGTTCAGCGGTAAAACTGAAATTTCTATGGAACTGCAGCTCGGCTTCTGACTGTGGTTTTCCCGGTCACACAAAAATGCTGAAATTCGACTTATACAGTGTTTGTGCTTATTAAACTTGATGAATTCTCTCCTCTTGACGGTAGAATAGTGTGTAAAGCAAAGCACAATACATTGCTATGTGTAGAAGCAAAGATATACGCGATTTCAGAATGTGTTCCTAGAACAGCTGCGAGCAACTTTTTTACTCAACGTTAACAACACATCTGAAGCTTAATATTTCTGGGCTGAAGCGGGGAGGATTAGACAAAGTGTGCACTGTAAAGGGGACGTCTGTGGCATTAACAGGAAGGGAGAAAAAGTACTTTCTACCCATTTTTAGTTCAGCGGTAAAACTGAAATTTCTATGGAACTGCAGCTCGGCTTGTGACTGTGGTTTTCCCGGTCACACAAAAATGATGAAATTCGACTTATACAATGTTTGTGCTTATTAAACTTGATGAATTCTCTCCTCTTGACGGTAGAATAGTGTGTAAAGCAAAGCACAATACATTGCTATGTGTAGAAGTAAAGATATACGCGATTTCATAATGTGTTCCTAGAACAGCTGCGAGCAACTTTTTTACTCAACGTTAACAACACATCTGAAGCTCAATATTTCTGGGCTGAAGCGGGGAGAATTAGACAAAGTGTGCACTGTAAAGGGGAAGTCTGTGGCATTAACAGGAAGGAGAAAAAGTACTTTCTACCCATTTTTAGTTCAGCGGTAAAACTGAAATTTCTATGGAACTGCAGCTCGGCTTGTGACTGTGGTTTTCCCGGTCACACAAAAATGCTGAAATTCGACTTATACAGTGTTTGTGCTTATTAAACTTGATGAATTCTCTCCTCTTGACGGTAGAATAGTGTGTAAAGCAAAGCACAATACATTGCTATGTGTAGAAGCAAAGATATACGCGATTTCAGAATGTGTTCCTAGAACAGCTGCGAGCAACTTTTTTACTCAACGTTAACAACACATCTGAAGCTTAATATTTCTGGGCTGGATCGGGGAGGATTAGACAAAGTGTGCACTGTAAAGGGGACGTCTGTGGCATTAACAGGAAGGGAGAAAAAGTACTTTCTACCCATTTTTAGTTCAGCGGTAAAACTGAAATTTCTATGGAACTGCAGCTCGGCTTGTGACTGTGGTTTTCCCGGTCAAACAAAAATGATGAAATTCGACTTATACAGTGTTTGTGCTTATTAAACTTGATGAATTCTCTCCTCTTGACGGTAGAATAGTGTGTAAAGCAAAGCACAATACATTGCTATGTGTAGAAGTAAAGATATACGCGATTTCATAATGTGTTCCTAGAACAGCTGCGAGCAACTTTTTTACTCAACGTTAACAACACATCTGAAGCTCAATATTTCTGGGCTGAAGCGGGGAGAATTAGACAAAGTGTGCACTGTAAAGGGGAAGTCTGTGGCATTAACAGGAAGGAGAAAAAGTACTTTCTACCCATTTTTAGTTCAGCGGTAAAACTGAAATTTCTATGGAACTGCAGCTCGGCTTGTGACTGTGGTTTTCCCGGTCACACAAAAATGCTGAAATTCGACTTATACAGTGTTTGTGCTTATTAAACTTGATGAATTCTCTCCTCTTGACGGTAGAATAGTGTGTAAAGCAAAGCACAATACATTGCTATGTGTAGAAGCAAAGATATACGCGATTTCAGAATGTGTTCCTAGAACAGCTGCGAGCAACTTTTTTACTCAACGTTAACAACACATCTGAAGCTCAATATTTCTGGGCTGAAGCGGGGAGGATTAGACAAAGTGTGCACTGTAAAGGGGAAGTCTGTGGCATTAACAGGAAGGGAGAAAAAGTACTTTCTACCCATTTTTTGGTTCAGCGGTAAAACTGAAGTTTCTATGGAACTGCAGCTCGGTTTGTGACTGTGGTTTTCCCGGTCACACAAAAATGCTGAAATTCGACTTATACAGTGTTTGTGCTTATTAAACTTGATGAATTTTCACCTCTTGACGGTAGAATAGTGTGTAAAGCAAAGCACAATACATTGCTATGTGTAGAAGCAAAGATATACGCGATTTCAGAATGTGTTCCTAGAACAGCTGCGAGCAACTTTTTTACTCAACGTTAACAACACATCTGATGCTCAATATTTCTGGGCTGAAGCTGGGAGGATTAGACAAAGTGTGCACTTTAAAGGGGAAGTCTGTGGCATTAACAGGAAGGGAGAAAAAGTACTTTCTACCCATTTTTAGTTCAGCGGTAAAACTGAAATTTCTATGGAACTGCAGCTCGTCTTGTGACTGTGGTTTTCCCGGTCACACAAAAATGCTGAAATTCGACTTATACAGTGTTTGTGCTTATTAAACTTGATGAATTCTCTCCTCTTGACGGTAGAATAGTGTGTAAAGCAAAGCACAATACATTGCTATGTGTAGAAGCAAAGATATACGCGATTTCAGAATGTGTTCCTAGAACAGCTGCGAGCAACTTTTTTACTCAACGTTAACAACACATCTGAAGCTCAATATTTCTGGGCTGAAGCGGGGAGGATTAGACAAAGTGTGCACTGTAAAGGGGAAGTCTGTGGCATTAACAGGAAGGGAGAAAAAGTACTTTCTACCCATTTTTAGTTCAGCGGTAAAACTGAAATTTCTATGGAACTGAAGCTCGGCTTGTGACTGTGGTTTTCCCGGTCACACAAAAATGCTGAAATTCGACTTATACAGTGTTTGTGCTTATTAAACTTGATGAATTCTCTCCTCTTGACGGTAGAATAGTGTGTAAAGCAAAGCACAATACATTGCTATGTGTAGAAGCAAAGATATACGCGATTTCAGAATGTGTTCCTAGAACAGCTGCGAGCAACTTTTTTACTCAACGTTAACAACACATCTGAAGCTCAATATTTCTGGGCTGAAGCGGGGAAGATTAGACAAAGTGTGCACTTTAAAGGGGAAGTCTGTGGCATTAACAGGAAGGGAGAAAAAGTACTTTCTACCCATTTCTAGTTCAGCGGTAAAACTGAAATTTCTATGGAACTGCAGCTCGGCTTGTGACTGTGGTTTTCCCGGTCACACAAAAATGCTGAAATTCGACTTATACAGTGTTTGTACTTATTAAACTTGATGAATTCTCTCCTCTTGACGGTAGAATAGTGTGTAAAGCAAAGCACAATACATTGCTATGTGTAGAAGCAAAGATATACGCGATTTCAGAATGTGTTCCTAGAACAGCTGCGAGCAACTTTTTTACTCAACGTTAACAACACATCTGAAGCTCAATATTTCTGGGCTGAAGCGGGGAGGATTAGACAAAGTGTGCACTGTAAAGGGGAAGTCTGTGGCATTAACAGGAAGGGAGAAAAAGTACTTTCTACCCATTTTTAGTTCAGCGGTAAAACTGAAATTTCTATGGAACTGCAGCTCAGCTTGTGACTGTGGTTTTCCCGGTCAGAAAAAAATGCTGAAATTCGACTTATACAGTGTTTGTGCTTATTAAACTTGATGAATTCTCTCCTCTTGACGGTAGAATAGTGTGTAAAGCAAAGCACAATACATTGCTATGTGTAGAAGCAAAGATATACGCGATTTCAGAATGTGTTCCTAGAACAGCTGCGAGCAACTTTTTTACTCAACGTTAACAACACATCTGAAGCTCAATATTCCTGGGCTGAAGCGGGGAGGATTAGACAAAGTGTGCACTGTAAAGGGGAAGTCTGTGGCATTAACAGGAAGGGAGAAAAAGTACTTTCTACCCATTTTTAGTTCAGCGGTAAAACTGAAATTTCTATGGAACTGCAGCTCGGCTTGTGACTGTGGTTTTCCCGGTCACACAAAAATGCTGAAATTCGACTTATACAGTGTTTGTGCTTATTAAACTTGATGAATTCTCTCCTCTTGACGGGAGAATAGTGTGTAAAGCAAAGCACAATACATTGCTATGTGTAGAAGCAAAGATATACGCGATTTCATAATGTGTTCCTAGAACAGCTGCGAGCAACTTTTTTACTCAACGTTAACAACACATCTGAAGCTCAATATTTCTGGGCTGAAGCGGGGAGGATTAGACAAAGTGTGCACTGTAAAGGGGAAGTCTGTGGCATTAACAGGAAGGGAGAAAAAGTACTTTCTACCCATTTTTAGTTCAGCGGTAAAACTGAAATTTCTATGGAACTGCAGCTCGGCTTGTGACTGTGGTTTTCCCGGTCACACAAAAATGCTGAAATTCGACTTATGCAGTGTTTGTGCTTATTAAACTTGATGAATTTTCTCCTCTTGACGGTAGAATAGTGTGTAAAGCAAAGCACAATACATTGCTATGTGTAGAAGCAAAGATATACGCGATTTCAGAATGTGTTCCTAGAACAGCTGCGAGCAACTTTTTTACTCAACGTTAACAACACATCTGAAGCTCAATATTTCTGGGCTGAAGCGGGGAGGATTAGACAAAGTGTGCACTGTAAAGGGGAAGTCTGTGGCTTTAACAGGAAGGGAGAAAAAGTACTTTCTACCCATTTTTAGTTCAGCGGTAAAACTGAAATTTCTATGGAACTGCAGCTCGGCTTGTGACTGTGGTTTTCCCGGTCACACAAAAATGCTGAAATTCGACTTATACAGTGTTTGTGCTTATTAAACTTGATGAATTCTCTCCTCTTGACGGTAGAATAGTGTGTAAAGCAAAGCACAATACATTGCTATGTGTAGAAGCAAAGATATACGCGATTTCAGAATGTGTTCCTAGAACAGCTGCGAGCAACTTTTTTACTCAACGTTAACAACACATCTGAAGCTTAATATTTCTGGGCTGAAGCGGGGAGGATTAGACAAAGTGTGCACTGTAAAGGGGACGTCTGTGGCATTAACAGGAAGGGAGAAAAAGTACTTTCTACCCATTTTTAGTTCAGCGGTAAAACTGAAATTTCTATGGAACTGCAGCTCGTCTTGTGACTGTGGTTTTCCCGGTCACACAAAAATGATGAAATTCGACTTATACAGTGTTTGTGCTTATTAAACTTGATGAATTCTCTCCTCTTGACGGTAGAATAGTGTGTAAAGCAAAGCACAATACATTGCTATGTGTAGAAGTAAAGATATACGCGATTTCATAATGTGTTCCTAGAACAGCTGCGAGCAACTTTTTTACTCAACGTTAACAACACATCTGAAGCTCAATATTTCTGGGCTGAAGCGGGGAGAATTAGACAAAGTGTGCACTGTAAAGGGGAAGTCTGTGGCATTAACAGGAAGGAGAAAAAGTACTTTCTACCCATTTTTAGTTCAGCGGTAAAACTGAAATTTCTATGGAACTGCAGCTCGGCTTGTGACTGTGGTTTTCCCGGTCACACAAAAATGCTGAAATTCGACTTATACAGTGTTTGTGCTTATTAAACTTGATGAATTCTCTCCTCTTGACGGTAGAATAGTGTGTAAAGCAAAGCACAATACATTGCTATGTGTAGAAGCAAAGATATACGCGATTTCAGAATGTGTTCCTAGAACAGCTGCGAGCAACTTTTTTACTCAACGTTAACAACACATCTGAAGCTCAATATTCCTGGGCTGAAGCGGGGAGGATTAGACAAAGTGTGCACTGTAAAGGGGAAGTCTGTGGCATTAACAGGAAGGAGAAAAAGTACTTTCTACCCATTTTTAGTTCAGCGGTAAAACTGAAATTTCTATGGAACTGCAGCTCGGCTTGTGACTGTGGTTTTCCCGGTCACACAAAAATGCTGAAATTCGACTTATACAGTGTTTGTGCTTATTAAACTTGATGAATTCTCTCCTCTTGACGGTAGAATAGTGTGTAAAGCAAAGCACAATCCATTGCTATGTGTAGAAGCAAAGATATACGCGATTTCAGAATGTGTTCCTAGAACAGCTGCGAGCAACTTTTTTACTCAACGTTAACAACACATCTGAAGCTCAATATTTCTGGGCTGAAGCGGGGAGGATTAGACAAAGTGTGCACTGTAAAGGGGAAGTCTGTGGCATTAACAGGAAGGGAGAAAAAGTACTTTCTACCCATTTTTAGTTCAGCGGTAAAACTGAAATTTCTATGGAACTGCAGCTCGGCTTGTGACTGTGGTTTTCCCGGTCACACAAAAATGCTGAAATTCGACTTATACAGTGTTTGTGCTTATTAAACTTGATGAATTCTCTCCTCTTGACGGTAGAATAGTGTGTAAAGCAAAGCACAATACATTGCTATGTGTAGAAGCAAAGATATACGCGATTTCAGAATGTGTTCCTAGAACAGCTGCGAGCAACTTTTTTACTCAACGTTAACAACACATCTGAAGCTCAATATTTCTGGGCTGAAGCGGGGAGGATTAGACAAAGTGTGCACTGTAAAGGGGAAGTCTGTGGCATTAACAGGAAGGGAGAAAAAGTACTTTCTACCCATTTTTAGTTCAGCGGTAAAACTGAAATTTCTATGGAACTGCAGCTCGGCTTGTGACTGTGGTTTTCCCGGTCACACAAAAATGCTGAAATTCGACTTATACAGTGTTTGTGCTTATTAAACTTGATGAATTCTCTCCTCTTGACGGTAGAATAGTGTGTAAAGCAAAGCACAATACATTGCTATGTGTAGAAGCAAAGATATACGCGATTTCAGAATGTGTTCCTAGAACAGCTGCGAGCAACTTTTTTACTCAACGTTAACAACACATCTGAAGCTCAATATTTCTGGGCTGAAGCGGGGAGGATTAGACAAAGTGTGCACTGTAAAGGGGAAGTCTGTGGCATTAACAGGAAGGGAGAAAAAGTACTTTCTACCCATTTTTAGTTCAGCGGTAAAACTGAAATTTCTATGGAACTGCAGCTCGGCTTGTGACTGTTGTTTTCCCGGTCACACAAAAATGCTGAAATTCGACTTATACAGTGTTTGTGCTTATTAAACTTGATGAATTCTCTCCTCTTGACGGTAGAATAGTGTGTAAAGCAAAGCACAATACATTGCTATGTGTAGAAGCAAAGATATACGCGATTTCAGAATGTGTTCCTAGAACAGCTGCGAGCAACTTTTTTACTCAACGTTAACAACACATCTGAAGCTCAATATTTCTGGGCTGAAGCGGGGAGGATTAGACAAAGTGTGCACTGTAAAGGGGAAGTCTGTGGCATTAACAGGAAGGGAGAAAAAGTACTTTCTACCCATTTCTAGTTCAGCGGTAAAACTGAAATTTCTATGGAACTGCAGCTCGGCTTGTGACTGTGGTTTTCCCGGTCACACAAAAATGCTGAAATTCGACTTATACAGTGTTTGTGCTTATTAAACTTGATGAATTCTCTCCTCTTGACGGTAGAATAGTGTGTAAAGCAAAGCACAATACATTGCTATGTGTAGAAGCAAAGATATACGCGATTTCAGAATGTGTTCCTAGAACAGCTGCGAGCAACTTTTTTTACTCAACGTTAACAACACATCTGAAGCTCAATATTTCTGGGCTGAAGCGGGGAATATTAGACAAAGTGTGCACTGTAAAGGGGAAGTCTGTGGCATTAACAGGAAGGGAGAAAAAGTACTTTCTACCCATTTCTAGTTCAGCGGTAAAACTGAAATTTCTATGGAACTGCAGCTCGGCTTGTGACTGTGGTTTTCCCGGTCACACAAAAATGCTGAAATTCGACTTATACAGTGTTTGTGCTTATTAAACTTGATGAATTCTCTCCTCTTGACGGTAGAATAGTGTGTAAAGCAAAGCACAATACATTGCTATGTGTAGAAGCAAAGATATACGCGATTTCAGAATGTGTTCCTAGAACAGCTGCGAGCAACTTTTTACTCAACGTTAACAACACATCTGAAGCTCAATATTTCTGGGCTGAAGCGGGGAGGATTAGACAAAGTGTGCACTGTAAAGGGGAAGTCTGTGGCATTAACAGGAAGGGAGAAAAAGTACTTTCTACCCATTTTTAGTTCAGCGGTAAAACTGAAATTTCTATGGAACTGCAGCTCGGCTTGTGACTGTGGTTTTCCCGGTCACACAAAAATGCTGAAATTCGACTTATACAGTGTTTGTGCTTATTAAACTTGATGAATTCTCTCCTCTTGACGGTAGAATAGTGTGTAAAGCAAAGCACAATACATTGCTATGTGTAGAAGCAAAGATATACGCGATTTCAGAATGTGTTCCTAGAACAGCTGCGAGCAACTTTTTTACTCAACGTTAACAACACATCTGAAGCTCAATATTTCTGGGCTGAAGCGGGGAGGATTAGACAAAGTGTGCACTGTAAAGGGGAAGTCTGTGGCATTAACAGGAAGGGAGAAAAAGTACTTTCTACCCATTTCTAGTTCAGCGGTAAAACTGAAATTTCTATGGAACTGCAGCTCGGCTTGTGACTGTGGTTTTCCCGGTCACACAAAAATGCTGAAATTCGACTTATACAGTGTTTGTGCTTATTAAACTTGATGAATTCTCTCCTCTTGACGGTAGAATAGTGTGTAAAGCAAAGCACAATACATTGCTATGTGTAGAAGCAAAGATATACGCGATTTCAGAATGTGTTCCTAGAACAGCTGCGAGCAACTTTTTTACTCAACGTTAACAACACATCTGAAGCTCAATATTTCTGGGCTGAAGCGGGGAGGATTAGACAAAGTGTGCACTGTAAAGGGGAAGTCTGTGGCATTAACAGGAAGGGAGAAAAAGTACTTTCTACCCATTTCTAGTTCAGCGGTAAAACTGAAATTTCTATGGAACTGCAGCTCGGCTTGTGACTGTGGTTTTCCCGGTCACACAAAAATGCTGAAATTCGACTTATACAGTGTTTGTGCTTATTAAACTTGATGAATTCTCTCCTCTTGACGGTAGAATAGTGTGTAAAGCAAAGCACAATACATTGCTATGTGTAGAAGCAAAGATATACGCGATTTCAGAATGTGTTCCTAGAACAGCTGCGAGCAACTTTTTTACTCAACGTTAACAACACATCTGAAGCTCAATATTTCTGGGCTGAAGCGGGGAATATTAGACAAAGTGTGCACTGTAAAGGGGAAGTCTGTGGCATTAACAGGAAGGGAGAAAAGGTACTTTCTACCCATTTTTAGTTCAGCGGTAAAACTGAAATTTCTATGGAACTGCAGCTCGACTTGTGACTGTGGTTTTCCCGGTCACACAAAAATGCTGAAATTCGACTTATACAGTGTTTGTGCTTATTAAACTTGATGAATTCTCTCCTCTTGACGGTAGAATAGTGTGTAAAGCAAAGCACAATACATTGCTATGTGTAGAAGCAAAGATATACGCGATTTCAGAATGTGTTCCTAGAACAGCTGCGAGCAACATTTTTACTCAACGTTAACAACACATCTGAAGCTCAATATTTCTGGGCTGAAGCGGGGAGGATTAGACAAAGTGTGCACTGTAAAGGGGAAGTCTGTGGCATTAACAGGAAGGAGAAAAAGTACTTTCTACCCATTTTTAGTTCAGCGGTAAAACTGAAATTTCTATGGAACTGCAGTTCGGCTTGTGACTGTGGTTTTCCCGGTCACACAAAAATGCTGAAATTCGACTTATACAGTGTTTGTGCTTATTAAACTTGATGAATTCTCTCCTCTTGACGGTAGAATAGTGTGTAAAGCAAAGCACAATACATTGCTATGTGTAGAAGCAAAGATATACGCGATTTCAGAATGTGTTCCTAGAACAGCTGCGAGCAACTTTTTTACTCAACGTTAACAACACATCTGAAGCTCAATATTCCTGGGCTGAAGCGGGGAGGATTAGACAAAGTGTGCACTGTAAAGGGGAAGTCTGTGGCATTAACAGGAAGGAGAAAAAGTACTTTCTACCCATTTTTAGTTCAGCGGTAAAACTGAAATTTCTATGGAACTGCAGCTCGGCTTGTGACTGTGGTTTTCCCGGTCACACAAAAATGCTGAAATTCGACTTATACAGTGTTTGTGCTTATTAAACTTGATGAATTCTCTCCTCTTGACGGTAGAATAGTGTGTAAAGCAAAGCACAATACATTGCTATGTGTAGAAGCAAAGATATACGCGATTTCAGAATGTGTTCCTAGAACAGCTGCGAGCAACTTTTTTACTCAACGTTAACAACACATCTGAAGCTCAATATTTCTGGGCTGAAGCGGGGAGGATTAGACAAAGTGTGCACTGTAAAGGGGAAGTCTGTGGCATTAACAGGAAGGGAGAAAAAGTACTTTCTACCCATTTTTAGTTCAGCGGTAAAACTGAAATTTCTATGGAACTGCAGCTCGGCTTGTGACTGTGGTTTTCCCGGTCACACAAAAATGCTGAAATTCGACTTATACAGTGTTTGTGCTTATTAAACTTGATGAATTCTCTCCTCTTGACGGTAGAATAGTGTGTAAAGCAAAGCACAATACATTGCTATGTGTAGAAGCAAAGATATACGCGATTTCAGAATGTGTTCCTAGAACAGCTGCGAGCAACTTTTTTACTCAACGTTAACAACACATCTGAAGCTCAATATTTCTGGGCTGAAGCGGGGAGGATTAGACAAAGTGTGCACTGTAAAGGGGAAGTCTGTGGCATTAACAGGAAGGGAGAAAAAGTACTTTCTACCCATTTTTAGTTCAGCGGTAAAACTGAAATTTCTATGGAACTGCAGCTCGGCTTGTGACTGTTGTTTTCCCGGTCACACAAAAATGCTGAAATTCGACTTATACAGTGTTTGTGCTTATTAAACTTGATGAATTCTCTCCTCTTGACGGTAGAATAGTGTGTAAAGCAAAGCACAATACATTGCTATGTGTAGAAGCAAAGATATACGCGATTTCAGAATGTGTTCCTAGAACAGCTGCGAGCAACTTTTTTACTCAACGTTAACAACACATCTGAAGCTTAATATTTCTGGGCTGAAGCGGGGAGGATTAGACAAAGTGTGCACTGTAAAGGGGAAGTCTGTGGCATTAACAGGAACGGAGAAAAAGTACTTTCTACCCATTTCTAGTTCAGCGGTAAAACTGAAATTTCTATGGAACTGCAGCTCGGCTTGTGACTGTGGTTTTCCCGGTCACACAAAAATGCTGAAATTCGACTTATACAGTGTTTGTACTTATTAAACTTGATGAATTCTCTCCTCTTGACGGTAGAATAGTGTGTAAAGCAAAGCACAATACATTGCTATGTGTAGAAGCAAAGATATACGCGATTTCAGAATGTGTTCCTAGAACAGCTGCGAGCAACTTTTTTACTCAACGTTAACAACACATCTGAAGCTCAATATTTCTGGGCTGAAGCGGGGAGGATTAGACAAAGTGTGCACTGTAAAGGGGAAGTCTGTGGCATTAACAGGAAGGGAGAAAAAGTACTTTCTACCCATTTCTAGTTCAGCGGTAAAACTGAAATTTCTATGGAACTGCAGCTCGGCTTGTGACTGTGGTTTTCCCGGTCACACAAAAATGCTGAAATTCGACTTATACAGTGTTTGTGCTTATTAAACTTGATGAATTCTCTCCTCTTGACGGTAGAATAGTGTGTAAAGCAAAGCACAATACATTGCTATGTGTAGAAGCAAAGATATACGCGATTTCAGAATGTGTTCCTAGAACAGCTGCGAGCAACTTTTTTTACTCAACGTTAACAACACATCTGAAGCTCAATATTTCTGGGCTGAAGCGGGGAATATTAGACAAAGTGTGCACTGTAAAGGGGAAGTCTGTGGCATTAACAGGAAGGGAGAAAAAGTACTTTCTACCCATTTCTAGTTCAGCGGTAAAACTGAAATTTCTATGGAACTGCAGCTCGGCTTGTGACTGTGGTTTTCCCGGTCACACAAAAATGCTGAAATTCGACTTATACAGTGTTTGTGCTTATTAAACTTGATGAATTCTCTCCTCTTGACGGTAGAATAGTGTGTAAAGCAAAGCACAATACATTGCTATGTGTAGAAGCAAAGATATACGCGATTTCAGAATGTGTTCCTAGAACAGCTGCGAGCAACTTTTTACTCAACGTTAACAACACATCTGAAGCTCAATATTTCTGGGCTGAAGCGGGGAGGATTAGACAAAGTGTGCACTGTAAAGGGGAAGTCTGTGGCATTAACAGGAAGGGAGAAAAAGTACTTTCTACCCATTTTTAGTTCAGCGGTAAAACTGAAATTTCTATGGAACTGCAGCTCGGCTTGTGACTGTGGTTTTCCCGGTCACACAAAAATGCTGAAATTCGACTTATACAGTGTTTGTGCTTATTAAACTTGATGAATTCTCTCCTCTTGACGGTAGAATAGTGTGTAAAGCAAAGCACAATACATTGCTATGTGTAGAAGCAAAGATATACGCGATTTCAGAATGTGTTCCTAGAACAGCTGCGAGCAACTTTTTTACTCAACGTTAACAACACATCTGAAGCTCAATATTTCTGGGCTGAAGCGGGGAGGATTAGACAAAGTGTGCACTGTAAAGGGGAAGTCTGTGGCATTAACAGGAAGGGAGAAAAAGTACTTTCTACCCATTTCTAGTTCAGCGGTAAAACTGAAATTTCTATGGAACTGCAGCTCGGCTTGTGACTGTGGTTTTCCCGGTCACACAAAAATGCTGAAATTCGACTTATACAGTGTTTGTGCTTATTAAACTTGATGAATTCTCTCCTCTTGACGGTAGAATAGTGTGTAAAGCAAAGCACAATACATTGCTATGTGTAGAAGCAAAGATATACGCGATTTCAGAATGTGTTCCTAGAACAGCTGCGAGCAACTTTTTTTACTCAACGTTAACAACACATCTGAAGCTCAATATTTCTGGGCTGAAGCGGGGAATATTAGACAAAGTGTGCACTGTAAAGGGGAAGTCTGTGGCATTAACAGGAAGGGAGAAAAAGTACTTTCTACCCATTTCTAGTTCAGCGGTAAAACTGAAATTTCTATGGAACTGCAGCTCGGCTTGTGACTGTGGTTTTCCCGGTCACACAAAAATGCTGAAATTCGACTTATACAGTGTTTGTGCTTATTAAACTTGATGAATTCTCTCCTCTTGACGGTAGAATAGTGTGTAAGGCAAAGCACAATACATTGCTATGTGTAGAAGCAAAGATATACGCGATTTCAGAATGTGTTCCTAGAACAGCTGCGAGCAACTTTTTACTCAACGTTAACAACACATCTGAAGCTCAATATTTCTGGGCTGAAGCGGGGAGGATTAGACAAAGTGTGCACTGTAAAGGGGAAGTCTGTGGCATTAACAGGAAGGGAGAAAAAGTACTTTCTACCCATTTTTAGTTCAGCGGTAAAACTGAAATTTCTATGGAACTGCAGCTCGGCTTGTGACTGTGGTTTTCCCGGTCACACAAAAATGCTGAAATTCGACTTATACAGTGTTTGTGCTTATTAAACTTGATGAATTCTCTCCTCTTGACGGTAGAATAGTGTGTAAAGCAAAGCACAATACATTGCTATGTGTAGAAGCAAAGATATACGCGATTTCAGAATGTGTTCCTAGAACAGCTGCGAGCAACTTTTTTACTCAACGTTAACAACACATCTGAAGCTCAATATTTCTGGGCTGAAGCGGGGAGGATTAGACAAAGTGTGCACTGTAAAGGGGAAGTCTGTGGCATTAACAGGAAGGGAGAAAAAGTACTTTCTACCCATTTCTAGTTCAGCGGTAAAACTGAAATTTCTATGGAACTGCAGCTCGGCTTGTGACTGTGGTTTTCCCGGTCACACAAAAATGCTGAAATTCGACTTATACAGTGTTTGTGCTTATTAAACTTGATGAATTCTCTCCTCTTGACGGTAGAATAGTGTGTAAAGCAAAGCACAATACATTGCTATGTGTAGAAGCAAAGATATACGCGATTTCAGAATGTGTTCCTAGAACAGCTGCGAGCAACTTTTTTACTCAACGTTAACAACACATCTGAAGCTCAATATTTCTGGGCTGAAGCGGGGAGGATTAGACAAAGTGTGCACTGTAAAGGGGAAGTCTGTGGCATTAACAGGAAGGGAGAAAAAGTACTTTCTACCCATTTCTAGTTCAGCGGTAAAACTGAAATTTCTATGGAACTGCAGCTCGGCTTGTGACTGTGGTTTTCCCGGTCACACAAAAATGCTGAAATTCGACTTATACAGTGTTTGTGCTTATTAAACTTGATGAATTCTCTCCTCTTGACGGTAGAATAGTGTGTAAAGCAAAGCACAATACATTGCTATGTGTAGAAGCAAAGATATACGCGATTTCAGAATGTGTTCCTAGAACAGCTGCGAGCAACTTTTTTTACTCAACGTTAACAACACATCTGAAGCTCAATATTTCTGGGCTGAAGCGGGGAATATTAGACAAAGTGTGCACTGTAAAGCTGAAGTCTGTGGCATTAACAGGAAGGGAGAAAAGGTACTTTCTACCCATTTTTAGTTCAGCGGTAAAACTGAAATTTCTATGGAACTGCAGCTCGACTTGTGACTGTGGTTTTCCCGGTCACACAAAAATGCTGAAATTCGACTTATACAGTGTTTGTGCTTATTAAACTTGATGAATTCTCTCCTCTTGACGGTAGAATAGTGTGTAAAGCAAAGCACAATACATTGCTATGTGTAGAAGCAAAGATATACGCGATTTCAGAATGTGTTCCTAGAACAGCTGCGAGCAACATTTTTACTCAACGTTAACAACACATCTGAAGCTCAATATTTCTGGGCTGAAGCGGGGAGGATTAGACAAAGTGTGCACTGTAAAGGGGAAGTCTGTGGCATTAACAGGAAGGAGAAAAAGTACTTTCTACCCATTTTTAGTTCAGCGGTAAAACTGAAATTTCTATGGAACTGCAGTTCGGCTTGTGACTGTGGTTTTCCCGGTCACACAAAAATGCTGAAATTCGACTTATACAGTGTTTGTGCTTATTAAACTTGATGAATTCTCTCCTCTTGACGGTAGAATAGTGTGTAAAGCAAAGCACAATACATTGCTATGTGTAGAAGCAAAGATATACGCGATTTCAGAATGTGTTCCTAGAACAGCTGCGAGCAACTTTTTTACTCAACGTTAACAACACATCTGAAGCTCAATATTCCTGGGCTGAAGCGGGGAGGATTAGACAAAGTGTGCACTGTAAAGGGGAAGTCTGTGGCATTAACAGGAAGGAGAAAAAGTACTTTCTACCCATTTTTAGTTCAGCGGTAAAACTGAAATTTCTATGGAACTGCAGCTCGGCTTGTGACTGTGGTTTTCCCGGTCACACAAAAATGCTGAAATTCGACTTATACAGTGTTTGTGCTTATTAAACTTGATGAATTCTCTCCTCTTGACGGTAGAATAGTGTGTAAAGCAAAGCACAATCCATTGCTATGTGTAGAAGCAAAGATATACGCGATTTCAGAATGTGTTCCTAGAACAGCTGCGAGCAACTTTTTTACTCAACGTTAACAACACATCTGAAGCTCAATATTTCTGGGCTGAAGCGGGGAGGATTAGACAAAGTGTGCACTGTAAAGGGGAAGTCTGTGGCATTAACAGGAAGGGAGAAAAAGTACTTTCTACCCATTTTTAGTTCAGCGGTAAAACTGAAATTTCTATGGAACTGCAGCTCGGCTTGTGACTGTGGTTTTCCCGGTCACACAAAAATGCTGAAATTCGACTTATACAGTGTTTGTGCTTATTAAACTTGATGAATTCTCTCCTCTTGACGGTAGAATAGTGTGTAAAGCAAAGCACAATACATTGCTATGTGTAGAAGCAAAGATATACGCGATTTCAGAATGTGTTCCTAGAACAGCTGCGAGCAACTTTTTTACTCAACGTTAACAACACATCTGAAGCTCAATATTTCTGGGCTGAAGCGGGGAGGATTAGACAAAGTGTGCACTGTAAAGGGGAAGTCTGTGGCATTAACAGGAAGGGAGAAAAAGTACTTTCTACCCATTTTTAGTTCAGCGGTAAAACTGAAATTTCTATGGAACTGCAGCTCGGCTTGTGACTGTGGTTTTCCCGGTCACACAAAAATGCTGAAATTCGACTTATACAGTGTTTGTGCTTATTAAACTTGATGAATTCTCTCCTCTTGACGGTAGAATAGTGTGTAAAGCAAAGCACAATACATTGCTATGTGTAGAAGCAAAGATATACGCGATTTCAGAATGTGTTCCTAGAACAGCTGCGAGCAACTTTTTTACTCAACGTTAACAACACATCTGAAGCTCAATATTTCTGGGCTGAAGCGGGGAGGATTAGACAAAGTGTGCACTGTAAAGGGGAAGTCTGTGGCATTAACAGGAAGGGAGAAAAAGTACTTTCTACCCATTTCTAGTTCAGCGGTAAAACTGAAATTTCTATGGAACTGCAGCTCGGCTTGTGACTGTGGTTTTCCCGGTCACACAAAAATGCTGAAATTCGACTTATACAGTGTTTGTGCTTATTAAACTTGATGAATTCTCTCCTCTTGACGGGAGAATAGTGTGTAAAGCAAAGCACAATACATTGCTATGTGTAGAAGCAAAGATATACGCGATTTCAGAATGTGTTCCTAGAACAGCTGCGAGCAACTTTTTTACTCAACGTTAACAACACATCTGAAGCTCAATATTTCTGGGCTGAAGCGGGGAGGATTAGAAAAAGTGTGCACTGTAAAGGGGAAGTCTGTGGCATTAACAGGAAGGGAGAAAAAGTACTTTCTACCCATTTTTAGTTCAGCGGTAAAACTGAAATTTCTATGGAACTGCAGCTCGGCTTGTGACTGTGGTTTTCCCGGTCACACAAAAATGCTGAAATTCGAGTTATACAGTGTTTGTGCTTATTAAACTTGATGAATTCTCTCCTCTTGACGGTAGAATAGTGTGTAAAGCAAAGCACAATACATTGCTATGTGTAGAAGCAAAGATATACGCGATTTCAGAATGTGTTCCTAGAACAGCTGCGAGCAACTTTTTTACTCAACGTTAACAACACATCTGAAGCTCAATATTTCTGGGCTGAAGCGGGGAGGATTAGACAAAGTGTGCACTGTAAAGGGGAAGTCTGTGGCATTAACAGGAAGGAGAAAAAGTACTTTCTACCCATTTTTAGTTCAGCGGTAAAACTGAAATTTCTATGGAACTGCAGCTCGGCTTGTGACTGTGGTTTTCCCGGTCACACAAAAATGCTGAAATTCGACTTATACAGTGTTTGTGCTTATTAAACTTGATGAATTCTCTCCTCTTGACGGTAGAATAGTGTGTAAAGCAAAGCACAATACATTGCTATGTGTAGAAGCAAAGATATACGCGATTTCAGAATGTGTTCCTAGAACAGCTGCGAGCAACTTTTTTACTCAACGTTAACAACACATCTGAAGCTCAATATTTCTGGGCTGAAGCGGGGAGGATTAGACAAAGTGTGCACTGTAAAGGGGAAGTCTGTGGCATTAACAGGAAGGGAGAAAAAGTACTTTCTACCCATTTTTAGTTCAGCGGTAAAACTGAAATTTCTATGGAACTGCAGCTCGGCTTGTGACTGTGGTTTTCCTGGTCACACAAAAATGCTGAAATTCGACTTATACAGTGTTTGTGCTTATTAAACTTGATGAATTCTCTCCTCTTGACGGTAGAATAGTGTGTAAAGCAAAGCACAATACATTGCTATGTGTAGAAGCAAAGATATACGCGATTTCAGAATGTGTTCCTAGAACAGCTGCGAGCAACTTTTTTTACTCAACGTTAACAACACATCTGAAGCTCAATATTTCTGGGCTGAAGCGGGGAATATTAGACAAAGTGTGCACTGTAAAGCTGAAGTCTGTGGCATTAACAGGAAGGGAGAAAAGGTACTTTCTACCCATTTTTAGTTCAGCGGTAAAACTGAAATTTCTATGGAACTGCAGCTCGACTTGTGACTGTGGTTTTCCCGGTCACACAAAAATGCTGAAATTCGACTTATACAGTGTTTGTGCTTATTAAACTTGATGAATTCTCTCCTCTTGACGGTAGAATAGTGTGTAAAGCAAAGCACAATACATTGCTATGTGTAGAAGCAAAGATATACGCGATTTCAGAATGTGTTCCTAGAACAGCTGCGAGCAACATTTTTACTCAACGTTAACAACACATCTGAAGCTCAATATTTCTGGGCTGAAGCGGGGAGGATTAGAAAAAGTGTGCACTGTAAAGGGGAAGTCTGTGGCATTAACAGGAAGGGAGAAAAAGTACTTTCTACCCATTTTTAGTTCAGCGGTAAAACTGAAATTTCTATGGAACTGCAGCTCGGCTTGTGACTGTGGTTTTCCCGGTCACACAAAAATGCTGAAATTCGAGTTATACAGTGTTTGTGCTTATTAAACTTGATGAATTCTCTCCTCTTGACGGTAGAATAGTGTGTAAAGCAAAGCACAATACATTGCTATGTGTAGAAGCAAAGATATACGCGATTTCAGAATGTGTTCCTAGAACAGCTGCGAGCAACTTTTTTACTCAACGTTAACAACACATCTGAAGCTCAATATTTCTGGGCTGAAGCGGGGAGGATTAGACAAAGTGTGCACTGTAAAGGGGAAGTCTGTGGCATTAACAGGAAGGAGAAAAAGTACTTTCTACCCATTTTTAGTTCAGCGGTAAAACTGAAATTTCTATGGAACTGCAGCTCGGCTTGTGACTGTGGTTTTCCCGGTCACACAAAAATGCTGAAATTCGACTTATACAGTGTTTGTGCTTATTAAACTTGATGAATTCTCTCCTCTTGACGGTAGAATAGTGTGTAAAGCAAAGCACAATACATTGCTATGTGTAGAAGCAAAGATATACGCGATTTCAGAATGTGTTCCTAGAACAGCTGCGAGCAACTTTTTTACTCAACGTTAACAACACATCTGAAGCTCAATATTTCTGGGCTGAAGCGGGGAGGATTAGACAAAGTGTGCACTGTAAAGGGGAAGTCTGTGGCATTAACAGGAAGGAGAAAAAGTACTTTCTACCCATTTTTAGTTCAGCGGTAAAACTGAAATTTCTATGGAACTGCAGCTCGGCTTGTGACTGTGGTTTTCCCGGTCACACAAAAATGCTGAAATTCGACTTATACAGTGTTTGTGCTTATTAAACTTGATGAATTCTCTCCTCTTGACGGTAGAATAGTGTGTAAAGCAAAGCACAATCCATTGCTATGTGTAGAAGCAAAGATATACGCGATTTCAGAATGTGTTCCTAGAACAGCTGCGAGCAACTTTTTTACTCAACGTTAACAACACATCTGAAGCTCAATATTTCTGGGCTGATGCGGGGAGGATTAGACAAAGTGTGCACTGTAAAGGGGAAGTCTGTGGCATTAACAGGAAGGGAGAAAAAGTACTTTCTACCCATTTTTAGTTCAGCGGTAAAACTGAAATTTCTATGGAACTGCAGCTCGGCTTGTGACTGTGGTTTTCCCGGTCACACAAAAATGCTGAAATTCGACTTATACAGTGTTTGTGCTTATTAAACTTGATGAATTCTCTCCTCTTGACGGTAGAATAGTGTGTAAAGCAAAGCACAATACATTGCTATGTGTAGAAGCAAAGATATACGCGATTTCAGAATGTGTTCCTAGAACAGCTGCGAGCAACTTTTTTACTCAACGTTAACAACACATCTGAAGCTCAATATTTCTGGGCTGAAGCGGGGAGGATTAGACAAAGTGTGCACTGTAAAGGTGAAGTCTGTGGCATTAACAGGAAGGGAGAAAAAGTACTTTCTACCCATTTTTAGTTCAGCGGTAAAACTGAAATTTCTATGGAACTGCAGCTCGGCTTGTGACTGTGGTTTTCCCGGTCACACAAAAATGCTGAAATTCGACTTATACAGTGTTTGTGCTTATTAAACTTGATGAATTCTCTCCTCTTGACGGTAGAATAGTGTGTAAAGCAAAGCACAATACATTGCTATGTGTAGAAGCAAAGATATACGCGATTTCAGAATGTGTTCCTAGAACAGCTGCGAGCAACTTTTTTACTCAACGTTAACAACACATCTGAAGCTCAATATTTCTGGGCTGAAGCGGGGAGGATTAGACAAAGTGTGCACTGTAAAGGGGAAGTCTGTGGCATTAACAGGAAGGGAGAAAAAGTACTTTCTACCCATTTCTAGTTCAGCGGTAAAACTGAAATTTCTATGGAACTGCAGCTCGGCTTGTGACTGTGGTTTTCCCGGTCACACAAAAATGCTGAAATTCGACTTATACAGTGTTTGTGCTTATTAAACTTGATGATTTATCTCCTCTTGACGGTAGAATAGTGTGTAAAGCAAAGCACAATACATTGCTATGTGTAGAAGCAAAGATATACGCGATTTCAGAATGTGTTCCTAGAACAGCTGCGAGCAACTTTTTTACTCAACGTTAACAACACATCTGAAGCTCAATATTTCTGGGCTGAAGCGGGGAGGATTAGACAAAGTGTGCACTGTAAAGGGGAAGTCTGTGGCATTAACAGGAAGGGAGAAAAAGTACTTTCTACCCATTTCTAGTTCAGCGGTAAAACTGAAATTTCTATGGAACTGCAGCTCGGTTTGTGAGTGTGGTTTTCACGGTCACACAAAAATGCTGAAATTCGACTTATACAGTGTTTGTGCTTATTAAACTTGATGAATTCTCTCCTCTTGACGGGAGAATAGTGTGTAAAGCAAAGCACAATACATTGCTATGTGTAGAAGCAAAGATTTACGCGATTTCAGAATGTGTTCCTAGAACAGCTGCGAGCAACTTTTTTACTCAACGTTAACAACACATCTGAAGCTCAATATTTCTGGGCTGAAGCGGGGAGGATTAGACAAAGTGTGCACTGTAAAGGGGAAGTCTGTGGCATTAACAGGAAGGGAGAAAAAGTACTTTCTACCCATTTTTAGTTCAGCGGTAAAACTGAAATTTCTATGGAACTGCAGCTCGGCTTGTGACTGTGGTTTTCCCGGTCACACAAAAATGCTGAAATTCGACTTATACCGTGTTTGTGCTTATTAAACTTGATGAATTCTCTCCTCTTGACGGTAGAATAGTGTGTAAAGCAAAGCACAATACATTGCTATGTGTAGAAGCAAAGATATACGCGATTTCAGAATGTGTTCCTAGAACAGCTGCGAGCAACTTTTTTACTCAACGTTAACAACACATCTGAAGCTCAATATTTCTGGGCTGAAGCGGGGAGGATTAGACAAAGTGTGCACTGTAAAGGTGAAGTCTGTGGCATTAACAGGAAGGGAGAAAAAGTACTTTCTACCCATTTCTAGTTCAGCGGTAAAACTGAAATTTCTATGGAACTGCAGCTCGGCTTGTGACTGTGGTTTTCCCGGTCACACAAAAATGCTGAAATTCCACTTATACAGTGTTTGTGCTTATTAAACTTGATGAATTATCTCCTCTTGACGGGAGAATAGTGTGTAAAGCAAAGCACAATACATTGCTATTTGTAGAAGCAAAGATTTACGCGATTTCAGAATGTGTTCCTAGAACAGCTGCGAGCAACTTTTTTACTCAACGTTAACAACACATCTGAAGCTCAATATGTCTGGGCTGAAGCGGGGAGGATTAGACAAAGTGTGCACTGTAAAGGGGAAGTCTGTGGCATTAACAGGAAGGGAGAAAAAGTACTTTCTACCCATTTTTAGTTCAGCGGTAAAACTGAAATTTCTATGGAACTGCAGCTCGGCTTGTGACTGTGGTTTTCCCGGTCACACAAAAATGCTGAAATTCGACTTATACAGTGTTTGTGCTTATTAAACTTGATGAATTCTCTCCTCTTGACGGTAGAATAGTGTGTAAAGCAAAGCACAATACATTGCTATGTGTAGAAGCAAAGATATACGCGATTTCAGAATGTGTTCCTAGAACAGCTGCGAGCAACTTTTTTACTCAACGTTAACAAAACATCTGAAGCTCAATATTTCTGGGCTGAAGCGGGGAGGATTAGACAAAGTGTGCACTGTAAATGGGAAGTCTGTGGCATTAACAGGAAGGAGAAAAAGTACTTTCTACCCATTTTTAGTTCAGCGGTAAAACTGAAATTTCTATGGAACTGCAGCTCGGCTTGTGACTGTGGTTTTCCCGGTCACACAAAAATGCTGAAATTCGACTTATACAGTGTTTGTGCTTATTAAACTTGATGAATTCTCTCCTCTTGACGGTAGAATAGTGTGTAAAGCAAAGCACAATACATTGCTATGTGTAGAAGCAAAGATATACGCGATTTCAGAATGTGTTCCTAGAACAGCTGCGAGCAACTTTTTTACTCAACGTTAACAACACATCTGAAGCTCAATATTTCTGGGCTGAAGCGGGGAGGATTAGACAAAGTGTGCACTGTAAAGGGGAAGTCTGTGGCATTAACAGGAAGGGAGAAAAAGTACTTTCTACCCATTTCTAGTTCAGCGGTAAAACTGAAATTTCTATGGAACTGCAGCTCGGTTTGTGACTGTGGTTTTCACGGTCACACAAAAATGCTGAAATTCGACTTATACAGTGTTTGTGCTTATTAAACTTGATGAATTCTCTCCTCTTGACGGGAGAATAGTGTGTAAAGCAAAGCACAATACATTGCTATGTGTAGAAGCAAAGATTTACGCGATTTCAGAATGTGTTCCTAGAACAGCTGCGAGCAACTTTTTTACTCAACGTTAACAACACATCTGAAGCTCAATATTTCTGGGCTGAAGCGGGGAGGATTAGACAAAGTGTGCACTGTAAAGGGGAAGTCTGTGGCATTAACAGGAAGGGAGAAAAAGTACTTTCTACCCATTTCTAGTTCAGCGGTAAAACTGAAATTTCTATGGAACTGCAGCTCGGTTTGTGACTGTGGTTTTCACGGTCACACAAAAATGCTGAAATTCGACTTATACAGTGTATGTGCTTATTAAACTTGATGAATTCTCTCCTCTTGACGGGAGAATAGTGTGTAAAGCAAAGCACAATACATTGCTATGTGTAGAAGCAAAGATTTACGCGATTTCAGAATGTGTTCCTAGAACAGCTGCGAGCAACTTTTTTACTCAACGTTAACAACACATCTGAAGCTCAATATTTCTGGGCTGAAGCGGGGAGGATTAGACAAAGTGTGCACTGTAAAGGGGAAGTCTGTGGCATTAACAGGAAGGGAGAAAAAGTACTTTCTACCCATTTTTAGTTCAGCGGTAAAACTGAAATTTCTATGGAACTGCAGCTCGGCTTGTGACTGTGGTTTTCCCGGTCACACAAAAATGCTGAAATTCGACTTATACAGTGTTTGTGCTTATTAAACTTGATGAATTCTCTCCTCTTGACGGTAGAATAGTGTGTAAAGCAAAGCACAATACATTGCTATGTGTAGAAGCAAAGATATACGCGATTTCAGAATGTGTTCCTAGAACAGCTGCGAGCAACTTTTTTACTCAACGTTAACAACACATCTGAAGCTCAATATTTCTGGGCTGAAGCGGGGAGGATTAGACAAAGTGTGCACTGTAAAGGGGAAGTCTGTGGCATTAACAGGAAGGGAGAAAAAGTACTTTCTACCCATTTTTAGTTCAGCGGTAAAACTGAAATTTCTATGGAACTGCAGCTCGGCTTGTGACTGTGGTTTTCCCGGTCACACAAAAATGCTGAAATTCGACTTATACAGTGTTTGTGCTTATTAAACTTGATGAATTCTCTCCTCTTGACGGTAGAATAGTGTGTAAAGCAAAGCACAATACATTGCTATGTGTAGAAGCAAAGATATACGCGATTTCAGAATGTGTTCCTAGAACAGCTGCGAGCAACTTTTTTACTCAACGTTAACAACACATCTGAAGCTCAATATTTCTGGGCTGAAGCGGGGAGGATTAGACAAAGTGTGCACTGTAAAGGGGAAGTCTGTGGCATTAACAGGAAGGGAGAAAAAGTACTTTCTACCCATTTCTAGTTCAGCGGTAAAACTGAAATTTCTATGGAACTGCAGCTCGGCTTGTGACTGTGGTTTTCCCGGTCACACAAAAATGCTGAAATTCGACTTATACAGTGTTTGTGCTTATTAAACTTGATGAATTCTCTCCTCTTGACGGGAGAATAGTGTGTAAAGCAAAGCACAATACATTGCTATGTGTAGAAGCAAAGATATACGCGATTTCAGAATGTGTTCCTAGAACAGCTGCGAGCAACTTTTTTACTCAACGTTAACAACACATCTGAAGCTCAATATTTCTGGGCTGAAGCGGGGAGGATTAGAAAAAGTGTGCACTGTAAAGGGGAAGTCTGTGGCATTAACAGGAAGGGAGAAAAAGTACTTTCTACCCATTTTTAGTTCAGCGGTAAAACTGAAATTTCTATGGAACTGCAGCTCGGCTTGTGACTGTGGTTTTCCCGGTCACACAAAAATGCTGAAATTCGAGTTATACAGTGTTTGTGCTTATTAAACTTGATGAATTCTCTCCTCTTGACGGTAGAATAGTGTGTAAAGCAAAGCACAATACATTGCTATGTGTAGAAGCAAAGATATACGCGATTTCAGAATGTGTTCCTAGAACAGCTGCGAGCAACTTTTTTACTCAACGTTAACAACACATCTGAAGCTCAATATTTCTGGGCTGAAGCGGGGAGGATTAGACAAAGTGTGCACTGTAAAGGGGAAGTCTGTGGCATTAACAGGAAGGAGAAAAAGTACTTTCTACCCATTTTTAGTTCAGCGGTAAAACTGAAATTTCTATGGAACTGCAGCTCGGCTTGTGACTGTGGTTTTCCCGGTCACACAAAAATGCTGAAATTCGACTTATACAGTGTTTGTGCTTATTAAACTTGATGAATTCTCTCCTCTTGACGGTAGAATAGTGTGTAAAGCAAAGCACAATACATTGCTATGTGTAGAAGCAAAGATATACGCGATTTCAGAATGTGTTCCTAGAACAGCTGCGAGCAACTTTTTTACTCAACGTTAACAACACATCTGAAGCTCAATATTTCTGGGCTGAAGCGGGGAGGATTAGACAAAGTGTGCACTGTAAAGGGGAAGTCTGTGGCATTAACAGGAAGGGAGAAAAAGTACTTTCTACCCATTTTTAGTTCAGCGGTAAAACTGAAATTTCTATGGAACTGCAGCTCGGCTTGTGACTGTGGTTTTCCTGGTCACACAAAAATGCTGAAATTCGACTTATACAGTGTTTGTGCTTATTAAACTTGATGAATTCTCTCCTCTTGACGGTAGAATAGTGTGTAAAGCAAAGCACAATACATTGCTATGTGTAGAAGCAAAGATATACGCGATTTCAGAATGTGTTCCTAGAACAGCTGCGAGCAACTTTTTTTACTCAACGTTAACAACACATCTGAAGCTCAATATTTCTGGGCTGAAGCGGGGAATATTAGACAAAGTGTGCACTGTAAAGCTGAAGTCTGTGGCATTAACAGGAAGGGAGAAAAGGTACTTTCTACCCATTTTTAGTTCAGCGGTAAAACTGAAATTTCTATGGAACTGCAGCTCGACTTGTGACTGTGGTTTTCCCGGTCACACAAAAATGCTGAAATTCGACTTATACAGTGTTTGTGCTTATTAAACTTGATGAATTCTCTCCTCTTGACGGTAGAATAGTGTGTAAAGCAAAGCACAATACATTGCTATGTGTAGAAGCAAAGATATACGCGATTTCAGAATGTGTTCCTAGAACAGCTGCGAGCAACATTTTTACTCAACGTTAACAACACATCTGAAGCTCAATATTTCTGGGCTGAAGCGGGGAGGATTAGAAAAAGTGTGCACTGTAAAGGGGAAGTCTGTGGCATTAACAGGAAGGGAGAAAAAGTACTTTCTACCCATTTTTAGTTCAGCGGTAAAACTGAAATTTCTATGGAACTGCAGCTCGGCTTGTGACTGTGGTTTTCCCGGTCACACAAAAATGCTGAAATTCGAGTTATACAGTGTTTGTGCTTATTAAACTTGATGAATTCTCTCCTCTTGACGGTAGAATAGTGTGTAAAGCAAAGCACAATACATTGCTATGTGTAGAAGCAAAGATATACGCGATTTCAGAATGTGTTCCTAGAACAGCTGCGAGCAACTTTTTTACTCAACGTTAACAACACATCTGAAGCTCAATATTTCTGGGCTGAAGCGGGGAGGATTAGACAAAGTGTGCACTGTAAAGGGGAAGTCTGTGGCATTAACAGGAAGGAGAAAAAGTACTTTCTACCCATTTTTAGTTCAGCGGTAAAACTGAAATTTCTATGGAACTGCAGCTCGGCTTGTGACTGTGGTTTTCCCGGTCACACAAAAATGCTGAAATTCGACTTATACAGTGTTTGTGCTTATTAAACTTGATGAATTCTCTCCTCTTGACGGTAGAATAGTGTGTAAAGCAAAGCACAATACATTGCTATGTGTAGAAGCAAAGATATACGCGATTTCAGAATGTGTTCCTAGAACAGCTGCGAGCAACTTTTTTACTCAACGTTAACAACACATCTGAAGCTCAATATTTCTGGGCTGAAGCGGGGAGGATTAGACAAAGTGTGCACTGTAAAGGGGAAGTCTGTGGCATTAACAGGAAGGAGAAAAAGTACTTTCTACCCATTTTTAGTTCAGCGGTAAAACTGAAATTTCTATGGAACTGCAGCTCGGCTTGTGACTGTGGTTTTCCCGGTCACACAAAAATGCTGAAATTCGACTTATACAGTGTTTGTGCTTATTAAACTTGATGAATTCTCTCCTCTTGACGGTAGAATAGTGTGTAAAGCAAAGCACAATCCATTGCTATGTGTAGAAGCAAAGATATACGCGATTTCAGAATGTGTTCCTAGAACAGCTGCGAGCAACTTTTTTACTCAACGTTAACAACACATCTGAAGCTCAATATTTCTGGGCTGATGCGGGGAGGATTAGACAAAGTGTGCACTGTAAAGGGGAAGTCTGTGGCATTAACAGGAAGGGAGAAAAAGTACTTTCTACCCATTTTTAGTTCAGCGGTAAAACTGAAATTTCTATGGAACTGCAGCTCGGCTTGTGACTGTGGTTTTCCCGGTCACACAAAAATGCTGAAATTCGACTTATACAGTGTTTGTGCTTATTAAACTTGATGAATTCTCTCCTCTTGACGGTAGAATAGTGTGTAAAGCAAAGCACAATACATTGCTATGTGTAGAAGCAAAGATATACGCGATTTCAGAATGTGTTCCTAGAACAGCTGCGAGCAACTTTTTTACTCAACGTTAACAACACATCTGAAGCTCAATATTTCTGGGCTGAAGCGGGGAGGATTAGACAAAGTGTGCACTGTAAAGGTGAAGTCTGTGGCATTAACAGGAAGGGAGAAAAAGTACTTTCTACCCATTTTTAGTTCAGCGGTAAAACTGAAATTTCTATGGAACTGCAGCTCGGCTTGTGACTGTGGTTTTCCCGGTCACACAAAAATGCTGAAATTCGACTTATACAGTGTTTGTGCTTATTAAACTTGATGAATTCTCTCCTCTTGACGGTAGAATAGTGTGTAAAGCAAAGCACAATACATTGCTATGTGTAGAAGCAAAGATATACGCGATTTCAGAATGTGTTCCTAGAACAGCTGCGAGCAACTTTTTTACTCAACGTTAACAACACATCTGAAGCTCAATATTTCTGGGCTGAAGCGGGGAGGATTAGACAAAGTGTGCACTGTAAAGGGGAAGTCTGTGGCATTAACAGGAAGGGAGAAAAAGTACTTTCTACCCATTTCTAGTTCAGCGGTAAAACTGAAAT